>NC_140590.1:1372890745-1373490745 GCF_964204655.1 Triturus cristatus | reverse complement strand
TCGAAGTCATAATCACTGTTGTGGGCATTTGTCACAGACTACACACTGTTGTCATGATGTTAGGGGGTATGTATTTTGCTGACATACCTAATGTTGGAGTATGATGGATGTGTGGCGCATCACCCATCCTATGGGTGGGGGTGGCAGGGGTGATGGGCAACAGGTCCCCTATGGATGGGGGTGGCAGGGGTGATGGGCAACAGGTCCGCTATGTGCGGGGGTGGCAGTAGTGCTGGGCAACATATGCCCTATGAGTGGGGGTGGCAGGGGTGATGGGCAGCAGGTCCCCTATGTGTGGGGGTGGCAGTAGTGCTGGGCAACAGGTCCCCTATGGGTGGGGGTGGCAGTAGTGCTCGGAAACATATGCCCTATGAGTGGGGGTGGCAGGGGTGATGGGCAACAGATCCCCTATGTGTGGGGGTGGCAGCAGTGCTGGGCAACAGGTCCCCTATGGGTGGGGTGGCAGTAGTGCTAGGCAACATATGCCCTAGGAGTGGGGGTGGCAGTAGTGCTGGGCAACATATGCCCTATGAGTGGGGGTGGCAGTAGTGCTTGGCAACAGGTCCCCTATGGGTGGGTGTGGCAGGGGTGATGGGCAACATGAGCCCTATGAGTGGGGGTGGTAGTGGTGATGGCCATGCAACCCCTATGGTGGCCTGTTGTTAGTGGCCAGGATGTGGATCCCCTGTGTGTGTGTGCCATTTTGCGGGTACGTGTTGTTTGTTTGTGTGGTAGGTGTCTGACTTACCGTCTGCGCCATCGGCGTTGATTCCTGATCCGGTCATAGATGTAGAGTACTGGCATTACCTGCGCGACGGGATTCATGATGTGTTCATCTGGTACACGCTGCTTGTTGCTCCGTCTCGTACCCGTTGCAAGCTGGTCCGTCTTGTAGCCGTGGATTGAGTTGTGGCGCGAATCGTAGCTGATATGCTTGTTTTCTGGATGCTGTGACGTGCCGTACGTGGCGACCCGTCTGGCGCGTAGGACGAACGCATCGTACTTGTCAGGGCGGAAACTGCTGTGGATACTGATTCCGGGCGACTCTATTCAGCGTTCGGAGTTACGGCTCGGAAGGAGAATGGAGCTTGAATCACAGCCTACCTGTTGGTCGTGTTTTTGGCAGTTATGCACATCGTACTTCATCTACAGGACGGACCGGCTATGGGCACGTGTCGGTCGCACGGTAAGGCTACGGACAGCTCTCGGAGAGCTGTCCGACCCGGATCGGAATCGACCCCTTAATAAAATATCCTGTTTCTGAATAGGTATGACTAATACGGTTTTCCGATGCTTTCGGATTCTGAAATTGATTGTGGGTTTGGCACTATGGTGGATGATTGTTTCATTTTGGTCTATAGACACACTCTTTGATTCACTCAGATTCTGGCAACTACTTCCTACCTGATACATCGGTGGGTGATGTTTCTGTTTCGTCTGGTGTTAGATATTTTTATGATACTATGTATTTGAAATTTCAGCCCTGAAGAAGTCGAGGCATATAATACCATATGACGAAACACGTGTTGGCTGTATCAAGATGTACTGCTCCAAAAATCTGCAACTATCACGTGAACTGTATCATTTGGATCATTGGCTGTTATAAGAACTTGGATGGAACCTTGATCCTGAAATAGTGTCAATGGATTAAAAAAGTGGATTAAGCTTACACAAATGTGTGCTCGGAAAGGACATCTATTAATGATTTTAAAATCCAGGTTCAGCATTGAAAATGTTCTGTATGATGATGCAAAGGCATAATTGCTGCCATCAAGACCAGCAGACACCGCCCACATCCACCAAAACAACAGCGGAGAACGCTGCTTCTCCTACCTCATGGTGAAAAGCTGGAATGACTTCCCTCTACAGCTACACACCACCACCTCTCTACTGGAATTCTGAAGAGCACTCAAGACCGGGCTGTTCGACTAGGTCAACTTGTGGAAATATGGATTTTTCTGGTCAGTTATGTCCCCTATCTTGGACCCCAACGGTTCTATGTGCATGTCACAAGTACATGTATGTTTCCTCCAGTTCCAGTTATGAAGACGCAAATACATGTGCGTCCACCGTCAACATGTCCTCTGTCAGATCCGCCATGAATAGGCCGGATATTCCATTCCTAAATATGAAAGGCCACCGGCTTTATATGGTTCACTTATGCCATTTTACAGTCCAGGCAAGTAGGCCCTGATTCTGTCATCAAACTCCTCTTGCCTTCTGCCTCTGAAAACTCGAGTCTGAGCCTGCATCTGTGACCATGAACTTTGTCTCATTCTCTGCGCGGCTCCCGAAGCCTGACATCAGCCTATTCTCTGCCAAGAACTGTATTTCACCTTCGAATTATCTGCTTCCCCCTCAGCCGATGCATTCCTGCCTAGTAGTTTAAGTAAACATTCTTCCAGTTACCAAGCAAAAGGCTCGGCTTCTCTGTCCTCATGCAAGTAATTCATAGCCCTGTTACCATGGAATATTCCTACCCCCTCGCATTCAGTGTAGACACTTAGACGCTTGTACACGCACGCACAGTCAGTATAGAATAGATTCCGTCCGAGAGTCCTTCTTTCGTGGATAACATAGTTCTTTAAACATAGGATGTTAGATATGATTTGGGATTAGGTTGACTTGACCCCCCAGACTTCTTGTCTCCACATGTAGAGCTAAATGCCAAGTCCCCTTCACCCCCTAGTCGCACGTCAATCACACGTCATACTGCTGCGCGCGCAACTATGCCAAGTATAATCTTATAGATCCACCTATATGTGACATCATAACCAATTATGTTCCTTTTTACTCCTTATTACACCCATTTTTGGTTACGCAGATAAATCGTCATTTTTCTTATCAATTGTTACGCCTACTGCATTTGCTTCATTGTAATGTATGTACTATAAAAATCATTTCTTGTCAATAAAGTATGTACTTCACTTCCTGAACCTCCGTGGTGATGGAACTTGGAGCAACCGATTATAATCGATCACTGGAATAAAGCCCATTCCGAACCTCTAATACCACAGATTCTGCCTCTCATTTTACTGAGCTATTTTATTAGGTTTCTGTATCAAATTAAGTCCAGGTAAAGGAATTTTATTTACCACAAACTGACTATCATGACCCTCAAGCACCTGCAAACCCTCTCGGTTGATTAGCTACTCAACATAAAGCCACTTGATTAATTGACTAAATGTCTCGATTCTTTCCAGGTCTAAGGAGTGATACCACTAAGGCCTCCCTAGCTGAAGCCGGCAACTTGCCCTTCTCCCAAGCCACTGCATACACCACTAACAAATGCAAAATCAAGTGAATGAAATAAGTAGACTCTGCTGGTAGCTTGTCACTCCCTGGTGTTTTACCCATAGCCACGTCTTTAATGGCTTGCCTGATTTGATTTTCTGTCATTGGGCCCCCCATAGTCTTTCTGCTCTCTGAGTCCAGCACACTCCGAGGTGCCCGTTTCAAAAATGCCTTCACCTCTTCTTCTAGTGCCCCATCAGATTGGACTTACAGAGCCCTATAATATTCTAGGAAGGTGTCAATATTTTGAGTCTGGTAGCATAGCGTGTGACCACCAGGATCCTGAAAATATGTGATCGGAGACCCTCTACTCTCTGGGGACATGCTCCCACGCCTACCTACCTTTTCATGTACCCTATTGGTGTACTCTTTGGAATTATAACAATGCAACGCCTCAGTGATCTGAGTATATCTCCCCCTACTTGAATCTAATGTTGTCTTAGTAGCCCGGGCATCGACTGCATCCAATTCCAACTCATGAATGGTTTTGTTGTAGTTCATCATCAGTTGCAAAGTCAGCAATTCAAGGAATGGTATCTGCTTTTGGAAAGGCACATAAATACTGCCCAACTGATGGCAATCTAACTTACCTTTCACCAGCACATACCTTCCTTCTTTATCTTCCACAGGATGTGAGACAGGGAATGGGATTCCGTCCCTAATACAGATGATGCTCGCCCCTTGCAAAAGATGAGTTCCAAGTCATGAACATCTGACCCCTTCATCTCTGTTGTAGTCTACAGACATTACAGACCCCAGTCTTAGAAATGTCATGTAGTTCCCACTATTTTGTGGGATCTGTGCGTTTGTGGACAACATAAACTTTGGGTGAGGTGCTTAGACTGATTCCATGCACCCCGCAGTATATGTTGGCCTAGAGACCAGTTAACTCATAGTGCCACCAAAAGCCCCCAAACCCAAACAAGGAGTGAATTGTTTCTAGCAACCACTGAACATGACTACCCTGATCCCTCAAGCATCATGGTAACAGATGTAGAACCTTTTCGCTCAGTCACTCGTGCAATCATTTTCTCAGAGAAGTATACAGAAAATACACAATGGGACATTATCAATGTATTTGTTGAACCAACGTTATTCTTGTATAGAATACATGTGCTGCGATAATCAACAGACAAAAACATATAAAAGTGATTACAAGCAGCAAAATAGTAAATAGCAGATATAGTTCCACCATGGTGCTATAATAGTGTATATATGCAGGCTTAAAGTACAAGGTAGTAATCAGGCATACTCCTACTATGCAATCCCCACTCTGTGTATGTGTATAGTGCATGTAGGTGTAGAGCTAAGAATCCTGCCCCCCTCCCCCGAGGATGATCCAACCCCATTACCTGGCAGGAAAGAATGTAGGACCCTGTCTTGTTCACAAACTGTATACTTGTCACCAAGTTGTTAGACGGCTACTTGGCTGCTTCTCTATTTATAATAAAAAGCATCCTTGCGATGTATACGCAGATTAGCATTGGTATGGATATTCAGAAAGTCCTGTCGCCCCCTGGATGAAGATTTGTACATTCTGAATAAAAGGTCTTGTACTCAGTGTTCAAGGCATCATGATAATGTTGAGTGAAGCCAGATGCATAAGCACAGCAGTTTCAGAGAAACTAATTCAACATTGTCAAGCACACGAATATGTGCAAAAGGTCATAGCAATAATGTTATTGTACAGAAAGTGGACAATGTAAGAAAATGTGCAGCATTGGTACGTGGGCCTAATTCGGGCACATAACAATTAGATGGGTCCTTGGAAGAATCCGATATGTCCCTCCCTTCTCCTCAGGCATGCAGTGGTCCTATGCCTTTTATCTGCAGAGCCCAGCCCTCTAACATGCCATGTACTAAGGGAGATCCTGTTCTTCAGTGATGCCATTTCAAGTGTTCGAGTGGGAATCTATCCTGCCACCATGTCAACTAAAATTCCATCAGGTAGCTTAGCTGCCTCTTTTCATAAACATGCAACTGTACACCCCTCCACACAGCAAAATAACTTAATAGAATCATGACTGGATTCTCAAAGTGTAACATCAAGAATCAAGAACTCCTTTTGACTAATAATAAGTCACCACTAAATAGGCCTTGTTTCCATGAAGGCAGAGTGCATGGTGTTTAAAAGAAGGACATGTAATTTTATGTTAACGTGTCCTTCTTTACAGTGACTAGCATTTAAAGCTGTTTTTCACTGTGGCAGGCCTAGCTTTCATATGTAGAAAACCAGATTTCAGATTAAAATCCTAAAATTGTATGTCAGGTATAGGACTAGCTAGAAAAATACTTAAACAACTATTTTTACCAATGATTAAAAATCCAATTATATGTTAAAATCAGATTTGTAACAAATCTTAAGGAAACATAACCTTAGGAAAGTTATCTTTTCCCTGCCTAATGGTCCTGGATGGTAGTTCGCATTTGCTTTCCAACTTCCCCATGCCAGTATTTGAATAGGTGTGAATGATGTGTGAAAGTACTCCCAGGATCTACACATTAGGTCACTGTGATTGACATGGTGGGTCTGAATGGACAGAGATAACTCCTCTAAACATCATAGATTATGCAGGGTGGAGTTGTGAGCATCCTGTTTTTGATGTCATAGTGCCAAATCCTGTTTGCCAAACTCTCACCTGTATTTCCGCAAGAGTGATAGGAAGAAACTGAAGCAAGGTCCCAACTTCCTCCCACCTCCAAGACTGCCCAGCAGTGTCAAAGCTAGTCGAGGTGAAATGGGGAAGAGGGGAAGGGAAGAGAAAAAAAACACAAGGTCCCACAGAGTCAGTGCAGAGAGATTTGTGGTGCCCATGAAGTCTCTATACGTCTCCTGCATACAAAGAAGAGAATAGGGACATTAGTGTATGTGCTGAGTCTACAGGAATTGCACAACAAAACTAACAGGGATTCATAAATCTATATAGCATTATAGTAATACCTGCATCAATACCCTCTTCCGTAACTTAAGTAAGTGACTGCGTACACAGGAGTGGTATAGAATCTATGGAACGGAAAGCGAGAGCATAAGTTTTGAGGGGCAAAACTGTTTACCTATTACGTTATATAGAAAATCAGGAACATACAAACATACTTAAAAGCTTTTTGTAATCAGCGATAAAGTAAGGTCCAAAAATGTAGGAATTCCAAATCCTGGAATAGTGTATAAAATAACTTCTGGTATTTTCTCTCTAACAACAAAACAAAACTAACACAAAATGGTGTAGGGCCTTATTGTCCTTCTAATTATATGTTTCTTAAAAAAGCAGAAACTGTGTACTTAATTATATTTTGTCTTTCTCCTATGTCACCAGAATGCAAGTACCATGACAAGAACGAGATCTCCATAGCCAGAAGAACACATCAGATAACTATAGGCATATGACTCATAGATACAAATGTTTAGGCACAAAGCGCATTACTGCATTCATAGATTAATGATTCTTTAGAGGATATTGTCCTTTTCTGTACTGCAGATATTTTCAAACCTCCTAGTTCTTTGGATAAAACTTACACACAGGCCACATCATGTGGCTCGGTGATGCTGTCTGCTAACCCAAGAGTAATGTCAACTGGAGGCTGGGTGAAGTGTTCTCTAATAGCACTGTTTCTAAGCACTTGCAAAATTTCCAGCTAAGGAAATAAAGGCACAAGGAGATTGCAGCAAAAAAGAATGGTTTCTGATTAGACAATTTGCATTTTGAGGTTTGGGAATGACGTTAAGAACGTTTAGTTTATTCTTTATTTTTTCCTATACAACCCTTGTTTGTTCATATTTTTTACCTATTGTCTATTTACTTTGCAAAATGTAAAAAACAATAAAGCATACTCACAAACTGTGAAAAAAGCCCGCCTTAATCATTATTTAACTTTAGAACTTTGCAACTGTGTACGTTTATCAGAGCCTGCGGCTACCAGAATACAGTTACTTTGTATGGGGTCAATTGAGAGTCCCCAGGACTGTCTTTGTCCGATCCCAGAAACTTTGTGTCGCCTACCCCCCCGTCTCCTGTTACACCATGTTTTAAATATTAAAGTAGAAAGCGGTCTGCAATGAGTCCTTGAATCTGTGGTGGGTTTGAAGAATCTCTCTCATACATTTCCATACCCTCCACTTCAAACACACGCACTAGATAGACATGGCAGCCTTTGAATATTGCAAGAAGCAGACAAAGCTTGAGGCAGCTGGTATTTCTTTAAACTGGAGCTCAATCTGGCATGTGTAAACACGCAGAGCATTGTGGGATCAGAAAATATGCAAAATAAGCGGAGCATTAGTCTGGTGAAAAGGAAAACGTTAGGTTGCTCTCTCGTATCTGTCCATATCAGTGTTTCTTAGAAGTAGAAATATCCTAAAAAGCCAGCTATTGTTTGAGAGTCCTTTATAGCCCGAAGACATTTCACGGAAGAATGAACTCTGTATGGTTAAGTTGTATTTGCTAAAGTGAAACCTAAACCTAGATAGAGTCTGTCTTTTCGGCTCATTATTTGGGCTGAGAAAAGTCGTGCTTACATGGGGAGGTGGATAACACACTCTTGTGTAGTTCACAAGAAACGACGCTCAGGATATATTTTTGCTTACCTTTTACCTTGGAAAAGGAGGGACGTTCGGAGGAAGAACTATTACTAGACCATCTGGGAGATATTTAGACTAATTTAAAAGTATTAGTGTCAAAGTCTCCCCCTCTCTCAGGATCAACTAATTATTAGCTGTTCTTTTTCAGCTGATGCCTAATCAGAACCTGGCCCGGGGCTCTTACGCTTCGTTCCCTGCTTTCCATGCCATGATGCCTGTGGAATGAGGCACAGGACTTCCTCATTAGTGTTCGTCCCTCGTCTTATTCCGCTTTGACCACAAGCAGTGCGAACCTCTGATGGCAAGGGGACCGGCGCGAGCTGAGAAACACGCGGCAGCCATGATCTTTCGATTGACAGGCAGTCCTGAGACTCGTGGTAGAACAAGGAGCCATAGAAAGACTGAGGAGGCTGCTGGTATACTCTGATGCATGCACAAACCCAAATACCCAGTTAATTATCGCACCTCCACAATTTTCCCCATGTGAATTTTGGCAGATCATCATACTTGCCGAAATTTACCAGTGAAAAACTTTTGATAAATTCATATACTCGGGAAACCTGGTGCTGAAAGTACCAAAATCTGCATGCAATTCCTCATTTTCCAACGGAAAACACAAAATAAGAGGTATGGAGCTTGAGATTGTTGTGGGCTTATTGTGTGGGCATTTTAAAACTTCACTGTGAAGAGCTTGCTGTCGGATGAATACTTGGCAGACATTTTGTCTGTGCTTTTTTAAGATATCTTTAAGTGGTCAAGTGTTTGAGCACCAAGCTTGGTTCCACGTAGGCCAACTATTATTTCATAAAGGGTAGTGCGCGCACATGCTCATAAGACTGGTTGAGTCCACTCATTTTTTTAATTCCAGAAGCAGACACAGTTTATGTTTTTAAATTTTCAGTTGAAGTTTTATAAGTTTGATGGTTCTCGGGTTTGTGATTATTGTTGGATGATTGTGTGGGCATTGCAGAGCTTGCTGTCAGGTCAAACCATGGCAGCCATTTTGTTGGTGCAATTTTAAGATCTCTTTAAGCTCTCTAGTGTTTGAGCGCCATACTTGATTCCACGCGACTCAGCTATTATTTAATGGCAGTGTGCTGACACGCTAGTAATTCTATGTGAAGACCGGAGGCTTCGAATTATGCTACTCCTTCTTTGCTGTTTATTAATACAATTTCGGCATCAAGCAATCTAAGCAGACTTTTTTTAATAAACATTTCCCATAAACCTTAGCATGACATCACGTCTCCTACACCAGTCACATATGTCTCTGCTCATATTAAATAAATTGTCGTCATATGGACGTCCGCTTTCTTTTCTGCTTTCGTACAAGATAAATAGACTTCGATTTTACTTTATTTAATATTCTTTCTGCTTTTCTTATCTTTATCAAACATTTTGAGATACAATTTAGGCCACAGTACTTTGGCACCCGAAGGGGGTGACCGGATGCAAGGAGGCAGAGCGCTCCAGTACGGACAGTCTCTGTCCTATTTTGACCTCACCTTCCCGTGCACGCTGTTATGAACCCAAATGTACCCCGATATAGGCCTCGGTAGTTGTATGACCAATTACCTACATCTACCATTGCTCTACATAACGGTTCTGGCGCAGACCTTTTACCTAGTTAGGTGCCGCATATGTTATGTGGTTTTCTCCATCAGTATCACAGCAGGATTACCATCTTCTGCATAATAACTCTGTGTAAGGGTCACCACTATTGTCATCAATGGCCAGCATGTCTACAGTACCGTGACACATCTAGGTAGAACCCCTGAGGGTACCTTTCGGGTATATAAGTACCACATCTTCGCTGGGTAAACCAGAGGAGAAAAAACGTAGATGCTGACACACTGACACGATACGATGAAGTCCCTGTACACAAACACTCCAGCACTCAGTGGTCTGACATCCCTTGTGGGGTGTCCAACTCAAGAGCAAGACAGAGTCCTTCGCTCTCTCACATCAGGTAATGGGGTTGGCTCTTTCTTAGGGGGATTCCTGGCTATATACCTACATACATGTTAGGTACACTTAGGGTTAGGGTGAGCATCGTAGGAGTACACATTATTACTGTCATGTATTTATATGCCTGTATATATTCACTATGGTAGAATTCTACCATTTATTTACTCTATTGGTGCTGGTAGTCGTCTATATCTGTTTCTGTTTCATGGTTGTTGCAGCACATGTATTTTATACTAGAATGACGCTGGTTCAATAAAACGTCCCCACCATTTATACTATATAGCTCTCTGAGACAAAGTGAGCACGAGTGACTGAGCTAAAAATACTGTACTGTTTCCACGATCCCTGAGAGGTCACGGTTGTCATGTTCGATAGTTGCCAGAAACTATTCGCTCCTTGGTAAGGTTGTGGGGCTTATAGTGGTACTGTGAGCTAGCTGGTCTACATAGTAACATAGCCTTCCGGGGTGTCTGGAACCAGTCTGGACACCAATCCCTTAGTTCATGTTGTCTAAATGCGCAGATCCTATATAGATTTATAGGAACTACACAACAACGTGACTCCCTCACCATGGGTATCCCAAACTGTGTTGGGTAAGCGAGTAGACATGTGGTTCCACAAGAAGGAGTCTTTTTTCCACTTCAATTTACTCTCATGCCACAGATTTCCTGACCTATCTTAGGTGAGTAAGTAGACGCATGGCTCTGCAGGAGAGAGCCCTTCCGCCCACTTCAGTGCATGCGGGGGACTACTCGTCACCTCCCCTATGCTCGCACACAAGGGCAAACAATTTGGCCATACAGGGTTTTTCCTGAGGGGCTTCAGACACCACCTTAAGGCACCTTCTCCTCTTACTTTTGCCTACGTTTATGGACATCTCAGGGCTGCCTCCCCCCTTTATCCTGCCATGGCTTCTTACAGCACTCTCTAAGGGCAATGTCTGGCCTTATATAATGACAATGCCTACTAGGTCAAAAGCCATACCTCATGGCCATGCTGATGCCACGGATCGTTCCTTTCACTAGCCCCTCCCCGCCTCCCTCACTTCTCCATGCAATGGCACTTATGGCTTTGACCCACCCCCCTCTGACTCAGGTGATGCATCCATTCTAGGGCACAAACGAGGTTACTGAGACCCTCAGAACCACTCCCCTTCTGAAAGGTCCCACCCCTCTTCTGACCATGACCCCACCATGGACTTTGAGCCTGATGCGCTCCCACATTCCCGCTCTTCAGATTGGATGCCGCTTCCTGTTGTCAGTGGCAATGCCCTTTCCCCCCCTTCAGAAGAGCTATGACAGGGACATCTATTACAGAGTCTGCTTACACTACCCCCCGTCTGACGTACCCGATAAGGTAATGCTCGACCTCCATTCAGCCTTCTGTTTAAAGCTTCTGCTGTACAAAATCCTTGAGATGGCAGTCCTTGCCAGAGACACTGATAACCTGGTGGACCCTGATGTCCTTACAGGATGGGCCCATAGAGTGTTGTGCCTTCTGAACAACACCCATTGTGCACTGTTTGTAGAATGGCGTGGCTCAGTGTTAATCTGCAGTGACCTCATACTGGCGGAGCATGCTAACAAAGAGGCAGTCCGTGTCGCCAATGGCTGGCCACTCTGTGACAAGTTCGCAAAAGACCTGGCCACATTCGGCAACACATTTATAGCCCATGACAAGGTTCAGACGCCCCACCATGATGTATCCAACACAACTTTTACCAGGGCCGGACGTTCTAAACCAACTAGCCGCAAACATGTCTAGCGCCCCCAGTCGTACTTTCTGCTCAGAGTCCGTGAGTACTCCACTCACTCCTGGGAAACATTCTACCCCGCCATGGTGCGAGGAGACCACTATTGATACGAAAGAAGTTTCTTCTACTCCTAGGACAACTACAACACCAGATTAAATCACCAAGGTAAAGCTAAGTGAAACTTTCCCTGTTGTCTTAGGGGGCAGGATTCAGTCCTTCTTTTGACCAGGCTTTCTATGGGTATAGGCCAATGAGTTCTGGAAGCAGCGACGGGACACCAGCTAGAGTTCTTTCGTGGAGGAAATATAGCTCTTCAGGGATATCCTCAAAGAGAAAGACTAGAGGGTAAAAATACCTTTGACTTGAAGGACGTCCATTTCTTTTCTTGATACTTACCCTCATCAGAAATTCCTTCCATCTGCATGGGACAACAATGCATGATTTCAAAGTGCTCACTTTGATCGCCACCTCCGTCCCTTGGTGTTTTTATCAACGTCATGCAGGCGATAGTTGAGAGCTTTTGCACCTGAAGGATTCGTCTGATTATCTATGTAGATCACATTCTCTTGGCGGCACAAGACTAGACGTTTCTGCTTCTGCATCAGAACTGAAGAGGCCACCTCTGTCAGGACCTAAACCTCCCGGTTCAATTAAAGGAAATCCATTCTCGTTACCTCTCAATGCATAAAGTTTCTAGGTTTTTAGGCAGACTCTGTGCCAGACCAGTTGTCCCTCATCACACAGAAGTTGAGTACTGTGCAGAAGAACACACACTTCACCCTTCACTAAGGCAGAGCCAATTTGCTAATATTGACCAGTATCCTAGGCCTGCAAGCCTCCCTCAACCAAGCCATCTTCCCGACCCCTCTCCACTTCAAAGCACTCCATCACCTACAGACCCATCCTTTTTCAGAAGTGAATAGCTTACTCAAAGCTGATCAATCTGGTTCCAGATTCCAGGTCCCTTCTTCAATGATGGTTAATCCGCATGAATGCCTATAACACCATTTTTGTCTTCTGGTAGGACGTCTTTCTAGAATCAGACGTCAATTTTGGGGGTATGAGGTACCACGAGAGGTTAGTTTGACTCAGAAGAAGCCAACCTTCATAAGAATTACTTTGAGCTGTTATCAAGGTCCTTTACAATAAAACCCCTGTCCTTCTTTCCAGTGGGTGCGTTCGGCTAGGAATGGACAAAATTCTGACGGTCCATTGCATGAACAATCTGTAAGGGACGAGATCCCGGTTTCTAGTAGAAATTGCAGAATATTCTGCCCTCACCGCCCTCAACTTTGTATCTCAGTGACAGCAGAATACCTTCTGGGTCAGATCAATGAAATAACATTCCAGCTAATGGGATCACCTTCCCACGATTTTCAAGCTTTGTGGAATTGCTGAAATCAATGCCACACATTCCGTTCTATCCACTCAGTTGAGGAATATCTTCTCTTGGTCACCGGATCTGATGGCCTAAGCCTCAGATGCCTTCCTTCAAATTTGAAGGAGTCTGTTGCCTTCTGTTTCCACCCCATTCCTGATGATCTCAAGAGTATCAGCATATAGTCTTGGTCATCAAGCAATATTGATCCTAGCTCTTCACTATGGAAGGCTCAATCCTGGTTCACAGTCCTTCTGAGATATTCCGTGATTTCTTAATTCAGATTCCTTTACTCCCAAATTATTTTTGAATCTAGCTGGCCTGCAGCACTTGTTTTTTCCACAAGACTGTCTTCATCTCATGTGCTAGCGCATCTCAGGAAACACTAGTTCCTCCCAGACCTTTCAGACCAGTCCAACTCATTTCTATCCAAATCCTGGTCAGATTCTTCCCACAAGCAATATATATCCCAACATGGAGGAAATGGTTAGGTTGGTAGAGCGAACGGGGTCTGGACCCCTAGATGTTCCCACTGCTTCTGTAATCTACTTCCTAGTATAAATGGTTTCCAACAGCTTCACCTAATTTCTGTGAATACCAGTCTGCAAATGCATCCAGTCATTCTCTCATAGAGGATAGACCAACTGGCAAACTTCCCCTAGCCAGTAGAATCATGCAGGATATTTGTTTAGTCAACCATCAATGTTATCCTCAGATTCCTACAGAGATGGCCTGCTAACTCTGATTTGTTCTGAAATTTCTTTTTTGACAAGCTGACCATTCTGTTTTGTTTAGTTTCTTGCAAGAGGGTGACGGATGCTAAAGTCGCTGAACATCTCTGGTAGTGTGTTTATATCCTCAGATGAATATTTTTTGCCATAAAAAGACAGTTAAAGACACTTTCTATGTAGACTACTTATCCTAGCTTTTCAGACAACCTCAGGTTGTGCACAGTGCAATGCCAGAAGGAATATATAAGACTCTACTAGGGAGTTTTGTCAATCCAACGAAAGCCAACTCTTCTTCACATACTTTTCCATCTAGCCTCTTCCGCTACTTTAGCTCACCAGGTGCAATCGCTTCCCTTCGAAGCAGTTGTTGATGCTTCTAATTTTGGAACTTTCTCAGTCAAAGAAACCATAGACTAGAAATCCTCCGGCCTAGGTTCTCATCTCCAAGACATCATTAGAGCAGCAAACTGGTCTGCTAATTCTACTTATGAAAACTTTTACTACAAGGTGATTCTAGCTGTGATCTCAATGGTGTTACAACAAGCTTTGAACAAGCATAATCCGAAGTCTCCAGTCCTGACATAGAATAAAACATTTTCTAGCTAGCGCATCAAAAGTGTTCAATTCCCTTAAGGACACGAAGGCAAGGATTATCCCACCCTCATTTGTTCACCACGCTGAAGTGTTAAAATGTTGTTCATATTATCCCCACCCTCATGGAAAACTGTATTCATATGTAGTATTTTTACCCTACATGGAATTGGGTATTATAGTGTTTTTTTTCTCTGTTCGTCCCAGATTCTGGTCAGTGGTCCGAATGGATGACCAAGAAGAGGTTGTAAGTTGCAGTTCCTTCAAGACCCTCTTGGTCTCATGGATGATTCCAGTTCTTGAGTTTTATCGTATACGCTATGATATGGTTACGATACCACAGTGATATCCAATTGATGGAAAGCACATTTTTCCGCAGTTCAATCAGCCGATGAGGTGAAGAAAGAGAACGTCAAATGGCCGCAATGCATTTTATATGAGCAGAGATATTATCATTGATGTAGGAGATGTGATGTAATCCTAAGGTTTATGGGAAATGTAGTTTATAAAAATGTCTGTTTTGATTGACTGCTGTCAAAATTGTACTAATAAACAGGAAAGAAGGAGAAGCATTACCCTCGCCTCCGTATCCTTAAAATAATTGAAAATCTTGATGTGCTAGCTAGAAAATGTTTTAGGCTGATGGAGGCTATGCATTTTTTGTTTTTATTCCTGAGGCAGACACATTGCATCTTTTAAAGTTTTCAGTTGATGCTTCATACGTTGTTTCTTTTTTCTGGGCCTTTGATGATTCTGGGGTTTGGGATTGTTGTGGGCTGTGCAGAGCTGGCTTGCTTGGTGGCTATTTTGTTCTTCTGTTTTAAGATATCTTTTACCACTCCAGTGTTTTATTGCCATGGTTGATTCCACGTGGCCCACTCTCTAACGGGCCCACGGGCCAGGAATCCTAAGTGTCCCATGTCAGCTAAACTTACATACTTTGCTGTCAGGCTTCACGCTTTATGTACAGCAATTTTGTCTGCTTGCCTGCATAGTCTGACCCTTCTCAGATAATATAGGCAGTCGTCATTTCTGCAGCCTGCCGATTGGAGATGGCTCTGCATCTCAAACTCTTCTTGCCCTCAATTGCACCTCGCCAGGCAGGCAAGTCACCTATCGCTTATACTCCATGATTTGCCGGTCACTAGACATTTTTGATTTTATTACTGATTATATGCCAGATGTTTTGTTTCTAATTGAAACCCGGTGGAATGCATTCTCAATGCCTGCTACAGCTCAGGCTTTGCCTGATGAGCATTATATAATAAGGCACAACCGTATGGAGGGTCGTGGAGGAGGAACCTATATCATATTTAAATCGGCATATTCTTTCTGTATGGAACAGCTAAATATCCCAGATTGTGAGGGCATGATTTTCTCTCTTGGACTACCTAGGAACTTTATGCTGTTGGGGGGGTGCTTAATTTATCACCCTCCTGGCCGCACAGGTCATTGGAGCTCATCAGTAGTGGAAGCCATTTCACTTTAATACTGAAGAGTGCCAATTTTACAATTCTGGGAGACCGTATTATTAATTTTGATGAGACCAATAGTAGCTTGGCCTTGTCTGTTGCTAACTATTTTCTGGCTTTATGCCTTTCGCTACTGATGCATACTCTGACATGCAAGGCGGGACATGCTCTGAATCCTGTGTTTTTTTAACTTGTCTTCCCTTTCGGCTGACACTCCTTTACCACTTTTCTGGTCCGACCGTTACACGGTTCCGATGTAGGTCCCAACTAGAGCTGCAGAACTCCCAACTCCAGGTCCCATTGCTGTTTTAAGACAATGGTCTACATTAAATCCTGAAACTTTCTGCTCTTACTTACAGGAGGATGCTCCCAAACTCACTGGCACTCTGTAGAAGGAAACGTGTGTAGGGGATCTGTGGATCTGACATTCTCAGAATAGGGTATTGCCACTTACCTCTGGGTCCAGAAATGTCATCCACACGCCAGCACCATGGTTTAATGATTTGTTGCTGGTTTCAAAGAAAAGATGTAAGCAGATAGATCGGACATGGCGGAAGTCCTACTGTCAGATGGGTGAAGTCAAGCTCAAAGCAACCTGTGCGGCAGCCTATTGTGCCAACTAGATTGCTAGCATGCAGAACTCCTCTAAAGAGCTCTTTGATATTGTTAAGTCCCTTTTAGATCCTGCGATGTTGGCACAATCTCCCTCTCTCTTGCTGCAAACCTGCAATGACTTAGCAAATTTCTAACCCAAATAAGATTGTGGATATCTATACCTCTCATTATGTCTCTGGCATCACCAGTAATTTTCAGAACAACATATTAGCCACCAAATGTTCGTGTTTTTGGAAGGCCATGATCTATTACACACCTGTCAGTCAGGCGTCCGCCCTGGATTTAGCACTGAAATCACATTACTCAGTGCTGTGACGCATCTAAGAAGGCATTTGGATAGCTGCAGCACTGCCTCTTTATCCTTTTGGACCCAAGCACTGTATTTGATACAGTGTCTCATCCAGTTATGGTTCAGAGCCTAGCAGACATTGGTATTTAGGACGCAGCTCTGAATAAGTTCAGTCCTGTCCTACAAGACATTTAATTTCAGGTGTTTTCCAAGGCTTCCGCGTCCTTGATATTACAGCTGTCATGCAGGGTTTCACAGGGTTCCTCCCTGAGCCCTACATTTTCAATATCTATGTTCGGCCTTTGGCTGTCTTTGTATAGGCTCATGGCCTAACCCTTATCATTTGTGGTGATAACACGCTGATTATTGTTTCCATGCGTGCACAGTATAGCACTAGGCCATCTAATCTTACACTCTGCCTTACTGAGGTTGCTGGCTTAATGAGGAACAACTACCTCAAATTGAACGGCAACAAGACTGAGGTCCTGCTGGTAGGCAATCAGCCACAACTATGGGGCCTACAGTCACCGCTGGGTGATCTGGGGCCACTGCCCACTCCTAGCACAATGGTAAAACATGTGTGATTCTGGCTGGATTCTAGCTTTACTATGGATTACCAAATAAATAAGATTGCATTCTGCTGCTGCTTTGGTCTACTCAAATCTCTGAAGAGAATTGTTTGGTTTCAGCTCAAAGAACCATTGTACAGTCTCTGATTATTTCTAGGCTTGACAATGGAAATGTTCTATATTTAGGTGCCACTAAAAAGACTGCAAACAGTCTTCAGATTGTGCAAAATGCAGCAGCCGGCCTACTCTGCCATGTTCCTAAATCGGTTTCTGTTTCCTTACATTTACATGCTCTCCAAAGGCTGCCAATTAACAAGCACATTCAATTCAAAGCATTGTTCTTTACGTAGAAGTCTCTTTTTGGCTGTAGTCTCACCTATCTTAGTGCAATGGTGATCCCTATTTTCCTAAGCGCACTCTCCGTTATAGCAGTCTGCATCTTACTAGACACCTTGTGTCAAACTATTTCAGGCAAGTAGGGAAATCATTTGCTTTCTTGTTCCCGCCTTATGGAACACTCTGCCTTTAAAGCTGCATTAGTTTAGTTCCTTTATGGAGTTTCAAAGGCTGTTGAAGACCTGACTGTTTTAACTGTGTTGACCTCCATCTGGTACTTTCTTAGTGCTGGGAAACCCCGTTGCGGTATCCTTGCAAATTCAAAGATAGTTAGATTTTTCACACCAGGTAAATATTACACTCTACAATAATTGTATTTACCAGATGCTGTGAATACCTCACTTCCTTCTGGTACAAGTGCAATCAGTGCCTAATAGGGTCTCAGGAGTTCTATAAGCAAGTCTTTATTTGCAGCTTGGGAGAAATATGGAAAAAAATTCATGATAGGATTAAAACAGTCCAAACACAAGCACACTGGAGTAATTAAACAGCAAATACATCAAGTTCCCCATCACAATCTCATGTGGTAAAACTGCCATGTGACTCTCAGGCTACTGGCAGTGAAACAAACAGCTCCGCAAGTGACTTGGCCAACATAGAAATTGACTCTGCCAGACATTGTGGGGCACAGCCACCGGCTTTAGGGTTACTGGTGCATCACCATGTCTGGCAAAGTTTACTGCATAAAAAAGTCAGAAAAATAGTGAGCTTTCAGGAAAATGTAAGTATAATATCCTAAACATATTTTTTAGTTCCCCAACAGCATGTTAGCAAAGGGTTCAGTGACAAAATATTGACCCTCAAAATACCAAAATATTGTGACGAAAATATCGATGTAAAAATTGTCACCCTATACTTATAATGGTAAGTAAAAAAATATAGAATAATAAAATATTGCGGTAAAAAAATATTGTTGCATCAAATATTGTTTTTTGAATATATCTACATTAAAATAATAAATACTTAATATGTTAAATGCTAACATTAAATTAAAAAAATAAATTACTTTAATATATATTTTAACAAATATAACAAACAACAAAAAAAGTTCACCTCACAAATATAATAATTAATAAGTATATTTACATATATCTACTTGGAAAACAATTACTAAATTAATAATTTTAATATACGTCATAATTTCAATATTTTAACCAATATAAACATATATTCACTGAAAAAAACATAGGTTTCAGGGTCGTTATAGTTAGAAATTTTCATTTAAAAAACCTTTGAAATTCACTGAAAAAACCATAGGTTTCAGGGACGTTATAGTCAGTTGGAGATTTCACTCATACAAAACCATAGAAATTCGGCCGCTATAGTTAGTAGACTTAAATATTACTCGCACCCCGGCAATGCACTGCTATTGACGGCACATATTACATCACTCATGACATGCTCAGTGACATCACTGATGACATCATCCAGTGAATGTTTGTTTCTGTAAAGTATAAAAATATATATATGCCAAGGTGTATTGAAGTATGTGTGGGTGTATGTGTGTTTGAACGGATGATTTAGTAGGTGTGTGACTGACTGTATAAGTGAGTCATTAAATGTGTCTTACTGAATACATGGGTTAGTGACTAAACTGTGTGAATGTCTTTATTAGTCTGTTAGTTGGTGTGTAAGCGGCTGCATGGCTTGGTGAGTAGCTACATGAGTGTCTATATGGGTTATTTATTGGTTGTCTGAGTATCTGTATGGGTGCCTGAGTGTCTTTGTGGGTGGGTGGGGGGGTGTGACTGTGCATAGATATGTGAGAGGTTGTTTCACTGGGTGTATGGGTTCAAGAGTGCATATGGAAACAACTGTATGGGTGGGTGAGTATGTGTATGGATGTGTTGGTGAGTGAATGGATGTCTCAGTTGTGCATGTGTGAGTAACTACATATGTTTTAAAGCAGCATATGTGAGTGTTGGAGTATATGAATGACTATATGTGAGAGTGAGTGATTGCAAGAGTATCTGTATGGATGAGTGTGTGTTTCTATGAGCGATTGTTTAAGAGAGTAAGTATTTGTTAGTATCTGTATAAATACGTGTGGTGGTGTGTGTATGACTGTATAAGCAAGGAAATGGGTGTGTGATAGTTTCTTTGCATGACTGACCAGGTGTATGAGTAACTATTTGGGTGAGTGGCAGTGTGTGAGTGTCTATATGGGTGTATGAATAGATATATCAGTGGCTGTATAGATGAATGACTGTGTGTGAGTGACTGTATGGGTTAGTGGGTGGATGTGTGTGTAGACGTATGAATCACTGAGCAGGTATGTACTAACTGCTATTGGTCTGTCTATGGTTTCGATATTGGTGGTCTGTATTTTAGAGTGGGTGTATGAAAGGTTTTATTAGGGTATGAGGAGGTGCATCAGATGATCATGTGGATGATGCCATCAGTGATGTCATCAGTGATGTCATCAGTGATGTCATTTGAGATGTCATCAGTGATGTCATCAGTGATGTCACTGAGCATGTCATGAGTGATGTAATATGTGACGTCATCAGCAGTGCATTGCGGGGGCATGAGTTAAAGTTAGGTTTACTAACTATAATGGCCAAATTTCTATGGTTGTGTACGAGTGAAATCTCCAACTAACTATAATGTCCCTGAAACCTATGGTTTTTTCAGTGAATTTCTAAGGTTTTTTGAATGCTAATTTCTAACTATAATGTCCCTGAAACCTATGTTTTTTTTAGTGAATTTCTCAAAGGTTTTTTAAATGTTAATTGCTAACTATAACATCACTGAAACCTATGGTTTTTTCAGTGAACTTCTACGGTTTTTTAAATGCTAATTTCTAACTATGCCTACAAAGGTAGGACATGTGAAGAAAGAGGAAGAAAAATGCAGAAAGAAGCAAGACAAATGCAGAAAGAGGCAAAAGAAGCCCAGAAAGACAAAGAAAAGTGCAGGAAGAAGAAGAGATGTGCAGAAAGAACCAACAGAGGAGCAGAAAGTCCTCCTGTGCCCCCAACGTTTTGCTGATGGGTACTGGTGGTAACTGACTTTGACTAACCAGGCCTCGATCCAGTGCTATGCTAAGAGACACTTAGAATACAGTGAAAACACCTACATACACTAGGGAACACTATGCGTTGGGGTTCCCCTGTGATTAGCATGACCTCCTCTGTATTTGCCATGAGTTAATGCCAGGGTCATTGCATGAGTACACGAGTAGTGACTGGATGATTAGAGTGCTACAAGGAGAGTGCATGGTGATTTTATAAATGCTTGGGTTTTGTTACAGTGATTGTATAAGCAGATTGGATTGGATGGGTGATTGAAGGATTGTATAGATAGTGCCAGGGAGATTACTGGACTGCATAGGTAGTTCTCAAGTTATTGCAGCAGTGCATGTGTTAGTGACTGGGTCATTGCATGAGTACATGGGTACTGAGTGGATAATTAGAGTACTGCAAGGAGAGTGTGTGGTGAATTTATAAGTGTTTGGGTATTGAAGGATTGTCTGGATTAGTATATGGTAGTGGCTGGGTGACTGGAGGAGTGCACAAGGAGTGACAGTGTGATTGCGGGACAGCATGGGTATTACCTGGGGAATTGAAAGAGCAAATGAGAAGTGTGTAAGTGGGTACAGGAATGTATGGGTAGGGCATATGGGATTGTAACAGTGATCAGTTAGTGCCTGGATCATTGCATGAGTACATAGCTACTGACTGAAAGATTAGAATACTGCAAGGACAGTGCCTGAGTGAATTTATAAGTGCGTGGGTATTGGCGGAGTGTTTCGATTAGTACATGGTAGTGGCTGGGTGACTGGAGGACTGCACGGGGAGTGACAGGGTGATTGCTGGACTGCATGGTTACTACCAGGGGAATTTAAGGAGCGAATGAGAAGTGTGGAGGTGGTTAAAGGACTACATGGGTAGTACACAGGGATTGTAGCAGTGCATGTGTTAGTGTCTGGATCATTGCATGACTACATGGGTTGTGACTGGATGATTAGAGTACTGCGAGGAGAGTGCATGGTGAAATTATAAGTGCTTGGGTTTTGGTGCAGTGATTGGATAAGGACATAGGACTGGCTGGGTGATTGGAGAACTACATAGGTAGTACCAGGGAGATTACTGGACTGCATAGGTAGTCCTCAATGGATTTCAGCAGCGCATGTGTTAGTGACTGGGTCATTGCATGAGTACATGGGTAGTGACTGGATGATTAGAGTGCTGCAAGGACAGTGCATGGTGATTTTATAACTGCTTGGGTTTTGGCGGAGTGATTGGATAAGTACATAGTGCTGGCTGGGTGATTGGAGGAGTGCATGGGTAGTGACAGGGATTTCTGGAGTGCATGGGTACTACCTGGGTAATTAGAGGAGTGAATCAGTAGTGTGTAGGTGGTTAGACGTCTGCATGGGAAGTGCTTAGGGGATTGTAGCAGTGCATGTGTTAGTGCCTGGGCCATTCCATGAGTACATGGGTACTGACTGGAAGATAAGAGTACTGCAAGGAGAGTGCATGGTGAATAGAGTACTGCAAGGAGAGTGCATGGTGAATTTATAAGTGCTTGGGTTTTGGTGGAGTGATTGGATAAGTACATGGTGCTGGCTGGGTGATTGAAGGAGTGCGTGGGTACTGACAGGGCGATGGCTGGACTGCATGGGTAATGCTCAGTGTACTGTAGCAGTGCATGAGTTAATGCATGGGTCATTGCATGAGAGCATGGGTACCGACTGGATGATTAGAGTACTGGAAGGAGAGTGCATGGTAAATTTATAAGCACTTGGTTTTTGGCGTAGTGATTGGATAAGTACACACATGTCACATTAGTCCTGCCCCCTCCCTTCACCACTGTGCAAATGTACCCCCTGGCAGGTTTTAAGTTGGAGAATTAATTCCCCTTGAATCCTGAGGGTCCCTGGGGGCCAACTAGCCCACCAGGTACCTCCAGTAAGCACCATGGGGCAGCGTTGCAGAGAGGTGGTCCATGGCCATGCCCCTTTTTACACCTCTCTGCAAGGCAGCTCTGTGGTGCTTACTGGAGGTACTTGGTGGGCTAGTTGGACCCAAGGGACCCTCAGGATTTAAGGGGACTTAATCCCCCAACTTACAATGCGCCAGAGGGCCCGTTTGCACAGTGGTGAAGGGAGAGGGTGGGGTCTGATGTGACAAGTGTGCAAATGCGCCCGTGGCGCGTTTCAAGTTGGGGGATTAAGACCCCTTGAATCCTGAGGGTCCCTGGGGTCCAACAAGCCCACCAGGTACCTCCAGTAAGCGCCACAGAGCTGCGTTGCAGAGATGTCTAAAAAGGGGCATGGCTTCGGACCACCTCTCTGCAACGCAGCCCTGTGGCGCTTACTTGAGGTACCCGATGGGCTAGTTGGCCCCCAGGGACCCTCAGAATTGAAGGGGAATTAAATCCCCAACTTCAAACGCGCCACAGGCCGAGTTTGCATAATGTTGCTGGGAGGGGTGGGGCCTCAGGCGCGATGCCGGCTTTTTTTTTTTCATTTTTTTTAGAAGAGGGCTGTGTGGCCCCCCTTCCTTTCCTTTTTTTGGGCCCTGGGGACCCCATCCCCCAGTGCCTGACCCCTATTTTATAAATTTTATTTTAAAAAAAATGGAAGGGGGCCGTGTGGCCTCCCTGCCGAGGCCATTTTTGGCCCCGGAGACCCCACCCCCGGGGCATGACCAGTATTTTTATTTATAATTTTTATATTTGGAGGGGGGCCGCGTGGCCCCCCTCCTCAGGCCATTTATGGCCCCGGGCACCCCATCCCCCGGGGCAGGCCTTTTGAAAACATTTTTCAATAGATTTTGGGGAGAGGAGGGCCCTGGGGACCCCATCCCATCCTGGCCCTAACTAACAGGACTTCTAAATCTTTAGTACGATAGGTAGAAGACCAACCTGCACTCTGACTACATCTAGGGCCCTTCTGTGGAGACAGTCCTATCTTACCTGATTGTGCCTCTCTTGGTTTTAACTCATTTTTGTCACCCTGGTTTTGTGTGTGGCTCCTAGCAATACTAATAATATTAACCACTACAAACCTAGCATTTACTAATTTACTCTTTCTTTTGTCCCTCACCACCACGACTTTGGTATGTGGCAGAGTGAGTGGGCATCTGGAATGAATTATTTTGTAGTCTGGCTCCTTTTTTATATTTTAACATCTATATCTAATAAATGAATAAAAAATCGGAGATACGTTATTTATACATAACTAATTTTTTCACTAGACAGGAAGTAGGGGTAGAGAGGGGGCCTCAAACCAGGGCCCTTCAGTTAAGCACCCTAGAATGAGCACTCTAGTGTTTGTTTGAGATGCCTGAGATGCCAGTGGGTCACGTGGGGCTACGCACCATGAGGGACGTGTCCTGGACTCCCTCAAGAGAATCGAGAGAACGCCAGTGCAGTACTCTACACGGCAGAGCAGGAGAGACGAAATACATCTGCTAACAGCTGACCTTGAAAGCAGTAAGTGGGGCGCTGGGGGCTTATTGAGGTGTTGCGCATGTAGTTGTTAAATTGTAATACTACAACTGGATTACAAAATTCGTTACACGGGGGGGCGTTTGACATGAGTCCAAAGCCGATCACACAGATTTAGTCTCACCAACATTTTTAGATTAGAGGGATATATATTTTTATCTATTGAGGCAGTTTGGTCTCACTCCACCCGAGAAAGACACAACTATGGGTGGTGGCAGAGCCATGGCCGCGTTCTGTAACACGGATGGCCCTTGGTTAAAACTTTAATCTAATGAGGAGGCAGTTTTTGTAGGGTAAGAGTACACGAACTGAGAATCATCAGAAGAATAAGCTAACACTGAGCTCTTCAGAATAGAACTCCTACCATTGTGCAACTTATATTATTTTATTTTATTTTATTGTACTATTGCATTACTTTTCCTTACAGAGAGTGTGTGCAGGCAGCTGTTCTCACCCCCCCCCCGCCATTTTGAGTTTACGAATCTAATAATCTCGGTAAGTGTGGTGTAGTGAACGGTGCCGGGTTCACTTGTGGTGCTCTGAGTAATGTTGGTTGCGTTAATGTACATAGCAGCACCTCCTGATTTGAAATTTTTTCTAATAGAGGGCATGGCTGTATGTTACAACAGCTATTGAGCGTTAAGATTGGAGGCAACCACCCTCTCCCTTCCCTGAGGGGAGGTGTGAGTATGCTTCTGTGGAGATTTTATGTGGGATGGAGAACATTTCACTAGTAATATTTTGTTCATTTTTATGTTGTTTTTAATTACTAAAGGTTCCTCTTAAGGTGATAATTCCCTTTTTCCCTCTAAGTTGGGAGGAGGAAGGGTCTGCACCTAGGGATTACAGTGGTGAAAGTCCTGAGGAAAGCCGGGGTATTATTTTGTGCTGGCTGAAACATGTCGACATTTATGCAGAGTGGGGGGGTTGGAATCTCATTATAAGTAGGGCTCCCAGTTTTTCGTATTTACGGATTTATACATATAAATACAGACGGAAATCGATATTTCCTTTGTCTGTATTTATATTTATAAACGGTAAAATATGAGTAAATGTTGCCGCGCTAGTCTCCCGCCTCCCGATTCCTGCAAGCAGAGACCCGATGCCTCTGGGTTTCAGCTGACAGGGCAGTATTGTGTAACGTGCTAATTCTTCCAGCAATAGTCGGAGTGGCGATGCAGGGGCTCTAGAAGGGGTGAACAACCAACAACCAACAAAGCCCCATTAACAAGCGAATGGTCTTTTAAAGACCTGTGAAGTGCTCGGGGCGGCTGTGTGTAAGCTGTTTCAGCCCGGGCTGCCACAAACGTGGGGGGGGGAGGTACGCACTGCCAGCAACCTGCCAGGCCAGTGCACAACTCTTGCATCACCCTCTCTCTGCCATTGCTCGCCATGCTTCTGAAAGGTAAGAAAACAAAGTGCATTTGCGTTTCAAATGTCCAGTCCTGCCCCTCCCGCCCCCTTTGCATAGGCTCTTCTCCTTTCCTTCTGGGCATGGGCATGGGCGTAGGAAGTGTGGGGGACGCGGGGGATATATCCCCCCCAGATTTTGGAGTGGGGGGACACAGGGGACAAGGGTGGGGGGACGAGGGGACAAAGGATTTTCCCCTCTCCCTTCTGTTATCGCAGGGCCATTAGCACGCGAAAGCGCTACCTAATGGCCCTGCACTTGACCTGCCTGGAGTCAGAGGCCACCCACCCTCTGCCTTTTGTTATGCTGCAGGAAGGCTCAGCCATTCTGGGAAGGGCAGAGAACGGAGAAAAAATAAACGCTGTCTCTTTTCCTTCATGGCAAGGACCGTGTCCACTACTCCTGATCTGCCTCTGGCGGCTGCCCTCTCTCTTTATTCCTCCACCTCTTTCTGTCTCGCTCCTGCTTACATGCTGATTTCAAGAGGCAGCTCTTAAGGTACTCTCTTGCCTCTCCTTTTCTTTATTTGTTCCCCTGTGAAATTGATCCAAAAAAGGCTGAACACTTTGGCTGTAAATGTCCTCATTTTCTGACCGTTTTCTATTGAAAAGAAAAACCTCGGAATGGAGAGAAAAAATAGTTAAATACCTAAATAAAGCAATACAGAGTGGACAGCAGACAGGTCAGACTGTTATTTACACCCACCCACATTAGCGCCACTTTACAGAGTTTGCCAGTGAAAGCGCTACTTTCTTTTTATCTTCTTTCTTTGAACAACAATGTTTTCCCAGGGTGGGTAAGTGCACCATTCCTAAAGGGACTGCAATACCTGGTTGATGGGTAGAGTGGAAACGTTTAATATGATCGTTTTCAACTTTTTAATTATTTTAGCTTATAAAATGCGGCTCTGTGTTTGGGGATGTGGTCTTTTTTAAACCAAACTGCATACATTTTGAAAGGATATAAGCAATGGACATTGAAAGGGGTCCCTTCCTGGTCCTGTAGCCATGTCTTGAACTTTTCAGGCAAAATCACTTACTGATTTGAATAATGAGTTTAAAACTGTTAAGGTAACCATGTTTTTTTCTGATTACAGTTCACATGCTTTGCTTATTCTTGCATTCCCTATGAGTGTTTGCTTTTTCCAGGGTGTTATTAATTTTTTTTCAGACAGCATTTTACTGTTGTCTAGTGCATAATTTGAATTTAGTCGCAGCACAATTGAGTTGTGCTGAAGGCAGTGCGAGTTTCTCTCAGTGGGGCAGTATGGTGTAAATAAATGTGAAAAAATACTAGCTGTAGCGTCGCCTTTTGCTTGTGGCAAAAATAAATATGGATAAATACAGAAAAAAAGCCCAAAAAATTAATATGGATAAATACAGACGGAAATGGCAAAAAAATAAATACCATAAAACCGGGAGCCCTAATTATAAGCTCTCCAACCAACCACCCACGTTTTTTGTTTTTGTATTCTGGACGGGGTACCTAACATTAAAATTGTAACAAGGATTCCCTGATGCCAGTTTTATACCACTTGTCATCACTTGTTCTGCACTGTTATCTCACCTGTGATTCCACTTTCACATTTTTGGTTGTTTTGTCTTCCCCTCCCTATTGCTCCACCTCCAGCGTTTGGCTGGCGCGGAGGTGTGTTAGCAGCCCTATGATGAAGCATGACACAGCTTGCTGTGTGTGAGGGCAATTTTACAAAATTGGTGCATTTCCACATACTTATCCATCTCCACGTAGTTTTTCAATCCCTCTTCTTTTTGTGATATTTAACTATTGAGCGGGAGGTCGAAGAGGGTTTATCCTCTCGCCCCGCTGTACTTTGTGTGTTTTGGTCTTGAGTGCAGACGCTGAGCCGCAGGAGTCTGTTTTTATTCTGTCCTGAACTCACATCCATTATAACCCTAGTGGGTATAGAGCGGTTGGGATTTCCATCCTGGCAATATGGCTGAGGAACAGGCTTTGGCATTTGGGGAGGATGCAGCTGCAGCAATCTTCAGAGAGCCATCATTACTCGGAGATACCACAATCGCCCAGGTCCTAACGCAAGGGGAAGGTTGGGACACACTTTTAGAGCTGAAAAGATCCCATGTTAAAATGATCCTGCATGGTGCAATTCTAACTGAATACCTGAGAGGGAATACGGCACCTAGAGGACTCCGGGTGACTAATGAGCCTCTGATCTTTCTGGAGGGTCCAGTCTTCCGGAAAGAGTGGTCCCTGATCGCCTGGAAATGTACGAGCGTTTGACTGATTCTCATTATTAATACAGCTAAGAGAACAGCCGATGCCCTCTACATTAAAATCAAGGAAAATGAACACGGAATTAAGACTACCTTTTTGTCTGGATCCTTCAAAAAGAAGTTGGAGGAATAAATAATGATATAGCAGAGCATAAGGATTATCTGCTAAGATCTAAAGTGGATAAACTCCAGAAGGATTTGAAAAGATTCTCAAAGGAAAAAGTCTATCCGTATATCACTGATGAATATGCCCAGAAGAAAATGGATGACATGAAAAAGGGTAACAACAGGGAGAGCAGAACCTATGATAGAACAAGTTCTAGCAGTGAGGACAGTGATTATGAGAGGAGACCCCGGAGAAGGGGGAGAGGGAGAAGGAATTTTGGAGACCCCGCCCTCAGTTTAATATGCCATACCCGCATTATCCTAACAACAACTTTGGCTGACCTCCATTGTACCCGCCCCAATTTTCAGGCATGCATGTATGACACAATTCCCCCAGATGCCGAATCCTTTTTTAGGGTGAGGCCGGGGGAGGGGCAGGGGCAAACAGAAGGGCATGTCAGGGGTGCAATGGGAGGAGTTGGAACAGAGAGTGACCAGGAGCATGGCGAAGGATCGAGCCGGAAAGGATATCCCTAGTGATGAATCTGACAGAAACCGAATTGACGGATACCCAAATTGAAGTACTGGAGAAGGTTTTGGGGTATGTACCTACCAACGCAGAAGACTGCTACTTGTATGAACCTGTCAACAAAAGAAAGGAGCCCTGGATGAGCTCAAGAATAATGATGACGTAGTAATAAAGCAGGCAGACAAGGGTGGAGCGACTGTAGTACAAAGTAGAGTTGCTTATGAAACAGAGTGTTTGAGACTCCTTGCTGATAGGAGGAACTACAGGGTACTAGGACAGGATTCTACTGAGGATATTAAGAAGGAAATCACATCAATGGTGTAGGAAGCCATTCAAAATGACTGGATCACAGAGAAAGGGGGAAGGTTCCTCTGTCAATCCAAACCAGTGACCCCATATTTTTACACTCTCCCGAAAGTGCACAAACCAACAAGGCCCCCACCAGGGAGGCCGATTGTTTCGGGTATGGGGTCATTTTTGGAGCCGTTGTCACAGTTTTGTGATTTCTTTTTCAAATCATTGTTCAATCCAGCCCAGCGTATCCGAAGGACATGACAGAGGTTTTAACACTACTGAATGATGTGGAATTCGATCCCACAGAAGATTTCTTGGTAGGGCTGGACGTGGTGTCCTTATATACAAACATACCACAGATGGAAACATTAAGGGTGGTTGAAGATATCGTGTATACTTTGGACTGGGAATATAGCACGGCCAGATCGTTCATTCTACACTTGGCAAAAATTGCCTTAACCAGAAACTTTTTTGAATTTCAGACCCATGGGACCTCCATGGGGAGTGTTTTTGCTCCTAGCCTAGCTGAGTTGTATATGTCTGCCTTCGAGGACCAGTACATCTACACCCATGGAGGTCCTTGGTTTAATCATATCAAAGTCTGGAGGCGGTTTATTGACGACGTCCTCCTGATATGGAAGGGAGACAGGGATTCTCTGGACAATATTTTGACGTGGCTGAATAGTAGGAATTCATTACTTCTCTTCACGTCCACTATCTCAAAGGATAGTTTCCCATTTTTGGATTTGACTATTTTTGGTGAAGGCAGCTGCCTACATACAAAAATGTTTCATAAGCATACAGACAGAAATAGTTTGTCATTCAAAAGCTTCCACCCTAAATCCTTAAGGGAAAACCTCCCTGTGGGACAATTTTTGCGACTTCGGCGAAATTGTTCGAGTCGCCCAGATTTCAAGTCAGAAGCTGAAGCCCTTGAAAAGAAAATTTGCATAGGGATTACCCCGCAAGAGTAGTGCGAAGGGCAAAGAAAAGAGCGTCTAATTGCCACCGCGAGGCACTTCTTGAGTCTAATGAAAAAACATCTACTGAGAGAACAGTCTGTGTGACTGCATTCAACACAGCATCGAACGACATTCAAAAAATCATTTTGCAAAACTGGACAATCCTAATTTCTAAAGGACTTGCCTTTGAGAACGCCCTGTTTTCATTTAAGAGGACCCAGAATATCAAAGATATTCTGGTTCACACAAGATCTAGAAAAAACAGAAACAGGCAGGAGGAAGCAGGGGGAAAGCATCAGAGAGGGTTTCGTCCTCCAGTCTCAGGGCACATAAGATGTGGGATGTGCGATGTTTGTCATTTAACAGCAAATACAAAAAGTATAGACATAGGGCTGACCCACCCTTGGGAACAAAGGAGTCATACTAATTGTAATACTTCTTACGTAATTTCTTGTTGAAATGACCCTGTGATCTACTGTACCTTGGTATGACTACTAGACGGGTAAAAACAAGAATCATGGAGCACAGGTCGACATTTAGATGTCAACGGACAACAAGTAGATTGACCAATCACTTTAAAGAAAAGAAGCACTCGGCTGAGGACTTCTTCTGGTCCGTGATAGACAAACCGAACATCAACATGAGCAGTGGTAACCTGGAAAGAGCACTTTTCTTGTGTGAACCGAAATGGATTTATAGGGTACAGGGTTCTATCGGGAGATTAAATGATCATATCCCTTGGAATAGCCTCTATAATCCTTGAACCGCCATAGATAGGATTTCTTCGTAAAACGACATTATCATCTGTGATACTAGATTTAATAGTATTAAATAACAATAGTCTTCCCTTCCTCTTTTCCACCGATTCTGACCTTAACTAACAGGATAAAATAATACTTCTAAATCTTTAGTACGATAGGTAGAAGACCAACCTGCACTCTGACTACATCTAGGGCCCTTCTGTGGAGACAATCCTATCTTACCTGATTGTGCCTCTCTTGGTTTTAACTCATTTTTGTCGCCCTGGTTTTGTGTGTGGTTCCTAGTAATACTAATAATATTAACCACTACAAACCTAGCATTTACTAATTTACTCTTTCTTTTGTCCCTTACCACCATGACTTTGTTTTGTGGTAGAGTGAGTGGGCATCTGGAATTAAATATTTTGTAGTCTGTCTCCTTTCTTATTACAACTAATGTGCCCGAAAGGTGGAGAGTTGTTGCAACATTTAAATATATATTTAAATTTTAACAACTATATATAATAAATGAATACAAAATCGGAGATACGTTTTCTCTACATAACTAATTTTTTCACTAGCCTGGAAGTAGGGGTCGAGAGGGGGCCTCGAACCGGGGCCCTTCAGTTAAGTACCCTAGTATGAGCGCTCTAGTGTTTGTTTGAGATGCCTCAGATGCCAGTGGGTCACGAGGGACGACTCACCACGAGGGGCATGTCCTGGTCACCCTCAAGAGAAACGAGAGAACGCCAGTGCAGTACCCTACACGGCAGAGCAGGAGATACGAAGTACGTCTGCTAACAGCTGACCTTGAAAGCAGTAAGCGGGGTGCAGGGGGCTTATTGAGGTGCTGCGCACATAGTTGTTAAATTGTAATACTACAACTGGGCTACAAAATTTATTACACGGGGGCGTTTGACATGGGTCCAAAGCCGATCATACAGATTTAGTCTCACCAGCATTTTTAGATTAGAGGGATATATATTTTTATCTATTGAGGCAGTTTGGTCTCACTCCTCCCGAGAAAGACACGACTATGGGTGGTGGCAGAGCCATGGCCGTGTTCTGTAACACGGATGGCCCTTGGTTAAAATATAAATCTAACGAGGAGGCAGTTTTTGTAGGGTAAAAGTATACAAACTTAGAATCATCAGAAGAGTAAGCTAACACTGGGCTCTTCAGAATAGAACTCATACCATTGTGCAACTTATATTATTTTATTTTATTTTATTTTATTTTATTTTATTTTACTATCGCATTCCTTTTCCTTACAGAGAGTGTGTGCAGGCAGCTGTTCTCACTCCCCCGCCATTTCGAGTTTAAAAATCTAATGAACTCGGTAAGTGTGGTGTAGTCAACGGTGCCGAGTTCACTTGTTGTGCTCTGAGTAATGTTGGTTACGTTAATGTACATAGCCGCACCTCCTGATTTGAAAACTTTTCTAATGGAGGGCATAGCTGTATGTTACAACAGCTATTGAGCATTAAGATTGGAGGCAACCACCCTCACCCTTCCCTGAGGGGAGGTGTGAGTATGCTTCTGTGGGATTTTTATGTGTGTTTGGGTATGATTCACCGCATCAACGATATTTGTTGTTATACATAGTGGGATGGAGAACATTTCACTAGTAATATTTTGTTCATTTTTATGTTGTTTTTAATTACTACAGGTTCTTCTCTAAAGGCGAGGGGCTCCACTTAAGGTGATACTTCCCCTTTTTCCTCTAAGTTGGGAGGAGGAAGGGTCTGCACCTAGGGATTACAGTGGTGAGAAGTCCTAAGGAAAGCCGGTGTATTAATTTGTGCTGGCTGAAACATGTCGACATTTATGCAGCGTGGGGGGCTTGGAATCTCATTATAAGCTCTCCAACCAACCACCCACGTTTTGTGTTTTAAATTCTGGACGGGGTACCTAACATTAAAATTGTAACAAGGATTCCCTGATACCAGTTTTATACCACTTGTCATCACTTGTTCTGCACTGTTATCTCACCTGTGATTCCACTTTCACATTTTTTGTTGTTTTGTCTTCCCCTCCCTCTTGCTCCACCTACAGCGTTTGGCTGGCGTGGAGGTGTTTTAGCAGCCCTATGATGAAGCATGACACAGCTTGCTATGTGTGAGGGCAATATTACAAAATTGGTGCATTTCCACACACTTATCCATCTCCACGTAGTTTTTCAATCCCTCTTCTTTTTGTGATATTTAACAATTGAGCGGGAGGTCGAAGAGGGTTTATCCTCTCACCCCTCTGTACTTTTTGTGTTTTGACCCCATCCATCTCCCGGGGCCGGCCCTATCTGTTGGGGACTATGGGGGGACCCCAATCCCCCCACGGTCCCGCCGGCTCCCTGCCTCCTGCGGGAGCCGGCATTGCTTTTCCACATGGGGAGCTGTTGACTTGCAGCTCCGCGTGTGGAAAAGCAATCTGCTTTGGATTTTGGAAGCAAGAGCAGGTTTCGCACGGCCTCCCTCCCAACAATTGCACAGGGAAGGTGGTGGTCCCCGGGGCTCAGGGGTCCGTAACAGACCCCAGCATTTGCATATTAGTGCCCCGGGGAGGTGGTGGTCCCCGGGGCGTGTGGGGGAGCTTGAGCCCCCCAGTGGTTTATTTTATTTATTTTTAAAAAGCCCCGGGGGTGGTGGTCCCCGGGGCAGCGGGGGGCTGTGTGCCCTGGCAAATATTTAATAGAAGCCCTGGGGGTGGTGGTCCCCGGGTCTTGGGGGGCCTTGGAGGTGCCCCACACATTAAAAATCATGCCCCAGGGGTGGCTGTCCCCGGGGCTGCGGGAGGGCCACGTGCCCTCCTGCATACTTTTATTAACATTGCCCTGGGGGGTGGCAGTCCCCGGGGCAGTGGGGGGGCTGTCCCTGGGGCTTGGGGGGGCCTTGGAGCCTCCCTACACATTACAATCAAGCCCCGGGGGTGTCGGTCTCCAGGGCTCTGGGAGGGCTGAGTGCCCTCCCGCATAGTCTTATTATCATAGACCCGGGGAGGTGGCGGTCCCTGGATCTGCGGGGACCGCCCCCACGGGCCCCTGCATTCTTCAAATTAGGATATGGGCAGTCCTCCCGGGATCTGGCCCACCCGGGGGCCTCATTCAAATGAAACGCGGGAGCCCGCCCATTATTTTTTTTATAATTTCGGTGGGATTCTCGACTCCAGCGCGAATTCCGCCCAAAATTATTTAAAAAAAAAATGCTTTTTTGGGCCCAGGGGGCCCTTGTGGGACCCCCTGAGCAGGCCTGGGGGGTCAGGGTACTTCTACCCTGCCCCCTTTTCTTCTATTCTACCTTTTTTCCCCTGTTTCCTTGTGACTTTGTCTTACTGAGTCACAAGATGGCTGCCAACACTTCCTGGTTTGGAGTGTTGGCAGCCAATCACAATGAAGCTCCTGCTCGGGCGGGGTCGCGACTCCACCGCGTTCCTAGATATCTAAACTTTTATTTTTTTAATTTTCTCAGGAACTACTGAACGGATCCATACCATTTAAAAAAGGTCTCTTTCTGAACCAAGCTCTACCTTTTTGCCAAATTTGGTGTAATTCCGTTCAGCAGTTCGGGCTGCATCTGTGTCTAAAGTTTCCTGTGAAAAATTACATGGGGAAAACGCATTTTGGGACGCCCCTTTTTCTTGGCCCCGACTTGGCGAATCACCCTGAAACTTTCAAGACAGGAGCTGAGCGTAGCAGGCCACTAGTTTTGAAAATTTTGCGAAGATTCATCAACTGGCGCCAAAGTTATTGGGAAAAGAAAAAATGCCTTTCCTATGGAAACTAGGTCCTAACTATAACTACCTACTGGCAACCGCCAGTAGGTGATATGTTCCTTGAAATAACCACAGGTGTCAGGAACGTTATAGTTAGGTTGCTTTTCACTCATACAAAACCAGAAAAATTCTGCTGTTATAGTTAGCTGAGCTAACTATAATTCGCACTCCCGCAATGCACTGCTGATGACCTCACATAGTACATCACTCATGACATGGTCAGTGACATCACTGATTACATCACTGAGGACATCATCCATGTGATCATCTGATGCACCTCCTCACTCCCTAATATAACCTTTCATACACCCACTCTAAAATACAATCTACCATTTTTCAAACCAGAGACAGACCAATACCAGTTAGTACATACCCGCTCACTGATTCATATGTCTACACACACATCCACTCACTAATCCACGCGGTCACTCATACACACAGTCATTTATCAATAAAGCCACTGATATATCCACTCATATACCCATACAGACTTTCACTCACCACCACTCACCCAAAGAGTTACTCAAACACCTAATCAGTCACCCAAAGAATCAATCACACTGCCATTTACTCAACTATACAGTTATACACACCCACCAACTCACTTATTCATACAGATAGGACCATATACTTACTCTGTTCTACAATCACTTATCCATGTAGCCACTGTCAGAATCACTCAGTGTCACATTTAATCACTTATATACTCCAACACTCACATATACTGCCTTTCATATATGTAGTTACTTACACATATACCACTTAGACATCCATTCACTCAAAAACACAGCTAGACGCACACTCACTTATCCATACAGCCCCTAACACACTCACTCATGAACCCATACACGCAGTAAATCACCCACTCACACATCCATGCAGGGAGTCACAAACACCCCTCACAAACCCACAGAGACACTCAGGTACCCATACAGGTAATCAGACAACCAATCATTAACCCATATAGACATTCATGTAGCTACTTACCAAACCACACAGCCACTTACACACCAACTGACAGACTGATACAGATGTGTACACAGATTAGTCATTCACCCATGCATTCACTAAGACACATTTAATTACTCACTTATACAGTCAGTCACACACCCATTAAATCATCCATTCACACACTCATGCACCCACTCATTCTTCAATACATCTTGGCATATATATATATATAACATTCGTCAACATTTTAGAAACACTCACAGTCACTGGATGATGTCATCAGTGATGTCATCCTTGATGTCATTTGAGATGTGATTAGTGATGTCACTGACCATGTCGTGAGTGATGTTATATGTGACATCATCAGCAGTGTATTGCAGGGGGGCGAGTTATAGTTAGCTGAGCTAATTATAACGGACAAATTTCTCCGGTTTTGTATGATTGAAATGTCAACCTAACTATAACGTCCCTGAAACCTGTGTTTTTTTTCAGTGAATTTCAAAGGTTTTTTTAATGCTAATTTCTAACTATAACATCCCTGGAACCTATTTTTTTCAGTTAATTTCAAAGTTTTTTTTTAATGCTAAATCCTAACTATAATGTCCAAAAAAACTGTGCTTTTTTTAGTTACAATCTAAGGTTTTGTAACTTGGTTTTTTAATTTTAGAGTGAAATTACATTGCCAGTATTTGTTCAACAATTTCTGAAAAATTGCAGTGTGTATAATTTACACTATGGATTAAAAACGCTTGTTCTAAATTTTTAAGGTTTTATAAAGGTAATGTGATGTTTTTTCCTTTTTAAAATATGCATTTACATATATATTTTTTTAAGTGAGACTTGCGAACCGATCGTGTACCAGTCATGGTGAGTGCGTGAATCTAATAATCCTGCTGCCATATTGGTTAAGTCATGCATGATACGCGTACGGTGTGCGATGGGTGCGCAGTTCTCATTTTTCATGTTTAAAAAATGTAAATATATGATATATACTATAAATTTATTAAATCAATCGTATATGCTTTATTGAAAGAGTTATAAAAGTGATATATACATAAGTAATATGGATACTAAACTTCTTATAATTAAGTTATGGGAGCCACAAGGGTCCCGCGTAACGTTACATACGTATTTCAGGACTCGCGTCAGGTGCGCAAATCCAGTGAAAGTTATTTAGTTTTAAAATTATATATATATGTAACTTTATTATATATATTATACCAAGAGATTTATATACAAATGTGTACATTTACTATATGTGCAACTAGAATAAAGATATATTATTGTTAAATATATTTTTCGGGAATCGCGTCTGGTGCACGCTGAATGCGTGTCACGTACGCGACTCACATGTGACTTCAAAAGAAAGCATTTAATTGGTTAAAAAACTTTTTATTCTAGAACTTACAGGATCCCACCCAAATTTTTCATTCTTCCAGGAACATCTTCAGAAGACACAGGTCTTGTGTTTTCTGTTCTTCTTCATTGCATTTTTTGGGTGGTTTTTTTTAATCCACTGGGAAAATGGCTTCTTCGATTCCACCACAGGACATTCCTGGAAAAGAAGAAGATTTAGAAGAACCAATTAAGCAGTGCAAGGAAAGTGTCGTGTGGGCTTTTTTTCTATTCCAGCTGGTGAAAAAAAGTTGAATCCACGCAAGGTGACCTGTACTTTATGTGAAAGGGTGCTATCTCGTGGATCCGAGAAAAAATACTCCTGTGGCACTTCATCAATGATGAAACACCAGCAGACAATACATCCACATCATCTTGCAAAGAACAATATTGTCGCAAACTACAACAACAAAGTCAGCAAGATGATGATATTGCAGGGCCTAGCACCTCAACAGGTTCTTCTGCATCAAACCACAGAGCCCAAATTATCCCAGAGTTTGCTGGACTTGAGCAGCGGTGCATTAAGTTCAAGAAAGTTCTTTGTTATGGAGTGCAATCTGTGGATGCTGCTGTGGTTGCTGAGAAAAACCAGCACTGTTAATTTTTATTTTTTATTTTTTTTGCAATGAGTTTTTAATTGCAAAATGTTTGGGAAAGTTTTCTCCGTTCATTCCATTGATTTTTGCATTTTTTTCTAAAAACAACACCCAAAAAATATATAAGAGTTAAAAAAAAAAACACAAAACAAATTAAAAAGAAAAAAAATGGTTCTTTCTAGAACCACCTATTTGGTAAAAATAGACAAACTTGTATGTGTTGCATGAATTGCTGCAAGTGTAATATATGAATCATTGTATGGGTGTATGAGTACTGCTTAAGTGAATGAATGAGTGCTGCAGTAATGTGTGGGTCATTGGATGAGTGCGTGGATAGCACCTGAGTTTATTACATGAGTGCGAGTTTAGTGCCTAGGTAATTGGATGAGTGCATGGGTAGTGACTGAGTGAGTGGAGGAGTGCATGAGTGGTGCCTGAGTGCATAGATGAGTGCATAGTAGCTGCCTGGGTGAATGGGTGAGTGCAACGGTAGTGCCTGAGTGATTGTATTAGTGCATAGGCAGTGCCTGGGTGATTGGAGGAGTGCATGGGTAGTGCCTAGCTGATTGCATGAGTGCAGGGGAAGTGCCTGGCTGATTGTAGCAGTGCATGAGTAGTACCTGGGTGATTGCATGGGTGCAAGGGTAGAGCCTGGGTGATTGGAGGAGTGCATGGATAATGCCTGGGTGAATGGTTGAGTGCAACAGCAATGCCTGAGTGCATAGATAAGTGCATGAGTAGCATCCGGATGTATGGATGAGTGCAACAGTAGTGCCTGAGTGATTGAACAAGTGCATGGGTAGTGCATGGGTGATTGGAAAAGTGCATGGGAAGTGCCAGGGTGATTGGAGGAGTGCACGGGTACTGCTGTGTGAGTGCATGAGTACAGGGGTAGTGCCGGGGTTATTGGAGGAGTGCATGGGTACCTCCAGAATGATTGGAGGGGTGCAACAGTAGTGCCTGAGTGATTGAAGGAGTGCATGGGTAGTGCCCGTGTGATTGCATGAGTGCAGGGGTAGTGCCTGGGTGATTGGAGGAGTACATTGGTAGTGCCTGGGTGATTGCATGAGTGCAGGGGTAGTGCTTGAGTGCGTGGATGAGTGCAGGGGTAGTGCCTGGGTGATTGAAGGAGTGCATGGGTAGTTCCTGGGTGATTGAAGTAGTGCATGGGTAGTGCCTGAGTGATTGCATGAGTGCATGGGTAGTGCTTGGGTGTTTGGAGGAGTGCATGGGTATTGCATATGTGATTTAATGAGTGCAGGGGTAGTGCCTGAGTACATGGGTAGTGCCAGGATGATTGGAGGAGTGCAAGGGTAGTCCCTGGATGATTGCATGAGTGCAGGAGTACTGCCTGGATGATTGGAGGAGTGCATGGGTAGTGCTTGGGTTTTTGCATGAGTGCAAGGTTAGTGCCTGAGTACATGGATGAGTGAATGGATAGTGTCTGGGTGATTGAAGGAGTGCAAGGGCAGTGCCTGGGTGATTGGAGGACTGCATGGGTAGTGCCAGGGTGATTGGAGGATTACACGGGTAGTACCTGGGTGATAGCATGAGTGCAGGGGTAGTGCCTGTGTGATTGGAGGAGGGCATGGGTAGTGCCAGGATAATTAGCAACAGATAGCTGCATGGAAAATGCCTTGGTGAATGGTTGAGGGCAACAGTAGTGATTGAAGGATTGCATGGGTAGTGCCTGGGTGATTGGAGGAGTGAATGGGTAGTACATAGGTGATTGCATGAGTGCAGGGGTAGTGCCTGTGTGATTGGAGGAGGGCATGGGTAGTGCCAGGTTAATTAGCAACGGATAGCTGCATTCCAGCAAAAGTGACCCATGCCAAGTGCATGCAAACTAATGCATGGTACGATGAGTCTCTGAGCACGGATAAGAAAAATGTTTAAATTCTAGAACAGGCCTGGAGAAGTTCCTATGATCCTATAGCAAGGATAATCTATAGGAACGCTGTTAAAGCATACCATAAATTGGTCCACAAGACCAATGCAATGTTCTATGCCAATTTGATTACGGCTAGCAGCAATCCAACTAAAACCATCTTCGCACTTATGAAAGAAATACAAAAAACCCCATCAGCTGCCAATAGCATCATATTCTCCAACTCACAATGTGAGACACTAGCAAATTCTTTATCAGCAATGTGGAACGCAGCCATAGTACTTTTTGCTCGGGGAAGGCTTCCTCCGGTTTTCAGGAGAACACACTTGGGGACACTGAGTCTCACTCCCTCCAGGTTTTCCTGCCCATGTCTTTCAAAGACCTGGAGTCTGTGTTGGCCAAGGTGAAGTCAGGATCTCCTGACGACCCTCTGAAAGTGGACCTCTTTGGAAAACTCCACAACTGCCTTATATTGGAGGGCCAGGAGCTGATCAATAGGTCACTGGCAGCAGTGGTGATCCCTAAGTCCTAGAATCATCCCAAAGTTATCTCCTTGCTAAAAAAACGACGGGAGATGCATCTCAGCTGGATAACTTTCGTCCAATATCTCTGCTCCCCTGCCATGCTAAAATCATGGAGTCCCATGTTAATACTACCCTGACTTAATATCTGGAAGAAAATGTGTTACTAGATATGTCACAAAATGGGTTTCGCCCCAGACATGGCACCAAATCTGCATTACTTGCAGTCACGGAGCAGTTATGATCTGCCCTGGATGAGGGCAGAACCTTGGCACTGAGACTGTTGGATCTGAGCAAGGACTTTAACATGGTCTCCCATAAGATCCTGCTCCATCGGCTTGTGGAGATCAGGGTCAATGGCTAGGCCCTTGCCTGGTTTTCATCCTTCTTGACCGATCGGTCTTTCCAAGTCTCTGCCCTCCTTTTTTCATCCAGTGTCCAGCCCCTATGCTGTGGTGTTCCTCAGGGATCTGCCCTGAGCCCCACTTTATTTAACATTTACATCCGCCCTCTGGCCGTCATGGCTAATGCCCAGAAGATTGCGTTGGTATCATATGCAGATGACACCCACCTGGTGTTCACATTTTCCAGCAATTCTAATCAGGATCAGGTGAAATTCCAAGATGACCTTAAGACCATCGCTAAATGGATGGTGGATAACTACTAGGGGTGGGCGGAATTTGCGAAAGTGACTTTTGCAAATTATCGTGAAAATGTTAAAAATCTCCGCAAACACGCGGAAATATCGCGAAGATGCGGAAGTTTTTTTCCCGCCCATTCGCGGTATTTTCTGCGTGGTCGCGGCTCGCCAACTTACCCATGCGGTTGCTTGCGGGTGCGGCCATCTTGTTTTCACTCTTCTCGCGGTGCATGATCGCAAGAAGAAAGACGTGATCGCGCGACCAATGACATTACTGCGGGCGCGAACTGTCACGAGACAGCGCAAATGGCTACCAACAATCCAACATCTCGTGGAGAACGCGACCGGATCGGGAAAACTTGTCGGCGAACGCGGGGATTCAGGTAAGGCGATCGTGCACGCGCGAGAATGTATTTTACAGCGCGAGCATGAAACAAATTATCGCTAAGCTGCGGAATGTGGAAATTTTGACATTTTTGCGCTCTCCGCGGAACGCGAAAATGTCAAATTATCGCAATTTCCGCGAGCGGAACGGAAATTTAGCCCAGGCCTAATAACTACCTTCAACTGAATTCCACCAAGTCAGAAGTGCTCCTGGTGGGCCGAGATACCCATCTATGGGGCAATCACTGGTGGCCTACAACCCTTGGAACCCCCAACCGAAATCCATGGTCAAGAACCTGGGAGTTTTGTTGGATGGTTCTCTCTCTTTTGAGGAGCACGCTAAGACAGTGGCCGGTACTTGCTTTAGTCTTCTACCTGGCTTGAAGCCAATCTTGGGACTTATTGACGCACCTATTCGGCAGATGATCGTCCAATCCATCGTGCCGGCACAACTATACTACTGTAATGGGTTGCTACTTGGCGTCAACAAATCTGTGACCAAAAGATTACAGCGGGCACAGAATGCTGCTGCTCACACGCTTTTTGCACTACCAAAGAACTGCCATGCCTCAGACCTTCTACACTGGCTCCACTGGCTACCTATAGAGCAGAGAGTCTACTTTAAGACCCTGTGTACAACACACAAGATCCTAAACGGTCTGGGTCCGCATATTCTGAGCGAGCTGTGCTCTCTGTATGTCCCGGTGCGAGCCTTGCACTCTGCAAACCTATATTTGGCCCGTGTTCCATGGATGTGCAGGATAAGAGAAGGTGGCGCTCGTTTAGGGCACTTGCTCTGACCCTTTGGAGCTCAATCCCTCATGCCGCTCCTTGCATGCAAGACCATTGGGCATTCAGGAAAATGATCAAGACGTGGATCTTCTCCAATTACTAGCCTCCTCGCCTTTCCACTCTGCTAGATTTAGCGCTGGAAAGCCCTGTTTCCGGGGCAGCCATGCACTGTACAAGTGCATTTAACATAACATAACATAACATTGGAGGAGTGCAAGGGTAGTGCCTGGGTTATTGCATGAGTGCAGGAACACTGCCTGAGTGATTGGAGGAGTGAATAGGTAGCACCTGGGTGATTGGAGGAATGCAGGGTAGGGCCTGGGTGATTGAAGGAGTGCATCGGTAGGGCCTGGGTGATTGCATGAGTGCAGAGGTAGTGCCTGGGTGATTGGAGGAGTGCATGGGTAGTGCATGGGTGATTGCATGAGTACATGAATAGTGCCTGTGTGATTGGAGGAGTGCATCGATAGTGCCTGGCTGATTGGAAGAGTGCATGGGTGTGCAGTGCATCAGTGATTGCATGAGTGCAGGGGTACTGTTTGAGAGAATGGATGAGTGTGATAGTAGTACCTGGGTGATTGTATGAGTGCAGGGCTACGGCCTCTTTGATTGGAGGAGTGCATGGGTACTATGAGAAGGCACAGATGACTGCATAGGCACTATTTAAGGGAATGAATGAGTGCAATAGAAGTGTGTAAGTGATTGTATAAGTGCATGGATAGTGGTTGGCGGATAGTATGACTGCAGGGGTACTGCCTGGGTGATTGGAGGAGTTCATGTTTAGTGGTTGAGTAAATGGATGAGTGTATCAGTACTGCCTGGGTGATTGTATGACTACATGGGTAGTGCTTTGGTGATTGGATGACTGCAGAGATAGTGTCTGGGTTATTGTATGAGTGCAGGGGTTTTGACTCTGTAAAAAGAAAAATGCAAAGAAAATGCTTGAGTTGTTCTACTACTGCAAAGGTTAAGCTATAGAGATTACATTACTTCATGATTATTATTTGTGTGAAAGGGTACTATGTGGCTGATGATAGCTGAAAGTTTTTATATACTATAAAGGATTAACATTATTTTTATTAGAAAGAAAGAACATTTGAATGAACTTTAAATATTATTTCATGATGCATTTAATGTTATGTGTTCTTACCTTTTTTAATAATTTAGATACATCAGTCTCTGGAAGTATTTTAGAGTAGTATTGTAGTGAACAGTATTAAAACTCTTTTCAAACTTCACTATTACCTACTGTAAACAAGAAGGAGAAAAACTGTTATGTAATGTAATATATTATACAAACTATAACTATTTTTAAGAACGGAATATAATTTTAGAATGATATAACATTTTCACTTTGTCTTTTTTGCTGATCTCAGATTCTACTGAATATCACCATACTCAGTGATTTTAATATAGTATCATCAATAAACAGCGGGGGGAAAAACAATCAACGAGATTGTAACAAAAACAAATCAGTGCAGAGAATTATTGGCAATATGTGTAGCCATGTGTTTATCTATCTATACTTTGTTAATTACGTCCTTCTTGTACATTAACTTTATTATTTCTCCCAAGTATATTTACTGAAATGTACACTCTCATTTATATCTGGTACAATATAGACAATAAATATATAAACTATTTACTTTTAAACACAAATTTCCAAATGCAATACCAATTAGCACCAATAATAATCCAAAATCTAATTATAAATAGTAATTGTTTAAATGTTGTCCATTTTCTGTTCACATCTTCCCAATGGGCTGAATAATGTATTTAAAACTTTTGCTTAAAAAAAATGCAATATTAAATATGCTATTTTGTGTTCGCATCTTCCCAATAGGCCGATTAATGTATTCAAAAATTTGGCTTCAAAAATATTACATCTAAATTTGGTAATTCAGAAGGCTACTTAGATTTGAATTCCAAGTGGGCATCATTGCAATGCGTCAATCCTTTATTACATTTTAAATACACAGTAAAGTGTCCAGATGTGGTAGTAGGTCCAGCATAGAAAATAATAGCCACTGCTACAAAATTTCTTCCTGAAATAGATATTTGATTTACAACAACATTTTTAATTTTCGTTTTCAATTTTCTTCCATTTGCTCTACAACGTTGTAGCATTAATATGAGATATTTTCCATATCTTTCTATATGTAATGTAGACAACATCTCTGATCTACAATGTGAACATTTCATGTCCTGATTGGCTGTTTTAATCAATTTGTTAAAAGCTACTGATTTACAGTCTGGTATTGTCAAGTATATAAATAGTTCTGTTTGTATTTCAGTGATGGGAGTAAAAGAACACTCTTCACATTTATGATCCTATCTGTATCTTAGTCCAAATACGTTTTCAATCTGAATTCCTTCATGTTCTAACACTCTAAGCATAAGCATTAGAAATTCTTGTGCATCTTGTTGTACATTAAGAATAAACGTCAGTGAACCACTTCATATATCCAAAAGATGACAAACTCCAGAAGCAGTATGGATTTTAGTTCTGTCAGTTACCAACTGTTGAAATACATGTTGTAATAAAGAACAACATATTTTTTCATGATTTCTCATGATTCCACAAAGCGGCTTTTCCAGATAAAATACAACATTCAGAATCACATTAGCATAGCAGTTGATACCTGAACTATTTTCCAACTGATATCCTACAATCCCATCACTAGTTTCCATTTTCTTTACCCCTTCAAGTTTCTGTTCATTTAATTTCTTTTTTGCAACCTCAATTCCATCTTCGACATATTTCTGTTTTGGACGCACTACACGTTTCTCATATATGGGATATTCACCTAAATCAGGAGTATAAAGTCTTCTTAAATGATTATACTCTCTTACCCAATTTTCATCAGCACTAATCTTTTTCTCATCAAAATCTATCAAATACAAACCAGACAATGTTTTTACTTGAGATAAGGCAGCATATACCTTTCCCTCTTTGAACCCTGTACTTCTGATATTTACAAAAGCACTGTCTATATTTAATCCTTGAGATTTATGAATAGTTACTGCATATGCTACAGACAGAGGAAGCTGTTTTCTGCTAACATACAAGTCTTTTACAAGCAAAAAACGTACGGCACAATGCCTAATATGTGTTACCTCTTTAATCTGACCAAATATTATCTTCAAAAATTCTATTCCATCTCTGCTCTGAAATTTTAGAAACTCAACCACTTTCCCCATTGCTCCATTTACTAAACCTTTTTTCTACATCCAAATTATGCTGTAAAAGTACCCAACAGTTTATACATACATGTAAAGTGTTTTCTAAACCTGCTGTTTTATATACACACTTCTCCAAAGAATGCAATTTAGATTAGATTAGATTAGATTAGGTTGTTTTTCTATCAGAAGAATAGTCTGACAGACAATTTTTATCAATAGCTTTCATTTAAACTATTTCTTGTTTTTCCAGTTTCAAAAGTTGTAGATTAAATGTAGAACACTCTTGCAGTGTAGGCATTAGGCAAACTAAAGACTTCTTTTCTTCAAGTTTATTGTACATTATTTAAGGTGCTGTGTTTCCAGTTGTAAACAAGTTCCTTAGTAGCCGACTTTCCAAAGCATCTTTACCATGTTTCTTCAAGACACAAATTCTTATATCTTAAATAATATTTCCATAATGTTCATGATTTGCTTGTCGCATATTCCTAATAAGTTCTTTATATTCAAAATTTGACCAGATGTTAACATTTCCAATAATTCCCAAAGATTTCCTAGTATCCTCATGCACAAGTGTTTTAAAAACAGGTTGTCCTTTTACAGGAGTAAGTTGTAGGAGATCTCCGAATACAATTACATGTTTACCTCCAAAGAGAACATTTTAATTTGTTTTTAAAACCTGTTGCATCTTCAAGTGTACAAAGGCAAGCTTTGAGACCATGCTCACCTCATCAATGATTAGAAGTTTAATTTTCTTCAGTACTCTTGAAACTTCATAAGAATCTTCTCCAGATAGCTTGCGATATTCCAATTTGTTATCGTGTTCAACTGGAAGCATAAGTAATTGATGTAAAGTAATCCCTTTATTGTTGTGTGCTGCTAATCCAGTTGGAGCTGTTACAACACAAGATAAATGTGATTCTGTAGTTTTGTGGAGATAACTAGTCAAAATTTTATTTAAGAAACTTTTTCCCGTCCCAGCTTGGCCACTGATGTACATTAGAATAGCTTTAAATGAACATTGGCATTCGTTGTTTATGCATCAAATCATTTTGTATCTGTTGTGTCACTTGTTGATATATTTGGTTTTGTTCGATGTTTAGTTGTTGTTCTAAATGTTCTAACTGAATAATATCATGTTGTGCTTGCTGCATTGGAGTTTCTACTTCATTCATTATAATTGCTGCTTTATTTTTGATAAATGGTTGCCCTAGTGGATCTTTGCTTAGTGTAGCTGAACTTTGACTATCTTGAGAACTGTCTCTGGCTATTTCACCTGCAATTGTAGTTTCTTGTTCAAGTTAATCTTTTACCATTGTAGATAAGTTGGGAAAATGGCGCATTCAATGCTATCTATACATGCATTAAAAGAATCTTCATAGCAGTCATAATCTCCAAGTAATTCTATTTCACTACGCCAAGGCTTGAACTGTTGCAGAAGTGCTAAATATAAATATTCCTTCTTATCTGGACTTTCACAACTGAGTTTCCTGTGGTTAAAAAGATTTTGTTTGGCATGTTTTACCAAACATCTGTCACATCTTATTACGGCATATTTTTCTTCATTTATATTTTCTGTAACATTTCTTTTAAAGCTGTAATGTTGAAGTATTTCTTAGAGACATAAGTTTTTCAGATGTGGACTCCTTTTGGGATAGTACGTATCCAACATATTAGTTTTAACAATATCTGTACTTCTGGTTCATTCAATGCTAAGTATTCAATTTCTTGTAGAGATTTCAGTACTCTATTTCATGTGTCAGCAAGACCTAGGCTTACCCAAATGATTCCACTTGACTTTGAATATAAACTGGCAGAGCTCAACCAATCCGAACATTCATAGGATCCAATCTCTCGGTGGTAAAGCATTTTCAAGCTAAAGCTGTACAATTTCTTGCTAAGGCTCTTTTCCCATGAAATTTCTTCCCACATTTCTTTCAACTCTGTCTTTTCTGATTTGGGTATATATGACGTAACATAGTGAGCAACAGCAATTGAATTATCTGCAACATATTGAATATCCATGTTTGCATTCCACATTGTTAAAATCACTGGATTGTAGTAATTAATATACTTTGAATCTTCGGTTCTTTTTAAGTTGTATGTATTCTTTAGAGATTTCTGAGTTATTGTATGCCTTACTGCTGACATAATACTATTTTGTCTTCCTTTAGAAATTATTGGACATGGGAATCCAAAACGGCATTTTGTATAAAATGTTTCCTTTGACTTGTATTTTTGTCGACAATATTTTCCACATTGATGCCTTTGAAACCGTAAAACTTGTTCTCTCAAGTTGTTTTCTCCTTCTTCTTTTGGAATGGTACAGGTAACATACTCTTCAATGAAAGACAAAACACTTTCATCGGTATCAGAATCAAATTTTGATGCATTCTTGATCCATAACAGCATGTGTATATGAGGAGCACATCTGGCTTGGTTCTTCTTTCTCCAAAAGAAATAAGTAACTTCTTCAAGAGGTGGATTATTTTATTGCAGATAAAAGACATCATAGCGTCAAACCTATGATTAAAATATCTGCACACATTTACAGGATCCAAGGAACAGAATTCTCCAGCTGTCTTCAATTCAATATGTTTTACATTTGAATGTACTTCTCATAGAAATTCAAGTAAATCATCCCATGCATATTCAGCAAATCTAAGTATTACAAATCACGTACGGGGTACCCAAGTTTCTTAACATACATTTAAGTTTTCCATGACGATGATACCAATACTCCTTGGTACCACGTTGACAAGCCATCAAGTTAATTAACAGAGTTTCTAAATTATCATCTCTTTATTGATCTTTGTCTATGAATTCCTTTGTAAAAACATGTGTAACATGAACTCTAGTTTTTAATATGTGGTTCACTGCATATGAAAGTGAAGACAAGTCACTTTCAAACAGAAGATGAAATATATATAGAATGCACTGTTGAAATCTTGGATCTTCTGAGTAAAATCTAGTAGAGCGGTATTTTAAAGCTGGAATCTGTACTGTACCTATTATCATAAATGTATGTTGGCAGTAGAGAGCAATCTGTTTCTGTTCAGAACTAACGACACAAATTATTATAAGAGGGTCAAATTTAAGACTATTCGAGATTGCATAACTATATGGCGTGCAATTTCTCTCAAGTATGGCTTGACAAATTTCCTCTCTGGGGCAATCCAGGGCAGCCTAGTATCTTTCATGACCCGGCGGGGAAACGCCAACTATGGGGTAACATGTTTAGGGGACCTATACGATCATGGTGGTTTTATGGATTTTGGAAAAATGCAGATTGTGTATAAGTTGACAGACAACATGCAGTTTATATATGTACAGATTTGTGATTATTGTATTAATTATCTTAAATTGATGAGCTTATCTTATTCAGATATATGGGACTGTTTATATGACTCTAATGATAAATCTTTGATCAGTAGAGCATACAAAAGCTTGTGTGTTCACAGATTGGAGGATAGCCCCAGAATAACTGCTCGTTGGACTATAATTATGGGCATACCGGTCTCAGCTAAAAATATATTTCATGCACTTAGTAAAATTGTTGGGGTAGTTCATTCGTTCAATCTGCGAATGCAACAGTTTCGCACAATCTGTTTATTATATTATACACCGGATCGAATTGCAAAATGGTCACCTAATAATCAGGCAAACAATAGGGCAAAATGCCCCAGGTGCGAACTATATGCGACAGATATACAACATATGGTTGTTGCATGCCCAGAGCTTTCGCTATTTTGGCAGAAGGTGGAAAATATTCTGGTGCAAAAATTGGAGATTCAAACACCACTAACAGTCATGGAAATATTGATGGGGGAAGGGATCTGGGATCTGACAATGAAGATCTTTTAACTATTTTGCTTGTCTGCGCAAGACTTACAATTTGCACGGGTCTGGACATCGCTAAAAGCTCCCACAGTAATGGATTGGTGGGTATTAGTCAGGCAAATACATGATATGGAGGAAGCACTAGCCAGACTGAGGGGTGTTCAATCCATGCGTAAATTCAATTTGATCTGGGGATCATTTAAAAAAAAAAAGGACTGCTTATTTACATTGCCATCTGGTACAAGGAAAAGTCATGCAATTATATAATTGACTGCTTTCTGCCTTCTTCCTTCTTTTTCTTTTCTTCAATGCAACGTAAAAGACTTGATTATTATGATTATGTTTTTGATTATGATTCAGTTTGTGCAAATTGGCTTTGTACTTCATTTTGTGTTGACAAAAAATATTTTTTAAAAAAAGGAATGCACTGTTGAAATCTTGGATCTCCTGAGTACAATCTAGTAGAGCAGTATTTTGAAGCTGGAATCTGTACTGTTCATCTAGCATATCATCCACCTTCTCCAGTGGGGAACAGCTGTGGAAACCAATGAACTTCTAAGCTTTTTTCCCATACGCTCATGGGATTTCCCTTTGCTTTCTTCATTTGAAATGATTCAATACTGTTTCCAATCACTTCTTTTGAATGTACAGGATATATACTGTAATGTTCGAAAATATCTTCAGCCCTAGACCTGTCCACTTTTTCTATTTGTCCACTTTGAATTTCTCTTTCATCCTGTAAATGTTTTTCCTGTTCTTCCACAATTACAGTTTTATAATAAATATTGTTCTGTGCAATATATAATGTAGTCTTTTGAAGTTTGTTAACATCTACTAACTCTTGCCATATTTTTTGACTCTTTGCTGGTACACCATTAGCTAGAATAACTACAGGCTCACTTTCCTCTGTCTATACAAACAGTTTAAATAGTTTTCTAAAAAATCTAAAGGTAAGTACACAACTCTACCTTTCAGACCTATTTGCAAATCTGTTGGAGGAAGCGTACCTGTTTTAGGCTCCATACGAGCTATGGCCTGAAACGGGTGGACAGATTGAATAAGTATGGACTCATATGCATTCAAATCGGCCAGTTCTGGAGGTACAGCTACCAACTCTAAGTTATTATCTATAGCTCTAGCTGACATTTTGTTCTCTTCTAACATGTTATAACAATATTTACAAATACGTTGATCAGTACCCAACTCAAAACGACCTTCCACCAACAAATAAGCACCAACTTGCTGCCACTTATCATTGTTTTCCTTTTCACCTTTTAAATATACATCCACATTCCTAGTTTGACTTCTGTAGTGAGTACGTTGGCAGCAAATACAAACATAGTTTGGTTTTTCAGATGAAACTATCATAAACTTTGTAATTTCTTCTGCAAACTTGTCAGTACTAACATCTACAACCTGTTCTTCAACACCTACACTTATCAAGCTGTCACTTTCTCTGCACTCCTCCTATGAACCAAAGAAACGAAACTCTATATCATCACAATCTTTTTTTACATCCAATAGTGAACCATACAAAAGACCTTTGTTCATTTCACTTAAAGATAATGCAGGACTTTTTACATAGTACAATCTCCTTACTAACTTCTGCATTTCTGAGTGATGTGCTGCTAACATTCTTAAATGATGAAAAGTACTTCGACACACTTTTCTAGAAAGACCCGCCAGAGAATGACCCTACAACTTAGTATATTTTCTTGCTTTACAAGGATCTAGTCATTGCAACATCTTATTCTTCTGTTTAACACTTTTTTTGGCATATTCTCAAAGAAAACTCGTAATATATCATTTGATTCATGTTGAATACTACAAATACTACTACAATCCCACTTATACACTGGAGTTTATGTACTTCTTCAACAATTACACTTCAACATCTTTAGGACCCATCTTTTCCTTTTGAATTAGACAACCATCTTTGATTTCATAATAGCGACCACTGATATCAACTGCTTGAACTTTGGGGCTTATTAGGATGGCGGGCAGGCACAACAGCGGTGCTGGCAGAAAATGACCTTTTCCGCACTCCAGCAGTGGTCTTCGTGCCCGCCATATTACAATGGGCAAACATAGCCCATTCTCCATCCACCGCGGAGCAACGTGAACCGTCAGAAACCTGCGCCCGCCACCGCGGCAGAGGGACCACCGCCGTGCGGAATGACGTCCCGTCTGCCGTACAAATCACAATGCCCCAAACATCACATCACACCGCAGCAGAGAAGCCACCCACCCAGAGACGGCAGAAGCACTACTGCGGAGCGTGAAACCAGACTCCACCCGGTCCGGACCGCAATGGATCCAGCTATTCAAGCCATTCTGGTGCTGTACCTCATCCACTACCAGCAAATACTGGACCGTCGCGGACAACGCCGCAGGTACGCATTTACACAACTCCACACACAACCACAACACACTGTGCTGTAATACGGTTCCTGTCCACATCAGACACTCTGGTGGGGACAGGAACACATCCCCAAGTTTACCCACACCTGTCTTACCTGTAAGAAAATCACCTCTCTGCATCTGAGTCACCCATCAACCCCGAAATCACTGCAATGTCCCGGTCACGTCACCGCAGCAGTGAAGACATGGGAAAACCTGCAAACAATGTAGTAGGCAGGGCCGGTGCCAGGCATGGGCAGTCCACAAAGATTTACACCTCCACCCTTCACACACTATGCTTCCCACACCCATTTGGGGACATGCTGTGTGCTGATCCTGTACCCCCTGCCTAATTCATCTGCAGGTATAGCCAGACCTTGCACCTCACACACCAAAGGACCAGGGAGCCAGTCATGGAAGATGGGGGTGAAGAGGAATACCCTGCACAGAAGCTCAGGGGCTAGACAACCCTCTTCCTCACACCTACCTTCCACTCATGTGAAGCAAACTGAGTTTAATTACAAAATGAAGACTCACACTGCATATATACATGCACTGAACTGTCCACACTGCCTCTCAAGTCACTCAGACACACCCCACACTGACAAACAGCCACATACACATACCATAGATCAACAGCAATGGAGGACAATAAATGGGCCAGCAAAAAGTGAAGTGGACAGTGGTGGAAAACCATAGAGCAAGCCACATAGCATGTGTACATCACATGCAAGAGAAGGAACATATCACACCACCCTTAGGCCATCAAATCAGACATGGGTGGCACAGTGAGTGAAATTAAACCAAAGGGGCCTCTGTGCAACAACTCAGGGATACATCAATGCACGCCATACATAGTCACAGGAATGATAGGAAGTGTCTGAAGTCATACAGTGACCAGCCACACATCTGTCTCAACTTACTTGACATGTGTATGTCATCAGCACAACACACATGGCTCATTGTCACACTCCCTGACTGTCAAACACAAGTAGGACCTTCACACATGACCCTCATATACCCACCTCACACCCGCAACACTCAACACCAGTGTGAAGCACACAGAATGGTGCAAATAATGTCCTGTGAGTTCACTGTCAACCAATCACACTCCCTGGGATGCATCCACAAACATCACACTCACACTCACGGATGCCTGAACCAATGCTAACACAAAAACAATAGCCAAACACAAAGCTCACAAACAACATACACAGACGTACAACAAGCCCACACATGGGCAGCCAAACAGTAGAAAGACAAAGTGACCCTAGACAGAAAAGGAATACACAACATTGTCACTCAGGGCCAATGCACAAACACCATACCTCAACACAAACAAGAGGTGTATCATCAAAAATCAACCATGAACACTAATTGGGATCAATGGGACAATCAGTTAACACAGACAGAGACACCACACCACTCATGAAGTGGACAAGGTGCCATATTGTACCACAAGCATGCACATGCACTGTCCTGAAAAGTGACAGGTCAAAAATAGGAGGACAAACCACCAATGTGCCCTCAAAACAAGCCCAGCAACAAGAATCCACCTTGCTGCATGTGAAAGACACACAAGTAATGCACACCACACCTGCAACACACATCTGAATGCATCACACAGCAACAACCACTCACACACAACGTCATGCAAATAGAGCATCACACACACATAGCATCTATCAGTAGAAAGAGCCAACACAGGCCAAACACTGCATACATCCACAACGAAAACATAACAGATGCACAGACCAATCCATCACAATGCAAACTCAACTGCACATCAGAGGGATGCACAACAAGCAAGTATAAGGCAACATACACTGACAACACTGCATGCACACCAAGCAGTGTGTGCACACCAACCAAATCAGTAGCATACACATCTGAGTGCCACACCATGTACTCCCACAACACAAATCATCACAGCACACAGAGAACATCACACTCAGGAAGCATAGCAGTACCTCAGCAAATACACTTACAGCTTAGCCATCACCCACAGATACACAACTCAGGGACACCCAGGTGCAAACAACATGACCAGAGGACTGTGCTGCCCAAACATCTGCACTGCACATGAGCAACCATGACAGCAAACCAATACAAGAAACTAACACATAACTAATTGGGAAACTGCCCTGAGTAGCACATTGGTCCTGTACACACATCAGCCTCACACAGCGTAGTGTCACACTATGAAGTGGTGGGGAGGCTCACACACTGGCAAGCCATGGGGTGGAAGACATGAGATTTAAGTGGTGTGTACTTCAGTAGTGGACAGGTGAGCGGTGTACAGTACACAAACACATAGAGAAGTTACTCACAATGTGTAGGCATCAGAAGCACATATAGGGGATGTCATGACTCCACATACCAGATACTATGCTGGAGTCAAAAATGGGTCAAGTGACAGCAATGCATGAGAAAACCCACAAATAATGTCAGTGTAGCTGAGCAGGTCTGCACAGTGTGCACAAACAGTAACAAGACACATGGCTGATCAACAAAACACAACACAGACTTTGCTGTCATAATCTCTGCATACTCACAACTGGCAGCAACAACAAGTAGGTGTCTACCAGGAGTGCAAGGACACACCCACACACTGCACAGTGCCCAACATACAACTCCTACATGTGCCCACAATATAAAGCACATGGCAGACAATTGAAACAAACAGGCACTCAGCTTATCGGTCATACATGTGTACAGATGGCATTGCAGGGGCACACACATATCAACACTACTGACAAAGTCACCCCTTCACACTTTAGGACCACACAAGTGCACACATCCAAATGTATCCATGTGACTGGGGACACAGGCCATCACAAGATGACCATACATCAACGGTGCTGTTCACACATCAAGAAAGATCACACAGATATGATGGACCCTGGCCGGGCCGCAAGTAATCCTGTGGATAGAAGTTACCTTTGTTCTGGTATTGCATCATAACATGACATGTGTACAATTTAGCAAACATGACCATATGATGAGTATGATAATAGTAGATAATCACAAACACCCATCATTGCACCTTCAAGCCTCAGAATGAAGAAGAACTAAAGTGCCCCTCACCACTGGCAAACCCTGAAAAAGTAAAAGAAGCAATTGGCAATGTTCAAGTGGCATACAGAGCATGTGTCACATGCAACCATACCCATATAGAAAACACTTTTATTTGGCAAGGACACTGACTTTATTACATATCACCAAGATAGGCATGAAAAGTAGACATCAGCAAGGCAGTTGGCCAGTCCATAGTGCAAAGGAGGGACATGTGTGCATGAGAACCTGCATAGAGAATGGGCATCAAAAGTTACAAACAGCAAGGCTAGTGGCCAGTCCATAGTTCAAAGGAGGGACATGTGTGCATGATAACCTGCACAGGGAATGGGAATCCAAAGTTACAAACAGCAAGGCCAGTGGCCAGTCCATAGTGCAAAGAAGGTACATGTGTGCATGAGAACCTGCACAGGGAATGGGTGACACCATACACTGCCATAGGAATCACCACAGCTCTGGGGATGCAGATGGGCAGTCCAGGTACCGCTGTGGGAGAGATGGCTTTGGGAGGGGGACTTTGCCTCAGACTTGGCAGTCAGCTGAACTGGGAGGTGGTTGATTGTCAGGGACCATTGGAGGACAGGACCTGGGAGAGGGAGGACCAGCTGAGGTAGAGGCTTCAGTGGCTTTGGGAGCCGGAGGGCTCCTTGGACCTGGTGGCATGGGGAAAATGTGGAGGGCTGCCTATCCAATTCTTTGGGATTCTATAGGGAATAATTGTTTTGGTAGGAGTGGGAAGTGGGGAGGGCACAACAGCCTCACTCTCCTCCAAAGGTACATCAGGTGCAGGTGGTGCCCTTCCCTCTGGTGATCTGCTGTATCTGGTGATACCCTTGGCCTGGCCTTGCCTTTTCCCCTCCATCCCCTGTTGACCAGGTGAACCCCCCACAGTGCCCTCTTGTCCTAGCTTCACAGGGGTGTGAGTGGGAGTTGAGGTTGTGGGTGAATCTGCCTTAGAGAGCTGTTTCTGCGGACACTTTGCAGGCACCAGCTTCACAGCAGGCACGACAACTGTTTTCCTGTCTTTGGGAGCAGGTTTTGGGACATGAGTGTCCTTGGATGGGGCTTATTTGGATGCATGTGAGCCTGAGGCCTGCTTCTTGGCTTGATGCCCCTGAGTGTCACCTGAAGGGCGTTTGCCTTTGTCCTCTTGTGTGACTTTTTTTGGTTTTGGGGGTGGTGTCTGTGCTCTGGCCTGCTTGGAGTGCTGCTGTTTTGTACTTGGAGCCTGAGGGCTGTGGTGTGTGGTCACTCTCATCAGATGTTGCCACTGGCAGGGTGGTTGCCGAAGGGACTGGAGCTAGACTCTGAGCCTGTGACAGCTGAATGGCTGCCGTCACTGTGGAGGACAAAGACTGGACAGTTCAGTGTAGCCCACCCACGTCAGAATGAATGCCCTCCATGAAAGCAACTACCTGTGCCAACTTGTTGTCATGATCCTGGAAGGCATTGAGGAGAGTAGTCTGACCCACACACAGCTGGCGCAAAAGGTCCACTGCCTCAACACTGAGGGCAGCAGGGGAGACAGGGGCAGGGGTAGCGGTGTCTGGGGGAAAGACGCTCTACCCTTCTTACTGCTGCAGGTACAGGCAGCACTAGTGGAAGTAGCCAGGAGGGTGGGCACTGGACAATGTGTGCTGGAAGAAGAGGCAGATTTCCCACTCCCTGTGCCCGCCAACATCGAGGAGTCACCGCTGGCGACAGATGACGTTTAGGTTTGTGTTTCTGGGTGTGATTCTTCAAGGGCACTCCTGTCCCCATCTGAGGCGAGGGTCACATCAGTGTCTGTGAGATCATGTGTAGCAGCCATGCCAGAAGCTTCACCACTGGTGTCCGTCTCTGTCCTTCTGTGCCCTCGGTAGATACTGCAAGAGACAGAGACGTAGGTTCAGTTTAGTGCCATACTCACAAACATCAGATGCAAACAAAGCACAAAAAAGATTATACCCCCATGTTGCACACCCCCTGTGCAGTCTGCATGTGCAATCTTAATGAAAAAATCAAAAGATGCATGGTAACATGCACACTTAGCATTAATGACCAATGGGATGTTCACACAGCCAAATAGCTTGCCTGTGCCTCCATGTAACCTGACATACAGATTCCTGTAAGCATACCAACGTGCCTGTAGGTGAAAAAGAAATACATCTCAACATGTTGTCACAGTCACATATGGAGTCACTTTAAGGGGACAACACAGATACTGACTCCCAAATGTCCTTTTTCAATGGCCATAAGCTCCTGCTATCCACCATGTTGTGCTTCGCAGCATACTCACCCCCAACTTGCTGCTGATGGGCCCTCAAACGTCCATCCAGCTCTGGCTGTGTCACCAACAAGATTCAGGCCATTAGTGGTGTCATGCTCCTGCACGTCAACCTGCCAGTCTGAGGGAGCAGTCCCAGCATCATCTCTGCCATGTTTTTGGTCAGTCAGCAGATGTCATCCCATCTCTTGTAACAGTGTGTGAGCCATCGGTAGGAGACACCCAGAGCCCGCACCTTGTGTGCAATGGCCCTCCATAAGGCCTTAGGATGGTGGTCTTTAAACTGCAGGCATGGGACACCAGAGGAGAAAATATCAGTAACAATGGGTTATGTACCACTGTGTTTCAGTACAGGAGCATGCACAAACTTAGCACAGCTATTCTGACATGTTTAGCAGGGACCATACACAATGACACGTAGTACATTAGCATAAGTGAATCGTACCCAAATGCATGCAGATATGAGGATGGACACAGTACCTGGCCATCTCATGCACATGCAGAATGCCAACACAGAAAGCAATGTGAAGAAGGCCCACATCTGCAATGCAGTTTGGAAGCGAGGAAGCCATACATCACATTGTAAAGATGTTTCGGGGCTGAATCACTGTGTCCAACAATGCACACCCCTCAATGTCCTTGGGTGTGAATGGCTCACTGTGTCATGGAGGTCACATTTAGGGACATGATCTAACATTCTCACACCCTTCTCACAAGATAGCTTATTGAGGAATAGGGTGGCAGACACCACATATGTCTCACTCTGCCCATTCAGTGATGGCTCCCTGTCAAATTGGGCAGTAACTGTGCAGGCCAGGGGGGCTCACACTGAGGTTTAACATGGGCCATCAGAACAGTCACATGCATATACAATATGGGAGGGAAAACAGTGCCTACACATGCAAGTCAGTACACATAATGAAAATAATGGAAGGGGGATGTTTCTGAAGTACAACAATCTTCTGTGTCATATGGAAATTTCCACCCAGAGTGTCACCCTCAGGCTTTTTACTCTTATGCATACTGCTCACAGATCCATGGTGGCAATACAAAGCCAAACACACTTCCATCAGTACCCTCTGGACGGAAAGTCTCTGTAATGTTACAAATAAGCATGTGAAAACCTCATGCCCTCAAACATCCATTAGCACAGGCAATGTCTGTTCTGACTTCCACTTTCCAAACTTGCAATGTCAATGTATGGCTGCAAAAATACTGCATGTCCCTGAGCTTAAAGTACTCAGTACACACTACAAGGTAAAATCACTTTAGTTTAGTACCATACTAGTCTATGATGGTTCATCCTAATGAGAAGGGAGACAGGCTTGTTTGTATAATCCTTTTACTATTGCTATTTCTTTATTTTCTATGAACTGTTTACATGTATATTTTCTTGTGACACAAAGGGTGTGTTTCACTTTTAGGCTTTCTTGAAGTCCAACACCTGGTGACTGAACTTAGGTGACACACAATAACTGTTACTATTTTCTATGTTCTCTAGATAAGAGTTTTAATGTGCACAATGAGAACCAGTGTTTTTTAATGGCCATGTTAATTTATTTAAAGTATTGTGATTGACCCTTTCTGGGCTAGACAGTGCAAATAGGATATTAGCGCATCACTGACATATGTTTTTTGTTTATATGCACCCTGTATAGGTTTTCATGGTCAATGTACATGGCTTCCTGATGAAGGCACACAGCCGAAACGCACGTAGGATCTAAAAACTCCAGAGCCATGCCAGAAATGAATGTCCATTTCATATAATGAAATAAGAATCTCTATATAATTTCTTTGTGTTGAATGTCTGATTAATTCTATAGACAAAATTTATTGTTGACACTGAGACAGGAAATAGATTTATAGCACAGTGTCAAGATGCCCAATATAGAATAGGACAACACAAGTGTAAACATCATGCATTTCGTAATGAGAGGGTATCATCCTCGTAACCTGTTCTTCTTTTTAAATTGTATGGAAACCTAATGCACTTTATAATGAATATAAAATACAAAAAATAAAAATATATTTTTTCTATATTGAATTTGACAGGTGGTATTTGTACCAATATAATATTGTGTATGCACGTCAAGTCCAGAAATTACATTTCGCTTTCCTAAATGTGTTTTTTCAATTGTCCCTCCCATCATGAAATGCAGCCCGGGAAATGTATAAAATAGGCTACAAACCCCATTTTCCTGAAGTCAACATGCTAGGTGGTGTATCACAGAAACCCACACTCTCAGGAACATACTGCAGCAGATCAACTTCATGTGTGCACTCCCTGCGCTCTCACTTCTACTCTGAAACACTTACCATGACATCTGGAGCACCATATAGCCTCCTATACTGTGAGAGCACCTCGTCCACAAGGACCTTCAGCTCCTCTGTGGTGAAGGGAAGGGCCCGGATGTTCTCACTTCTCGCCATCACTGGGTCCATGAGACAGGAACAGCAGCAGTTGGTGGGGAAGAGTATCAGTCAGCAGTGTCTGGAAGCAGTGGAAATATGTGTCTCTCTCCCACACATATATAGCCCCTGGGGTTGTTTCAGTGGTACTCAGCTGCTGCAGATGGTGTTCCCGGTCCGCTTTTTTTTAAATGAATCCAACGACCGGCCCGTGGTTGCGGTGAATGCCTACCACGATTTTCAAAAATGCATTTGTCTACTGTGATTGTAATTCCCATTGGCGGTAAGGGCATGGGCATTGGCGGTGTCACACCGCAGGGGCCAGGCGGTCACTACAGCAATTTGTCTGCTTGACATTGGTGCCTATAGCCGTGATTGTGGTGGCGGAGCATGGCAACCACCATTTTCCAATGTGTATATCACTACCGCGATTGCAGTTCCAATTGGCTGTAAGGGCATGGGCATTGGCGGTGTCACACCGCGGGGCCCAGGCGGTCGCTACTGCGATATTGCTGCTTGACATTGGTGCCAATGGCTGTGATTGTGGTGGCGGTGCACTCTCATGGCACCTATGGACACATCATGCTGTAGCAATGGTAATGGCCATTTCTCAACATTGAACAGCAGACACGTACTATGAATCATGCCACCAGATAGTGCAAACCAATGCTAGTGTTACATTTTTTTTAAGTTCCAAAAGCAAGTTTATTTAAGAATAACGAACAGACAGCAATACTTCGTACAGGTAATCAATTGAAGGAGAAAGGAAATAAATAAATAAAGGATATTGGTGATGCATGGTTGCATTGGAAATGAAAAGAAAAGCACATTAAGAGATATGCAAATCAAAAATGCTAAGAAAATCTGATTCATGTTAAACATAGCTTGTAACAAAAAGAAGATATAATGTTATTTCAATACGTTATCATGCACATATTACTAAAAAGGGGTATTAAGGAATTTTAATACAAGATAAAGGAAGTCAAGGAGGCTTAGCAACTCCTTGCAGTAAAGGTTGGGGAATAAAATATTTTTTTGCACTATCATCTAACAATTGTGTGACAGGAGACCATAGATGTAATCGCTTCGCAGCAAGTGAAATTGGATGGACAAGAGTTGTGTCTAATCTGTGGTTTTGGCAAATAGCATACCACCAGGCGAGGTATGACAGTTTGGAGGTGTCTTTCCAATTCTTTGTTATCTGTTGAAAGGCAACTGCTAATAGTAGATCAATGATTCGTAATTGTGAATGACTTTTTTTGCGACTCAGGGGACAAGCTACCTAATGATAATATTAGTAAAGGATAAGGGAATTGTGGTGTTCAAAATGGTAGTCATTTTAGCCCAAACCTGATTCCAAAACTTGAAAACATATGGGCATGTAAATAGCATGTGTTTTAAGTCAGCAATGTCATGAGAACAAGTCCAACATGCACTAGGAGCAGCAGTATGTATCTTGTGTAAGTGTGCGGGTGTAAAAAGCAATCTGTTATAAATAAAAAACATTGTTTGGATGGTGTTTACCGCTCTGAAGGATTTTCTTATTTTTAGCTATATTTTGTTCCATAAAGATATGGGCCAATCAACTCCCAAATCAGTCTCCCAAGAGAGTTCTATTTTAGATTTATCCCTGTTTGTAGGAGCTTGTGTTAAGCTAGAATAAATAGTAGAGGCCTTAGGATGTACACATAAAAAACTGTTCCAGGTGTGATCAGACAAAGGGGATGGAGAAGAAGTATGTGAGAACCGAGCATAAGTGTTAGAAATCACAGTTTGTAAGGTTAAAAATGTATGTTTGAAGGAAGTTGGTAAATGATACAGGTCTTGTGCTTGCGAGAATGGAAGAGGTGAGCCTTGGTCAAATAACTGCCCCGAGAGCGATCACAGCCCTCTGTTCATGCAACTTAGGCGTGGGCTGGTTACTACTTCTATTGAGCCCTCAATTGAACAGAGGCCTGGGGCTAGAGAGGTCGCCCCTACCAATTGTAACAGACTCCTCAAGTGGCCAAGGGTGGCAAAGTGAGAGATGGACCTGTGTAAAATCAGAAGCTTAGTTGAAGACGGCATTGCAGCTCTGGACATGCCCATGGGCTGCCTCTCGCAGACTCTCCCCCCTAATGACTTCTTAGAAGTCTACCATCGGACGGTAGCAAGGGTTGGGAACTTCTTTGTGAGGCAGGAAAAGGGGGACCAAAAGCGACACACCTCAAAAATAGAAAACCCTTGGTTCTCACAGGACTGTAGGGAAATGAGACAGACCCTATCCCGAGCCATTAAATCCAAGGAACAGCTAGCCATCACCAATGCCCGGAAAATGTATTATAATACCATAAGGAAGGCAAAGCGTCTGTGGGACGAAACTCACTGGCAGGACTTAAAGGCCGCAGCCCTACTGAAAGACTCCTCCTCTTTCTGGAACCTCATAAACATCAGTACTAGGGGTGGGGCCGATCCAATCCCGAACCATATAACGGGGTCCCAATGGCATTCACACTTTTCAAATCTTTATTCATCTAGGGAAAGTGTGGGCCACGAGGAGCAGATTCTGGAATTGGAGCACCCGGCATTTCTAGAGTTGGAGGCCGACTTTGGTCTAGATGAGGTCCTCTCTGCAATCAACATGATTGCCTCGGGAAAGGCAGCCGGACCTGATGGTCTCCCAGGTGACCTATTGCTTCATGAAAAAGACCTCTGGGCAGAATTTATTCTCCGGATTCTAAAAAATCTAGCTCTAGGATGCCCAATCCCGGACTCCTGGAAGGGGGCGGAGGTGGTGGCCATCTATAAAAAAGGGGATAGGGGGGACCCTGCCAACTACAGACCGATTAGTTTATTCGACGTAATTCAAAAAGTGGTTGGCAGAGTCCTCCTGACTAGGATTAAGGCCTGGATAGATGAGGAGGGTATCCTGAGTCATCGACAAGCAGGTTTCAGGGAAGGAGTGGGTACTATCGACCAGGTCTTCAGATTTTGCACCATATACTGGAAATCTGTGGTCATTGAAAAAGGCAGCCTTTATCTGGCATTCATTGACTTAAAAACAGCCTTTGACCTGGTCCCACGATTACAGCTGTGGCAGGTACTGCACGATCTGGGTATCCCTCCCCTACCCCTCGACCTCCTCAAATGCCTCCACGTAGGCAACTTTGCCAAAGTTAGGTGGGGACACCAGGGACAGCTCACAGAGAGGATTTCTGTCGAGAAAGGAGTGCGCCAGGGTTGTGTTCTGGCCCCGACCCTGTTTTCTCTCTATATAAATGGTGTGGCAGACTATTTGAGAGGCGACATGGTCGACGCACCAACCCTGTGCAGGGAAAAAACATCTACCCTGCTCTTTGCCGACGACACTCTCTTGATCTCAAAAAGCCCTATGGGCTTGCAAAGACTGCTGTCCTGTTTTTCCCAGTTTTGTGACATCAGGGGTTTGAAAATAAACACATCAAAAACCAAGCTGATGGCGCTATCTCCCTCAAAAAACTTTAGGAATAGTATCAAGCTTAATGGTACCACACTTGAGCTAGTGGAGGCTTTTGATTACCTTGGAGTGAGGGTGAACAACAAGCTTAAATGGGCCCCCCATCTTTCGAAAATGCTCCTTGCTCATAAAAGAGCCTCAGGGGCAATATCGAAACCTCAGAGGCTCTCATATAGCAGGCCAATAGTGACGGCTGTTAAGGTCTATGAGGGTGTTAGACCTGGCACCTTGGCGTGAGTCTCCCTTCCTCTTTTTGTCGCTGTGCCTCATGTGCTTTTATGGTGTTGGCCGCTCAGCGCTCTGTGCCACTGCCAACCAGTGTCGCGGTGCGAGTGCTCCCTTGTAAATTATATATGTTGGTTGGATTCCATGATTGGATTGTTTGATTTACTGTCAGACCCCAGTAAAGTGCGCCAGGAGCGCCAAGGCATGTAGATGCAAACACCGCTGGTGGGCTTGCAGCACGGGTTGTGCCACCCACAGAAGCGGCCGGTAAAATATGTCTAAGGTCTGCCATCGCAGAACCTGCGTGCAGTCTGGTACTGACATGCTGACTGGCAAGTGCCCACACTTGCCGGTCCCTCAAACCTTCCCTTAGCTGCATGTTAGTCACCCCTCTGGTAGGCCCACGGGCAGGGTGCGTTGTGAGCCTAAGGTAGGACAAGCCTAGATGCGTGGCATGTCCTAGTAGTGAATTACCGCCATCTTGTTGTTCACTACTGCAAGGCAACCCTGTTCTCATAGGCCAGTATGGGCGGCCTGGATTGTTACACCCTATGATCCTAACCGACCCAGGAAACATGGTAGGAGATCGAGTTTAGTATGCCTGAACTCGGAATAATAAGGTACATCTTTTCGCAAGGTTTATTTTAATATTCCGGGTTTGCAAATGCCGCTTTTAGAAAGCTGGCCTTTGCTTGCCTAAACATTTCAGCCCGCCTCTGCGTGATGTGTATCTGATGTCTGGCTGGTGTGAGTGACAGGGCTGGGGGAACCCAGATGGGCAGGGCTAGGTAGCCTGGTGGTGAATAGGACGATCGACAGGTAGATGGGTGGGAGGAGTGCTCCTAGGCTCTGAATAGGACAGTGCTCTGCCACCTCAATGCCGGCTCCGCCCCCTGTGGAGCGTCTGAGGACTCTGCCCTGCACTCTGAAAGGAGAAGCCTGCATCGCGTAAACAAAGTGCTCAGAAACCGGACTGGACTAGGCAAAGGACCCCCTGGCCTGGGAGAACAAAAGATTTGCTGTATAAATGGAGGAGCCCTGCTCCTAAGAAACTAGATCCGCTTTTGGCCAAGAAGAATCTCTGCCTGAGGAGGAGGCACCGGGAAAGCTGTAGGAGGAAGACTGTCCCTGTCCTGGGGGATTGGCCTGCAGTGGTGACCTTGCTACCAAAGGGGAGAAGAGAAACTGTTGCTGAAGACTTTGCTTTATTTTTACTTTCAAGACTTGTGCTTTCCAAAACGATCTCCAAGGGCTTGGAACTGAGCTTGCCCCCTGAACTGAGCCCCAGGACCATTGGGCTCTACCTGATCTTCACTCGCCTGCCGCTGGACTGTGGTGTCCCTTCCCTCGCCGGAGCTGTGACCCTCGTGCCCCAGTCCCTCCCTGAGCCGTGACCAGGACTGCTTAGCCGCCCCCGCCTTGGGAAGAGCCTCGCTCGATCGGAGCTGCTCCCCCTACGCTGTGCTGGGCTGCCCCTGTCACCTCGCTCGCTGGAGGCTCGCTGTGCACCTTCACCCTCCCGCCGGAATCGGCGTTGTGAGCATCTCCAAGCCTCGGATGGCCCGGACGTAATCTGCGTGCCCGGCTGCCCCGCTTTGTTCACCCGCCACCTGCAACACCCCGCTCTGGTCGTGAGCCTGAAGATCAGACCCCCATCGTGAAGTGTGGGAGCCCCGGACGCCGCCTCGCCCTTCTGTCGAAGAGCCGCTGAAATCCCACAACCGCCTTTGCGTCAAGAAACAAGGTACTGTACTTACGAACTCGACCGCGAGCTCGCATCGGATCCAGGGTCCGCAACGTTCTGATTTCCCTGTCATCTGCCGTGTGCTTCCCGGGCGCCGCCTCAGCACGAAGTGCGCTGAGGCCTACAGTTACCTTGTGCCCGCCTAAAGAACTTTCCGTAACAAAGAACTTTACCGTATTCCTAAGAATTGTGGCCCCATCAGTTTAACGTTACTGGGCCTTGTATTTGAATATGCTGAAACTACATAAAAGCTTATTTTTATATACTACCTGATTGGTGTCCGTTTGTGGTGCATGCAAGGGGTTTACTATATGTGTAATTGCATTTGCTTAACCATGTACGCCTGAGACTTAGCCTAGACTGCTCGCGCCACGCACCTAGAGGGTGAGCAGGGGTTATTCTGGGGAGTCATCCTTCGCCCTGACAAGAAATAAAGGTCCCTGCTTGTTGTGGGTACACACCTGCGCCAACCAGAGCCCCCTCATTTCTAACATTGGTGGCAGCAGTGAGGATTTACGGATTTGCATTTGCGGTTTGTGTATAGTGTACCACTGATCACCACGTAGTGAGAGCAGACCAGTAACACAGCCACAAGACTAGCAATTGTTTTGTTTTGCCAAGAATCTCCGTTGTTAAAGCCATGCCTGGTTCACTTCCCGCCGGAAGGCCAGCTTCTATAATCTCTGGATTTGAGGACATAGATTGGGAAGAAGGCGCACTTCAGAATCATACCAATGAAGAATTGAAAGGTTTTTGCTCCAAGTTCAGGATTGCCCAAACTGGATTGAAAAACAAGACCCAACTCGTGAAGGCGCTGAGGGCCTGGTATGAGTCAAAGGCACCAGAGAATCAGGTGGAAATGGTTCCACCAGAAAGTGTCCATGAGTTTGGCAGAGGCCTGTCACCAGAAGAGTTGGCAGACAGGGCAGCAACCCGGGCACACGAGGTGGAGATGGCAAAACTTCATGTGCAAATGGATATGGAAAAACAAAGATTAGCCATGGAAGAAAAGAAACTACAATTAGAGCATGACATGAAGCTGAGGGAGCTGGAGCGGAAAGCGAAAAGTTTGGAGCTTAATCCCTCTGGTGGCAGCACACCGCCAGTACCGGCAGAACCAAGAGTTTATATTCCCAAGGATGTAGTGAAGGAGTTCTTCAAGAATGACGACATCGGGCAGTGGTTCAGAGCCTACGAGGTAGCCATGTCGTCCCACCGGGTCCCTGAGAGAGATTGGGGAGTGGGGTTGTGGGGACGGTTTCTGAGTGAAGGGCGGGACACACTGTTAGATTTACCTGCTGATGTTCATAATTCTTACGCCCATATGAAGGAAGCATTGATGACTAGGTATGGGTTGACCCCTGAGTTATATAGACAAAGGTTCAGGGGTCGCACTAAGATTCCCAATAGTACGTATGTGGAGTATGTGACTTTCTTTTGCAGAGCGCTGGATGGTTGGGTAAAGGGTAGTAAGGTAAATGATTATCAAGAGCTTCTTGATTTAATGGCGTGGGAGCACTTGTCCAGTAATTGTTTTCCTGAGCTACGCCAGCACCTGATAGATAGTAGGCTGACTAACCCTAGGAAGCTTGCTGAGGAGGCGGACCGCTGGGTCAGTACCAGGGTCCACAAGGGTCCCGTGGGAGATTCCGCCAAAGGTGGGCAGGGTCCCCAGCAGAAGAGTGGGGGGGACAGGGGTAAACAGAAGCAGTTCCAAAAAGGGCCCCAAAGTAGTCCCCAAGGGAAGGGTTCTCAGCCTCCCCCACCCCAGAAACCGACCGGGGCCCCAACAGGTCCTCCTGTTCAGAAGGGGCCCGTAAGATGTTACAGGTGTAACAATTTGGGGCATTTTGCCTCTGATGTAAAGTGTCCATTGTTTGGTAAACCAGCACCCACTGGTGTTCCACCCCGGCAGGTGACTAGTGTAGCCTTGGGGGAGGAGAGGGATGTCCAAGGTGGGTGGGGTCCCGCAGAGATGTCCCTTGTCTCGCTAGGAGACCGTGAAGTGGTCCCTCCAACCCAGCTGCCTGAGAACACTAAGAAGTACAGGCAGTGGGTGACCATAAATGGCCATAGAGTGGCAGCTCTCAGAGATACAGGAGCCAGTGTGACAGCTGTCAGGTGTCACCTGGTGTCTCAGGAGCAGGTGGTCCACAATGCATTCTATCCCATTGTTGCCGCTGACAACACAGAGAGGCACTGCAAGGTGGCTCAGGTTCCCTTTGAGTGGGGGGGGGGTCTCTGGTGCTCTTCAGGTAGCTGTGAGGCCCGCCATGCCTGTAGACTGTTTGTTAGGGAACGATTTGGAGAGCTCACCTTGGGCTAAGGTGGAGCGGAGTGCTCACCTGGAGATGTTGGGTATGCCGGATTGGGCGTGTGTCACCACACGGTCCATGGCAGCCAGTAGAGGGACTCAAGAGGTCCTGGAGCCTGAGAGGGAGGCCCAGGAACCGGCCTCAGAGAGAAGGAGCAAGGGGCGTGGGAAGCCGGCCCCTGAAGTTCCCACGGTCCAGGAGGAAGCACACCTTGAGGGGGATGCCCTGGAGCCTACAGGGGAACAGATAGCTGAACTGGGAGACCTGCCGGAGCTGACCCATTGGCAGCAGGAAGGAGGTCCCACCAAGGAGGACTTTTGCAAGGCCCAGAAGGAGTGCCCTTCTCTCGTGGGTATGCGGCAGCAGGCTGCAGACCAGGCCGCAGGTGATCAGTCAGGATCACATTTCGTTTACTGGGAGAACGACCTCCTATATACAGAGCCTAAGGTTGCTGAGCCTGGGTCAGCCCATGCGCTGGTGGTACCCCAGGACTTCAGAGCCTTCCTACTGGGGCTGGCTCACGATGTGCCATTGGCAGGGCATTTGGGGCAGAACAAGACCTTTGAAAGGCTTGTCACCCACTTTTATTGGCCTCAAATGCGCAGGAGTTCAGATACTCACTGCAGGACATGCCAGACTTCCCAGGCAAGTGGAAAGAGTGGAAGGAAGCAGAAGGCTCCACTCCAACCATTCCCTGTGGTCGGTACCCCATTCCAGCGAGTGGGGATTGACATTGTAGGGCCACTGGACCCCAGGACAGCGATGGGCAATAGGTTCATCCTGGTCCTGGTGGACCATGCCACCCGGTACCCGGAAGCCATTCCTCTGAGGACAGTGACGGCTCCCATGGTGGGACGTGCACTGATGGGAATTTTCTCCCGAGTGGGATTCCCTCTAGAGGTGGTGTCTGACCGAGGTACCAATTTCATGTCCAAGTACATGAAATCTCTTTGGCAAGAGTGTGGTGTAACCTACAAGTTCACCACCCCTTACCACCCCCAAGGAAACGGGTTAGTTGAGAGATTCAACCGAACCCTCAAAGGCATGATAATGGGCCTGGAAGGACCCATGAGGCGTAAGTGGGATGTCCTCTTACCATGCCTTCTCTCCGCTTACCGTGAGGTGCCACAGAAGTCTCTGGGGTTCAGTCCCTTTGAGCTTCTGTATGGTCACCCAGTCAGAGGACCTCTAAGTCTGGTCAAGGAAGGCTGGGAGCAATCTCCCAGGAAACCTCCCCAGAATGTATATAGTTACATGCTGGCCTTCAGGAATCAGACTAGGCGATTCAGGCAACTTGCTGAGGCAAATCTGGAAGCCAGCCAGGAGGAGATGAAGCGGTGGTACGACCAGAATGCCACTCTGGTAGAGCTTCAGCCTGGACAGAAGGTATGGGTCTTGGCCCCCGTGGAGCCATGTGCGCTCCAGGATAAGTGGACCCGTCCCTTTGAGGTGGTGGAGCGCAAGAGTCCTGTTACCTACGTGGTGGACCTGAAGTCTCCTAGGAACCCCTTAAGGGTCCTACATGTCAACCGCCTCAAGCCCCACTTGGAGAGGTCCCAAGTGGGCATGCTCTTGGCAACAGATGCTGGGATGGAAGAGGAGACCAAACCTCTTCCTGACCTCCTGTCAGCCAAGGAGCAAGATGGGTCAGTGGATGGTGTCATCCTCTCTTCCGCCCTGACCCCTGAGCAACAGAATGATTGTCGCCAGTTGCTGGGACAATTTTCTGATCTGTTTTCCCTGGTCCCTGGTGTCACTGATTGGTGCGTCCATGATGTGGACACTGGGGATAGTCCACCTGTGCGGCACAAGGCCTACAGGGTAAATGACAGGGTGAGGACATGCATCAAGGAGGAGGTCTCCAAGATGTTTGCACTCGGGGTAATTGAGTCCTCCAGCAGTCCTTGGGCCAGCCCAGTGGTCTTGGTCCCAAAGGCTGCAGCGCCGGGAGCCACACCCGAACTCCGGTTCTGTGTGGACTACAGAGGACTCAATTCAGTCACTAGGACTGACGCACACCCCATCCCCAGAGCTGATGAGCTCATCGATCGGCTAGGGGCTGCCAACTACCTCAGCACGTTTGATTTAACGTCTGGGTATTGGCAGATCACCTTGACCGAGGGGGCCAAAGAGAGGTCAGCATTTTCCACCCCAGATGGGCACTACCAGTTCCGGGTTATGCCCTTTGGGATGAAGAATGCCCCTGCCACCTTCCAGAGATTGGTCAACCAGGTGTTGGCTGGGCTGGATTCGTTCAGTGCAGCCTACCTGGATGACATCGCGGTGTTCAGCTCCACTTAGGAAGAACACCTGCGACACCTCTGGGAAGTGTTGATGGCGCTGCGCAAGGCAGGCCTCACGATCAAGGCGAGTAAGTGCCAGATCGGGCAGGGTTCCGTGGTGTACTTGGGACACCAAGTTGGGAGTGGCCAGGTGGCACCCCTTCAGCCCAAGATAGAAACCATCCTGAATTGGGAGGCGGCCAAAACCCAGACAGAGGTGAGAGCCTTCCTAGGTCTCACCGGGTACTACAGGAGGTTTGTCAAGGGGTATGGCAACATGGTTGCCCCCTTGACAGCGCTGACTTCGAAGAAGCAGCCCAGGAAAGTGATTTGGACTGACACCTGTCAGAAAGCTTTTGAGGCCTTGAAAACTGCCATGTGCACGGCGCCCGTGCTCTTGGCTCCCAACTTCTCCAAAGAGTTTATCGTTCAGACAGACGCTTCAGAGCATGGTGTGGGGGCTGTACTTTCACAGATTAATGAGGAGGGCCTATGTCAACCCGTAGCCTTTCTTAGCAGGAGGTTACTTCCACGGGAACACAGGTGGAGTGCTATTGAGCGTGAGGCATTTGCTGTGGTCTGGGCGCTGAAGAAGCTAAGACCCTACCTGTTTGGGTCTCACTTCCGGGTTCAGACGGACCACAGGCCCCTCAGATGGTTGATGCATATGAGGGGTGAGAATCCGAAGCTGTTGAGGTGGTTCATTTCCCTACAGGATATGGATTTCACGGTGGAACATCGCCCTGGTACAGATCACGCCAATGCTGACGGTCTGTCCAGATTTTTCCGCCTTAGTGATGAGGAACTCCCTGGGGTAGGGTAGTTCTCCCCACTTTTCAGCTGGAGGGGACACGTGTTAGACCTGGCACCTTGGCGTGAGTCTCCCTTCCTCTTTTTGTCGCTGTGCCTCATGTGCTTTTATGGTGTTGGCCGCTCAGCGCGCTGTGCCACTGCCAACCAGTGTCGCGGTGCGAGTGCTCCCTTGTAAATTATATATGTTGGTTGGATTCCATGATTGGATTGTTTGATTTACTGACAGACCCCAGTAAAGTGCGCCAGGAGCGCCAGGGCATGTAGATGCAAACACCGCTGGTGGGCTTGCAGCACGGGTTGTGCCACCCACAGAAGCGGCCGGTAAAATATGTCTAAGGTCTGCCATCGCAGAACCTGCGTGCAGTCTGGTACTGACATGCTGACTGGCAAGTGCCCACACTTGCCGGTCCCTCAAACCTTCCCTTAGCTGCATGTTAGTCACCCCTCTGGTAGGCCCACGGGCAGGGTGCGTTGTGAGCCTAAGGTAGGACAAGCCTAGATGCGTGGCATGTCCTAGTAGTGAATTACCGCCATCTTGTTGTTCACTATTGCAAGGCTACCCTGTTCTCATAGCCCAGTATGGGCGGCCTGGATTGTTACACCCTATGATCCTAACTGACCCAGGAAACATGGTAGGAGATTGAGTTTAGTATGCCTGAACTCGGAATAATAAGGTACATCTTTTCGCAAGGTTTATTTTAATATTCCGGGTTTGCAAATGCCGCTTTTAGAAAGCTGGCCTTTGCTTGCCTAAACATTTCAGCCCGCCTCTGCGTGATGTGTATCTGATGTCTGGCTGATGTGAGTGACAGGGCTGGGGGAACCCAGATGGGCAGGGCTAGGTAGCCTGGTGGTGAATAGGACGATCGACAGGTAGATGGGTGGGAGGAGTGCTCCTAGGCTCTGAATAGGACAGTGCTCTGCCACCTCAATGCCGGCTCCGCCCCCTGTGGAGCGTCTGAGGACTCTGCCCTGCACTCTGAAAGGAGAAGCCTGCATCGCGTAAACAAAGTGCTCAGAAACCGGACTGGACTAGGCAAAGGACCCCCTGGCCTGGGAGAACAAAAGATTTGCTGTAGAAATGGAGGAGCCCTGCTCCTAAGAAACTAGATCCGCTTTTGGCCAAGAAGAATCTCTGCCTGAGGAGGAGGCACCGGGAAAGCTGTAGGAGGAAGACTGTCCCTGTCCTGGGGGATTGGCCTGCAGTGGTGACCTTGCTACCAAAGGGGAGAAGAGAAACTGTTGCTGAAGACTTTGCTTTACTTTTACTTTCAAGACTTGTGCTTTCCAAAACGATCTCCAAGGGCTTGGAACTGAGCTTGCCCCCTGAACTGAGCCCCAGGACCATTGGGCTCTACCTGATCTTCACTCGCCTGCCGCTGGACTGTGGTGTCCCTTCCCTCGCCGGAGCTGTGACCCTCGTGCCCCAGTCCCTCCCTGAGCCGTGACCAGGACTGCTTAGCCGCCCCCGCCTTGGGAAGAGCCTCGCTCGATCGGAGCCGCTCCCCCTACGCTGTGCTGGGCTGCCCCTGTCACCTCGCTCGCTGGAGGCTCGCTGTGCACCTTCACCCTCCCGCCGGAATCGGCGTTGTGAGCATCTCCAAGCCTCGGACGGCCCGGACGTAATCTGCGTGCCCGGCTGCCCCGCATTGTTCACCCGCCACCTGCAACACCCCGCTCTTGTCGTGAGCCTGAAGATCAGACCCCCATCGTGAAGTGTGGGAGCCCCGGACGCCGCCTCGCCCTTCTGTCGAAGAGCCGCTGAAATCCCACACCCGCCTTTGCGTCAAGAAACAAGGTACTGTACTTACGAACTCGACCGCGAGCTCGCATCGGATCCAGGGTCCGCAACGGACTGATTTCCCTGTCATCTGCCGTGTGCTTCCCGGGCGCCACCTCAGCACGAAGTGCGCTGAGGCCTACAGTTACCTTGTGCCCGCCTAAAGAACTTTCCGTAACAAAGAACTTTACCGTATTCCTAAGAATTGTGGCCCCATCAGTTTAACGTTACTGGGCCTTGTATTTGAATCTGCTGAAACTACATAAAAGCTTATTTTTATATACTACCTGATTGGTGTCCGTTTGTGGTGCATGCAAGGGGTTTACTATATGTGTAATTGCATTTGCTTAACCATGTACGCCTGAGACTTAGCCTAGACTGCTCGCGCCACGCACCTAGAGGGTGAGCAGGGGTTATTCTGGGGAGTCATCCTTCGCCCTGACAAGAAGTAAAGGGTCCCTGCTTGTTGTGGGTACACACCTGCGCCAACCAGAGCCCCCTCATTTCTAACAGAGGGGAAGGCATTGTCAGCAACCCTCTACGGGGCGGAACTGTGGGGATTCGAAAATCTGAGAGAGCTACTTAGATCTGAGAACAAGTTCTTCAGAGACTTAGTCTCGCTCCCCATGTCCACCCCGCTAGTTCCACTCCGTAGCGACCTTGGCAGACAAAACATCAGCAACGTGGCCAGGTTGCACCCTATATTATACTGGTCAAGGATTAGAAGGTCCCCTGAACTCCACCACTATACTTCCGCCCTGGACGAGTTATTAAATCTGGGAGCAGAACACAAGATCCCTTGGGTATCGAACCTGAAAAAACAACTGCAGAAGATAGGTTTGGAAGAGGCTTGGGTGAGCCAGGTCCCCCCACCCAAACTAATGTTGAAAAAAATCTAGTGGGATTGGGTCACGGCCGATACCTTAAGAAATCAGGAGGGTGCGCTCACTGTGAATTTTCTGGACACGAAACCTGCTCCTAGTTTGGAGTCCTTTTTGGACCTTATTGAATCCCCTGAAGATAGATCGCTATATCTCAAATTGAGATATGGTACACTTCCACTCCATGAATTTCAATCTAGCTGGAGCAAGGCAATCGCGAACTCAAAAGGCTGCCCAGGCTGTGCCTCGCCTATAGAGTCCATTGGCCATTTTATGTTTGCCTGCCAGGCATACAGGCAACCAAGACTAAGGTGGCTCAAACCGGTCTGTAAAAATTTGGGTATAAGGTCTGCCAGGGTGGCACTGTGCATTCTGACCTATGAAGCATCTGTCCCTAGTGTAATCTGTGGGACCGCCAAATATCTGGGTTGGGCATGGAGGATAAGACGCAGGCTACTCAAGGCGCACCAATTACAACCAAACCACCCACCTCCTTGACCCTGTAGGACTAATACTGTTTACAATATCACCCTAAGGGGATATCTGAAAATGTTATGTGTATATATATGCTGTTTTTTTTTTATTTTATTTTTAACTATATAAGGAATGAAGCCATCTGTTGCAGTAGGTTTTAAATTGTTCTTATATGTACTGTGCTACACTTTTCTGATATTTTTTATATGTCGAATAAAGTACTACAACAACAACAATAACTGGTGTATCCAAATTAAGCCTTTGGTTCTCCATATTTACCAGTATATAGGTTCATTTTTAATTAAAACAAGTTTGTTATGCCAAATTGTGGAATTGAGAAAAGTACTAAGATCATGTGGGACCAGAGAAAGAGTGGATTGTAATAATTTGCATGAACGTTTAATTACTGGTGTGTAATTCTTTTGTGGCTTGCGGGTAAAAGAAAGATATTCTTGAAATGAAAAAGGTGCTATAAATGAAGCTTCAAGGTCAACCCACAATGAGCTGGGATCCGGAGGAGGAGATGCGTTTGCTGGATCTGACCTCTCTTAATACCTTGAGTAGATCTGTGTATTCAAGGAAGTATATTATAATCCCTCTTGGTTTACTCGTGCCAGAAGATGGTGAATGAATCTGTGCGCACGTTGAATATTGAGAGGGGTATCTTCAGGTAGATGTAACACTGTTGGCAAGAACTGCTTGAAAAAAGTAATAGGTTTAGAGCCTTCCGAGACCTCCGTTAGACCATAAATACGAAGATTATCGCACCGGCTTCTGTTTTCGAGGTTTTCAACCTGTTTCTGCAGAGAGGTGATCTGTGAGTGAAGACTCTCTACCTTGGTTAGGGATGAGCCCATCACTTCTACACTATGTTCTACGTTGGATATTCTTTCTTCCATCTTTGTCCATCCATCCGTTAAGATTTGCAATTTGGAATTAGTTTCTTCGACAAAAGGACGCAGTTCTCGAATTTCCTCCATGAGCAAATCCATGGATACAGGTGATGCTTGTTTTGGTGGAGATAAAGGATCCTTTTTCAGTCTTTTAGACGGTGCTTTAGTGATGGCGAAAGAAGCATTCATGGGGGATGATGAAGAGGCTGCTTTAGGAGGTGGGGCCGCATAATCTTCCATTAGGATGTGAGAGGCACGTAGTTTTGAGTGAACAATAAATGTGCGACTTGTGGATGCCAACAGCGGTTTTGTTTTCTTCAATCTGCCCATACAACACAGTGGTGATATTGAATACTTCAAAAACTGCATGGAATTTCAAGATAGTAAAGAGCCTTGCCTTCATGATATTAGTGTTGTTAAGAATACTGAAGCCTATATGCTATTAACATTGAAAGAGACGCCACCTGAAGATTGAGAGCTCATACATTGCTACGATCCACTTGAGTCATAAGAATGATAAAACAATTGGTGAGCATGAAGAATATACATGTTCAATAAGAAGAAACAGCTGGCTCATGGGAGGAAATGGAGAAAAAAAAAAGTTTCCCTCAAAAAGCAAAAGAAAAGGTGCAGGAATCATAAACTTCCGTGACTGGCATCTGTGAGATATAAAATGAGTCTCAGGAAACAGAATGCGTTTTTGATATGGTTGAAAGTTGGGCTATAATCAAGTGCGCAGAAGCTCCAATATTCTGTCAGCTTTATAAGTTAGGAAAAAGAGAGTAAAATGTCATTTTACAATTGCCTCCGTAATATAGTGCATTTCTCGACATTCTGACTCTGTATATAAAGTGCCGTATTTGTGTGAAGGTATAAGACAGGTTACGCGGTAACCGCCGTTCTCTTCAACTCGTCATGCAGATTCAAAATGGTGGGCGCCATTCCCGTCAGAAGAAGAAGAATGAGGGGCAGATTACAGAATCTGTGAATTTGCTGAAAAAACGTACTCCATCAGTGTCACTAGGTGTTCCGACACCCGTTTCCTCAGTTTAAGCGGGTTCCGTCGTGACAGAGAGGAAGAAAACCTCCCGGACTTTCCACCATTGCTAGTGTTACATTGAACTCACTCACTGATGACTACACATGCCATGTCAGTGCACAGGATTACATGCATTGGCATGTACTCCCTCACATGTCACTTATGATATTGTTGTGCATGTACCCAGATCTGTGGTGTGATGGACGCTCAAATATGTACACATGTCAATGTGTGAGATGGCTAAGCAACACACGGTAATGAAGGTCCGACTACATAATATGCTTATTTCACTGTGTACATTGCTGAGCTCCTGCACATAGTTCATCTTTGTGCACACACTGTGCTCATTGTGTTGTTAATGTGTGCCCTGTCCAACTTACGCAAGAAGGTGTGGCAGGTACAGCAGCTACGTAGAAGCCAGCAGTGTTGCTGTTTCACATATGTGCTGTGTCAACTACTCTCAGGACTGGTGACACAAGATGTTGAAATGTACCTTTTGGCATTCACATAGTCTGAATCTTTTTTGGGGGTACTTACTGTGTAAATACTGGACAAGTGTACGACTAGCTTAGATCAAGGTGTCCCTACATATTACTTGTGCTGAAAGCTGTAGTTTCATGCCAGTCATTGTTGGCGCTGTGTCAGTCAAAACGTAAGATGTTGTACCCATCTCAGAGGGGAATTGAATTGACATGTGTCCCCTTTCATCTCACCTAGGAGGTGACCAAATGTGCATCATCCATTCACAGTGCTTGCGGATATGGAGAATGAGGATATCATACGTAAATTCCATTTGGATCGACCTACCCATCAAGACCTATGTGCTCTGTTGGACCCTCATCTGAGGCCTCGCGGAACCTATCCGACTGCTTTGACACCAACATGTAAGGTGATGAAGGCCCTGCATTTCTTTGCAAATGGCTCGTTCCAGTACACGGTGTCCAGCGCAGGTGGGATGTCTCAACCAATGTTCAGAATGGTGCTACGTGATGTCCTGTCCGCTATGATGCCCTACAAGGACAGATACATCCATTTCCGCAGGAGGATTCGATTGGCGGCTGTGAAGGGTGATTTTTATGACCTTGGCCACATCCCTAATGTTGTTGGTGCCATTGACTGCACACATGTTGGCCTGGTTCCACCACTGGCACGTGAGCACATCTACAGGAATAAGAAGGATTTCCATTCCAGCAATGTGCAAGTGGTATGCCAGGCAGATATGATAATCTCACATGTCTTAGCCAAATATCCAGGATCAGCCCATGACTCCTACATCCTGCGTAACAGCATCGTACCACAGCTGATGTCAAATCTGCATCCAGAGCGTGCGTGGATTGTGGGTGAGTACGCAAAGTCAAGTAGCATGCTGTATGTATGACATGCTGTCCTCTGCCACAGTTATGAAAAAAATTACTCTGAGTAACTCACACCTAGGTGACTCTGCATATCCCAACCGGCCTTGGTTGCTGAGCCCACTGAGGAATCCCAGGACCCCAAGTGAAGTCTGCTACAATGATGCCCATGGGAGGACACGTCGTGTGGTGGAGCGTACTTTTGGTCTCCTGAAGTCTCGATTCCGGTGCCTGGACAGGACTGGAGGTGCACTGATGTATGCTCCCCAAAAGGTGTGTTAGACCGTAGTTGCATGCTGCATGCTCCACAACCTGGCCTTGCGCAAAGAGATCCCCCTGCTCCTGGACGATGATGAGCAGCCAAGGTCCCAGCCTGTAAACCCACACATGTCCAGTGACGAGAATAGTGGAGAGGAGGAAGGTGTCGACCTGCATCAACAGCTCATCAACCGCTACTTCCCTTGAAGGTGAGTGACATTGTACAACGGTGCCATTGTCTGCTGTTTTTGTTGTTGTTGAAAAGGCCTAGGGGAGCTTTGTGACTGCTGCCTGTTGTTGGCTCTGTGCTGAGGGCTAATGTTTCTGGGACAGGGTAGTTATGCACAGCTGCATGATGTCTATGTCGATATTGTTGCTCATTGTAATGTGTGCAGGTTTGAGCGCACTGATAAAAAGTGTTGTGTAATGGGTGTGATGCCATCACCTGACAAGTGGATGTTGTTCTCTTTTGTTTTCCTAGGTCCCTTCAGCCTCTCAATGCCTCAAAACAATCAGTGCTCCTGGTACAGTGTAATCAGAGTCAACATTGTACATCCTGTGATACAAATGGAGCTGACACGAAAACATAGATGTGTAAAGAGTGTTTATTTATAATAAGTATATGTGACAGGGAAGTGATTATTTACAAAAAGGTGCAAAATGAATCAATGAATTGTCAGTGATGGTAGACGAGACAATAGGGTAGTCACCACATTGATGGGGTGACACAGTCCATCAGACGCCTGCCATTAACCCCTTCGGTGCTCATGACGGAACGGTTCCGTCATGAGCCACGGTTGAGCTGTGCTCATGACGGAACCGTTCCGTCATGACCACGCCCGCGCAAGATTCCGTCAGCACAGCGGCGGAATTTGCGCAGCATGGAAGGGGTTAACATGGCAGTGTGAGTAAAGATAGTCAACAAAGTCAATGGCAAAGTGAAGAGAGGTTCAATCATGGCTGGCTCTTTGACTGGCGTTTGGCTGGTGCTTTCCCAAGTTATCCTCCCTTGTTTTTCCTCAGACAGCCCCTTGAGCGTTTGGCGGGGGCCTCTGCTGCGGGCTCAGAGGTGTCTGAGGACTCATCGTGTTCCAACTTACCCCTCTCTGTGGCCGCAGGTGAGGTGGTGGGACTGTCATCCTGTGGGCCACTGGAGGGAGGTTGAGCTGTCCTTTGGGCTGCAGGCCTGTCCCTTAGAACACCCAGAAGCTGGCCCAAGAGGTCCACGATTTGGCCCATATGTGTGTCCATGGACTCAACAGCAGGCGAACCTCATGCACTTGGGCCAGGGCTTTGGCCCAAGTGCCCTGTTGGATTTGTTGCCCAGTTGCCCTCCCACCTGCTCTGCTGTCCAGGGCCTGTGGCATCACCACTCGACACACTCTCCTACTCTCCCTGCCCTTCTCAGATTGTGGGTGGTGTGGGTATCCTCTGAGGCAGAGACAGTGTTGCAGGCAGCACTGGTGCTGGTGGAGGCCGCACAGGTCGTTAGTGCAGGGGTCAGCGCAGTTATTGTTGCTGAGGTGAAGGTGGTGGGGACAGTGGGGGACTGGGACCTGGTGCTCCCTGGTAGGCCTGATGGGCCAGGTTCTGGGTCCACATCTGAGAAATTTAGGGAGTCTGCATCCGAGAGTCCATGTTCCAGGGGGTAGACTGGCTCTGCAGGTTGGTGTTGTCATCTGCAGCAGTCAATTCTTGGTCACCTGTAGCGCAGAGAAGAAATGGTCATTGAAGTGCACCCCACAAGCTTGGTGTTAGATGTTTGGATGTTACATGTTATACACCACACAGTTTACATTGAGTTCACTTTATATGGCTGCACGGTACTGAGCATCATGACATGATGTGGAGGTACATACATTACTTGTCCATGGTGTGACATGTCAATAGATACCATGCTCCACGTACAGATTGTGTGATTACAAGGACATGTCTTCATCTAACGACTAGCAGCACAACAACTTTATGTGAAGTTTCTTTGCTGTTTACTCTGCATGGAAGACGTTCATTCTGAGCATGTACTCCCATTGTTAACTCATGCATCCCTCTGTCATATCATGTTCTTTGCTTTATTTTTAAAACTGGCCATGCTTGTTTTGTTTTCATATGGGCCTTGATCCTCTGCCCCCATGGCACTTACATTCAGTGTGGTGCATGATTGTGCCCTGAATTTCTTCAACATGTGATTTGGTGAGTCAAACTTGAATTTCTGTGACAGTTACATACGCTTAGCTGTCTGCACACTGGAAGTCGCTATTGGATCTATGCCAAGTTAGGTGGGATGTGAGGGCTGGTGTGGTCATATGGCTCCATGCTTTTTGAGAGACATGGCAGGGTGCATGCACTGTCTACCTCCCTCTTCAGTGGCACAGTTGGGGGAATTTCTGACACATGGTTGTGGGTGTGGGGGAGTGCTCCATCCTGCTGAGCTGTGGGACAAGGGGGCCTGCTGGGAGTTGTAGTGCTGGCTTCCCACCCACAAACACCTGTCCCTGTGAAAATGGCTACCTACCTGTTAGGTGAAGGTGAACAATGCAATGGCTGAAACATGGTTGTGGGTATGGGGGGAGTGCTCCATCCTGCTCAGCTGTGGGACAAGGGGGCCTGGTGGGATTGTAGTGCAGGCTTCCCACCCACAAACACCCCTCCCTGTGAAGATGGCTGCCTACCTGTAAGTTTGGATGGTGAGATACAATGGCTGCCACATGCTTCTGGGTGTGGGGGGAGTGCTCCATCTTGCAGAGCAGTGGAACAAGGGTGCCTGGTGGGAGTTGTAGTGTTGCCTTGCCACCCCCAAACACCCGCCCCTGTGAAAATGGCTACCTACCTGTTGGTTTGATGAGGGCAATGCAATGTCTGTCACATTCTTCTGGGTGGGGGAGTGCTCCATCCTGCTGACCTGTGGGACAAGGGGGCCTGGTGGAAGTTGTAATACTGGATTCCTACCCACAAACACCCCTCCCTGTTGAGATGGCTACCTATCTGTAAGTTTTGTTGGTGAGATACAATGGCTGCCACATGCTTCTGGGTGTGGGGGGAGTGTTCCATCCTGCTGAGCTGTGGGACAAGGGGGCCTGGTGGGAGTTTTAGTGCTGCCTTGCCACCCACAAACAGCCCTCCCTGTTAAGATGGCTACCTAACTGTAAGTTTGGTTAGTGATATACAATGGCTGACACAAGCTTCTGGGTGTGGGGGAAGTGCTCCATCTTGCTCAGCTGTGGGACAAGGGAGCCTGATGAGAGTTGTAGTACAGGCTTTCCACCCACAAACACCCCTCCCTATTGAGGTGTAGGTGGACTACAATTGTCCTCACAATGTTACCCATGATAACAGTAGGCAATCTTATTGTTCAACATGTCAGAATAAGAGAACACATAACCCGATTGAGTATTATTCCAGCGTATTATCTGTGTCCTCTCATCTAATGCAGTATTGGTAATTACCACAAGATGACCTATTCTTACTATCGTTCATACTTCACAGATACATATTAACTAAATGAATATGTGAAGAGATGTGTTTATACATAGTGTCAGTGTGATATAGATATGTTGAGAATGCTGGGCAACAGCGTGATTTTAAATGTGAGGTATAGAGTTGATATGAATTACAATTTAATTTTTGTAATTTTGTACTTTGATTGTGTTTACCCTCCTGAATTACAGAGACCTGGTGTCATAAGAGCTCGTGAAGGAGGAGGTACACAATAGGTACCCATTTGGTGAGATTTCCTATTTTGAATTTTGAAAAAATCAATGCAGCCTCAACACGTGTGGGGTGATATGGCACTGACCTTTGTGTTTTCTTTATGTGTGTCACACAAATGTGGGCAATGTACATACAGAACAATGTTTAATAATGTATAATGAATATTTATATGATTGTTCTTTTAAACAGATGGTGGACCAGACAGTGGTCGGTATCACCGGTGGATGCATTGTACTGAAGTATGGCTTTTCTTTTGGTTATTTAAATTTTGCACATTTTGGCAGAGTGACAGCTGAATAGGTCCTGAAGAATGCTATGAACGTAATGGTCACCAAGCAGAAACATGTTGACCAACACATAAAAGGAAAATATCTATACCCCCTTTTTCATTTTAGCCATTTTTAATCCTAACCACTGGGGACCCTATTAAAATTGAATTTTGCCCACCAGGAGTTAGTTTTAATTCACACACTAGTTATTTTGCACTCTGCCCGTCACTCCCTACAACATTGGTTGAAAAAAACACCTCACGCTCTTCTTCTGCGGGAGAGTTGTAGCCCACACTGTGTACCTTGCGGGCACAGTGTGCAAGAGGAAACCAAAAGATGAAGCATGTCATCCTTCTGGAGGGTTCTCGTCTTTACAATAACAATTGTCCGTTCCCTACATCCCACACGTAGTTTGTAGAATAGTGGTTTAGACCATCCGGTATCCTTGTTGTGAGTTAGATGATAGTGGAGTGATACAGTAGATGGGACAACTCCTTTTGCTTACCCCTATTGTGTGATTCGTATTGAAAAAGGTATGTCAGACATTGCACAATTATTTCAATTAGAAGACATCACAACCTCTGCAACAGAATAAAAGACCATAACAAAGCGATTTTTCTACCACTATCCAAACCAACCAGGTTCGGATGTATAATACAACAGACAATAGATGTAAAAGTACACACATACATCATTCACAATAGAAAAAGTCCCTTAAAATTTACAAACTGGCGTTCCAGTTTCAAAATAGCACCTAGAGTGTTGAGCTTACCTAAATATAAAGCAACAACCCTTCACATATCTCTCTTGTAAGTCTTACCATATTCCTGAAAGCATGCATGCATGTGTCTGTACCTTTTGCTAGTGACACCATATATAAAAGAAACATGCAAATAGTTCTATACCAGTGTTTTTCCCCAAATTCATACGAAATAGCTTAATCACTAATCCCTCTGCCAACATGTCTTAAACATCACTTTTCTGCTGCCGCTTCACTATTCTACTACTACTCAGGGTGTTCGGTCTACCCAAATATAAAGCAGCAAACCTTCTCATGACTCTATTGTAAGTCTCACCTTATTCCTGAAAGCATGCGTGGATGTGTCTGTACCTTTTGCTAGTGCCATCATATGTAAAACAAACATACAGATAGATGTATGCCTGTCTTTCATACATCTAGCATCTTCAGATGCATAACACATATCAGAATACATGTGCAAGTAGAGACATACCTCAGTCAAAATACCATGCAGACCTTGAAATTTGACAGACTGCACTTTATATTTCAAGCAGACACTGAAAATTATGCGGTATATTTGAAGTGTACCTTTCCACAGACTCAATCAAAGTAGCCTAATCACTAATCCCTCTACCAACATGTCTTAAACCTCACTTTTGTACTGCCGCTTCACTATTCTGCGACTACTCAGGGTGTTGGGCCAAGCCAAATAAAAAGCTGCAATCCTTCGCAAATCTCTGCTATAAGTCTAACCATATTAGTGAAAGTATGCATGCATGTGTCTGTTCCTTTTGCAAGTGGCACCATATATAAAAGTAACATACAAATAGTGCTATACCTGTGTTTTTCCACAGACTCATACTAAGTAGCTTAATGACTAATCCCTCTGCCAACATATATTAAACCTCACATTTCTGATGCAGCTTAAGCATTCTGCGAATACTCAGGATGCTGGGCCTACCCAAATATAAAGCAGCAACCGTTCGCATATCTCTCCTGTAAGTCACATCATATTCTTGAAAGTATGCATGCATGCGTCTGTACCTTTTGCTGGTGCCATCAAATATAAAACAAACATACAGATAGATGTATGCCTGTCTTTCACACATCTGGCATCTTCAGATGCATAACACATATCAGAATACATGTGCTGGTAGAGACTGCACTTCACATTTCAAGCAGATACTGAAAATGATGCGGTATATTTGAAGTGTACCTTTCCACAGACTCATTCAAAGTAGCCTAATCACTAATCCCTCTGCCAACATGTCTAAAACATCACTTTTATGCTGCAGCTTCACTATTCTGCGACTACTCAGGATGTTGGGCCTAGCCAAATATAAAGCAGCAACCCTTTGCATATCTCTTCTGTAAATCTCACCATATTCCTGAAAGTATGCATGCATGTGTCTGTTGCATTTGCTAGTGGCACCATGTATAAAAGAAACATACAAATAGTTCTATACCTGTGTCTGTTTTTCCACAGACTCATACTAAGTAACTTAATCACCAATCCCTCTGCAAACGTGTCTTAAATCTTGCGTTTCTGCTGAAGCTTCAGCATTCTGTGAGTACTCAAGATGTTGGGCCTACCCAAATATAACGCGTCAATCCTTCTCATGACTCTGTTGTAAGTCTCACCATATTCCTAAAAGTATGCGTGCATGTGTCTGTACCTTTTGATAGTGGCATGATATATTAAAAAACATAGAAATAGATGCATGCCTGTCTTTTATAGGTCTAGCATCTTCAGATGCACAACACATATCAGAATACATGTGCAAATAGAGACATACCTCAGTCAAAACACCATGCAGACCTTAAAATTTGACAGACTGCACTGACACTGAAAATGATGTGGTATATTTAAAGTGTACATTTCCACAGACTCATTCAAAGTAGCCTAATCATTATTCCCTCTGTCAACAAGTTTCAAACCTCACTCTTGTGCTGCACCTTCACCATTCTACTACTACTCACAGTGTTGCGCCTAGCCACATACAAAGCAGCAACATCTCTCTGTTATACTTCTTGCATTTTAAAATGTATAAGACATAAGAGAATGCATATGCAAGTAGAGACACACCTCAGTCACAAGTCCACGCCCACCTTAAAACTTGACAGACTGCACTGCCAATGTAAAAGCAACACCTTAAATTATGCAGTAAACTTCAATTGTATATGTGTGCACAATAATACAAACTATCATAATCACTAATCCATCTTCCAATGTACACATATCACTATACACAATATATTTAAATCATCATTTAGGTAAAATAAAACAACCTACAATACACATCTCTACATTTCATAATATATTTCAAACATCACAGTTCTCTAATGATTTCAAAAGTTTGCTAAAAAAGCTTTTCAAATCTGAAAATATCACTACAAAGAGTAAAGCACTAACACATAACACACCTCACAAATGTGTAACTCACCTTTCGAATAGCATTGCAGAATATGAAATATCAGAAGCTCATAAAAGATTTTCTTTTGCACATAATAAATGTAATGTGCGAATCTCAATAAGGTGAAGCCAGTAATGGCAAACTTTCCATCTCTTTCTGCACACAAATAAATGTAAGTAACAAATGAAATTGCTTCCTACATTATTTCAAATTGTCAAACACATTTCTATTGGTTAGACATATCAACACCCTTTCCAACTGTCATCTAAAAATGCCCAAACTGATTTTCTGAAGTTGCGACTCCACCGTGGTGCCGCAGTATAGAGCCGCGATGGAGCCGCGAACCCTTACGGGACTTCAACAACCTATTTATAATAATACTATTATTTTTCATTAACAACACACTACTTCTACACACACTATTGACTTAGGACATTTAATTTAGTAACATATCTCTTATATATAAGCTACCATTTAACATTTTAAATCCACACTTAACTTTCAACCCTTCCCCCATTCACCTTAAACCAAGTTTCCATAGCATCAGTTTGTGCAACATTCAACTGTAGTGGCAGGTCCCAAGTTCACCATATTTCGAACTTCAGCACAGCAGCTTACAAATGCAAATAGCAGGTGTGGTTGACTATTGCAAAATATTACCTTATCCAATCTACTGTACCTTTCAAACATTTTGTAATAACCAATAAGAAACATGCTTCTTTAGAAAAATAACATACATCCATATTTTTGAGTGCACAATGTTAACGAACAGCCAATCACATCACCTTTTTGAAAAAAAGCATCTTCTCCACCATTTTAGATACCTCTCATTCTACCAAATGACTGCCTAAGCTACAGACTTCTTTTCATTACTTCCAGACATCCCTTCAACATGCTTACAGTATGGATTGTAGGGCACAGCTATGTTTTCTGGTGCAAAAGGCATGCTGAACACAGAGGTATTGACAAAGACCTAGTTTTGCAAAATGTGGATATTAAATGGATTGCACAGAGAGGATTAAAGTGGCAGCAATTGATGCCTTTGGTTAAAACCTTTTTTCATCTACAACCCTCTGACCTCATGATTGTGCACTGTAGTGGCAATGACCTAGGCACATTAACTGGAGTAGGACTGGAAATGCTCATTATAAATACCATTGCAAAATTGATGTTGCTTTTGCCTCAAACTGTCTTTGAATACTTAAATATATGCCAAGGACAGAAATGGAAGTGGTAAAATCAATTCTGTCCACAGTTTGAGAAAGCTAGGAAAAATGTTGGTAAAGCTGTTTCTCCTTACCTCAGAGACCATAGAATGGGCTCTATCTATAACAACAGTTTACGTTGTGATATGGATGACATGTACAGAAGTGATGGAGTATACTTCACAGATAAAGGAAAAAGAGTGTTTCTCAACAACCTTAAGCTGTGCATCCGCACTTACATGTAGCTTCAGCAAAGTCAAAATGATAACAATGGCTCTTTTTAGAGCCACCCTATAACACAATAGTGAAACTCATTTCTTTATAACCATACATATGTTTTTTGGGGGGGGATTCGCCAACCCTTCGCGATTCTGAATAACATGAATTCAATGTACTACAACACATTACACTTTTCATGTTGACCTTTAAATTAGTAATTTTATATATTTTTACTAACTCTATTAAATTTTATCTTATTATTAACTTTAATCTCACCACTTCTATAAAGCAAGTTCACAAATGCAATAGAACCTTCTAAATTAAATGTTGTATTATTATTTATTTAAGGTGGATTCGCAGATCCACCATGATGTTACACGGGGGCCGTGCTGAGAGCCGCGATGGGATAGTGACTCCAAAATCAAGAGAAAAAAAACGCCTTACTTCTCTTATTCGGTGTCCGCCCCGGGAACCCCATCCTCTGGGGCATACTCTCACACTGTGGACCACAGGGGGACCCCCAATGCCCCCGCAGTCCCTGCCGGCTCCCTGCCTCCTGCGGGAGAAAACATTGCTTTTGGACAAGGGAAGCTGCAAACATGCAGCTCTCCTTGTTCAAAAGCAATTCTGCTTCACTTCATGGAAGTGAGAGTAGGTTTCCTGCTCTCTCTTCCATGCAGTAAAGCAGAAGTTTGCAATGACAGGGCGGGAACACTGCTCCTGCCCTGCAATTGCAAACTGCAATGTCCCCAGGGTGGGCACCCTGGGACGTTACTGTAGTCGACCCTGGGGGGTGGTGGTTCCTAGGGCCAAGGAGGGCTCCTGGAGAGGGGCCACGCGCTCCCCTCCCCTCTGTGTGCTACCACAGGGATGTGGTGGTCCCCGTGGCATTGTGGGGGAGGGGAAGAAGCCCTCCCCCACACTATGTTTCAAATTGTACAGCCCTGGGGTGGTGGTGGTCCCCGGGGCTTGGGGGGCCCTCGAGGCCCCCGCCCATATTTTACTAATGCCCCGGGGAGGTGGTGGTCCCAGGGGCAGCATACGGGGCAGGAGCCCCCCATGCATAATTTACACAAACCCCGGAGAGGTGCTGGTCCCCGGGCTGCAGGGGCCGTGTGCCCCCCGCATACTATTAAGCATGCCCTGGTGAAGTGGCAGTCCCCAGGGCTGCAGGGGCCCCTGTGAGCCCCGCATATATTCTACTCATTGCCCCCTGGACCTGGCCCACCCAGAGGCTTATTAAAACGAAGCGCAGGAACCGGCACTTCCTTTTTAAAAACAATTTGGAGCGGGATTCGTGCACCCTATGCAAATCCCGCTGAAAAAATAAAAACAAAATGCTTTTTTTGGCCCTCGGGTCCCCCTGGGACTCCCTGAGCAGGCCTAGGGGGTTAGGGGGTTTCTAACCTGGCCCCTTGTCTTCATTTTTAACCTTTTGTGACTTAGTTCAACCGACTCACAAGATGGCTACCACACTTTTTGGTTTGGAGTGTTGGCAACCAATCAGAATCAAGCCATGCTCAGGAGGATTCGCGGATCCACCGCGGTCACCAGATATATAATAACTTTTAAATATGAATTTTTCAGGTACTACTGAACGGATTTACACCATTTCAAAAAAGGTCGCTTTCCAAACGAAGGCATACCTTTTTGCCAAATTTGGTGTAATTCCGCTCAGCAGTTCGGGCTGTAGCTTGTTTCAAAATTTCCTATGGAAATTAAAATGGAGAAATTGTGTTTTGGGACCCCCCTTTTTTCTTGGCCCCCACTTGACGAATCACCACAAAACTTTCAAGACTGGAGCTGACCTGAGCGCCCCATTAGTTTTGAAAAATTTGTGAAGATTTGTCAAAAGGCGTTAAAGATTTTGGCAAATCAATAAACACTTTTCCTATGGAAACTAGGTCCTAATTATAAGTACCTACTGGTGCCCGCCTGTAGGTAATATATATGTGTGTGTATATATATATATATATATATATATATATATATATATATATATATATATATATACGATTACTGTGGCTCGTGTATGTGGTCCGAGGCAGCAGGCAGTGGGACCACCCTCCGCGCTTCCCATGGGCTCAAGGAGCCCGTGGGTGCATCAGAACACACCATATTCCCCTTATGGCGGCAGAGCCAGGCTCGGCTCCCCCTCTGGATTATGATGGTAGTTTCTGGCATGCTTTCCATGTCGGCCTTACCGACATGGAAAGGCTGCTGGAAAGTCTCTTTGGTGGCCCTTAGCATGGCTCCCTTCCTCCCTGGCCCTCCACAATGGGGCCTAGGGAGCACCTATAGTGTCCCCCTCAACCTCGCTGCACCGTGTGGCAGGCACCGCCTGGTTCCTGCCACACGGTGCAGGAATGTTTGAAAACATCAATTTTTCAATGGAAGCTTGAGCTGTGAGCCTTTTCTGCCTCTATTGCAAGAACTACCCATGGACCCTGATTCCACTATACTTGTGACTCTCGACTTCGAGGGTCTGTCTACTAGTATACCCCAGGACGACACCATCAGAGTCTTGGGTGAGGCCTTGGACCACACCAACTGGGATTATCAAACACCCAAATCCTTTATTCTGGAATGTGCCACCCTAGCACTAAAACGTAACTTTTTTGAATACCAAGGGGATATCTTCTTACAAACGACGGGTACTTCGATGGGCAGCACCTTTGCCCCTAGTGTGGCAGGCCTCTACATTCATGATTTTGAGCGCAGTCACATCCTTTGCACTAATAACCCTTTCTCCTCTTCCATTGGTTTTTGGAAGAGGTATATAGATGATGTTCTTCTGATATGGCAAGGCACAGAGAATGATCTTACGGCCTTCCAGGAATGGATCAATACTTTGGATCTAAACTTGAAATTCACCCACACCTGCAGTTCACAATCAGTAGTGTTTCTGGATGTAGTCATCTCAATGTCCAATGGTTGTCTTACCACTAAGACTCACTACAAACCCACAGCTGGGAACAATCTCTAAGAGTTCTCAAGCTTCCACCCGAGGTCCCTAAGAGAAAACCTACCCTATGGCCAATACCTCCGGGTGAGAAGAAATTGCCGTAATCTGGATGATTTCCGCAAACAGGCATCTGACCTAACCACCAAACTGAAACATAGGGGTTATCCGGATAACATCCTCAACAAAGGCTACAAAAAGGCGTGGAACCAACCCAGAGAGGCTCTACTAGAACACTGTCAAGAAAGTTGTTAACAAACACTGGAACATACTTACCAGCAACGACCGAAAGTGGGAGAAACCCCTGTTTTCCTTCAAAAAGGGACGTAGTCTCAAAGACAACCTAGTTCATACACGTCCAAGAGAAAACCCGGTGAGAGATCTTACTATCACTGAGGCTTGGGGCTTACCCAAGGTCACAGGTCATTATCCCTGTACTTCCTGTAGCATCTGCCATCTCACCAAACACACAAAAAACTCTCAATCTTGAACAAGGCAAGATTTGGACACAGCGAGCCCACATCAATTGTAATTCCACAAATGTAGTTTACTTGATCACTTGCCCGTGTGGACTACGTTATGTGGGCATGACCACACGCCAAGTGAAACTGCGTGTGGGCGAGCCCTGGAGCAATATCCGCTGTGGTTGGATCACTACCAAACTAAGTGACCACTTCATACAACACAATCACACCGCAAACGATCTCAGGTGGACAATAATTGAGCAAGTACAATCAGAACGCAACACCCAGAAAATCCTTTTTGAGAAGGAACAGAGGTGGGTGTACCGGCTGGACACTCACCACCATGGTTTAAATGACAATATCCCCTGGGCTGCAGTTTTGCAACACTAATTATGACCAGCCCGTACCTTTGATAGGGAGTATTCTCCTTGATCAACACCCTCTACCTATCTCCCTTGAATACCACCAGGTGGCACCTGGCACTTGGTGCCAACGTAACTAATTGGACATTTCTCCTTTTTCTCCTTTCTCTTTCTAAACTGGACATTGATCCTTTTTTCTTCTCTACCCCTCTTGCCCCCTTCTGCCTAATCTACCCCCCCCCCCTTCTTTTGACCCTTTTTTTTTACCTTCCTTTGACATTTGGGAAAGTATAAGTTAAAACCCCCTATTAGCAATAACCCCACAGGCATTATGTGCACCGTACCACTGATGGACGTACGGTTGCTCCAAAAGCCCTGCTCTTTCTCCGTCTTCTACTCCTCCCTCGCCTTCGCACCTCCAAGAGGTCTTATCATTGAACCCTGTATAGCGTTTCCCTTGGACAAGGGGTCTTTTGCCCTAGTCGACACTTACCCCTCGTCAGGTTCCTAACCCTAGTATTATATATATATATATTTTTTTTTTCTTTCTCTATGCAAACCCACTTAATGGAGCGTGTATAACTAACTCGCTCAGAGCGGCATGTTTACCGGCTCTACGCGCACCCGTTATTATGACGGGCACGAAGCGACTCCTTTTGGCAAAGGGATTTCTCTGACGTGGCGATTTTTTCCGAGTCTCCTGTCTCCATGACAGTAAGTTCTCTTTTAGTTTCCCGTTTGTGATTGGCCACACAGCGCGACAGCGTGATTGGCCACATAGCGCGACTCCAGTAGACTGATTGGCGGTGAACTGACACGTCATCAAGTACTCCGTGATGACACGCCCCCGTTTGCCTCGCCTTTCGAGCACGACTTTCCTTTCGTTTCCTTATAAACATACCGGCTTCCCCTTTTCACTCACCATCGGGGTCCGATTCTCGAGGGATCATATAGGTGCCAAGCGGGTGCCTAGCTGAGCGGGCGTGAGTCCTACGACCAGGCAATTCAGATAAGTTCTGGGGAATTTCTCTGCTACTCTTAATTCTCCCCCCTTTTCTCTCCACTTCCTCTTTCTTTATCTTCTATGCCTAGGGTGTGCCATTGTAGCTTCCACCCCTCTCCCGAGACCCATGGTGTACATTCTGACTACACCCCATGTGAGACTTTAGTTTTTCTTTCGTTTATTCGGTGCCCAACAACACTGTGTCTTAAGTCTACCGTGCATAGTTTTCTACCACATAGGTTCATGGTTAATGCTAATGACCGTCCTGGGCTCTCCATATCTTTTTGTCTTGCGTTTAGAGATCGCATCTGTCGTGTTATATGCACTTTCTGTCCTCACAGCAGCACAGATGGCCAGCGTTACCAAATAAGTGCACCACGCAGAGCACAAGTATCTGTATGTCCGACGATGACAAACCTATATGACTATGTCTAATCATTGCCTGTTTGTCTCTTTTCTTGTTTGTCTGTGTATGTTTTTTTCTTACCCAGAATAAACTCGGTTCCTCTCCATTGCGGGAGACACCATAATTATATGTATTATATATTTTTCACACTTATAACCTCTGGTTAGGGTGGGCCTTAGCACGCCCATACCGCCGAGGTTCTCACGCCTCCTTTGGTCCTGACGAATGCCTGTTTAAACATAACACATAGGCAGAAACATGTTGACCACATCATAAGGGACCTGGCTGAACATTCTATTCAGCTCCTACGTCCTACACTCTGTTTTTATACATGTCTGTTTGGCTCTTAATGAAGTTTATTTTTTGACACAAACAAGACATTTTTAACAATCACTTTCACTACTCACCACACACACACTACCAGCTCCGTAGTAATTCTGGCGTCGAAGCACAACGGTGTGGCACTCGGCCTCTCCCGGTGGGGCCCGATGATGAAACATGTCACCAACTAGGTTGGTGAGTGAGGGCTTTATTGAGAAACCTAGTTGGATTCTACAGTTGTGCTCTATCAATAAATTCTAGGCACACTCTTTCGTTGATTTGATTATATTTACTTTGGGGGACTAAGAGTGGCCCTTACTTGTTGTTCTTCCCTCACTCTCTTGTTGTTTTCAGCAGCCTTTTCTGCCTGCCACACAATCTTCCATTGAAAAATTGATGTTTACGATGCGCATCCGAATACTAGGGTCCGAACCGCCAACCTAAGGTCGGTGGTACCAATGTACATTAAAAAAAATAATAGCACTATTAACATAATTAAAGATCAATTAAATAATTAATATTATATAAAAATTAATCAATAATGCATTATAATTAAATTATTTCCGACCCTATACCCATATACACCCACAACTCGCTATGGCACTAAAAATCCCCAAAATTAATTACATTATATTTATTAACTACAAAAAATGTAACAAATATATTAAAAAACATAAACAATAATTATACCAAGAAAATAATCATATACATTTAAACTATATACTAAAATACATAACAATAATTGAAAAAATGATATTTTAAACATCTATATTAATGACTTCAATATTTTAAAAATCGATATTACTTACTTAAAATTCTTGCTGACAATATTTTCATATTACGATATTTTGTACACAATACTTTGTACACAATACTTTGGTATGATGATATTTTTTCTTCCGATTTTTTGTCTGAATACCTTAACAAAGCTACTATGCAGACCGTGATTGTGTGCTCTGTGGAACATTCCATGTGGCCACATACGCTGGTGAAACCAACATCAGTACGCTGGTGGAACTGACATAAGCATTCATGGATATCAGTGAAATTTCTGTTATAATATCCCTCTAACAAAGTGGCTATAATTTGGCCTGAAAGTAATTGTAATTACACCAGAGTAATAGGAGTAAATTCAGTAATTATGCGTTACTTGTTAATGTGGAATTACCAATAAAGCGATTACAGCTACTCACATAATTATGAACAATTTCGAAGAAAGGTCCTACTGAAAGAGGTTATTTTGTCAGCACGAGCTTCTACTCGTACTATTGTTCGTGTTCTGTTGCATTTGAGACTTTTCTGTGTGCATAATGAATCCTTGCATCCATTTTTGACACAAAGTTGCATTTTGCTCTATGAAGTTAGTGCTGATTATCAGTGTAAGTTGAGGGGAAATCCTAACCCAAGTGCATATTTAGTGAATGTGAGCTGCTGCTTGCGCTGCTATTTGTGCTCTGTTGAATTTAACACTATTTCTTAGCGCAAACTGCATCCTCACGTCCATTTTGGACTCAATGGGGCATTTATGCTCTAATAAAATAGCGCTAACTACAGAATTACTTTTCTGGGGCCATTCTGTGTGATTTTACAGATTTTTGAGGTAATTCAGCATTATTAGGCTGTATGGATTAAACAGTTACGTTCAGGGTTAGCCACCCTGGTGCGAAGTTAATAGGTAAGTGTAATTAATTGCCATATGGATGGAGTTAAGAGGTAACATTAGGCAGCCAAACAATTGGCATAGTGTATACTTTACTATTGATAGGAAAATCAGACAAAAAAATTAACAGGTAAATGGGATTTACTCCTCCAATAAAGGGGGAAATGGATGGTTAGATACTAGACCCAGTGATTTCTGGCTGGCTGGGACACATCAAAGCCATTCAGAATCCACTGTTCCAGATAGGGAGAGTACAATACATGTGTCCGATAACCTGCGTTCACCCTTGGGTAGCTTGGCACTGAGCAGTCAGGCTTATCCTCAGGGCCCAAGTGTAAAGTATTGGTACAACACCACTCTCACAACACACTGCATATGCCATAAAAAGACTCCACACCGTATGTATAAAAAACTTGTCTTTGTATTACACACACACTGAAATCAAAAAAAGATATTGTATATACACTTTGCAGTTATATGCAATTTTCGATCTTTCTCATTGGAATCAAAGCGAGATACACATTGTATATACACTTTACAGTTACAGGCAATTGTCAAACTTTGGCATTCGCAAAATAGTCAAGCAATCACAGGTCTTTGACTATGATTGGTGACCCATCCCTTTAGTCACTCAACTACGTCAGCCAATGAAACACATTTGCCTGCTGGCGCCCTGTTGACTAGACCATCGAAAAACACCTAAAACGAAAAGAAACAGCTGCTTCAATTTCAACTCAATACTTTATTTCGGCTTTCACAACCATAACGGTGCATACAACAAATATACATTTTACTACCATATTCAAAAAAGCAATACTATAAAGAAGCCTAAAATAGTTAAAACACATCATATAGATTATATTAATACAGAAAGAGTTTGAGCCAATATATTATTTAAGTTTGATAATCCTACTACGCCCTCCACAGTCAAACTCATTTAATAGGATTTTGACCTTGGCGGCTTTTTAAAGTGCAAGTGCATCTTATGGTTAATAGCACCTAGTTCAAAAATAATCCTTCGACTAAAATGTCACCTTTAACTTGGAAGCTATAATTCTCCATACCCATAATAACAATCTAGACACACTCAATACAATTAGCTCTTTTGTGTGACATCTGAAAATTGTGGATGCTTACCAGTAATGGGCAATGCCCAACAACTTGCACACTGGGATTATACATTTCTTGCGGGGTATAGCATAGATGGAACAAAAGAACAAAAAGTGGTCCATGCACTCCTCCTGCTGCAGACAAAAGGGACAATAGGAGTTGAGGGGCTATTTTTGTACCAAACAGAAGCAAATAATTTAATGGCAAGATGCCAACTCTAAGCTTAGACTACAAAATTCTAGCCTGGGCTGGGCATAATCTATCCAAAAACCTACTCAAAGCATGGGCCACTTTTGTAACTCAAAAACCTCTTGATCAAGCTCACCACTTTAATATCTTTCCAAATGTATTCCAGCATGCATTCCTAAAAGGCTTGTTTGAATGTTACAGTATTACCCTTTGTCATTTTATCAAGAGAGAGCCATACCTTTTACGTCTTAAGAGACTAACACAATTCCTTTACCTTCCTCAACCAGGGGTTATGGACTCTCTCATCCAAAGTAAGAATCTCCTCTAGGGTTTGCCAATAAATCTCTTGTTCCAGAGTGTTACAGATTCAAACCCAATACATTAAAAGTTTTAGTACAATCACATGATCAATTCTTTTTGGTCCTACATCGAATCAAAGTGAGGTAAGGGGGTGCTTCTTGGGAGATTAAAAAGGGACCTAATAAATTGATTTTCAGCAGCACTGAGCGAAGACATGTCCTTCCATCCCCAAAGCTCTGCACCGTACGCTGCCCTGACAGGTCCATGGCTCTGTAGACATCCAGAGCTGGGGTTATTGCTCCACTGGAGATAGCCTTATACTTCTTCCCTATTCTTTTGCTTAACCGTGGTGCCAAGGACATATTGTTAGACAGTCTTACTCCCAGGTAGTCAAAGGACTTTACTCACTCAAAGGGTGTCCCCTCTATCCTCTTTTTTCCCGTAAATGATCGGTGGGGATTAGGTGCCATGAATTCAGATTTTGCTGGGTTTATCTCAAGTCCCCTCATTCGGCAAAAGGATCAAATGTGGTCTAGCATCAACTGGAGACTACACAATGTTCGAGATATTAAAAGAGTATCGTCAGCAAACATTAAAATGGGAGCGCTCATACCCGCTGATTTTGGTGCATCATGGTTGCAGTTTGCTAGCCATTCTACAGCTCCATTTATATATAAACTAAAGTGACACCACGATTGATGCTTATCGTAGATGTAACGTCCGCTCCCGCATTCCGCCTGACCTGGGTATATGATTCCAAGTGTAAAGTTTTTAAAATTCCTATGAGATCCTCTGGAATACCATATGTCTCCAACACAGCCCATAGGTTCTCCCTGGGCACCAGGTCAAATGCCACCCTCTAATCAATGAAGGCAACATAAAGATTGTCCCGCTTCAGGGCAACATATTTCCAGCATAACACAATGAAGCAAAATACCTGGTCCAAGGTACTGACATTTGCCCTAAACCTGGCCTGGCAAGCATCAAGGATGTGATGTTAAGTGCTCCAGGATTGTAGTCTAATAAACGTGTCTGGCAAATATTTTTTGGCTAATATCAATTGGAGTAATGGGTCTACAGTTGGACGCAACATCCCTTCTCCCCTTCTTATAAACAGGCACAATACTTGCTCCATTACAGGAGGAGGGGATGTCCTCACCACGCAGGATGGCATGGCTAAGAGCATTCAAATAGGGAACCCATATCTCAGGGTGAAACAGATATAAGTCTCCAGGATGCCGTTGGGTCAAGGGGCCTTCTCCCTTTTTAATAGATGCAGTGCCTGTGCAGTTTCTGCCAACCCCCGTAGTATAGTTTCTCTTGCAGCTGGTCTGCACCATATCCCTCAGGGTGTTGTATATCATTGTTTGACCACGTCTTGTATAGCTTGGTGAAGTGGGCTTCCCAAACAGTGGGTTGTACCACTGAATCCAGGCAATTTTCCTGTGATATAGGTCCCGGAAGCTTTGAGATGCCAAAACACCTTGATATTCCTTTTAAATAGAGCTTCAGTAAGTTTCTCCTATTGCTCTTCCTCATACCCCCTTTTCACCTTTATAAGTTGTTCCTTGTTTGTTTTTCTGGCATTCTAAATCCCAATGCAATCCACCAATTTTACAGCTTCAATAATTGCCGTTTTGGCATGTTTGCAGGCACTTGTATAATATCCAGGGTGGTTTGAGCTCCAATCACCCCTCTGCCGTCCATCACCACCCTCTTTTGTACCGCTTTGTTCGCCATAAATTGGCAGGGTATGCTCAGACGTGAGTCCCTTGCTCACTTTGCCACTGGATTCAAGCAAGCCTGGCTGAAGACGGCTGAAATGCCAGAAACCGGTCCTAGGAAGCTTGTTTTTGGTCCAGGGAAGGCATTGCTTGGCAGTTCGGGCTGGACTGTTCCCATGAGGCACAGGGTCAGACTGATTTGCATATGGCCATGTCTGAACTGGGGTGGCAGAGTGGGCTAAATAACGGTGATGGATCAAACCCAGATCTGTTGACTGGGTGTGAGTGTTTGATTGGTTCTGATGCTCCGTCCATCACCACCCTCTTTTGTACCGCTGTGTTCGCCATAAGTTGGCAGGGTATGCTCAGACGTGAGTCCCTTGCTCACTTTGCCACTGGATTCAAGCAAGCCTGGCTGAAGACGGCTGAAATGCCAGAAACCGGTCCTAGGAAGCTTGTTTCCGGTCCAGGGAAGGCATGGCTTGGCAGTTCGGGCTGGACTGTTCCCATAAGGCACAGGGTCAGACTGATTTGCATATGGCCATGTCTGAACTGGGGTGGCAGAGTGGGCTAAATAACGGTGATGGATCAAACCCAGATCTGTTGACTGGGTGTGAGTGTTTGATTGGTTCTGATGCTCCGTCCATCACCACCCTCTTTTGTACCGCTTTGTTCGCCATAAGTTGGCAAGGTATGCTCAGACGTGAGTCCCTTGCTCACTTTGCCACTGGATTCAAGCAAGCCTGGCTGAAGACTGCTGAAATGCCAGAAACCGGTCCTAGGAAGCTTGTTTCCGGTCCAGGGAAGGCATGGCTTGGCAGTACGGTCTGGACTGTTCCCATGAGGCACAGGGTCAGACTGATTTGCATATGGCCATGTCTGAACTGGGGTGACAGAGTGGGCTAAATAACGGTGATGGATCAAACCCAGATCTGTTGACTGTGTGTGAGTGTTTGATTGGTTCTGATGCTCCGTCCATCACCACCCTCTTTTGTACCGCTTTGTTCGCCATAAGTTGGCAGGGTATGCTCAGACGTGAGTCCCTTGCTCACTTTGCCACTGGATTCAAGCAAGCCTGGCTGAAGACGGCTGAAATGCCAGAAACCGGTCCTAGGAAGCTTGTTTCCGGTCCAGGGAAGGCATGGCTTGGCAGTTTGGGCTGGACTGTTCCCATGAGGCACAGGGTCAGACTGATTTGCATACGGCCATGTCTGAACTGGGGTGGCAGAGTGGGCTAAATAACGGTGATGGATCACACCCAGATCTGTTGACTGTGTGTGAGTGTTTGATTGGTTCTGATGCTCCGTCCATCACCACCCTCTTTTGTACCGTTTCCTTAGTAAGGAGCAATTTTATTTGCCCCATAAGTTTACAGTGAAGCTCTACAAGGTTAATAGCAGTTGGGTCTGGAGTCTCAAAAGGGGCCAGCTTCTCTACAAAAAAGCTTATAGATAACTGAATGTACTTTGTCATCGTCTGCTAATAGGGCCCATTTCACGTTACTTCTATTGCATATGTCAATTCGACTTAAGGAAGTGTGGAAATATGGATTTTTCTGGTCAGTTATGTCCCCTATCTTGGACCCCAACGGTTCTATGTGCATGTTACAAGTACATGTATGTTCTCTCTAGTTCCAGTTATGAAGACGCAAATACATGTGCGTCCACCGTCAACATGTCCTCTGTCAGATCCGCCATGAATAGGCCGGATATTCCATTCCTAAGTACAAAAGGCCACCGGCTTTATATGGTTCACTTATGCCATTTTACAGTCCAGGCAAGTAGGCCCTGATTCTGTCATCAAAACTCTTCTTGCCTTCTGCCTCTGAAAGTTCCAGTCTGAGCCTGCATCTGTGACCATGAACTTTGTCTCATTCTCTGCGCGGCTCACGAAGCCTGACATCAGCCTATTCTCTGCCAAGAACTGTATTTCACCTTCGAATTATCTGCTTCCCCCTCAGCCAATGCATTCCTGCCTAGTAGTTTAAGTAAACATTCTTCCAGCTACCGAGCAAAAAGCCCGGCTTCTCTGTCTTAATACAAGTAATTCATAGCCCTGTTACTATGGAAGATTCCTGCCCTCGCATTTAGTGTAGACACTTAGACGCTTGTACACGCACACACAGTCAGTATAGAATAGATTCTGTCCGAGAGTCCTTCCTTTGTGGATAACATAGTTCTTTAAACATAGGATGTTAGATATGATTTGGGATTAGGTTGACTTGACCCCCCAGACTTTTCGTCTCCACATGTAAAGCTAAATGTCAAGTCCCCTTCACCCCCTAGTTACACGTCAATCACACGTCATGCTGCTGCGCGCGCATCTATGCCAAGTATTATCTTATAGATCCACCTATATGTGACATCATAACCAATTACGTTCCTTTCTACTCCTTATTACACCCATTTTCGGTTACGCAGACAAATCGTCATTTTCCTTATCAATTGTTACGCCTACTGTATTCGCTTCATTGTAATGTATGTACTATAAAAGCTATTTCATGTCAATAATGTGTGTGCTTCACTTCCTGAACCTTCGTGGTGACGGAACATGGGAGCAACCGATTATAATCGTTCATTGGAATAAAGCCCATTCCGAACCTCTAATACCCCGGATTCTGCCTCTCATTTTTACTGAGCTATTTTATTATGTTCCTGTATCAAATTAAGTCCAGGTAAAGGAAAATTATTTACCACATGAATGGCGCCCGAACAGGGACACTTTCTCATCTCACGCGCCGGCGGTGAGTTGCAGGCCCGGTCTCCTGCCACAGCTGGACGGACAATAACGCGTACCAGCAGGATTTCCTGTAGTTCCCTCCGGTCAAGCGGGGGCGACTGAGACTGCGATCAACACCCAGACGAGGCGGTGAGAAGTGCGAAGTATCCCGACCAGAGCCTAGCTGAGAGAGCAAGATCCGAGGTATACAGAGGCCCACCAGTTTCTGAAGTCCCAAGTCGAGTCCAGTGTCCGACGAGTCGAGTCGAGTCCAGTTCGGTTCAAGTTCAAGTTACCGAGGCCTTCCGTTTCCGAAGCTACCCGGTGAGTACCATTGCTGGGGAGGCATTTCTGACGTGCACATAGGTTGTGCCGGTCAAGACGGGTTTGGGTACACAAATCCGGTCTGCACTGTTTTAGCAGTGTATCTGTACTGTTTAGCAGTATATCAAGTATTCCGAAGTGTCTAGTTATTGTCGAGAATTAAGCTTGGTGATTAGTTATGCAGACGATCATCATTGTTGTTTCAGTTAAAGGTTTAATGTTTAATGTTTAATATGTTTAAATACGTTCTGTATATTGTGGTATGAATGACTGTTCATTATCGTGTTTATTGTATTAAGTCTGTTCAAAATCAAGTATCAGGTCAGTTGGTCAAAATCAAGTATAAGGTCAGTTCTCAATATGCCGTTCTTTTCGAAACTAAGACAGATCACTACAAGAAAAGGGGTACTCGAAGAAGCCGTTCCTATTCCTCCTAGGGACACCCCAGGGTACTTCATGTATCATAAACATGGCTTAGATGCCATATTATTTCTTGATTTATGGGTAGACTACACCAAGGAATTACCAGAAAGTCAGAGGTGGCCCACAGCGGGAACCTGGGATGCAGAGTGCATCATGAAAGTAGAAGAAGAGTTATGGAAAAGGAAAGTCAGACAGTCACAGAAAGATGCCATTGAATTATGGCGTAAGGAATCACATAGACGAACAGAAAAAGCACGTAGACTGGAAGAGAAGAGTAAAGAGAATTCCAATAAAGTTCAAGAAAATCTATTAATTGAGGAAGGTATCCGAGTGAAATCAGAACAAGTAGACAGACAAAGAAATGCCCTTATGAATGGTATGTATCCCCTTCTGGCCGAAGGATTACCTAAGGCTACTCCAGAAATACCGAAAGACTTGCCATCCCCATTGTTCCCAATAAAGGTACATCCTAAGGGGCGTCCTCGAACCGCAGAAGATGTTTTTCTTTCCTCATATTTAGATGACGCAGCTCCCGAGTATGCTAATTCCGCCCCACATAGACCGCCTGTCAGGGAGGTTCAACGCCAAGATCCGGTACCCGTATCTCTACAGTCACAAGTTCTGGCAAGCACATCTGTTCCTACACCTGTTCCCACAGCTGCTTCTATAGCTGTGTCCACACCTATAGTTGCTGTATCACGTTCAACGAATCCTTTCACACCCGACACCCCAGATGGGGCTACGGGAGGTGCTACCAATATTTTTTCTACGCCACCCAGAATAAATCAGGACATTCACGTACACCCAAACTCATTAATGCCCGTGCGCTTAAGGAACTTCTTATAGATTGTAGATATGACCCTGTGCCCGGAAAAGAGGACGAAATGATCCTAGTATCATTACGTATCAGACGAGCCGCAGTGTATTTAGGGAAGTTACCAGGAATGACTGCACATCTAGATAAAATATACCATTTTGTCCAAACAGGGCGAGATCCAGAATGTATTAACAGAGCTATGGAATACCAGAAAGTGGAGATACAGGGGGAACTGTTATGTTTCCTCATAAATTGTGTGATCAGAAATGAAGACCGACCGGGGGTAGACCCGGAAGCAATGCAAATTCTTACCCGATGGAGCCAGAATATATCAGAAGGGAGACATGATAAGCAAAATTGTATAATAGCCATGTGCCGAAAGATCCGTAAAGAAATAGAACGCCTACACGAAGAGAGATTAGAGGTAGACCAGTTCGAACAAAGCGAGGAAGAAGGGTCAGGACTGCCCACAGGACAGTCAGAAACTATAGCCTATGTAGGTAAAAGAAGATCTTGTAATAGTACGAGATGTCTTATTGACCCGATGCGCCCGATATGTCCAGACAATAACAGGGGTTTCCCAACACCCATAGTCCATATAAGGTCTAACGAGCATTCGTTCCAAACAGCTGACAAATTACTCCGAGAACGAAGGGGTTATCATTTCCTCGATTCTATGGATGAACAAGATTTAGCCAGGGCAGCTGTCCATTGGGTGGACAGTCCCGGAAAATATAGTGATGATACAGTAGTACGCACATTTTTGAATCTCACCCCAGATGAACAGAGGTTAGCTGGGATTTATATGATTCAACAACTCATTATACTATATCGCAGTCAACATTCAGATCCTGGTCCCTTACCCGACATATTGACTGAATTACTCACGAATAGATGGAGAGGTCCAGGTACTAAATTAATTAAAGAAATTCTAGAATCAAGAAAGCAATATATTCTTTTTGTATGTTCAGAACATGTTTCATTGCCTGTCAAGGAAAGAACCACGTATCACATAGATAGACAGAATCCCTTACGAGAAGTGCACCCAATAAAGGGCGAGGACAATCAGTTTAAACGCGTATTTGTATATACGCCCATATCGAAAATAGAATTGTTACAAATGAAGAAAGTGGTACCCAGTCATGACAAAGACCCAGCGGGTTTTCACCGAGAAATTAAAGACATGTTGCTCATGGGAGAGTATACCTATCCCGACATTATGACAATATTAAAGGTATTGATGCCTGCTGGCATTTATGAGAAACTCAAGGAAAAAGAGTGGGAGGTAGGAGACCAAAAGATAGAATGGTCAGTATTAGAAGCAGAAGAAAAGGCCCGAACTGCAGGAGCAGGGCTTGGGGACAAAACTAAGGCATTACCAGGTTTACTAGTACAGGTACTGCCACGTTTATTAACGACAAAAAAGGAAGATTGGGGTACAATTTCAGCCTGTAAACAGAAGCAAGATGAGGACACTAGTGATTACTATGCCCGATTTGAAAAATGTTTTGGTATAAATAGTGGCATAAAAGCAAGTAGCGAATCATACCCACATCTGTTTGTAACAAAATTAGTCGAGAATGCTCTACCCCAAGTAAAGAATAGAGTATTAAAATTCGAGAGTACCTGGCAAGGTAACACTCCATCACAAATGTTACAAATGTTACAATACCATCACAATAGAATTAGAGAGGAACAAGAACATGAACACAGACGCATGAAAGACACGAAAATGAAAATGTTAGTTTCCCAGACAGTTCCAGCTGAAGGACATAAGAAGGGTATGACACATTCCGGTGATTCAGCCGGACCTGTAAAAGGGACATGCAATTATTGCAAAAAGCCAGGTCATTATGTACACGATTGCCCAGTTTTAAAACATAATATCGCCATAGGTAAAACACAAGAAAGATCACGGCCACTCAGACAAGATCAGAATGAACAAGGAGCTCTGCAGCATGCCCAGTCCATGCCAGCCGCACAACAGCCAATACAGTTTGTGTCAGCTGCACCACCGTTGCCTGTTGCTGCCACACAAACAACAACACGACAAATGTATCAGACCGCACAGTATGAATATCCTGAGTACCAGCGTTACGCATGAAAAAGCCTAGAGAGGGAAATTGACTTACCCCTTATCGAGATCCCTGTAGATCAAGAAGGACCTTATGTACATAGTGAACTATTAGGCCAAGACAGAAAATTTTTACTCGATACAGGGGCAAGTCGAACAACAATAAAACGTAGTGAAGTTCCAGGGGCACCCCTCTCAGGCTCACAGAATATTTCCCTTGGTTTTTCAGGAAAGCCTATTGTTAATGAAGTGTCACAGCCTCTTCCACTTACGATAGGACCTTTGACCCGAACTACCGATTTGTTGCTTACTAAATCATGTCCAGAAAATCTATTAGGAATAAAAACGTTAAAAGCTCTAGGAGCCATAATATGTTGTTCTCCGGAAGGAGTAAGATTGTTTTTACGTGATTTTAAAGGTCATTATGTGTCTAAAGACATGGATCCCCGATTACAGACTTTACCCACACATCTATGGGCACAAGGCCCTACTGATGTTGGTTGCATGAATATTACACCATATCGAGTCACATTAAAGGCAGGAGTGGTGCTACCACGAATGCGACAATACAAGTTACCCCCAGATGCTGTAATGGCTTTACTGCAAATCATTGACGAACTCATTGCCCAAGGAGTGGTTGTAGAAACCGACTCCAATATATGTAATTCACCAATAATTCCGATTCTTAAACGAACAGATCCAAAGGCCCCGCCAGTATATCGATTGGTTATTGATCTGCGCGATTGATATGGATGCTTGATGAATGGCTTGGACTCTTGGATAATGTGATACATTCTAGATATAAGGCCCAACATGCCTTCAAATATATGGATCAGTTTCTAAAGGTTGTGTGTGGTTGTGGGGCCACTAAGGCATTCAGCGGGTATACAGCCCAGTTTCTGAGTTGGTAGTATTGCAGCCAGGATTTGTCAGAGATGTGAAAGTCATGTTTGCATTGGTTGAATGATTTTATGGCCTCGACCTTGAAAAGGTACCTCAGAATCCTGCAGTCTACCGCAGCCTGTTCAGAAACAAGAGGGCGTCTGCAGCTAGAGTAAAATCAGGGTTTCTTCATAAAGATTTTTTTTGAGAGTGTAAGGTGGTAAGACCATTCTTAATAGCTACATGGTCCCACACATCTAAGACAATCTTGGTTGGTGTAGCAATATAAATGGTCTTTGGCCTAGCTTGTCGGGGTAACCATGCCAGATCCCATAACGGTAGGCCTGTTGGTACCAGTTCTTCTAAATTTCACTCATCACGGCACGACAAAATACTTTCTTCTTTTGGCAGCATAATAATCTTTTTGGAAATGCAAGATTGTCACCCCAAAATAAGGAGCACATCTTTGTCCGGAGCAGTGTGATGTCTATCGGGGTATGGGACTTGGAGGAGATTGAAAAAAATAGAATATTCTGGAAAGAACATTAATTTTGATCACATTAATGTGCCCCAGCCATGAAATGTTTAATGGATGCCATCTTCTAATACCTTTGTGAATATTCTTACGGTACTTAATTCAGTTAGTTAGTGGTCCAGCCTTCAAGATACCTCATTATAGTAAGGCCAAGGGACCTAATGGAAGTGGTAGCGCAATGGAAGGAGATTAGTGCTCACAAAAGAGGGAGGTTGCAGAGAACACCATGAGGTTGAGGACATGGGATTTCTCTTTATGAACCCCGAAGCCCGATACCAGTTCAAAATCATCTAATACCTGCCCCAGGGCCAGCATAAACTCTGAGGGGTTGGTCAAAGTAAGGAGAAAATATTGGCAAACTGGTTTACCTAATTGGATCGTCCCACCGAATAGTGTATATGATCTCCTGCATTTGCCCAAACTTTATAGCCTGCAATTTGACCACCAATGCAAAGAGAAGTGAGGAAAGAGGTCATCCTTCTCTAGTGCTCCTTGCTAGACTAATGAGGTTGGTGACTTGCCAATTAATCTGAATGACTGCTCTGTGGAGGTATAGGCCTCCATGGTTTTATCTTATGGGATCGTCCCACTGAATAGTATACCCGAGATCTCCTGTATTTGCCTAAACTTTATAGCATGGGTTTTGACCACCAATGGAAAGAGAAGTGAGGAAAGAGGTCATCCTTGCCTAGTGCTCCTTGCTAGATTAATGAGGTTGGTGACTTGTCAATTAATCTGAAGGACTGCTCTGTGAAGTTATAGGCCTCCATGCTTTTAATAATGATACCCGCACCAAGGTGTAGTTTGTCCACAACTGTCCACAGAGAAAGGCCCAGCTCACCCTATTGAATGCTTTCTCCACATCAAGAAATAGCAGCAAATATGGAATACTGTGCCTATGAGCTTTTTCAACCATGTGGGATAGGCGGCGAATGTCATCCTCTCCCTGACTGTAGCGAATAAAGGCAACCAGATCCGGATTAATCAGGCCAGGGAGAAGGGGGTACAATCGCATGTTGAGTATTTTGGGGTAAAGTTTTGCAAGTGTGTTTAGGAATGCAATAGATTGGTAAAATGCACAATTATCTGTGTATTTTCCCAGTTTAGGAAAAGTGCAATATGCACCTCGCATCTGGTTCGGGTGAGGCTAGTGTGTTGTGTAAAAGATCGGAACAAAGAGGTCAGGTGTCCTTGCAAAAGAGGGGAAGAAGGCTACGTAAAACTCCAGCTGGAGGTCTTTAGGTTCTGAAGACTTTCCCAAGGGCATGGATTTAAGAGCTATTCTCAGCCTCGTTGGGTCTATACGGGATTCAAGCAGCTCCTTTTGCTGTGGGGAGATGGGTGTCCAGTCACAGTTGTGATGGTAAACCTGAATGTCAGCTGAGGTCTCTCCCCCTTGTGCAGCATAAAGAGCATGATAAAATCTGTGGAAGGCTTTCTATATTTCCTCTGCTTTGTAGCCCATGTGTCAGAGTGCATTTTCATCTAAGCAATATGAGATTTGCCACTGTGTAGTCTGATTTTACAAGCTTGAAGTGTCCCTACCTTGTTCCCTTTGTCATAGAAGTGCTGTCCCATGGTCAGCAAGGAGTGCTTTACCTGATATATTCTATGAGATTTTAGTTGTCCTCTGAAGATGGCAAGTTTCCTTTTATTGTGTTTGGATGGGTCCTGTTTGTCCAATCACTCAAGCATTTTGATTTCCCTAGCCCTCTCTATTTCAATAGTGACAATAGTGCCCTTTATGGTTGTGTTAAACACATCTCAAAGAGTGTGGAGTGAGGCTTCAGGGAAACTGTTCATTGAAAAGAATTCTTGGTTCACATCGCCAATGATGGCCCTAGTAACTTGGTTTCTCAGAATGTGCGGATTCAACTGCCAGCAGGGCAGACCCTGAGGTGGGCAGAGACCATCTTTCTAGGCATGTTCCAGATGTGGGGAGGAGTGGAAAAGCATGCACAAAGGAGACAGCGACACAGGAGAGTGGAAGAAGCACACAAAGGAGAGAAGAACAAGGGGCTGGGAACAGAGGCACATGCAGTGAGAGCAACATGGGAGAGAAGTACCTGAGGGAGAGAGCAACATGGATGTGAGGCGGGGAGAAGTAATCATTTTTTGGGGGGGCACAAGAGAGAGAGAGCTCGAAAAAATATGAACTCTCTTGAAGTGCCTAGCAAAAAAAGGCCCATAAAAGTGAGGGTTGTATGAGATTACAACGCATTCCGTTGCAACGCATGCCTTTACCACTCATGCGTTACAAAGAGAATGTCATTTGTACGCATAACCTTTACCACGAAACTGCCTTTACCACGCATGGTTTTACAACGTTTTTCGTTGTTAAACCATGCATGTTAATGGCATGTTCTTGCTAAAGGTTATCTCCAATCCCTTCCCCATTTCCATATACTGCTCCGATTCCCACCCACAAACCCTTTTATTAAATACCGCTCCCCTTAACCCTAATATTTTACCCCTTCTCTACACAACCCCCCATCCCTGATTTTATTTTTTTTAAATACTAATATCCCCCTTACCTCTCCAAGCTCTCCTCTCGTCATGGCGCACGTCGTAAAGAGGAACCAAAAGTGTCTTTCAGGTTCCTCTAACGACACCGATTTCCTTCACATCGCGACTTCAAATGGTGAGTTTTTTTTTGGACCCCCCTTTATTTTGCCCGTTTATTATTTTTTTGGGGGGTGTAAGACCCCCCAACCCCCCTTACCTTTACCACACATGCCTTTACTACGTATCTCGTGGTAAAGGTATGCGTGGTAAAGGCTATTCGTGGTAACCACGCATGCGTTGTAATGCATGCGTGGTTAATGTTATGTGTGGAAACGGCTGCGTTGTAGTGGCCGTTTCCCAAAGTGAGCAGTGGAGGGATACAAGTCAGGCAGACAAAGAAGGGGTAAAGAGGCTATTCTCCAGGGGAGGGGTAAACACAAGATGGACAAACGAAGAAACGGAAGCTCAATATGAAGCAAGCAGATAAGACTGACAATGACGCAAACCAATGGTAAGCATAGGGTGAGGTGTAAGCCCCTGTAAGGTCTTGGTAAGCCAACAATAAATCATTAGTAACTAGACAGCTTGCATTGTTTGGTAGGCAAGACCTGGAAATGACTTAGCATTGTGCGTTAAGTCACAAAAAGTAACAGTATTAAATAATAAAACATCATGGAAGCTAACAATATCAGTATACAAAAAGCAATGGCAGGTGGTAGAAAATAATATATGACACAAAGGAGCCTGCAAACCATGTTTAAAGTGCCTGCCTCTAGTTTCCTTATTACAGGTGACTTGTGCCATCTCTATTCACCTGTAATAAAGAAACTACGTACCTGTTCAACTTATTACAGTTGAGTTACTACGTCATTATGCATGCAGCCAGGAGTCAAGAGGAAAGTCAGGACATGGAGTAGAATTAAAACCTCAACTTAAAAAGCAAAAACAAAACCTAGCTTTTCCATTTTCTTCTCTGTTTTTATGGCTGAACAGTTAACAGCAGAAATTATATTTATGTCAAATTGTTTATTTTTTGCATGTTTTAGGTAATTATAGGAAAAGACAGTCTCTCACATTGTTTCTGTGCGTTCTGAGATACAGTGTTTATTAAACTTGAGTTAAACGGATTCCAATACATTTTGCAACAAATACCTAACTGCTGTTTGGTACCATACAGATTCTGCTTGCATTCATTATGTCTGCAAACATCCCATCTCTTTCATATGAAAGAGCAACAGACTAAGGATTGAAGTGGTTTGTGGAAAAGGTGATGGTGTGACCATGTATTATAAAGCATAAAGTTCATCCGGCCACATGTTATAAGGATATTGTAAGCCACCTCGGAGTTCCATGACCTTATAAAGGAACTTAGCATCCCATCTCATTCTCTATATGGTTATGGAACTGCTCAGTGACTTGCAATATCCGTACAATTTATGACAGGGGGTACTTTATCCTATATCTAACACTGAAAAGATAAAAAAACATTTCCATCATACAAACAGTAAATTGAGTGAACTAAAGAGTGTAACTCAAGAGCTCCAGGCTATCGTGGAGGTTGATGTGCCACTGACCAGAAATATGTCATCCTGGGGCTTCTGAAGAAGATGGATGTCCCTAGGGCACAACTCCTGTTTTATAGTCTGGTTTTGATTGTGTAAAAGAAGGATGTGGTCAAATACTGGGGCATACAGGAGGTCCCTACTCTGAGTGAATGGAAGTCAGGCATGGACATGTACATGGCTACTGAGCATGTCGCATATAAAAGCAGGGGATGCCCCTATAAATTCGGCAAGGTATGTGGACCATGGTTGCATTACTAAAACTTGGGGCCTCAGACTGATGAGACTGGTACCCTGGAACTGGGAATTGCTGATGCAGTGTCCATGGTGTCGAGATAGACTGGTACTTTTAGATGAATGCCCTGTGATTCTAGATCTGCCCTGTTACTGGGCGTTCAGTGTTGTGGTTGTTGTTGTGATGGATGTTGCTGGAGATTTTTCTCCCTCCTCTGATGCTTCAATGTTGTTGATATGTTGGAGGATGCAGGCTCGCTGCTTTAACGTATGTATCCTTTAAAAACGTTGCTTTGGATGCTCCTAGATGTTTGATTGAGTTGGTGTTTCAAAAAAATCAAATAAAGATTTTTTTTCAAGTATGTAAGTCATTAGTCTAGCTAGCATAATGTATTAGAGAAACTAAATGTTTATGTAATCCTTTGTATCCAAAACAATAATTAACTTGCCTGGAATCTCTGCTAATTGTAGTATTAAAGGTAGTGCTCAGGCCCTCCATTGGGACAGAAAAGACCCTTGCATGTTGAGGGACATATACCCCTGCCCTGAGACAGCACCGGTGATGTCTGGATCCTTGGTAATGATTTTTGATTAAGAGCCTACACGGCTCATATGTGTGCACTGTGACCTAGGCCTGTCTCATGGACCTTGGTCTGCTTGGACCAGGAGGAGCATCCAAAGCATTTCCCTCAGGAGCGGTAAGGCTACTACCTTCACCTGGAGCACACGTGCAGTAATGGCAGCATACTGTGTTTTTAGTGATCAGTATAGTGAACAGGTCTGTTTTACATGTGTCACTATAATGGTCCCTCCTAGCCCACCCTGGTAAAATTCCGCTGCTGTGTACTAAACTCGGCCTGCATTGGGTTGTGTGCAGTGATAGGATGTATGTGTGCCTAAGAGATGGTAGGGTGCCAAAGAAATAGCATGAGCAGCTGCATGTGTGCGCTAGAATGTGTGTGTACCTGAAAGAAGGTACAGCACATAGGAGATAGTGCATGATGCTGCATGAGCACGCTAGGATGTGTATGTGCCCTGGAAGAGGTATAGTGCATGGAAGACTGCACATGTCGGAATGCGTGCATGTGCAGGGGTATGTCTGCACTGGCTAAGTGCACAATACAAAAAGACCCGGGTTTTCATTTTGGGAGAGCCTGGGCCAGCTGAAGGAGCAGGGATAAGTGGAGATGTCTCCCAGATAGGTTTACGGATGGATTGCTGCTTTCCGAGAGTTGGGTGGGACATAGGTTGGAGGTTGGAAGAGTCAGGCTATTTGGTGCACTTCAATGGGAACTCTTTGATTCTGAAAGGCGGTCACTGATTAATGGGGCCAGGGCACTTCTGAAGAAGAGATGGTCCGATATGAGAATGTTACAAAGCTGGCCTTGGGGCCTTTGGTAACATTTTGTAGCACATACCACTTAGATTGGTATTCAGATTTTAACCTCTAGTCACTCCCTGGACCCGTGTTTTGGTCTATTAAGATTGGAGACTGTCCCGCTGGGATAGACTGCTCTCTGGAGGAAGAGTCCCACAAAGATTTGGACACTTCAAAGTGAACAACCCATAGAGCACACACCTCAAATGGAGAATCACTAAATCACAAGTGTGTCTGGAAATGGATTGTAAAAAAGTGGAACTTGAGACACCCAAATTATCAAACTGAAGCTGTACATCAGCGTGGAGAAGTCAGCACGAGTTCTGCTGGTTGTGACTAGAACTGGAGACTACGGCTCTGCCAGTTTCCCATGCTGGGTAAGGGGAGTATCACCCAGGAGCAGCGAGAATACTCTCCTGGTACCTGTAACACCAGCTCCTGCCTGACTCAAAACCAGTGGCCATGTGAGGTGAAGGAGAGCTCTTGGAGGGATTGAGGTCCAGTGGAGATCCTGTTGCATGGATCCCGAAAATGTGGACTGTGAGATTCTGCTGTGTCGAAAGTGCCACAGGGATCTGGCTGACGACTCGTGTGCCAAAGTGATGGAGAGCCTCCATTTTGAAGCAAAGAAAGAAAATCAATTAATTTTTTCAGCTACGTTTACGCAATATAAATACCACATACCTGCAATAAATTTAGATGCAAATAATTTCCCTAAAGCCTAAATTAACTGGTGTTCAAGAACTGCGCTTTCAGAGGCGCACTTCTAATAAAGAATGGATGTTGTTTCTGTCATGCCAACTTAGAATTGTTTTAATCGGATCAGATATAAACTTTAGATTCAACCGCTGCCCAGTGGCGGAGTAGCATCGCCCCGCTGCCTGCAGCACTGCAAAAAAAATGAAAATAAAATGATAACAACTCAATGTTATCATGATTTTATTTTTCCATGCTCAGGCAGCTTTGTGGGCGGTCGGGGCTGCAGGGGAGGAGTGGTTTGGCCACTCCAAAAGTGAGCATGAATGTTTGGCCTGCCCTATTGGGCCGGCCAAGCATTCATGCGCACTTTGCATGTCCTCCATTCAGGCTGCATTACAGCATGGGTGGAGAACATGTCCCATGCTCTCATTCCTTGGCTGAGCCCCGAACAACCAGCCAACGAAGCCTGGGTGGGTGCTTCCTGATCCTGCCTCCTGTTAAGCAGAAGGAAGGAAGAGAGGACGAGGAGGAGTGACCGAAGAGAGGCGGTGGCTGGCCAGCAGGCCGGCGGGCAGGTGAGTGTTTCTGTTTTTTGTTAAACCCCTCCCCCCTCCGCCATACTAATGCTGTCGGAAAGCAGCCGCTTCTGCCACTGCAGCGCACGATAGAGTGGGCTGCTATCTAAATCGACAGCTAAACTGAAAATGGTCTAAAATGATGGAGTTCTGGTGAACTGGGGGCGATATAAGCACGGCTCGAGTCGGGGTACCACGTGGGTGGATGGCGTCCCCCCACTTATTTTACCGGGAGCTCGATAACTGGAGCAAATGAAGCCACACATTCACTCTTTGGCCTCTCTTGGGCAAGATCTGAGCTCATTCAGAACGCTGCTCACGCGCTGGCTTCTCTGATGCAATAGCATCTAAGGGGTGAGCGTGGGGAGGCAATGAGTCTGATGGTGCAAGCCTCATTTCGTGACATCACTTCCTGTCGTGATGTCAGCGTCCCCCTACTTCTTTTTTTAGGACTTGTGCCCTGGATATAAGGGAACCATATCGTCAAAGTAAAAAATAATTTACACTGCCACCTGTAGTGAAAATAAATAGAGTCACAACTGCTTTCATGGCATAAAAAATGACCACATTCATGATTTACATTCGGCAGGACGAAGATTAGTAAAGCCCCCTAAATTTACCGCTTCTGCCAATGGTGATGATCAGTCTCACCGCATATTGCAAACGTCTGGAACGTGAATCAAGCCCACGTCTCTGGGAACACAGAACATTGGCTTTCTTCAGGAACCATCTGAAGGGCAGGGCACGCCTGAGGCAAAGGCAGGTAAACAGAGTTTCTACAAAACAACTACAGACCCTTTGAAAATGAAGTTGTGCAATCATTACATGTAGCCAGTTTTTTAGGCTTGGGGGGAAAAAGATGTACGTAAAATAAGTGAGATAGATAAAGTAAGTAAGGCCAAAACATTGACAGATTATCGCGTATAGGAAGGAGTACGAGTGTTCTGTTTTTTTTATGTTCCGTGTGCAAACACCTGTTTGCGTGATCCTAATTACAAGTAGTGCAGATTTACCACACTTGGCACTAGCTGTGCGATAAAGTGGCCCCCAACCCCCGAAATTTCAGCTGGTGAAATTTAAGGGGAAAAAACCTTCAAGATCACGCGGTTTTTGGTGTTACAAGTACAAAGATCTGCATGTAATTCCCCATTGTTGGCGGCAGCTTCTTGGAGTAGATGCAATTAACCGCATACGGCAAATTCAGAAAACCACGATATCGGATTTTATTGTGAGCAAATTAGATCGCAATGCCCCCTCTGAGGCACTCGTAATCGCGACCTAAAATTGAAACTATTCACTCTAGCGATAGTCCATAAAATGGGAAGTCAGGGAAATAAATGCTGTAGTGCACGGAGGAATGAGGGGGCATATCAGCAACAACCGGCGATAATTATCGCTAAGCGCACTTGGCGCTAGGATAATTATCGCCTGCTAGCGTGGATTTTTATCGCTGAGATAGCGTGCTATTAGCAACGCTTATCTCAAAAGCGATAAAAATCCTCACGCTAACTGCCTAATGTGAGATTATCGCTGGCAACCCAGCGATAATCTCACGCAATGTGGCGTTAGCTTCATGATAGGGACTCACAAACGTAGCCATGATATCCACCTTCCATGGGATATCATGGCTAAGTCAGTCCTGAAGCAGGCGTAAGGAAAGTAGCGATAACAGGGGTTATCGCTACTTTTCTTGCCGCTATGCTTCATAGCGTGGGGCTTGATGCTAGGAGAAATGTCGCTCAGCGACATTTCTCCTGTCATGTCAGGTCAGGAACGCCCACTTTGCATCTGCTGGGCGTTAGGAATTTCTACGCTAACGCAAGTTTTCACGCGTTAGCGTGAGCTTGCTAATTAGGCGATACAATTATCGCCGATTTTCGGCCGAAAACAGCTGCAAAAGTGGCGATAATTCTATTGCCTCGCCTTGCTGATATGGCCCAAAGTACTTTGGGGCATATTATCAAGCACGGCGTTAAAATTATCGCCGCTTTAGCGGCAAGCGGCGATAATGGGCTTGATAATATGCCGCAGAGAATTCCCATAGAAGCCCGTGTTGACACCAGAACATGGGCTTCTATGGGAATTCTCAAGGGCATATTATCAAGCCCATTATCGCCGCTTTAGCGGCAGTTTTCTGCCGCTAAAGCGGCGATCATTTTAACGCCGTTTCTTGATAATATGCCCCTTCATTCCTTATACTATGGAGGTAAGTGAAAGTGAGTGAGTTGTGGAATGAAGTCCACTGGAAACTGCAGTAGTCCCTATTACCTGCAACCGCAAGTCAGTCGACCAAAAACCAGGCCACTTACAGTGTTGCACTGAGGCACTATTAGAAAAAAAGTGCAGATCTGCTCTCTTGCAGACTCCCTTGCTATGGTGTCGAAAGAAAACCCTAACATACAAGGGGGCAAATTTACAAGCCCCTTGCTCCACTTTTGCGTCACTTTAACATGGGAAAAGTGGTGCCAAAGTGGCGCAAGGGGCTTGTAAATCTGCCCCAAAGATCTTAGCGTGAATTGACGGGAGCAACAGCCATCAAAACGTTCATCTACATATAAGATTTTCCCCATCAGGATACCACCGAAACAGAATGGAAAGGAACATTACGGCTATTTTTATTCCTCGTTCCCCACAAAAACATTTGTCATGGAAAAAGGTTCCGCGAGATTTATTTAGGCCAAGAAATGTACTGTATGGCCCTGCAGTAGCAGTTTTAAATGCGCATGTCAGCAAAGCATATCTGGGACATTCTTAAAATTAGAAACCTTTCTTGTCTTTCATCATTTTAAATCGCTCCTACATTTAATTGTACCCATCTGTCCTCACCCTGCCTGACCCCATCATGCCTTTGCGTGTTCCAAACCCATTTTTTATAGGTACTGCTGAGTTTAATAAAATGTACTTCAGTTTGAATTAAGGCTCTTCTGGTTTAGATTGTATTGTTACCTGTATTGATTTGTAACATAGTTACAGAGTTTGATTTGTGAAAAAAATGTGTAGGAGCTCAAAGATTTTATTAGGAGCCTACAGCTGGCCGGTGCAATTGGCTACAAAGTCTGTCTAGTCTTGATTCCACACATGCCACTTTCTTTAACCAGCCTACCCTTCCTGTCTTTGTATCTAACCATTGCAGATTGTTTTCCATTTCTCCTTTTTAGGCCTTGCCACAGAAAGTGTTAGGTGCCTTTTGAAAGAGCTTTTGCCGCAAATACACCTAAATGAAATATAAAGAAGCGCAGTGAGTGGGCATCGGTCCTCTCTCTTCAGCCATTGGCGCTCATATAGTTTTTGAAGGTATACCAGTGGTTGCATGGGCTGAGCTTCAAACCCTTGACATCTCACTGATATGAACCTTGTTAACCTATGCTGTTCCCACTAGGTGGCGCTACTCACAGTTTCCATTCGTTTTAAGCTAGAGAGCTGGGCTTCAAGTAGTGCACACTTAACCTCTGCCATCCTAGCCCTCTCCTTTTCCCTGCCGCTTAAATGAGAGAAACGTTTTTTAAGTAGTGCACCCTCTCTTCCCCCTTTATTCTCTACTTTCCTTTCAGCTTACCTCTTGCTCATCCGCAGCTCCCTATCCATCGCTTCCACTGGATCAATTCAAAACTCGCATACCATCCCACTTTTATCACTCCTATTGCCTTTGGTGATCTTCTCACCTTTTCAACATTTGCCCTTCAAATTAGCAATTCACTAAGAATATTTTTCTAAGTAAACGGGTCAAGTTTTAATGCGGGGATTCCAACCTGAGACTCCGGATTGAAAGAGATGGGGCAGGATTGCCAGTGCCCAATTCTTAAATAAATCTTGGTAGCAGGAGTAGTCTTTCAGAGCAAAGCTTTATTATGCTGAATGACACACCTGGAGCGAGTAGCTCCAGAAACGTTTTGCAAAAAAACCTAAGACTCAGATAGATATATCATCCATCAGCAATGGATATTTACCCAACAGCTTGGTTCTCAAGCACAGAAACTGTTGTGCATTGATTAAAAGTGTAACAACTCCTTTATGGTTTATGCGATAACATCAGCAAAACAGTACATTCTTCCTACACTTAGCAACATTCTCAAAGGCTGAGAAGAGAACATCATATCTCACTCCCTTATCTCCTGGTCCATCCATTGCAGATCTCTCCAAAATACGTTCTTGATTGTTGTTGCTAACGCCTGTACATTCATTAGCACTGCAGAAATGCCTTAACGTGATTTAAGTGAGATGGAGTCAGTTAGGTATTATTAACATTGGTCTAGGTGAAGACAATACGCTTCTCTAGGCCCTGTGCACCAACATTCACTTATCCAGTGTGATTCAGTCACCAAGCCTCTTCCTCATATTCATACTCCCTATCTTTCTCTTCCTCTGTTTCTCCTAACCTTTCCTCATACTCTTTGGAGTGCCTGTAGCTCCTTACTAATTTGAAGCACATTGAACATAGGCAAGGTCCAATCATTTTCCCACCCTGCCCCAGAAACTTGGACTACTCCTGCCATCCTCTTCTTGATAAATGTCAAATGTAAAGACCTGCATGTTCATTGTATTAGAATATCGGTATAACACTGCCTATTTATTATTTGCCATTACCCACCTACGTTTGCAAAGATGATATCCAGTCATCCTGTTCTATATGACCATTCATCACCTCCTGTGATATTGCAATGCGGCAGCAGTGTTATTTGCTATCCTCCAAATCAACTGATCCTACTTTCTTTTCCCTGTCATGTTTAGAGAAACATATTTTTGAATCAAAATAGATTTGAAGTCTTGGCGGGCTTGGAAGATAATGATTGACACACAGGTAGGGAGGCAGTTAGCCCCTCTGTTATTGTAGCTCATAGGGAGCCGACCTGTGCATCTCACCGCTTCCCTGCTTATGCATTGATCTCCCCGCTGATGGCAACTCTGGACTCACTGTGTATGGAATCTGCTTCTGATCCTGTTATACTGCCCCATGTTGATGAAGAGATGGTAGCGCGGGGTGATGGCACAAACCCGAGCATCTCCAACATTAACCTACTTAGGGGTCGATTACGATGTCGTTCGGAAAGCATTCTGACTGAATCGGGTTTAGAATGGTTTCTGCCTAATCGGATTCTGGGCGTCCGACTGACTGATTACGATGGTTTCGAACACCGTTCGGTTGGACTCCCATTGACTTCAATGGGAGCCTGTGTTGCGATCGACTACACAGGCTCCCAGTGAACAAAGGGGTGCTTGTGGAAAATCGTGCACCCTGTGGCAGGCAACCCATGGTGCCTGCCACACTGTGCATCCATGGAAAGGGGGTACCCCCACGGGTCCCATTCGGACACCCCCGGGTGAAGAGGTACCTGCTACAGTCCCCCAAAGTCAGATTCCGACAGACAATCCATGTCGGAGTAACCGATTCGGAAAGGCTCTCCGAATCAGACATCCTATCACTTTGCCAGAAAACGCAGTCCAAAGATTGCTACGATTCGGCTACGACTGACTCGGTTACGCCAAATTTCATTTGGAACTGAGTCGGAAAGTCCGAACGGTTTCCAAACATCGTGATCGGTCATTCAGAAAAGTGTCCAAGTCGGTCGGAAAGGTGGATTCCGAATCGGATTCGGTCAAACCGAATGCCATTCAGAGCCTTACCGAACCACATTGTAATCGACCCATTAGTTGGAATGTTGCTGCCCTGGCTGCCAAAATTAGTCTTGCGGTATTGTAAGTCCTTTGCTAAAGGGTATGATATTGCGCTCATGTAGAAAACATGAGCAATAACAGAGTTTTTCTGTGATGGATTCTCATGTTTTTATTTCCCAGCCACTCCTTCTATTGTGGGTCAGACTAAAGGGGGATTAGCAGCCTGGTTTAAGGTGGTTATCGACTGCAAGATTCATTCCATAGTAACTGGAACAGACATGCTACAGGCCTTTAATCTAAACTGGGCAAATAAGCTCAGGATTTATTTATTGAACTTTTACAACAAGGTCTTTTCACAAAGGTGTAAATTGCTTTTTGAGGGTTTGTTTTCTCTGATTGGCTGTTTTTCTGATAGGGAGTCCCAGGGCAGTAGACCTTTTAACCTTATACTGCCAGGCGATTTTAATGCCAAACTGGGCGTACTGCCATCTTTTTCACCCAGAATTTTCAATCCCCTCCTTATGAAAGCAGATCTTGATACCATGGACTCCATGGGATGTCTATTGCACCTGTATCTGGTGGCCCACGACCTAAAGAATGTAGTTTCAACCAGTACCACTACAACCACACCAACTTTTATCAAGAGGGGACCTGGGTCCACAATTGGTTATGTTTTTATCTCACAGAATTTATCTCCACTTATCACGGGGGTGAGGTCCGCGCAACAGCATCTGGGGGCATATTAACAAGGAACAGGGAAAATTAATACTAAGGACGCTTAGCGTTAATTTTTTTAACGCCTGCTATCGCTGGATAATATCGTCTGGTTATCGCGTTATTAACAACGCTAACCACCTAGGTGATAAAAAATCCAGGGATAGCGGCATTTTGGGAGGTTATCGCTGGTAATGCAGCGATAAAACTACAAGGATAGGGATATCCTTGTTGATAGCCCATGGTGGACTTAGCCATGTAATCCACCTCCCATTGGATTACATAGCTAAGTCTGAAAATTAGCAGACGTAAAAAAGCAGTGTTAACCGTGGTTAGCGCTGCTTTTTTTGTCTCTATCAGGGTTAGCGTGAAGCTTGATAATAGGAGAAATGTCGCTTAGCGACATTTCTCCTATTATTTTGCTCTGGAATGCCCACTTTGCATCTCATTAGAGATGCAAAGGGAAGCGTGGTGAAAAAGGGTGCTAACATGCGATTTTGCATGTTAGCACCCTGTTGTTGATAGGGCGATATTTTTATCTCCGCTTCTTTGGCTTTTAAAGCCAAAAAAGCGAAGATAAAGCCCTTGTTAATATGCCCCTTAGTGACCACAATCCTATGACGTTTCAGCTTGGGATCTCACCCAAAGCGGCAGTAGGCAGCGGTTGAAAGTAGTCAGACACTAACTGTTAAAGATGCGTGTTGGAGACCGGTTTGGAGCCATGCGGACATGAAGCCAGTTATGAACTACATTGTGGGTAGCAGCATGGATTTAGTGAGTATCTGTCTATTAAATGCACAAGGTCTGGACGTGGTCCTAAAAAGCTATGGGGAGCTTATGTCCCATGTTAAAAGCTTCCTGACCGTGCCTAAGGGTAGAGTTCCCTGCCAGGTTAAGCCATGGTTTGACAATGAATGCATAGTGGCGAGTGATAATCTGCGTATGGCCTTAAAGCAAATCCCTAGAAATCAGATTTTAATTACAGCCCATAGGAAAGAATATGCCCTGGTATTGAAAAAAAGAAAACTGGCAATTAAGGATGAGAGGTGGAAGGTGATAATGGCTGCCTGTCAGAATATAGATCCACAGGCATTTTGGAAGGCAGTGCAGGCAGGCATGTCACCAGCCCAGCCTCCAGCAAAGTTACGGTCCATATTAATCCCGAGGTGTGATTTGACCACTTCTCAGCTGTGTATTCCTCCAGAATAGTGCCCATAGATGAGGGTCTGTTCAAAGACTCCCCCTGTGGCAATTTGTCTTTTAGGGAAGAGGACATTTTTAAAAGTATATATGATAGCCCAACCAATAAAGCGCCGGGCCCGAATGGGGTGCCTATGGATTTATTTAAGAAGGACCCTGGGTTTTGGTCACCAGTACTCACTTCTGTCTTTAATACGGTTTGCAGTGAGTGGATATTACCATCTTGGAGCATTTCATTTGTTGTAACTATCTTTAAAAAGGGAAATGCCAACGACCCTAGGTGCTGCCTACCAATATCTCTGCTTGACTCAACCACTAAAATAATTGGTAGAGTAGTTTTAGATTGAATTTTTATTGTGGACAAGGGAGAATAACATCATAATGTGGCTTCAACACTGTTTACGGAAGGGCCTAGGAACTATTGAGTAGTGTTTGAACTCACATCTTATCGTGGACAAATCTAAATATGCAAGGGGTATCCCAATCCATCTTGCATTTATGGACCTATCGAGCGTCTTTGATTGCATAAATAGGTCACAACTGTGGGCAATCCTTGAACTTACAGGTCTTGAGGCAGACTTGGTGTCCTCTCTTAGACTACTACACGGGGATCTCACAGCCTCTGTAAGATTTGGAGAGGCTGGAGAGTGTACTTCTCCATTTAAAGTCAATCGAGGAGTACGCTTCTTATTATTATACATAATGACCTGGAGAGGACATTAGATGTTGCTGAGGCAGATGTACCGCTCATAGAGAATAAAGCCTAATTATATGCAGATGATGCGGTGCTTCTTGCTAGCACTGGGAACTGTATGACGATATTGCTCAGTACCTTTGTGGAATTCATGAAGGGTCTTGACTTGGAAACAAATTATTCCAAAACGTTTGTTATGGTGTGCCGTCCTTGTAACACTAAAAATAGTACCCAATCGATTGGAGGGAGAAGATTAGATAGGGTATCCTTTTGACCTTATCTTGGCTTGGAATTTGATGATGCTTACACATGGTCTGCATGTTTTAAAAGTAGATTAACCCAATTCTCTTGGGCGGTCAGCACCATTTTCTCCCTTGACGCTTGCATTGGTAGAAAGCCACTGGCCCCATCAATGAAAATCTATAAAAGTAAATGCCTTCCAACCTTGACGTATGGCATGAGGGTATGGGGTTACAAGGAGGTTGCTGCTGTCCAAGTAGCGGAAAACAGATTTTGTCGCCGCCTGCTGGTTTTTTTCTCCCTCAACACTTCCCCTTCCACCAAGAATTAGACCTTGAGTATGTTCAGGACCTAATTAGTGCCATTCCTGTGGCCCTCTGGTGTTCCATTTGGTCAAATAAGTAAGCTGAGCTGAACCTTGCAGTTGTTAGAGTTTGCCTTGATTGTGACCATGGATTGAACATTCCGTGGCTAAAGTACATAAGAGATACCACCTTGGCTCTGGTTTGTGCACACTTGTTTGGAACCCAGAAAGTATCACCAAGAAAGAAAAAAGCTGGACCCAGGGATGCTTTTCTACACACAGACAGGTATCTAGGGAGGCTGTAGAAGTGGTGAAGCTGTCTCTAAGAGATTATTTTTGGTTCAGATGACAGCCGGGATCACCCCTTACTTATTATTAGTGCAGAATGTGTAGAAACGCAACTTACTGACTTGTTTTAGGTTAGGAACAATATGCTGGATGTTGTGTTTCCCCCTAGGGCACTACTCTCCAAACGATATCTGCACTTTATTTTCTTTTGTAATTTTTATCTCCTGTGCACCAGGAAATTCCTATTGCCTCTGCTGTGCAGGCACACATTTACTAAATGAAAAGCTGCTTTACTCTTTTTATAGCAACTAAATGACCAAGATACCTATTATTTGCTTGGCTGTTTTTTGAGGGGTGTTTTACGCATGAGAAAGGCAATGTTATTTTAAACAATGATCGCTCATTTCTTTTTGTACCTTACATCCTGGCCTTTGTGATTGCTTGCTCAAATTTTATCGTGTATTATATTAGTCCACGTTTTAAGAATAGGTCTTTTTTATGGCTTTGTGCCTGAAATGAATTTTATTTCTATTGATGCATTTTAAAACATTTAAATATTTGACTGTTTCTATATTAATTGTGTGCGTTTTAAATCGTGTATGTCTTTCATGACTATCTGGGAAATGATCCAATAAATATTATGTGAATTGAATTGAATATTTCCTTATCTTTTCATGTGATATTTATGTGTTACACCAAGGCCATAATGTATTTCTCATTATTTATTCTGGCTTCTGACTGTGTGTATGTTCATGTCTCTCTCTTCTGTTTCCTTTATCTTGAAAATAATCACCGGGATGGAGTACCCTATTGGAAAATCGGTATTTGGACAAAATAGTGAGTACAAAATATTGAGATGCAGAAATATCAAGTTTTTAATATCATGATCCCCAAATATTGATTTTCTAAGGTAAGTAATTCCGATGTCAAAAATATCTGTTGTTAATATTAACAAAAATATCTTTGTTGTTAACATTCATGTTAAAAATGTCTATGGGCCGAATTACGAGTCTGGCAGTCCACGCACCGCTAAACTAAGGGTGGCGGTATACCGTCCGCCAAGTTACGACTTTCAGAGTTGTTCCGGCAATGGACCGCCAGCTGCACCAGTGGCGCGGCGAAGGGGAACTGCAATATGCTAAGCAGGACCGGCGCAGTCCAGCCAAACATATTATGAGTTTCTATCACCGTCAGCCTTTTCATGACGGAGAGCCCACCACAATTAGGCTGGTGGTGGGGGACAAAGGGGGCCCTAAAGGGCTCCCATGCCCCCAACCATGGGAATGCATTGGGCACAACATGTGCCCCCCTGTCTTCTAGCACCCCCAGTTTCAGCATGGCATAGACTTCACAGTCCATGCCGTGCTGGAACATTTTTGAAGTTCCCATTGCGTTGCCCTTTTTCAGGGCACCGCCGGGGTGAAAGGCAAAAGGATCGTCTGCCTGCGCAAGTTGAACTCGTAATCAGGCGGGCAGTCCTTGCACGGCTTTGGCTGTGCTGTGTCAGATTTCCGCCGGCACAGCACCACCCAAGTCATAATCGGGCCATACGCACCTACTAAATCATCCATTCAGACACTTATACACCCACTCATTCTTCAATACGCCTTTCCCTATATATATTAAACATATAATAATAATCCACATTTGTAAAGCGTGAACAATCACCCGTAAGGGTCTCTAGGCGCTGGGGGCCATCAGGAAGATTAAGCAAGCTATTGCCCAGAGTCACATGGTGCTGGGCTAATCTGCCGCCAGCACTGGGGATCGAACCGTGATCCTCAGATTCCGGAGTCAGTCCCCCTGGCCGTGGCACCACACTTTACAGAAACACACAGTCACTGGATGATGTCATCCAGTGACGGAGGGGCCCTCAGGATTGAAGGGGAATTAATTCCCCAACTTAAAATGCGCCACAGGGCGTGTTTGCACACATCATCTCAGGCCCTGTAAATTACAGTACCTTAAACAATAAAGAAACGTGCAGAGCGTTGAGAGTGTTGGCTCCTTCTTTGGTGCAGCTGCCAACTATGCCAATGTGGGAATCTCACTGGAATAAATGAAGACACATGGCACAGGAGATTCCAAGGATAAATGCAGGTTTAATCCAAAGGATAATAGACCCATCCAAATCCACATCCAGCTCCGCTCAGTAAACAGCTTCTTCTGTCCCAACCTACTTCAAATACATACATTCTAAAACCTAGGCAACACAGCATGTAACAATCTCAAGTCATAGAACATACCTATGTCATAACCAGATGTCATAGAGACCCAGATGCCACACCATGCACCAAGATCTCTAGGACACCAGGACATCAAGGACACCACACCCTGCCCCCTCCCTTCACCACTGTGTCAACACACCCCATGGCATGTTTTAAGTTGGGGGATTAAGTCGCCTCGAATACTGAGGGTTCCTGGGTCCAACTAGCTCACAAGGTACCTCCAGTAAGCGCCACAGAGCTGCGTTGCAGAGAGATGTAAAAAGGGGTGTGGCCTGGACCACCTCTCTGCAAAGCAGGCCTGTGGCGCTTACAAGAGATACCTGCTGGGCTAGTTGGCCCCCAGGGGCCCTCAGGATTAAAGGGGGAATTCATTCCCCACCTTAAAACGCGTCAAAGGGCGTGTTTGAACATATGTCACCTCAGGCCCCGCCCCCTCCCTTCACCACTGTGCAAACGTGCCCCGTGGCTCGTTTTAAGTTGGGGGATAAAGTCCCCTTGAAACCTGAGGGTCCCTGGGGTCCAACTAGCCCACCAGGTACCTCCAGTAAGCACCACAGAGCTGCGTTGCAGAGAGGTGTAAAAAGGGGCATGGCCTGGACCACCTCTCTGCAACGCAGCCCTGTGGCGCATACTGGAGGTACCTGGTGGGCTAGTTGGCCCCCAGGGACCCCCAGTATTGAAGGGGAATTAATTGCCCAACTTAAAATGCGCCACAGGGTGCGTTTGCAGAGTGTTGGTGGGAGGGGGCTGGGCTCTGCGATGCCGGTCTTTTTTTATTTTTCTGTGTGGCCCCCTCTTCCTTTTGCTATTTTATGGGCCCTGGGGACCCCATCCCCCAGGGTCTGACACCTATTTTAAAAAACAAATTGGAAGGGGGCTGCGTTGCCCCCAACGCAGGCCTTATTCACCCCCGGGGACCCCATCCCCTGGGGCATGGCCAGTGTTTATTTTTTTTAAATGTATTTGGAGAGGGGTTGCGTGGCCCCCCTCCTCAGGCCATTCATGGCCCCGGGGACCCCATCCCCCGGGGCCGGCCTTTGCGTGATTTAAAAAAAGAAATAAATGTATTATGGGGAGAGGGGCAGCGTGGCCCCCCCGGGCCACTTCTGGCCCCGGGGACCCCATCCCCCGGGGCCTGCCACCTCGTAGGGGACAGTGGGGGGAGCCCCAATGCCCTCATGGTCCCTGCCGGCTCCCATCCTCCTGTGGGAGCCGGCATTGATTTTCCACACGGGGAGCTGCTGACATGCAGCTCCCCGTGTGGAAAAGCAATCTGGTTTGGATTTTGGAAGAGAGAGCAGGTTTCTTGCTCTCTCTTCCAAAATCCAAACCAGTGTTTGCTATGACAGGGCGGGAGTCACGAGGCTCCCACTTTGCCATAGCAAACTGCAGTGTCCCGGGGGTGGGCACCCCGATACACTGCAGGAGCCGGCCCTGGGGGGTGGCGGTCCCCAGGGCCATCACAGGCTCCAGTATATGGGCCGCGCGGCCCCCCTCCCAAACAATACACAGCCCCCAGGGCTCGGGGGTCCGTAACGGACCCCAAAATGTGCATATTAGTGCCCCGGGGAGGTGGCGGTCCACGGGGCAAGTGGGGGTATTTTTGTTAAAAAAAAGAAGCCCCGGGTGGTGGCGGTCCCCGGGGCTGCGGGGGGAAGTGTACCCCCACAAATAATTAATGAAAGCCCCGGGGGGTGGCGGTCTCTAGGACTTGGGAGGGCCTTTGAGGCCCCCATACATTAAAAAAGAAGCCCCAGGGGTGGGTGTCCCCGGGGGTCCCCCTGGGCCCCCGCAATTCTTTTTTAGGATGCCCCCGGGACTTGGCCCACCCGGGGGCTAAATAATAACAAAGCGCGGGAGCCCTCGCTTCCTTTTTTTTATTTTCGCAGCCGGATCCGCTGATCCTCCGTGCATCTCACCGATTTAAAAAACAAAAAAAATGCTTTTTTGGGCCCTGGGGGTCCTTGTGGGACCCCTAGGCAGGCCTAGGGGGTCAGGGTGTTTCTACCCTGCACACTTTTCTTGTTTTATGCAATTGTTTCCCTGGTTTCTTGTGCCTCAGGTCTACCGAGGCCCAAGATGGCTGCCAACACTTCCTGGTTTGGAGTGTTGACAGCCAATTAGAATACAGCTCGTGGTCGGGAGGGTGTGCGGATCCTCCGTGCCACTAAATGTCGAAACTTTTTGCTTTTCTCAGCAACTACTGAACGGATTTACACCATTTAAAAAAAAGAATGCTTTCTGAAGCAAGCACTACCTTTTAGCCAAATTTTGTGTCATTCCGTTCAGCAGTTCCAAAATATGTCCTCCATGTGCGCACGGTGCGCGAAGCGCATCGCGCGTACATGGCCCATCCAGCGTAACGTGGGCACGGCACTAACTGCGTAAAGTGGGCGCGCGGTGCGCTTCGCGCACCGCGCCCCCACTTTACGCAGTTAGTGCCGTCGCCAGTAGGTAGTTATAGTTAGGACCTATTTTCCATAGGAAATCCGCAACATTCTTTTTGGAATAACGTTGGCGCCGATTGACGAATCGTCGCGAAATTTTCCAAACTGTTGGCCAGCTCCGGTCCGCTCCTATCCTGAAAATTTCACAGTGATTCATCAAGCGGGGGCCGAGAAAAAAGGGGGTCCCAAAACACGTTTTCCCCATGCATTTTCCCATAGGATCTGTTGACGCAGCTACAGCCCGAACTCCTTAACAGAATTACACCAAATTTGGCAAAGAGGTAGTCCTCAGTTCAGACTCGTGCCTTTTGCTTAAATGGTGTAAATCCGTTCAGTAGTTCCTGAGAAAATTAGAGTTAAAAAGATAGATAAATCTGGGCAGAGCCTAACCACACATCTCATCGTGAGATCTGATTGGCTGTCACTACTTCATCCAAGAAGTGTTGGCAGCCATCTTGGGACCAATATACATGATAGCACCTCATTAAAAAGCATTGCAGTTAATAGAAGCTTTTAAGACTTTAGTTACATTATAAATCATTTGTTGATGGTACCATACTCATTTTAGGAACTGTGGTGTGTTCTAAGGTGATTTTACCATGTGAAAAAGCCTTCTGCTGTGATATCATGAATCATGTTTGAGAGAACTATTTTCTCATGCTTGTCCCACAGAGGTTTGGAAGGTGATCTATAAGCTAAACTGAGAGCTTATTTTCTGTAAATTCACATTATCTTTCTCAGTCATGTGAGAATGAGGTCTGACATTCTCAGTAAAACATGCACATCCAACAAGGGCAGAGACTGTCAGTTGATTCCTTTGTGTTCTACTGCAGCTTCCCAGAGTGTTCTAAAGCACAACTAGAGCGCTAACAGTCCTACTTATGACAAACGTATTGCACACCTGAAGCCATCTTGATTGGAATAAAGTGGTAACTCTTAAAACATGTAATTTTAAAAGGAACAAAATGAGGGGGTTCATTTTGCCATAGAAAGTATGATTAGTGCTGCAGAAAGAAAAATTAGGGCACATTTTGAGTGACTTCTCAAATCCTCTTCTATTTCATTAAACAATTCTGACATGCAGACTGAAACATGCACTTTCAATACCAGCAGCAGACTTCCCTGGTGAGCAGTAGCTTTACTACAGTGATCTAATAAGCAACTAGAGTGCTATCATTCTGAATTTATGGCAAATGTGTGACACATCTGAATGCCTTCTTGATGGAATCAAAGTAAAAAACTGAAAGTATTTCCTACTGAGGAGACTGTAGTAAATGAGGAAATTAGGAAACTTCATAACAAATAAGTCTCCCAAAATGGCCACCAGAGACGAAAGAGCCCAAATATAGCCCAAATATCACCCAGATGTAGCCCAAGTATAGACCAATGACAGAATGTCCCAGAGTGTTCTAACGAACAACTAGAGCACTAACAGTCTAACTTATGACAAAAGTATGGCACACCTGAAGCCATCTTGATTGGAATAAAGTGGTAACACTTAAAACATTTAATTTACAAAGGAACAACATGAGGGGGTTCATTTTGCCATAGAAATTATGATTAGTGCTGCAGAAAGAAAAATTAAGGCACCTTTTGACTTCTCAAATCCTCTTCTATTTCATAAACAAATTCTGACATGCAGACTGAAAAATGCACTTTGAATACCAGCAGCAGACTTCCCTGGTATTTACTACAGTGATCTAATGAGGAACTAGAATGCTAACATTCAGAATTTATGGCAAATGTGTGACACATCTGAATGCCTTCTCGATGGAACCAAAATAAAAAACTGAAAGTATTTCCTACTGAGGAGACTGCAGTAAATGAGGAAATTAGGAAACTTCGTAACAAATAAGTCTCCCAAGATGGCCACCAGAGACAAAAGAGCCCAAATGTAGCCCAAATATCACCCAGATGTATCCCAAGTATAGCCCAATGACAGAATGTCCCAGAGTGTTCTTAAGAACAACTAGAGCGCTTACTGTCTTACTTATGACAAAAGTATGGCACACCTGAAGCCTTGATTGGAATAAACTGGTAACACTTAAAACATTTAATTTAAAAAGGAACACAATGAGGGGGTGCATTTTGACAGAGAAATTATGATTAGTGCTGAAGAAAGAAAAATTAGGGCACATTTTGAGTGACTTCTCAAATCCTCTTCTATTTCATTAAAAAATTCTGATATGCAGACTGAAACATGCACTTTTAATACCAGCAGCAGACTTCCGTGGTGAGCAGTAGCTTTACTACAGTGATCTAATGAGCAACTAGAGTGCTATTGCTGGAGCGGGTAGTACAACATTTTGTATACCCCCATTCTGCATGTTTATATTAAAATGAATAATCAATTAATTGTAATATTATTAATTTGTTTGAAGTGATAACTCACCACCTATATTAACAGAAGAATTACACGTGGGAATTGCACCTTGCATGGCTATATTAATTGTAAACTAACTTGAGTACGCATATTAATAGTAGAAATCTAGAATATTGCATGTTATATGTTGCTTTGGTGATGTATTTGTGATTTGTGCTTTATTCAGTGAGTATAAACCGCTCTGAGTGTTGCTTCTGCTAGATAAATACACACACATATGGGTATAAGCAAGGGGATAACATTTTATTAGCCATTTCTGTGTTTTGATTACGTTTTTGTGTTTCTTTTGCTTAAGTTGACCATTTCGGCCTATACAAGATGGCTGAACGAGACTTTAAACGTGACTGCCCTGACAACACGAGGTTCTGGGTGAAGTGCGCAGGCGTCACTGCCAGCAGCAGTGGCCTGGACCTGACCGCGGGAGAACATGTACCCTTCAAGGACGCTCCGGGAACCCATCCAAGACAAAAGACAATGCTTGATTTAAAAAACGGAACCAGCAAGTGCGATGACTTCATTTTGCGGACTATGTGAGAACTTCACCTCACGACCCCAAGTTGACCAATCCGGACTCTCTAAACCCCGATCTTGATACTTTTTTGATATTATTTTCATTATAAAAGTAGGTAGGAAATTAGGATAGCTACAACACGCTACGTTGAACCCGATTTCCTGACGTTATGCTGACGGAGAGGACGGTGACACTGCTGGACAGCTGTTATCCTGAATCTTTGAGAGACTGAATTGCGGCCTAACTTTGCTGAATAAATTCTTCTTTGACTGATTGACTTAGAGGACGACTTTAGCCAGAAAAGGTAAATATGATGCTCTGAAATGCTAATGATGACTTCTAATTTTTCTTGCAAAATAATTTAGATAAAGAATATTGGATAAATTGACAAATGTGTTGTGTCGATTATTTGAATAAGAGAAATGTGGTAAAGAAGTAATGGGTAGCTAGACGAGCATTATTCATTAAAATCATAAATAACAACTTAATGATCCATCTCCTTATGAGAGGGATATTTTAGAAGTCTGAGGGCAATGTATTTAAGGGTAAGGTAAAGGTATTCCTCTCATGTCAGTGTTTGGAAGCGTATTTTCCCTCAGAAAACAGATCAACGGAGAGTAAGTATATTGGTGTTATGGGCCCCACTTATGAATGTATTTGAGTAAATTGGAATGCCGAGGTAGTTGTTCTGAGCCGAAGAGGGAATTTGACGTTCTGCGCTGCAACACTAACATTCAGAATTTATGGCAAATGTGTGACATATCTGAATACCTTCTTGATGGAATTAAAGTAAAAAACTGAAAGCATTTCCTACTGAGGAGACTGCAGTAAATGAGGAAATTAGGAAACTTCATAAAAAATATATCTCCCAAGATGGCCACCAGAGACAAAAGAGCCTAAATGCAGCACAAATATCACCCAGATATAGCCCACATGTAGCCCAATGACAGAAGTGTGCAAAACACTTCTTTTTTGTGTTTTTGCAGTTTTATATAGTGCAGGTATTTGGAGTGCTTTACATGAGCATTGGTTACATCACACAAGATCACATTCATTTTGGTTGTAGACATGGGGAGATTAAGTGATTTGACCAGAATCACAGAATGTTGAGCTGAAGCAGAAACTCCAACCTGGTTCCTCAGTTGCAAAGTTTGCAGCTCTGGAAGTAACACCACATCCTCTCCCCTAGGTGCAACATTTAATCAAGTGGTCAACTGGATAAAAAAACATAAAGATTACAAATAATTTAAAAGTTCTTTGTCGCTATTTGAAAACTCAGAAAATATGTCCTCATTTTAGTTTTTTAGAGCACTAACCACAATTTTGATGCAAATAAGACCCTCTCATATATGTAATTTCTAAAGAAAATGCTCTAGATATTACAGTTTTGATTACATCAAGATGACGTCAGGCGTTCCACACTTTTGTAATAAATATAGAATGTTAGCAATCTAGTTGTTCATTGGGATACTGTTGAGAGGCAGAGGCCAGGGGCATGGACTCTGAAAATTGAAGGCAGGAAGGAGAGTGCAGAGGCAACAATTTGACCACACTGGGCAGGCAGGAAGGGCAGTGGGAGCACAACAGACTATGGAGGGCAGTGGAAAGGGGGGCAGGGGCAACAAACCAACAATACAGGACTGGCAAGAGAGGCTGTGGCAATATAATAGACCATTGTGGGCAGAAGTCAGAGGCAGTGGTAGTACAACCATACATGCCAACAGGCCCGTTTCAGCCGGGAAACGTCCAATGTTTTTAAGCTCAAATGGGCTTTATTTGATCTGTCTCCTGTCTACTATCTCCTCTTTTTCAATGTAACTCAAAGGGGAAAATCAATACCCCAGTTTTTTTCAAAATCTCCCTCTTACCAAGTTCAAAATGTTCGCAAGTATGGTAAATTGTATCATGGTAGGCAGGAGGAATTGGGGTAGGGACATGGACTCGGATAACAGAGGACAGGAGGGACATGGAGAGGTGCACCAAACTGACCCTACAGGGCAGGGATCAGGGTTTGCAGCAGCACAATACACCACACAGGGCATGCGGGACGGGAGTGCAGCACAACAATCCATCGAAAGCAATAGGGAGGGGACAGGACCATGCAAATGGACAACAGAGAACAGAGGGGAAAGAGGCAATGGTAGCTAGCTGACCATAATGGACAGACAGGAGAGAAAGCTGCAGCATAACAGATCATAAAGGGCAGGAGGGACGGATCAGGGGCATTACAATGGAACAGACATGCCAGGAGGGAGGGAATAGGGGTCTGCACATGGAAACAGAGGGCTGGGGGCAAGGGAGCAGGGCAGGAGCAGCAAGATGACCATGGAGGTCAGGCAGGATGGGCACTAGAAACAAAGACACACCATGGAGAGCAACAATGAGACTATGATGGCATACACACAGACCATAGAGGGAAGGTGGGAGGGGGTCAGGGGCAGCTAGCTGACCACACAGGGAAGGTGGGAGGGGCCATGGCAGCACCGAAGACCATGCATGGCAAGCGGGAGGGTTAGTGGCAGCACAATGGCTATGATGGGCAAGAAGGAGGTTGCAGGGGCATGCACAAAGGACCATGGAGGATAGAAGGGAGGGTCAGGACCTGGGAACAGACAAGAGAGTTCAGGGGAAGGGGCCTCACAACAGACCGCGCGGGGCAGGCAGGAGGAGCAGTTGCAGCACTACAGACCAGGGAGGGCAGAAGGGTGTGGCAGTAAAATGGACCATGGAGGACAGGAGGAAGGGGATAGGGGCATGGCATGTGGACAGGCAGGGTGGAGGTGGCAGGGACAGGTTACAGTCATCTGACAATGCTAGGCAGGTGGGAGGGGAGTAGCAGCTCAACAGAACACTCAGAGTAGATAGGAGTGGCAGGTCCATGGAACATGGTGGGCAAAAAGGATGGAGCAGGGGTATGCACAAAGACATCGGAGGGCAGGGGGGAGGAGAATAGGGGCAGCAAGCTAAGCACAGAGGCTAAGCAGGAGGTCAATGATGGGCCATAGAATTGGGCGATGGAGGGCAGGAGGAGTGGACTGGTACATCATGCTAAATGGAGGGCAGTGGCAGTACATCAGACCATGCATGGCAGGAGGGAGGAGGCTAGTCCATGGATTCAGACAACAGGGGATAGGGAGGAGGTGGATGGGGCAGCAAGCTAACTGTTCAGAGAAGGTGGGTACTAGGAACTTTATTGTTTTTAAAATGTGTGTCTGTGCGAACTACTTAAAATATGAACAAGTATGCAGCATAATCTCACTTTTATTCAGGAAGAAGAGGATGTTTGTGACTGTGACTCCGGGCTCACTTGGCAGTAACACCCCCTGACCCTCCACCCCCCATTGCAAAATGTAATGCCCGTGAAAAGGTTAGGTGGATGCAGTGTTATATAGAACATAGTCCTGAGAGCACGATTGAAAATGAAAACTTGATATAGTATATGGTATAAACTATGCACCAAAACGTGTGATATAAGATGAACCGGGGCGTGAAATATAATATGCAATACATTGTGCGCAATGACAGATTCATTGAAGAGTGCGAGATAGCACAGGCACTAGCGCGTGCTATGCGATATGCGCCTTGGAGTGTAATATGCACAGGGCAGTGTTGTGTAACCTAACTAGTCTCTAAAGTTGTGATATAAAATATGGGCTGGAGAGTGTAACGTTGAATATGCACTGTGACAAAGATATGGATGCCAGATTGTAATATGTATGGCATAGCACTGTGCGTTATTACATAGGCATAGAGGAAGGCACGTTAGATGGGGCAATATAACCTGTGCGAAGGCAAGTGTGGCATGACATATTCACGGGTGGTGTTACACTGCACAAGGGCTAGAGAGTGTCATAGCATACGCACTAGCTGGTGGAATACAACACAGAGGTGTGTGGCACTCGGCGGGCACTGGTAGGTGTAACACAGCATTGGGCTCAGCCAGGAGCACGCTGTGACTCTCAAGTGAGGTTCGTCTCCTTTCCAGAGAGTTAAATAAAAAGTATGACACATCCGGCAGTGGATGTGTGTTTTATTAACCGTGAGGGGGGTTTCTTGCATAGTTTGGTCAAATTTTTGTCGAATCCCCTTTAAATGGCTTGGTGTGCGTGTGTATTAAATCTGCCCGTCAATAGCTACCCATGTTTGTATAAATAAACGACAAGGGTGTCTACTTGGAGAGTACCCACCGGCGGGGGCGCCGGGATTAGGCCCGGTAGGGCATCAGACACGTCAGAGCTTCACTAGCGGTGTACATACATTCCACGTGGATTCATTGTATGCCTAGTTGCCATATAACGAATATCACGCAAATCATCATGTGATAGGTACATACGGTTTGTCCAGCATGTCCTAGGTGTTTCTATAAATATATATTTTTAAAAAATAATAAAAAAACAAAGGCAGGCCCCAGGGGATGGGGCCCCGGGGCCATAAGTGGCCTGAGGAGGGGGGCAACGCAGCCCCCCTCCTAAATAATTTTTTTTAAAAATGCCATGACCCAGGGGTTGGGGTCCCCGGGGCCGATTAAGGCCTTGGGAGGGCCAAATGTATTTTTTTCAACAAAACAAAATAGGGTGCAGGCCCTGGGGGATGGGGTCCCCAGGGCCAATAAATTAGAAAAAGAAGGGGGACCACACAGCCCTCCTTCTTAAAAAAATAAAATAAATAAAAGACCGGTGTCGCGCCGGAGGCCACGCCCCCTCCTTGCAGCACTCTGCAAACACGCCCCCTGGCCAGTTGTAAGTTGGGGAATTAATTCTCTCCCCTTCAATACTGAGGGTCCGTGAGGGCCAACTAGCCCAACAGGTATCTCCAGTATGCGCCAGGGAGCTGCGTTGCAGACAGATGTTCTGAGGCCACGCCCCTTTTTACACCTGCAGGCCGTGTCCCTTTTTACACCTCTCTGCAATGGCTTTTACTGGACGCACCTAGTGGGCTATTTTGCCCCTAGGGACCCTCAGGATTCAAGGGGACTTAATCTCCCAACTTAAAAAAAGGTCAGAGGGCGTGTTTACACAGTGGGGAAGGGAGGGGACGGGGTCTGAGATGACGTGTGCAAACACGCCCTATGGCGCGTTTTAAGTTGGGAAAATAATTCCTCTTCAATCCTGAGGGCCCCTGGGGGCTAACAAGCCCACCAGATGCTTCCAGTAAGCGCCACTGAGCTGCGTTGCAGAGAGGTGATCCAGGCTGTGCCACTTTTTACACCTCTCTGCAACGCAGCTCTGTTGCGCTTAATGGAGGTACCTAGTGGGCTAGTTGGACCGTAGGGACCCTCAGGATTCAAATGAACGTAATCTCCCAACTAAAAACGGCCACAGGGTGTGTTTACACAGTGGTGAAGGGAGGGGACGGGGCCTGAGTTAACGTGTGCAAACAAGCCCTGTGGCACATTTTAAGTTGGGGAAATAATTCCCCTTCAATCCTGAGGGACCCTGGGGGCGAACTAGCCCACCAGGTGCTTCCAGTAAGCGCCACTGCGCTGCGTTGCAGAGAGGTGGTCTAGGCCGTGCCCCTTTTTTACATCTCTCTGTAACGCAGCTCTGTGGCGCTTACTGGAGGTACCTTATTGTCTAGTTGGACCCTAGGGACCCTCAGGATTCAAGGGGACTTAACCTCCCAACTTAAAACGGCCACAGGGCGTGTTTACATAGTGGGGAAGGGACGGGATGGGGCCTGAGGTGGCCTGTGGCGCGTTTTAAGAGGTAGTTTTAATCCCCTGCCCTATTATATACTAGGGGCTTACAGAGGAGGTCATGCTAATCACAGGGGGACCCCAACGCATAGTGTTCCCTAGTGTATGTAGGTGTTTTCACTGTATTCTGAGTGTCTTTTAACATAGCACTGGCTCTAGGACTGGTTAGTCAGACTCAGTTACCACCAGTCTCCGTTTGAAAAAGTTGAGGGTACAGGATGATTTTGCAACAAGGCTTCTTTCTACTCTTCTGTTTGTTCTTTCTGCACGTTATCCTTCTTCCTGCACTTTTCTTCGTCTTTGAGAACTTCTGTTGCTTCTTTCTGCATTTCTTTTTTTTCTTTCTGTGCGTTTTTTCTTCTTTCTTCACATGTCCTATCTCTGTAGGCATAGTTAGAAATTAGCATTTAAAAAACCTTTGAAATTCACTGAAAAAACCATAGGTTTCAGGCACGTTCTAGTTAGGAATTAGCATTTAAAAAACCTTAGAAATTCACTGAAAAAACCATAGGTTTCAGGGGCGTTATAGTCAGCTGGACTTTTCACTCGTACAAAACCATTGAAATTCCCCCGTTATAGTTAGTTCAGCTAACTATAACTCGCGCGCCCGCAATGCACTGCTGATAACGTCACATATTACATCACTCATGACATGGTCAGTGATATCACTCATGAAATCACTCATGACATCTGAAATGACATCACTGATGCCATCCTGATGACATCATCCTTGTGATAGAGTGGCAGACCTCCTCTCCCCCTAATATAACCTTTGATACACACATTCAAAAATAGAAACTAAAATTTTCAAAACAATGGACATACCAATATCAGTTACAACAACCTATTCAGTAATTCTAAGATCCACATACACACCCACTCATTCACCAACAGTCCTATACAGTCACTCATACATGTACTCACTCATCATATGTACTCATACACCTATACATCCTGTTACACAACGCCACTCATCCATAGAGTTACTCACACACATAGTCACTCATGCTAATAAAGAACCCAACATCCATTTACTTGCATATACAGTTATACACACACCACCACACTTACTTCTTTAGAAACTTACACATACTTAGTCTTTTAAACCATCACTTATAGAAACACATACTTATTCATACAGGAACTCTTTCAATCGCTCACTCTCACATATACTCACTTATATACACCAATAGTCACATATACTAGTTTAAAACATATGTAGTTACTCATAAAGACACTATTGAGACAGTCATTCACTCACTAACACACCCATGCACACACTCATCCACCCATACAGTCCTGCACACATGCTGTCTTCATCACATACAAACAGTGAGTCACTCATTCATGCACCTATGCACTACGTAATACCCCCCACCGAACCATACAGACACTCAGACACTCATACTGATACTCAAAAAGCCAACTAATAACCTATATAGACACTCATGTAGCTACTCACCAACCCATGCAGCCACTTATACACAAAGTGAGAGACTGATACAGATATTTACATATTTAAACATTACTCACTAAGCCATGTATTCACTAAGGTACACTTAATCAGTCAGTTATACAATCAATTAATCAAAAACAAATCATCCATTTAGACACGTATATATACCCATTTATTCTTCCATCGACCTTGAGATATACATATATAAAGCATATGTAATTTTCAGAAAAACACACATTCACTGGATGATGTCATCAGTGATGTCATCAGTGATGTCATTTGAGATGTCATGAGTGATGTCATGAGGGATGTCACTGACCATGTCATGAGTGATGTAATATGTGACGTCATCAGCAGTGCATTGTGGGCGCGCAAGTTATAGTTAGCTGAACTAACTATAACGGGGGAATTTCAATGGTTTTGTACGAGTGAAAAGTCCAGCTGACTATAATGCCCCTGAAACCTATGGTTTTTTCAGTGAATTTCTAAGGTTTTTTAAATGCTAATTCCTAACTATAACGTGCCTGAAACTTATGTTTTTTTCAGTGAATATATATATGTGATCAAGGCCTCCAGTAGGCCGAAACGCGTCATGGTGGTGGTGCGATTGTGTTGGACTGAATAAAGAAAATTTGCACTCACTACTGGGTCCGTGTTCGTCTCTTGTGCGAGGATTATGTGCAAGCTGTGAGACGATTTCTGTGGCATATATATATTACCTACTGGCGGTCGCCAGTAGGTAGTTATAGTTAGGACCCCTTTTCCATAGGAAATCCGCAACATTCTATTTTGAATAACTTTGGCGCCGGTCGATGAATCCTCGCGAATTTCTCAAAATAGGTGGGGCGCTACGCTCCGCTCCTACCCTGAAAGTCTCGGGGGGATTCGTCAAGCGGGGGCTGAGATAAAAGGGGGGTCCCAAAACGCGTTTTTCCCATGCATTTTTCCATAGGACCTTTAGACAGAGCTACAGCCCGAACGGCTGAACAGAATTACTAGAAATTTGGCAGAGAGGTAGTCCCTATGTCAAGGAAGTGCCTTTTGTAGGTTTGGTGTAAATCTGTTCAGTAGATTCTGAGAAAATAGCCTTTAAATCAATATATATATCTGAGCCCGCTTACGGTACGCTTACCGTACGCTTACCGTACGCGTACGGTGGCGTGCGCGAGCGCGATTCTGATTGGCTCTTAGATCTTAGTAAACATTCGAATCGGCCGAAACCAGGAAGCGGCGTCCGCCATTTTGTCTCTCGCACTGAGTGTTATTTATCAAACATGATGCCCAAAAACATGTTACGGGGCTGTTTTGACAACTCCCTCCCACATAGTCATGTTGAGGGAGTCCCCAAACATCCCCCAAGAGCAAAAACGGTTTTATTTTTTTTTCGGCAATTTCGCCGAGTACGCTTACCGTACGCTTACCGTAAGCGTACGGTAAATAATAGAAATAAAAAAACCACTATCCACACTTACCCCACCCCCTGTGCTTTTGGTGGCCGTAGGCCACCAAATGTACAGGGCTTATAACATCAGTAAAAAAACTATATTTTGGCAACATGAAATTATAAAATCGAAATAAAAAAAACACTATCCACATTGACCCCACCCCCTGTGCTTTTGGTGGCCGAAGGCCACCAAATGTACAGGGCTTATTAAAGTTGATAAAAACCGTGCACGGAATGACTGCGTTAAGTGGGCGCGCACGCCTCGAATGGCGTAAAGTAACTTAGCATTTAAAAAACCGTACAAATTCACTGAAAAAACCATAGGTTTCACACACGTTATAGTTAGGAATTAGCATTTAAAAAACCTTGCAAATTCACTGAAAAAAACATAGGTTTCACACATGTTATAGTTAGCGGAAATTTTACTGATAAAAAACCAATGAAATTGCCCCGTTATAGTTAGTGCTGGCAACTATAACTCACGCGACCGCAATCTTCTGCTGATGACATATGTGTCTTTATAAAAAAAAATATTTGTAATATATGTATAGCTAAAAATGTATGGAAGAAGACATGGGCAAATAAGTGTCTAAATACAGTATTAGCATCATCAGAGGATTGCGGTCGCGTGAGTTATAGTTGCCAGCACTAACTATAACGGGGCAATTTCATTGGTTTTTTATCAGTAAAATTTCCGCTAACTATAACATGTGTGAAACCTATGGTTTTTTCAGTGAATATATATATATATATATATATTTGAACCAGTCCTGTGCTGCAGGCATACGAAGACAGGCGCTGACACCGTGGGATGATAAACCAAAGAAATATTTATTTCCAAAGGATGCCCTGACGCGTTTCGACGGATACAACCGTCTTCTTCACTACATCAGGTCCCTCTATAGTGTCTACTTAAATACAAGAGGCAATGCACCGTCCTCCATGGTTGTCACAGCAACACAGTTCATAGACATAGAAAGTGTTTTTACATTTAAGTCTGTGTTAAAATGGCGACATTAACGCAACATTGTTTGAAAATTGTAACAAAAAGAACACTGTGCTTTCAATAAAATAAGAGGCATTATCTAAAACAATTGAAACATTGTGGCATAGTCACACCAAATATATATAGAGAGAGAGAGAGAGAGAGACTTATGCAGGTTTTAATATATTTTTAGAAAAATGTTAAATGTTTTTGCAGTTTATTAGTTGTACTTTTTATTTTTAGTGTGTATGTAAATAAACACACACACACACACATAGATATGTATACATACATATATAGCTGTTATATTGGTTTAATTTAAAACCATTATACAAATATAAGCACATTGTTTTTAAATAGTTGTATATTATACATGTGTATAAAAACATACACTTTCATATATGTGTGTGTGTTTGTTTAATTTAGTAAATATTTATATAGATATTTATAAATAATATTTTAACATTTAATTTACATTATATTATGTTACATGTTACAATATTTAGGTTTGGGTATTTAAACTAGGTCTATAACAAAAAACTATTTATTTTATATCTTTTTGGATAGTGTAAAACAATATGTTTTTCGATATTTTTGTATTGCCAGTATATGTATATTAAAATGATGTTTTTGTGATCGATATGATTTCACATGATATTTTGGTGTTATGATATTTGTGGTTTCGATATTGTCTCAGCTATCCAGAAAGTCACTTCCAGCAGCAAAGTCATCACCAGCCCAATCAGGTAAGCAGCAAATGAAACCCCTATGATGACTTGGGCCAATCATTGTTCTTTGCCTTTCATTTTCTCTCCTTTGGTCAGGTTGCAAGGCTGCTTATTTTATCCTTGTTGACTCAAGGTGACATGGCTGTCCCCTTACATTTGAAGTTTCCTTTCACCCTGACCAAAGCAGTTTTTGTTAGTCAGCAGTATTTCTCTTTGTGTAAAATACATTCAGCTGAGGAGGCAACCTTTAATTTTTTTCACAACAGTGTCCATGACCAGAAGAACCTGATACGGTTCTTGTCACCAATGTTGCAGATACCTATTTTGTGTGTCATCCATCACAAGAGCCCAGCCCCACGCTCTAGAGTATGACATTCAGCAGTTGAGGGTCCTGGTGTACTTTTGTGGACCTGGCAGGACACAGACAGTGTCACATTTAGGTTTACAATAGTCCAGGATCACATCATTAGATAAATGTCAGTAGCAGGATTCTTCTTTAACATCAAAGCTTTATTCACTTGAATGATACATTTTCAGCGAGTAGCTTCACCAATGTCTAAAAAAAGCCTATAGGTACAAATAGATAAACTCTCCTGTGGCAATGGAAATTTACCCAACAGCTTAGTTCTCAAACACAGAAACAGTTCATTCATTAAAAGTCTAACAACTCCTGCCTGGTACAATAGATAACATTTGCAAAACAGTACATTTTTCGCAGTGGGCATACAACCCTGATCAACATTCTCAAAGGCCGAGTAGTGTGCATCATATCTCACTCCCTTGTTTCACAGTCTGTCCATCGCTGAGGTCTGCAAAATACCTTCCTAATTGTTGGTTGCTAAAGTCCATGCATGTGTTAGTGCTGCAGCAATGCATTCACATGAATTATGCAAGTTGAAATCTGCTAGGTAGTATTAAAATGTTCCTCTGTGCTTTCAGTTTATAGTAAGTGAGCATGCACATACTAATTTCATTTAAGACATAGGGCCCGATCACGATGGTGGTGAACCCGCAACTGGCAGGCTGCTGGTGGCGGGTTCACTGCCATTGTAAGGCCTTTTTCCGCCCACCAGATCAGATCATGTGGCATCATGTTAAACGTGCCACATGTGGCTGCTGTGGTGGCGGCCGCATTGTAATTGCACTTGCGGGAAAGCTGCGTTATAGGCAGCTGATCCCAATCCCCGGGATGATGTCCGCCATCATAATGACCCCCATTGTTTTGGTCTGACTGATGTCTTATACAGGTGAAGAGCTAGAGTATACTATTTTACTACCTTGACCATTGCATTTGGGTTATATGACACAATATCCACCACCAAACAAATGTCATTCACCAAAATATCATCAGCCCATATACAAAAAAGAATACAAAAATATTGCTAAAAAAAATCTCTAACAATATCTAAAATTCTATGATATCAAATACAAAAATATAGTAAAAGAAAATGTTAACACATAAAATATATACAGAAAGAAAACAATATCAAAAACCAAAATATTGACAAGAAAAATATAATAAAAAAATTTATAGAAATAATAAACCAATTAATTTTTAGCAAATAATTACCATTAAAAGTCCATAAGTTAACAAAGCACAAAGAAATAATTTTAAAACATTACACTTACTACATAAGCACAAAACTAAATATTATCAATTATATTTAAAACCACATTTACTGACTAAACAACAACATTAAATGTACAATCAATGCTGTTCACGAAACAGACACACAACAATAATATAAAACTAATAAACTAACATTAATTCAAAACCATGAACTAAAAAATATAATATAAACCGTTACACATTTAAAATAGATAGTCATAATCCATGAAAAGTATTTGTTACAGATAAACATAATCCGTAATTAGCGTTTGCTAAATAAAGAACAAACCACCAAAAGCAAATTTGAACTGACTACAAAGAAGCCAATAAAGTTATAAAATTAAATGTAAAACAAAATATTCAACAAAGTTCTTAAACTAACTATATAAACACTATAACAAGAATAGAAAAAAAACTAAACCTTCCAGCAAAAATGCTACACCTGGAAAAAAATACCACTTTTCAAGATTGTACATTGAAATTCCAGGACCTACTCTGTGTAAAACTACATCCAAAGTAAGCATGATCAACCCATTACATCAAAATAACCTAAGACATTTGCCGAATGCCTACCTTAAAATCAACCAGAAAAATAACGCTTTTTCTTATTGTCAAACTTTAGCTGCCATTATAAAAATACAAACAAGAACGCCGTTCTAGTGATCATAAACACCAACTTTCCAAATGAAAAACTCAACACAGGCTTAAAAGTATAACTAAGTGTTAAAAATCTCAAAACCCCTGAACGTTAAAAATAAAACTGACAACTAAAGACCTCAAAATTAATGTAACTATTGTTTTAAACATATAATTAAAACAAACCATCTATATCCAAAAGAGAAAAAAGCACCACCTGACCCACATCTTTACAGAATGTAACAGAAGAAAAAAAACATGTTAAAAGGACAGCATTTATGTAAGTATAAAATATAAACAGTGAAAATATAATCAAAAATGTTAACTATAAGTTATATACATTTTAATCATAAAGTAATAACCTACTGGCGGTCGCCAGTAGGTAGTTATAGTTAGGACCTAGTTACTATAGGAAAATGGCAACATTCTATTCGCAATAACTTTGGCACCGATTGATGAATCTTCGTGACATTTTCAAAACTAATTTTTTGTTGAGATCAGCTCCTATGTTGAAAGTTTGGGGGTGATCCGTCAAGGGGGGCCGAGAAAAAGGGGGTCCCAAAACGTGTTTTTCTATGCTAATTTCCATAGACTTTAGACAAGGCTACAGGTCGAACGGGTGAAAGGAATCACCCCAAATTTGGCAGGGAGAAGGGTCTTGGTCTAGAAAGAACGCTTTTGTTTATTTGGTGTAAATCCGTTCAGTAGTTTTTGAGAAATATCAAAATTTACAGATATCGATATTTGGGAATTCAGCCATCTGATTGGCTGAGTCGTTACAAGCATGAGCTTGCTGCTGATTGGCTGCGAGCGCTGCGAGCGTTTGCAACTAGGAAGTGTTGGCCGCCATTTTGTGATTCCGTTGAAGCGAGTAAGGGGGAAAAAAGGTAGAAAATGTGGGAAAGAGGAGGGTAGGAGCACTGTAACCTTTGTGGGGTGCTTAAGGTGTGCTATAGAGGGGGTGCGAAGTGAACTAACTTATACCTACCGGTGTGAAAGTTCTAGGCTCCGAAAATTAAGTGAGGTATTGGCTAGTGTGTGATGTTTCTAAGGTGAGCTTGTGCGCGACTCAAGGATTAAAGCGTGAGTCTAAATTGTGTGTCTTATGCTGTGAAGTCATGTGCCGTGGCCGCTGCAGTACAGCTGTGGAAGTAGTGTCAGCATGTGTTTATAACTACTAGGACAAACTACTGACCCGTACTGGTCTGAAAGTTCTGGGCTACGGAAAATATGTGAGGTAGTGTGTAGAGTCTCATGCTGCTAAGCTGAGCTGCTGCCAGACTCGGGGATAAAAGCGTGAGCCCAAACTGTGTGTCATATGCTGTGAAGTCATGTGCTCTGGCCGTTGTGCCACATCTGTACAAGTAGTGTCAGCATGTAGTTATAGCTACTTGGAGGAACTTTTGTTTCGAACATTGTAATTTGTGTATGGTGCTTAGGGGGTGTTATATAGGGAGTGCGAAAGTTGTGTGTATGAAATGAATTTTGTATTTGGAAAGTGGAAAGCACTGACTCCTACGGGTCTGATGGCGCTGGGGGCGTAAGGTGAGGTGCTGCTGGAGTTGGGAATAAAGCTGATGAACTACGGACCCCTATTGTGAACTTTTAACAAGCACGTGCAGTAGATAAATGTTCGATAAAATGTTGCAAAAGTATATCGTTAGGTTAAAAAAAAATGATGAACTTTTAACCTGCAGGTGTCATAGAAGGTTCCAGAAAGTGTGATGATAAAATAGGTTGAACTTGTGACCTGTATGTGGCGTGGAATAATCAGTAGCTTTTCGGAAGGAAAATTCAAAATTAACCAATGGAGGTAAGTTTTGAAATGTCGTTGAAGGAATGAAGTATTCTGATTTGTTCTTTACATGTATTTATGTGTGGAGCGACAGAGAGATTGTGCCATTCCTGGTTTCATTCTTGATGAAGTCAGAGCTTTACATGTACTATATGAGAAAGAGAGAATTGTATGCATGTGTCATTTGAAATCTGGATAACAACTACAAAGGTGAGTTAGAAATGAACAAGGTGTGTTATGTGTTTTATAGTATTGATTAAGTATTTGAGGTGATGTTTTTAATTTTGAAAGTATTCTTTATTTCAAAGTAATATAGTGTTAGTAAAGTGTGGTGTTTGATATTGGTTATGAAATATGCATAACATTTGAGCTGTTGTTATATAAGTATTTTAAATATGTTTAGGAATTTTTCACAGAGAAGAAGTGTAGTTTGTCATCTTTATAGGACTGTATTGTTTTGAAAATGAGGTACAGCGTTAATTTGAGTTTGTAATGTATTTGGGGAGATAAAGAAAATGTCGCACGTTTGCAACTGATACTTTTTGTGGAAATAGTGGGGTGGTGTGGTGGTGGTAGGAGACGTATGTGTTATTAAGTTAAAAGCGATAAAACGAAATGCAGAAATGTTATGTGGGCAGGTTGTGGTCTTATTTTTGACACTGAGAGGTAGGTTTGAATGTAAATCAGGGTAGGTTGTTGTACAGTGGGGCCGTGTACAGTGTTTGGAGATTACATGGAGAGGAGATGGAGATAGGAAAAGTGATACGTTCCTTTTATATGTACGCATAGTTTGAATCATGCAATCCTAAGTTGAGATAAATATGAATATGGTTTCTGGTTTGCATTTGGGTATAGTGAATAGTTTTTGTAGTTTCTGAGCTAGAGAATAATAAAAAGGTAGATATACTAAAATACATGGTAGTACACATATTAATTATTGTCTGTTCTTATGGAATAGAAGTAGTTGGGGAGAGCTTCTTTAGAAGAGATGTTTTATAAATGTGTGAGAGATAAAAAAAAGTAAATGTGCGGTATATTTTCTGTATGACTTTGTTGACATTAGAGAACTACATGTGATTATAAGTGATACTATTTGTCAGGCTGTGTCGCTGAGGCGGATATATGTAGGTGTTGAAGTGGTTTGTGTTTTACTGATGGTGAGCTTCACTATACCTTTTGAGACAATCGTCAATTTATTCATTCCATTTATTATCTTTAATATAGATACAGTAAAGGGACTGTATATCAAAAGTTTGGGAATTAGAACTTTGTTTACTCTCCCCATGCCCTGCTATACACTCTACGGAGTGTTTAAACGACTTTCGTAACATATAGATGTCTAGCTAGTAAAGGTGGTGTAGTTCAACTGGGCCCATTTATAAACCGTGCTATGGGATGGTTTATGTTTTACCCGCCAATTTGCATGTTTGAATACTTTTTGCTGATAAGTGTTCCGGCAGACACCTGTTAAAATTAACGTTGTATATGGGTATAGTGGCGCTACTGGGAATGGTGGGGGTTTCTGTTTGATTTCGTATGGTTAAGCAAGGGCGGGGGTGGGTGTGGGGGAGGTGCTTATGTTTCTGATTGTAACAGAGAATATAGTAACGTGCAGATGTCAAGCTACTAAAGGTGATCTAGTACCACTGGGAGCACTTATAAAGCACCCTATGGCATGGAATATGTTTTAGTCGCAAATTTGCATGTTTTAATACGTTTTGCTGATGAGCGTTTCGGGAGACATCTGTTTAAATTAAGCCTCTGTTTGGCTATAGTGGCGCTTCTACATTTGCTGGGGCTCTTTCTTTTATTGCATAAAGTTAAGCAAGGGCGGGTGTTGAGGTGGTGTAGTGGTACTGTGACTATTTATAAACCGTCTTATGGTATGGTGTATGTTTGAGTTGCAAAATTGCAGGTTTTATTAGGTTTTGCTGATGAGCATTCCGGCAGACACCTGTTGACATTAAATCTATGTATGGCTATAGTGGCGGTAACGGGAGTGCTGGGGGGCTCGTTGTTTGATTTTGTAAGGTTAAGCAAGGGATGGGTGGGGTGGGGGAGGTGCGTATGTTGCTGATTATAAGACGGATATTTGTAACGTGTTCACGTGTAGTTACTAAAGGTAATGTAGTTTTACTGGGCCCATTTATAAACATTGCTATGGGATGGTTTATGTTTTACCAGCCAATTTGCATGTTTGAATAGTTTTTGCTGATGAGCGTTCCGGCAGACACCTGTTGACATTAAGTCTATCTATGGCTATAGTGGCGGTAACAGGAGTGCAGGGGCTTGTTGTTTGATTTCGTAAGGTTAAGCATGGGTATGGGTGGGGGTGGGGGATGTACGTATGTTGCTGATTATAAGACAGACATTTGTAACGTGGGCATGTGTAGTTAGTAAAGGTAATGTAGTTTGAGTGGGCCTATTTATTAACCGTGCTATGGTATTGTTTATGTTTTTCCCATGAATTTGCATGTTTGAATACATTTTGTTGATGAGTGTTCCGGCACACACCTGTTAAAATTAAGCCTGTGTATGGGTATAGTGGCGCTACTAGGAATGGTGGGGGTTTCTGTTTCATTTCGTACGGTTAAGGAAGGGCGGGGTGGGTGTGGGGGAGGTGGGTATGTTTCTGATTAAAACACAGAATTTAGTAACGTGCAGATGTCGAGCTGCTGAAGGTGAAGTAGTACCACTGGGAGCACTTATAAAGTGCCCTATGGCATGGTATATGTTTTATCCACAAATTTGTATGTTTTAATATGCTTTGCTCATGAGCGTTCCGGTAGACGGTTGTTGAAATTAAGTTCCTGTATTGGTATAGTGTGTTTACTAGGTTTGGTGTGGCTCTTTCTTTAATTTTGTGAAGTTAACCCCTTCCATGCTGCGCAGATTCCGCCGCTGTGCTGACGGAATCTTGCGCGGGCGTGGTCATGACGGAACGGTTCCGTCATGAGCACAGCTCAACCGTGGCTCATGACGGAACCGTTCCGTCATGAGCACCGAAGGGGTTAAGGAAGGATGGGGAAGAGGATGGTGCAGTGGCAGTGTGCCCATTTATGAATCGATTTACGGTATGGTATATGTTTTTCTGGCAAATTCCCATGTTTTAATACGTTTTGGTGATGAGTGTTCCAGCAGACAGGTACAGAAATTACACAACATTTCTGTGGATAAGACATCTTCGTGCTGATAGACACTCTTGTACTGTGGTAGAAGGCTGATAGCGTTGATGGAAAATTATGAAACTTGGTGCCATTGTAGATTTTAATGGAAGGTTACACTGTTTGTTTGTTACTATGGTGTAGTTAGGGTTCTAAGTGGGGGTGCTCTAAAAGGGGGGCAAAGCTCTTAAAGTGGTGTGGGCTATGCAAGGTGGGGCGTGGTCTAAATCAAGATAAGTATCATTGTGTGCTTTAGAAAATCCTCTCCAATTATCGTAGGTTCGGAAAAAAACATTGTTTAAAGGAATTCCCTTTCTTCTACAACGTGGGTAACCTAGCGTAATGTCTCCAGTTCTCAGTAGTGAGCAAAATAAGCATGCGTACATCGATGTGCTTGCTGTCACTGCAGTGTAATAAAAAATAAAAATTGACTCTCTTTGAGAGGGCCGAAAATAGAGCCTGGTAGAGAGTCGTTTGGAGGCTGCCTGAAAATAAGTGCCGGTCCCCAGACCCGGCCCAATTAAAGCGCAGTATCCATGCATTCTAAGCACTGCGCCATTCAACCATCTTTTAATTGATGCATATATTCCTAGTTATAAATATACATAAATCTGTTAGTCCGCTTATCTTAAGCATCTATGAGCGCACGCGCCTATAGTAAGCACTGTGCCATTCATACAGCGAGACGCCTATATATGCATATATATATCTGTCCCAGAATCAATCCTAAGCATTTATCAGCCCACCCGGCTATCGTAAGTACTGGTCTTTGCATTCATTAATTCATCCTTCCATCCATTCATACATTGATACATTGATCTATGTATCTATCCATTGATGCATCTGGCCATGCATCCACTCGCCCTTTATTCAACTATACGTTCTTATTTCCGTGCATCGTCCGCCCCCGATCTTAAATACGATGCATTATACTCCTCCAGCTCCCCTCTTAAGGCGTGGAAAAGGCTTGCGAAAAGCATTGACAGGCAGATTTTTTAATAAAGAATAACAAAGCTTGGAGTTACTCTTTGTGGAGCATACTTCAACACCCTTCTCAGGTGGTGTTTTAAACAAAGGTACATTTAGCGAAAGAAGTGCAATACGTTAATTTAGAAACATAACGATTTGCCGAGTTGTTTATAGGTACACTGTTTTAAAGTGGCCGTGACTGACAGATACTGAATACCTGTACTTCTTATATTTGAGAAAGTATACCAGAGAGCTAATTTGGGGTGGTGAGAACCTTGAGTTCTATATTTCCATGTGAAGTACAGTATAGGAATATAAAAGTAATTGGAAAGCTTTTATGTTCATATTAAAGAGGGGGTGTGAGAACTTAGTGAGGCAGTGTGTGTTTTCGTAGCACTAAAACAAGACCATGTGTAAGGTGGGAGCAGGTTCGTGCTGGAGTTGCCTTGTTGTCGTTTGCAGAGGCGCAACCAGAGAGAAATTTCAGGGAGCCTAATTCTTTCAGCAATAGGCAGAGTGGGCATGTAGGGGTTTTAAAAAGGGGTGAAAAAGAACAGAGTCTCCTTTACAAAAAGATGATGTTTTGAAGACCGGTGAAGTACTCGGGTGCGGCTCTGTGTGTGCACCCGGGAAGCTGTGTCAGAGAGTCCGGGGCAATGGGCGTTGCGCACCTAGTGGTCTGTCTGCTAATCACCCCACGATGATGTTGCTGGTGCGTTGCAAAAAGAGAAGGGAAATACTGAGAGAAAATGGCTCTCTTTAAAGGATTTCCCTTCTCCTACAATGTGAGTCACTTGGCATGATGTCTGCACTTCTAAGTAGTGACAATTTGCATGCTCTCACAGTGCCACTGCAGTGCAATAAAGAAAAAAAAACGGATTACGTTTGTGAGGTCGGAAAATAGATCCCTATAAAGACCCGTTTCGAGGCTCCCAAAAATAAAGTGCTGGTGGTCACATCCCCACAGACACCCCCTCCAGTTAAAGCCCTGGGTGCAGTGTTATGTTTGTAAAGTTGTTGATAAAATTGTTAGGTAATAATAGAAATTTTTATGTGTGCTGTTTGGTTGATAATATCATTCTAAGTACATAGATTAAAATTTAAAAAAATACTATTTATAAAGTTGTGTGCGGTGGGTTGCAGAGAAAGTGGTGTGGGGTGGTGGGGTGTAGCGGAGAGGTAAAAAGTATGAGGTAGTGCAGTTATATATAAATTGTAAAGTAGTATGTAAATACTTAAATAAATACTTGCTGTATGTTCTATGCCACTACTTGTCATCCTAGTGCTCATCTGTCATGCTCCATCACGTTGCAGCACTGGGTCTGGAAGTTGTTGGTGGAAGTTTTGCAATTGTATGTTATTACTTTAACATAGTGAAGAAATGTGAAAAATAATTGAATCTATTTTTTGTTTTTCAGAAAATTATTTCGTTTGGATTGAAATTTGGAAATGCCTAGAAGAAGTGAAAATAAAGAAAAGAGAAGAAAAATAGATATTTGACGAAAAGGAAAGATCTTGAAGTAGAAAAAAATGCGAGTAGTAGAGAAACTGTTTGTTTGAGTAAAAGCAAAAGACAATTTTTGAAAAAAATATTACGAACATTTAATGAGTAAAACATCACACGAAGCAAAAAGAAGAGTTTTTCAAGTAAGATGAAGCAGAGTTCAATTTCAAATACGAGGAAAAGGAAAGGTGATAAAGAAATAGTATCTGGTACTCGGAGACAAAAACAATTTCAAGAAATTCGTCAGAGACTTTTTCGATCTAGAGTGACTCAGAATTTATTGAAAACATTCTGCAAATATAAAAGAAGAATGTTCCAATTCAAAGAGAAGCAGCGTATTGAAAGTATAGTGGATACTGCTTTCAATTTGAAACAGAAGTTGTTCATTTTGATTTTAAAGAGAATGAAAGTATTGGATAAAATAGTCAAAGTATTGAAAGACAAAAGTAGAAAAAAAAGACTTGTGAACAGAACCAACTTTTGTAAAATCTTTAGTGGATATTGGAGACATACTTCTAGTACTGAGCCTTTTTTTAATGAGGAAAGTTACTTCCAGGAAAATAGTTTATCATTTGCAGTTGATACTGGAGGTCGTTGCTATGAAGTTCAAGATGGTGTTCCTCTTCCAAAGGAGGAAATGGTTGGTAAAAGTGCAGATGAGTTATTAGCTGAAGAAGTGCAATGGAAACGTCCATGAGCTCCTGTGTATAAGTGGAGTTGTAGTAGCATTTGTAGAATTCGACAGGAATCAATTGATATAATGCGAAATATGCTACGAGAATATACCCAGAAAAGTATAAAACAGAAGATTGAGTTGTTACAAGGACTAGATCCATGTAATGTAAGAAAATATACTGAGAAGTATGGGCATTCTCTGGCTTATCTTTCAAGAAAAGTTTGTAAAAGTGTTTTTCATCATTTGAGGATGTTAGCAGTACACCATTCAGAAATGCGGAACTTTGTAAAGAAACTGTACTATGTAAAAAGTCCTGCATTAAGTTTAAGTGAACTGAATGGAAGTCTTTTATATGGTTCTTTATCAGATGTTCAAAAAAGTGTGATGATATTGAAATGTGATATTTTGGTTCAGAAGAGCAGTTCATAGAGAGTGAAAGTTTGACAATTACAGATGTTGGAGGAGATGAGACAGTGATTAGCACTGATCAGTTTGAAGAAGAAATTGGAAAGTTTAATGTAGTGTGCTCTGAAATACCAAACTATGTTTGTGTTTGTTGTCGACGTACTCATTATAAAAGTCAAAGTAGGAATGTTGATTTGTATTTGAAAAGTGAAAGGGAAAACAATGGTAAGTGGGAAGAATTTGCAAATTACTTGTTTGTTGAAGGTCGACTTGAGTTAGGTAGCGATCAACGTATATGTAAATATTGTTACAACAAATTAGAAGAGAACAAAATGCCTGCTAGAGCAGTGCATAATAAGTTGGAGTTAGTAGCTATTCCGCAGGAGCTGGCCAAATTGAATACATATGAGTCGGTTCTAATTCAATCTGTTCATCCTTTTCAAACTATAATTCAGATGGAGCCTAAAACAGGTAAACTGCCACCAACAGACTTGCAAAGAGGGCTGAAAGGAAGAGTGGTGTACTTACCGTTGGATTTTAAGAAAAACATTGAAACTATTGCTGGAGAGAAAGAGGAAGATGAGGCAGTAGTTATTTTAGTAAATGGTGTACCCACAAAGATCGGAAAATATGGCAAGAATTTGTGAATGTTAATAAAGTTGAAAAGGCTAACTTATATCTTATAGAGAACAATATTTATTACAAAAATGTAAATGTGGATGAACAGGTAATACATTTAGAAGATGATTTTGAAATTTCAAGTGGTCAAATAGAGAAAGTGGACAAGTCAAGGACTAAAGAGATTTATGAACATTATACAATATGTCCTTTGAATGAAAAAAAGTGATAGGAAGTAGCATTGAGTTATTTCAAATGAAAAAAGCACAGGGAACTCCAATGAGTGTATGGGAGAAAAGCCTGGAAGCTCGTTGTTTTCCACAGTTGTTTCCTACTGGAGAAGGTAGATGATATGATAACCGGCCTGTATGGATTCCAGCTTCAGAATATCGGTCAACAAGATTATATTCTGAAGATCCTAGATTTCGACAGTGTATTCCATGCATATTTCACCTTTTGTTTGAAAGTGATCTGTCTTCTCTCTCGTATGCAGTGAATCATATACTTAAAACTGAGTTCATGAATCACTTCTTTCTGCGAAAGAATTTGTGGAGAAAGTTCAAGACACAGATGCAAATTTAGAAGCACAGTTAATCAATTTGATGGCATGTCAACGTGGAACAAATGAGTATTGGTATCATCGTCATGGAGAACTCAAGTGTATGTTACAGAACTTAGGTACACCAACATGGTTTGTCACACTTAGCTGTGCAGAGTATGCATGGGAAGATTTGCTTGAGTTTTTAAGAGAAGTAAATTCTAATATGAAAAATGTTGAAATAAAGACTCCTGGTGAACTGTGTTCATTGGATCCTGTAAAAGTGTGCAGATATTTTAATCTTAAGTTTCAAGGTATGATGTCTTTTATCTGTAATAAAAAGAATCCACCTCTAGGAGAAGTTACCGATTTCTTTTGGAGAAAGAAGTATCAAGCAAGAGGTGCACCTCATATATATATGCTTGTATGGATCAAGGATGCACCTAAATTTGGAAATGATTCTGATGAAACAGTATTGTCTTTCATCGAACAGTATGTGACATGTGCGATTCCAAGAGAAGGAGGAGATAGAAGCTTGAGAAAGCAAGTTTTACGTTTCCAAAGTCACCGTTGTGGAAAGTATTGCAGAAGAAAATATAAGTCTAAAGGAAAATTTTACACCAAATGTCGGTTTGGTTTTCCCCATCCAGTCATTTGTAAAGGAAGAGTAAATTCTTTTTTTTCTTCTGTGAGGCACACAATAACTCGGAAATCTCCAAAGAATACCTACAACTTACAAAGAACAGAAGTGTCAAAGTATATCAATTACTACAATCCAGTCATTTTAAAAATGTGGAATGCGAACATGGACATCTAGTATGTTGCGGATAACTCAATTGCTGTTGCATGTTATGTTACATCGTGCATAACAAAATCTGAAAAAACAGAGATGAAACAAATGTGGGAAGAAATTACACAAGAGAATAGTCTTAGCAAAAAATTGTACAGCTTTAGTTTGAAAATGCTTTCCCACCGAGAAATTGGATCGTATGAATGTTCAGACCGCTTGTGTTCTTCAAGTTTATATTCAAAGTCACGAGGAATCATTTGGGTACGTTTAGGTCTTGCTTGCAATCAAAATAGAGTGTTAAAATCATTGGAAGAAATTGAACAATTAGCAGCAAATGAGCCAGATAGTACAGACATTCTTAAAACTAATATGTTGGACACATACTATCCGAAAAGGAGTCAACATCTGGAACAGCTATGTCTGTATTAAGTACTTCAACATTACAGCTTCAAAAGAAATGTTAAAGAGAATTTAAAAGAAAGAAAGTTTGCAGTAGTTGGATGTCATGGTTGTTTAGTAAAACATGCAAAGGGTAATCTTATAAACTACAAGAAACTTAGTTGTGAAACTCCAGATAAGCGAGAATTTTACTATTTAGCACTTCTGCAGCTGTTTAAACCATGGCATAGCGAAAGTGAATTACTCGGAGAGTTTGACTGCTACGAAGATTCTATTAATGCTTGTAAAGATAGCATTCGATGTCCAATTTTCCCAACATATGTAAAAATGTTGAATGATGAAGTTGAACAGGAAAAGACTATTATAGCTGAAATAGCTCTTGAAAGTTCTCAAGATAGTCAAAGTAGTGGTCCATGTAGTCAAGATCCTTTTGGACAACCAATGCTGGAAAATGAAGCAGCGATTGCTATGCATGAAGTTGAAATTGCAATGCACAAGCACACGAGGAGAATATAACATTGGAAAAGTTAGAAGAACAAGTAAATGTTTAACAGAAAGAAATATATGTGCAAGTGAGAGTACAGATAGAACATGGTTTGTTGCATGAAAAAAAAGAATGTCTGTGTTCATCTTTTAAACCTCTTCTGGTGTACATCAGTGATCAAGCTGGGACAGGTAAAAGTTTTTTAATTAAAGTTTTGACCAGTTATCTTAAAAAAAACTACTGGTTCACATTTATGTTGTGTGGTAACAGCTCCAACTGGATTAGCTGCACACAATGTTAAAGAAGTTACTTTGCATAGATTATTGATGTTACCAGTGGAGCATGATAATACATTACAATATCAGAAGTTGTCTGGAGAAGCTTCTTATGAAGTGTCAAGAGTGCTGAAGAAAATTAAACTTTTAATTATTGATGAGGTGAGCATGGTCTCAAACTTAATGCTTTCTTTTGTACACTTAAAAATGCAACAGGTATTAAAAACAGATTACAACGTTCTCTTTGGGGGAAAAATGGAATTGTATTTGGAGATCTGCTACAACTAACCCCTGTAAAAGGAGAGCCAGTGTTTAAAACTCTTCTACATGAAGACACTAAGAAATCTTTGGGAAGTATTGGAAATGTGAATCTGTGGTTATATTTTGAATGTAAAGAACTCACTCAGAACATGCGACAAGCAAGAGATGAAGATTATGGAAATATTCTAAAAGATGTAAGAATTGGTGTTCTAAGCAAACATGGTAAACAAGCTTTTCAAAGTCGTCTACTAAAGAACTTGTTTACAAATGAAAACACATCAGCAGAAGTAACGTACAAGAAAATGAAAGAAAAGCTTATGAAATTGGAAAATCAAGAAATAGTTCACATTGAAACTATTGGTAAAATAGAGCATCAAGGAATAACAATTGTTCTTTCAGAAAAACTACAGACTAAATTGGATTCTTTGAAAAAATCTGTATCAAAAACTGCTGGCTTAGAATTTTTTTTAGATGTATGTTTAAACTGTCGGGTAATTTTGAAGCGTAATCGGAATGTAGAACAAGGATTAGTGAATGGAGCAATAGGGAAAGTTATTGATTTTGTGAAATATCAAAATAGAAATGGAATTGAATTTTTGAAAGTAAAATTTGACCAGATTGCAAAGGTAAAACAGATTGCACGTTCTGCCACACATCTTTTGCTTGTAAAAGACTTGTATGTTCTTAGAAAACAGTTTCCCTTCTGTTTAGCATATGCAATAACTATTCACAAATGACAAGGTTTAAGTGTAGATAATGCTTTGGTAAATGTTGGAAAAACTGTGTTTAAAGAGGGAATGGTATATGTTGCATTATCTTGAGTTAGAATGTTGTCTGGTTTGTATTTAATTGATTTTGATGAGAACAAGGTTAGTGCTGATGTTAATTGTGTAAGATAATATAATCATTTGAGAAGGCTTTATGCTCCCCGTTTAGGTGAATATCCTATTTATGAGAAACGTGTTGTGTGTTCAAAACGCAAATATGTTGAAGAGTTACCTATGGTTGAAAAGCAGAAAGAAAATCAACAGAAAAGAAAAGATGTAAAGAAGCAGAAAATACAAACAAGTGATGATGTTGTTGGATACCAATTAGAAAATGCTTCTGGTGTCAACTGCTATGGTAATGTCATTCTAAATGTTATATTTTATCTTGAAGATGTTTGTGGTGAAATTATGGAAAGTCAGGAAAAAAGATGATGTTCGGCACTTTATACTTTATTTCAAGAATTGAGAACTGATAGGAGTAAGATCCATTCTGCTTCTGGTATTCGCCAACTGTTGGATACATGTACTGGATCTTTAACGTTCAGTGCTAATATACAACAAGATGCACAAGAATTTCTGATGGTTATGCTTTGAGTGCTAGAAGATGAAGGAATTCAGATTGAGAGTTTATTTGGACTCAGTTACAAATGGGAACATAAATGTGAACAGTGTTCATTAACTTCAAGCACTATAGTTGACAGAGAACGATTTCCATATTTGACAATACCTGACTGCAAATCTGTACCATTTTCCAAATAACTAAAAGAAGCAGATCACGAGATGATCTGTTCTCGATGTAAATCAACAATCCTATCTACATTATGCCTACAATGATATGGAAAATATTTGATTATAATGCTACAACGCTGTGAACCAAATGGAAGAAAAGTGGAAACCAAAATTAAAACTTTTGTTGCTAGTCAAGTATCTCTTCCTTGAAGAACTTTTGCAACAGTTGCTATTGTTTTCCATGCTGGAAGAACTACCACAAGTGGACATTATACAGTTTATTTAAAGTGTAATAATGGTTGGAGTCACTGCAACAATACGCACTTGGAAATGAAACTGAGATTGCCTTATGAATTACCCAATTTATACTTGAAATTTCTGAAACAAAGGTTTTAGATACACCATTCGGCTTTGTGGGAAGGTGTAAAGATACTTTAAGGAATTCATACTGGATGCTTTCAAAGCGAAATTTTTGATACATTATTTGGTGTATTGAGAAAATGTTCACAGAAACTACGAAGTAAAGGTAAGATTTGAAGATTGGAAATAGTATTGGATGTGTTATTTGTGTTGATTTTGTATTATATTTGTGAGAATTAGGGATTTGTTTTTTTTTAACAATCTAGTTGATTGGTTTTTTTCCCCTGCTGTTCATGATGAAACTACTCTGACATCACTGTTAATAGTGAAGTTAAGTAGTAGCTGATGACAGCAAAAAGAGGAAGAAATTTTTTTTCTGAATGTTAAATTATTTTGTATTATTTAAAAACACTGTAATTTGTGAAATATATTACATTACATAGTAGTTTTGCAGTTTAATCTATGAAGTGGAAAAGTTAGAAAAAACAGTAGTAATGACAAATAGCACAATAGTAGTTCAATATTTAAAAAACCTTTGAAAGTCACTGAAAAAAACATAGGTTTTACAGACATTATAGTGAAAATTTGCATTTTAAAAACCTTAGTAATTCACGGAAAAAAACATATGTTTCAGGGACGTTTTAGTTAGAAATTAGCATTTAAAAAACCTTAGAAATTCACTGAAAAAAACATAGGTTTCAGAGACGTTATAGTTAGTTGGGCATTTGACTCATATAAAACCAGCGAAATTCGCCTGTTATAGTTAGTTGAGCTAACTATAACTCGCGCACGCGCAAGGCACTGCTGATGATGTCACACATTACATCACTCATGACATGGTCAATGACATCACTCATGACATCACTGATGACATCTCAAATGACATCACTGATGACATCACTGATGACATCATCCTCGTGATAGTCTGACACACCTCTTCACACTCTAATATAACCTTTAATACACCCACTCTAAAATACAGACTAACATTTTTGAAACCATAGACACACCAATACCAGATATTCGATACCCATCCACTGATTCCTATCTATATATTGTGAGCCGGATACACACTGATACAGTCACTCATACATGCTGTCACTCACCATTACATCAGTATAATATCCACTCATACACCTATACATACATTCACACAGTGCTACTGATCCATAGAGTTACTCACACATCTACTCAGTCATGCCAAAAATCATTCACACACCCATGTACTCACCTATGCAGATATATACACACACCACCTGACTTATTTATACACACACCACTTCCCTTATTTATATAAATACTATCACATACTTGCTCTCTTATACAATCACTAATACAAGTACACATTTGTGTATGTAGACACTCTTGCAATCACTCTCTCTCACGTATAGTCAATTATACACCCCAACACTCACATATACTGTCTAAAAACATATATAGTTACTCACATATATACAACTGAGACATCAATTCACTAATCAACACACCTGTACACACAGTTAGCTGCCCATACAGCCCTTCCGAGATGCAGTTTTGAATGTATAGAACCAGTGAAACAGCTATTCAGACATGTATGCATAGCGTCAGACACCCCACCCACCCAGATAGACACTCAGACACCCATACAGATACACTTACAAAGAATCAATAACCCATATAGACACTGATGTAGCTACTCACCAACCCATGCACCTGCTTACACACCAACTGAGAGACTAATAGACACATTCACACAGTTTAGTCACTAATCCATGCATTCAGTAACATACATTCAATCAGTGACTTATAGAGTCAGTCATGCATCTACTAAACAATCCATTCAGGCACTTATACATCGACTCTTGCTGCAATAGACCTTGGCATAGATATATAAGAAAAATATTTACAGTTTACAGAAAAACACATTCACTGGATGATGTCATCAGTGATGTCATCAGTGATATCATTTGAGATGTCATCAGTGATGTCATGAGTGATGTCACTGACCATGTCATGAGTGTTGTAATATGTGACATCATCAGCAGTGCATTGCGAGCGCGCGAGTTATAGTTAGCTCAACTAAACTATAACAGGCGAATTTCTTTGGTTTTATATGAGTCAAATGTCCAACTAACGATAACGTCTCTGAAACCTATGGTTTTTTCAGTGAATTTCTAAGGTTTTTTAAATGCTAATTTCTAACTACAACGTCCCAGAACCTATGGTTTTTTCAGTGAATATATATATACTTCTAATGTAGTGAAGGTAGCCACATACATTTCTATGTTAGCATAAGCGCGTTAGCTTTTAGAAAGCCATCTTGCCACTTTTGCTGCTTTTGCACACGACACTGCAGATACATGTTATTATTTTAGAAACTGCTTGCTTGCCTTTGCTTCACATGAGAACAGTCGGTTTTTCACCTCCCTAGACGTGCACTGCGACCTTGGTCTGAACATTGTGTGCAAAACACTTTGAGCAGCCAGACAATGTATGTATTTGAATCCAGGTTGATCGGCCCACTCTCTAGCCATAATATGCACACAGCTGCAAATACCTGAATGTCGAGAGCCTTTAATATTACAGTTTGCATGCGTTTTGAAACACAGTCTGGAGAAGAACATTTCCAGGCGCAGAGCAAAGCTGATCCTGTGATGTGATCCACCGAAAGCTGATCTTTACGGTATGGGGGTCCCCATTCAAGCCTAGGAGACCTTCTACTAGTCTAATAATATTAGTTTACTAGCGAAAGGAAGGTGGCTGTATGCCACTGTCATTTATACTATGATTTCTCCTTTCATTTTCTATGGTATTGTAACAATGCTGATGGTTTTAATTATAATCATTTGTCTGCTTATGTTAGCCAAAGTACTGCATCTTAGGACACGTAGTTTATAAAATAAACCTTTTAAACTTTACCGTGTCTCTGATTACTTTGTTGTGGATTGATATATGTATAATAGCGAACAGGTATTTCTGATTCCCACCATTCCTGAGAATACTCTTAGTCGCTTGTTCTGGGTTGTCTATACATTGGGACGTCCGTGATGATACAGATAACGAATGGGACACTGATGCTGGTCGGATAGGGGTTCTGGGTGCTGAGGTGAGTTTTTGGTACACCACAATTCACTGAGGTCCTGGTTTCCTGCGCATAGTTCTGTGCATAAGCGGAATCCCTGCAACACTAACAATTACAGATACAATGTCAGACATTGCCACGTTTATCACTTCCCAAAAAGTCAAACAATTATTAGCACATATGGGACATACATACAGCCAGGAGAGCACAAGCTCCACATATTTACATTGGAAATATACAAAATAGTATTATGCTAATGCTGGGTGTGGGAGAGCTTCACCTTGAAATTATGTCATGATTGATGTCAGAGAGGACAACCACCACACAAATATACACGGCTTGAAGTAAAAGGTTTCCCAAGACCTGAGAGAAGCAAGCTCTAGCTCCCAAGAACCCAAAGGATCAATAAAAAAAAATATACTTATAAAAATTCCTGAGCAAATGACAGGGTAAATGCCTGGAATCCCCAATGTAAAAAGATTAGTAGCATGCATCAAAAAGGCCACAAGAGAAACCCCTGCTGACACGGAAGAAACAAAGACATAGGCAGTTCTGAAAATGTATCCACTAAACATACTGAAGAAATATTCCACCTGTATGACAATACAAATGATGGGAGAATTATAGTATATGCAACAGACAATAGCCTCCTCAGCATAAGCCAAACTCAGAGATGCATAATGGATGGCACCTTTAAATTGTGCCCTCCACCATTCACACTGATATACGCCATTCATGATTAATTTCATTACAGTAACATACCCATAATGTACACTCTGCTCCCCAACAAGCAAAGTGCTACCTACTATAAATTACTAAGTCTTAAAGAAAGAACAAAAAAATACTACCCCCCAGCAATCATACTAGATTTCAAGTAAGCAATAATGCGAACAATTTAAAAAATCTACCCCCTCACAGCCATACAAGGCTGCTATTACCATTTCAAACAAAGCACTTGAGACACCGCCACAAATCTGAACTAAGAGCCTCATTGCGATGTCAGTCGGAAAGGCTCCTAACGGCATTCGGATTTTCCTAACCCGTGTCGGAATCTGAACCTATGTTTCCAACTGACTTGGAAACATTTCCGACCAACCGATTACGATGGAAAGGAACCATTCGGTCATTCCGAATTGGTTCCGACCGGCATTCGGAGACTCCGAGTTGGTCGGAGCCGAATCATACAGGTCTATGGACCTCGTTTCCGATGACGTATTACGATGTCAGATTCGGACAGCCTTTCTGAATTGGTCTGTCCGACACAAAAAGGCTGTCGGAAGCTGACTTTGGGGGCCGTAGCAGGCTCCCATTCACCTGGAGGCCTCCGGTTGGGGCCTGTGAGGGTACCCATGGGACCACTCTTTCCAACCATGCACAGTGTGGCAGGCACCATTGGGTGCCCGCCACAGGGTGCAAAGTTTTTCGCAACCACCCCTTTTTTTAATGGGAGCCTGTGTTGTCGGTCGGAACACGGGCTCCCATTGAAGTAAATGGGAGTCCAACTGAACGGTGTTCAGAAACATCGTAATCCGTCTGCCGGACTCACTGAACCCGAGCCGGTCAGAATGCTTTCCGACCGACATTATAATGAAGCCCTGAGCATAGAATATTCACCAGACAATTTGGTTATGATAAAACAGTTATAGGCCTAGCATATATACCAGTCACAGAACTAGCTAACGATTACAACCTCCGCATAGGATCTCCCTCCTTCCAAACCCATAGGCAAAAGCTAAGTGCCCCAATGGACAAGTTTGAAGACACTTAGGGTGGCAGATTGTACCATTCTGGCCACAGGCACCAACCCCCCTTTCAAATACCATGGTGGAACCTGTGTGACGGTATCATGGCCCAACATGGCAAAACCAACAATGCAGTGGAAGGATAGCACAACGCCTTCTAATCCACATTAGGTCAAAGTCATGCTCCCCTGTGAACAAAACCACTTGATACAGAACGGGGGGTGAGGCAGGGCTGCGTACTCTCTCCTTTTCTTTTCTCCCTTTATATGAATCAAGTGGAGATGGTTATAAGGATAAGCGCTAAGGATGTACCATATATTGAGTCATCCTCTCTCCCTAGCCTCCTTTATGCAAATGATGCAGTCCTCTTGGCAAGAACTCCAAGAGCACTGCAGAGACTAATTGAGGAGTATACTCGTTTTATGGCTGCCCTAGGTCTTCACGTTAATGAGACAAAATTGAGCATCTTAATCACTGGTCCTCATAAAAAAAATGCCCATTCTTCTGTGCAGCCCAGCGCAAAGTTAAGGTGGTTGATTCCTCACTCCATTTAGGGATAATCTTTGATAGTAATTATGAATGGAGGGATATAGTTGCAAATAGGGCCTTCCCTTTTGAAAGAAGTGTTGCAGCATTATTTAAATTTTCAAAAAAAGTTGTTAATAGACCTATTCCAGAGATTCTGCTAATCTATGAGGCAAAAGCAAAGGCCATTTTCACGTATGGTGCTGCAGTTTGGGGCATGCCAGATATTGATTCTCTCCAACATGTGGAGGATTATTTTCTTTAGAGTCTTCTATCACTTCCCAAAAGTTGCTGCAGTTATCAGTGCCATAGCTAGCTGGGTCTTCCATATATAGCAGCCGTCTTACGTCTTGCCCCATTGTTACAGTAGCATTCTATATGGCGCAGACAGACAGTGATGTTAAACAAAGAAGTTTTAAAAGATTGCCTCAAATTAGATCTGGATAAGGAGATTCCCTGGTTAAAGTATGTTCAGACAACTTTGACAGAACTGGGATTGAGCGATTTGTTCGACGCCCCTGAAAATTGTCTATCTTACAAAAGGGCTAAGCTGAAACAGGCTTTTTTTGGTTACAGCAGTTAGGAAAAGATGGGATAAGTATAAGAATAAGCCCACTGTAGTCTCATACCATTCTGTTCCCTCTGGGCCATGGGTTCCACTCCTATTTGGCATTTGTTTCTAAATTACAGCATCGTTTTATGTTGGTGAAATTCAGATTGAGTCTCAACGCTTTGATGATGAGTTTTCCTGCTAACTCCTATTCCTATGATAATTTTTCCCATTGTCCGTGTGATGGAATACCCCATCAATCTACTGAGCATAGTTTGTTCTTTTGCCATTTTTATAAGCAGCAGAGGCACCATATTTTAGTTCCTTTCTTACGCAGTAGGAGAGAATTGCACCGTAAGGCTGTGTTACACTTTTTACAACGCCTTGATAAACCCGTAGTGTGTTATATAATGACCTCTTTTCTTCGGGCAGCCTTGTTACGCAGGACAAAACTCAATTGGCATGATGAGGGAAATGTGTAGGTTTAATTGGTCCATGTAATTAGGAATGAGCTACCCAAATTAGGAAATGTTAGTATATTCCTGTGATATATTATGCTTTTATGTGTTCTCTTTGTTCTGGCAATCTGTGTGATGAATTTGATATGTTTCCTGATTTTGCTGCTATTGGATACATTATTTAGCACTTTAATATTGTATGTATCTCTGTGCTAGATATGATGGAGAGTTTTTAACTATGAATGTATCCTGGTATATGAATTTTAACGCCAAATATAATGTACTGTTTTAAGCTCTAATGTGTTATGTTTCTATCAATTTTATTGTGTGACTTTTATGCAATGGAAACATAGCGCATAAAGCTTGACTTGACTTGACAAACTAATACAGAATACTTTCCCTTTCTTTATGCAATTAGGTTTAAGTATGAATTTGTTTGTTTAATATGAAAGGAATACTTTATTATTATGTATTGTGTGATTTTCTAGTCCTGAGGAAGTTTTTCCAACAAAATGAAACACGAGTTGGTTAGAGTGGTGGAATATGAAATATACAAGTTTCAACTTTGATAAAGATTTGGACTTACTGTTTTCTGGTGCTCGAGGGTCTTTGTTGTTTCACTTAGAACTTTCCTGCTATTGAGGTGTTTGATGGCCATTTCATCTCTCTTGAAGCACCTGTTTACATTATGAAGAACAGACAGTATTTTGCAACTTTGTATGTGGGGAGGTGCATCTGCAGTTCATCCTCCTAGCCATCATATAAGTAGTATCATAAGTAAAAACATAAATATATGGAATTAAATAAGTCACAGCAGTTAAAATATTCCAAGCAACAGACATTATATGAACTTGCATTCAATATACAACATTTAATTTAAAAAGGCTAACTAATACTGAAGTATAAACATAGCAAACATTTCTCACCCAAAATTAAATGTTAAAATTAATTTATGGTTCTGTTTATGATACCCATGATACTTCTCAATCCACCATGACCGATCTACAAAAGCAGAGAAACGATAACCCAAAAAATGCAAAAATTAAATACCCAAAGAGTAAATCCACAAAATTATTCCACAGTCATAGGACACCATAAAAGGTCAGAAAGAAATTAATTTAAAATCACTCCATAAAAAAATGTTTACAAAAAGAAAATGAAAAGTAATGCTGGTAAAATTATAACTAAAACATTTTATTTTTAAAACAAGCTTTGGAGTACGGATGGTTTGCAGTGTGGTGAAAAATAATTTACAAAAGAGCTAGGATGCAGCCAGGGCAAATTAGCTTTTTATTGTATTTGTTTTTAGAAGTGCATTAGTGCTGGATGCATCATAGTCCTTTTTTAAAATTATTGTTAGCCATGCTGCACAGTAGCCACACTGCTATACAGCTAAGCTACAAATCATTGCCAAAGTTGGCCATGCCCATGTTGTACAGCATTAACAAAAGGCAATGGGGAGAGCCAATGGTCTTAAAGGAGAGAGCTATTGGCTTTGCCAAACCTTATCAGGTCTCAGTACAATACCCCTGTGATTCTGAGTAAATCAGTTGCTCTCCCCATGCATGCAAACAAAATTGCAAAAAAATCCTATTACATGAAGAAAGCAATTTCACTCCTGCCCAAGTCTTAGTGAAACTACATTTGGTAGCAGATAACATCTGTTGTCACAATACAAGCAGATAACATCTGTCAAAATAAACATCTATTTCAAATTTAAAAAAAGGCTTCTTTGAATTGTGTGTGGCATAGTAAAACATAGTTACAGATGGCAAAAGGTTCATCAGGGAGGACATGGAAGAAGAAAAATGAAAGTAGTGTCTCAATCATAGCATAATCGGCAAAAGCACAGCAATCAAGCTGAAGCAATCAGTACTTCATCTATGCACAAGTAGAAAGGAGAGGCAGTGAAGCCACAATCCACTGACCAATTAGAAGGCAGCAGATATGAGTGACAATGAAGCCAATCAAAGTAAAACAATGCGCGGGCTGAAAGTTCCTTGTTGTTTACAATATCTCGCACAAGGGAGACCGCAGTCAGCATATGTGCTGTCACGGGAGAGACCTAAAAAAGGCATCTAAATATAAGTGAAGGCTTGTACACTAACAAAAAAAATCTGTAAAAAAACATTTCCAACCTCATATTATATATACAGCTCAAAAACATAACAAACAATGTAAAAAGTATTCACAAACTATCTACATATAATAAATATAACAGCAGTATTCTTATCAATAATTTTAAGCAAGTATTGCAGTGAGATTATCAATGATGTCATAGATGATGTCATGAGTGATGTAATATGTGGGGTAATTAGCAGTGAAAGACGAGGGCACGACATATAGTTACTTAAGATAACACTAACTATAACTGCTGAATTTCTATGGTTATGAGTGTGTGAAATCAGAACCTAACTATAATGTCCCTGTAACCTTTGTTTTTTAATTAAATGTCAAAGGTTTCATAAATCCCATTGCCTAACTATAATGTCCCTGTAACCTTTGTTTTTTTCAGTGAATTTCTGTTTTTTAATGCTAATTCCTAACTATAACATCCATGTAACTTTTGTTTTTTTCAGTGAAGTTCTGTTTTTTAATACTAATTCCTAATTATAACATCCATGTAACTTTTGTTTTTTTCAGTGAATTTCTAGTTTTTTTTAACGTAAAGGAAAATTACCATTCCTAAAATTAACCACTGTCGTTCACAGCCTTTGGCTGTACATGGCGGGGAACAGCCGCAGGGCCTGTGGCCAGGCCCTGTGGCTAACTCCCTGCATACAGCCAACCCCACGCCGTGCACTGTCTTTAGTCATGGGCAGCTGGGGTTAGGCCAAAAGACCTGGCCAGGCCCTGTGGCCAACACCCCAAAGGCAACCAACCCAGGAGGGGGGCATGCTGCACCTGAGCCAATTTTGGCCCAAGAGACCCCATCCACCAGAGCGTGGTGCATTTCTTTAGGTGAGAGAGTACGTGGTCTCCCACCCTGGGCAATTTTTGCCCCCTGGGACCCACCACTGTAAATATATGGGCATGCAGCCCCCCTACCCAGGCCAATTTCAAATCCGGAGACCCCATCTTCGGGTCCAGTCCATAATGTAAACAGGGAGAGGGGCACGCAGTCCCCCGGGGCCCAGCACCCTTTCTAAATATGGAGGGAGGCCACACAGACTACTCCCCAGTCTGATGTTGCCTCCGGGACCCCATCTCTCGGGGCCCAGCAATGTTTGTATATGGGGAGGGGGCACTCGGGCCCCCTTCTATCACCCTGAGGACCCCATCCCCACATGGCCCAGTAAATTAGTAAGGGGGAGGGATGATTATGGCCCCAGGAACTGATTCTTGGGGTCCGGCCAACAAAGGCTGGGTGCCCTGGTGCCCACTCAAGGCACCTGCCATATAGTCCCCATTGCCCACCTGGCCCCAGCTAGTTTCTGTATTCAGTGGGAGCTAACATTGTTGCCGCCACAGAGAGCAGCTAAAAATACTGCTCCCTGCTGGCGGGTGCAATATTCAGATCTGTTTCCCTGCCTGCATCACTGCAGGCAGGGAAACTGATCTGATATCCGCTCCCAACTGGCAGGAACATTTTTAAAGCTCCCAATAGCTGTGAGCAGACTTCGTGTTTGCTCTTGCTTGGCGGGGACCTTTGAAATGGCTCCCGCAAAGCAAGATCAAGGACAGGATTCCCTGCCTGTCCCAGTGCAGGCAGGGAAACCGCTAAGTTCCAAGGGTGGACATCCTTGGACATAGTAGTAGTTGGCCTTGAGGGATGCGGTCTCCAGGGCTATTAATGGTTCTGGGAGGGGAGCTGCGTGCCCCCCTCCTCTTTGCTATTCCAGTCAAACCCTGGCAAATGGGGTACAAGGGGCCAAAATCGGCCCAGGGAGGAGGGTTTAGCCGCCCTTCTCTCCCTTACTATCACAGCAGGCCCCAGGGGATGTGGTCTCTTGAGCCAAAATTTTATCAGGAAGTAGGGGTGTGTGCCCCCTACTCCTTATTTACCTTGGCCGGACCCCTGGTGATGGGGCCACAGGGGCCAAAATGTCCCGGGAGGGAGGCTGAATGCTCCCTCCACCTTTTTTTACACAATGACCAGTCCCCAGGGATGGGTTCCCTGGGGCCAAAACAGCCCGGTAGGGGGGCCACCTGGCCCCCTCCCAGGTATAACATGGCTGGGCCTGGGGGATGAGGTTTCCGAAGGCAAAATTGACCCCAGGAGGGGGCCACATGGCCCCCTTTCCCTTCTAAATTTAGTACGGGCCCAGGGAATGAAGCCACTGTGGACAATCTCTTCCTGAGGAGGGGGGCCTCATGCAGCCCCCTATTATTATTTATTAATTACCCAGGGACGTGGCACACTCAGGGGTCTAAGCTTTAAGTTTTGCCACAGATTTGCCATGATTTCACGCCAAAATAAAAAAACATTTTTTGCCAAGACTGAGTCCCTGTGGGACCACACTACCACTCCTTTAAGGCCAGGGTATTAATACTCTGCCCCTTGTGGTTTTTATTAACATTTGTGGGACTCATGCCGAGTCTAGAGTCCCAAGATGGTTGCCATCACTTCCTGTTTAAAGTTGTGGTAGACAATCAGATCTCAGTATGAGATCTGTTGGATCTGCGGAACCTCAGCATCCCTAGATGTACATAAATTTTTTTTCTTTATTAACTCCAAAACTGCTGTATGGATTTACACCAATTTACAAATAGAGATCTTTCTGGACCAAGAGCTAGCTTTCTGCCAAATTTTGTGTAATTCTGTTCAGCAGTTCGAGCTGTGATGGGAAATAGCATGGAGAAAAAAGTGTTTTGGGATTCCCTCTTTTTTTTTTTGCCTGTGTTGGACGAATCACCCTGAAACCTAACCTAGCTAAGCAGCTAAGGTGAGTGACAGACTACTTTTGAACATTTTGAAAAAATTTGTCACAGAGAGCCAAAGTTATTAGCAAAACAAACCTACTTCTATGAAAACTAGGTCCTAACTATATGCCTACTGGTATATATATATATATTACTTACGGACGGTCGCCAGTAGGTGGTTATGTTTAGGGTGACATAAGATAGGGATTTGGGGGATATGTGTCCGATAATACCTTTGCAACCAAATGTGCATGAAACTTTGCAGACCTGCTGCCCCAGGTTAATTTTGGGAGCACTGAAAGTTTAGCAGTGTTTTGTCAAGGGGGTGCAAAGAAAAAAGGGGGTCCCAATATGGGGTTGAAATTCAATGCATTTTCCATAGACTTTTGAATTTCGGGTAGTACGAAAACTGGCAGCTTGATTTTTATAAAACTTCGCAGTATTACATATTAGTGGTGCTGATGATTCGGATTAAGTGGAGTAAGTATTTGTTAAGTGATGTTTTTCATCTTAGTGATATCCTGTAGCACAATACAACTAAAAGTAGCAAGGAAGCCAAAAAATAAACTAGACTGCATATGTAAGGTACAGAAAACATGCCAATATTAAGGTGGCTGAATTGCAATTGGATATAGAGAGTTTAGAGAAATAGATTGATGCAATGGATTCTAAGGATTTGATTGATAAGAATGATGGTATTCTGAATAAGATCACAGAGAATCACCAACAATATCTCAAGGATAACAAACAGAGAAACATCAAACTGAATAGGAAGTATGATGTCAACAAGCTAACACTGGCCAAACGTAAGATTTAGGTAGTGCTGACGGAGTCAACCCTTAAGACTGATGATAGAAAGACGAGACAGGGGCATGATAAGCTGATGTTTATCACCAAGTATATCATGCACAGTGAGTATGTCTTTAGGATCCTAGGAAAACATTGGCACCGTTTTTTTTAGAAATTCCAGGCTTGCAAATGAGATTGACAAGAACCCTAGGGTAGTCTATAGGTGGGGGCACAGCTTAAGGGGGTTTTGGTGCCTCAGTTATGTAACGGCCTCACGACAGAACAGTTCCTGACTACCGTCTAAACCGTTGGAGTTTTACACTTGCAACAATTGTAACATGACCGTATGGTAGAAATAACACTAAGGGTGCACAATTAAACATTTTATTAATTTTATTAATTGCAACACATGTTTTGTGATCTACGTGATAGGTTGCAAGGATAATACGATTTATGTTGAAAGCACTTACCAGAATTGCAAGATATGTATCCAGGGGCATTTAACAGCCCTTAAAAATGGGGATAGCAGTTACCCCATGTCCAATCATTATAGGAGGGTACACCTATGGGATTGATCATGTTACAGAGGACGTCTGGGGTGGTGACAAGATGTTGTTTTTGAGACAAACAGAGGCTAAATCGATTTGTTGCCTGAAAGCAACACAGTTAGAGTACAACACTAACAATGAGTTCCATCACTTTCTGGGGTGACATCAGACAGATATATCCTTGGTGCCTTAATTCTTTGCTCTGCAGGCAATAATGTGTAACACTTAGATCTGCGGTTTATAATACGTTTATAGGACTGAAATGCCGTATTTGGAGGCACTTTTTGTGTCTTATTGGGAAATGCTATTTTCCGAGTGGATCCTACCTGGAATATGGAGATGGATCTTGTGGTGGTTGTATAATTATGGGGCATTCTGGCGAATATAGTGGTCCCCTTTTTGATGGACTTCTGTTCCTATTACTATGGGACACTCTGACTATGGTATGTTGTCCCTTTTGGAGGTATGGAATGTGCCGAGTGATGCTTTCTGGGCACAGGGATTTGTTCTGTGCTTTTGTACAAACACGGGGCATCCTGGTCTTTGTGGTTTTTCTTTGAAGGGATTCTGAAAGTAGTCTCTAAAGAATTGGTGGTGCTTCCGCATCCACATAGGTCATTTTAGTTTGTAAAGTTTTTCCCTTAAATGAACTCTGCAAGTAGTTTTATAGAACAAGCGGGGTTCCGCACTAATATGTGGCTGTCTGCTTGTATTGATGTTCTCTTAAACACATTTTGGGAAGCAGTGTTTTAAGAAAAGGTGTGGTCTGCACTAGCAGCAATATTATGCACTAAGATATCTAAATAGCATGAATTTGCATTGTTTGCTTGTCCCGGTTGTTATTGGCATCATATGAGAGGTGTGGAAATTCTCAGTAAGCCGTGTGCACAGGTTGCGCGTACACGATTTGATTACATGCTGGAAAATGTGATACTTCGATCTGTAGAGCTCGTTCATGCAGGAGCCTTCAATTGGGTCTTGTGACATATTAGGCATTATGAATGCTCTGTGCAAAGATTTCTAGACCATTGCTTATAAGATATATCGCAGGCTTTCTGAGGGCCTCATATTGATAGTGATGGTCGGACCGGCATCCCCTTTTGCTGTGGTCAGGAGACCGCCCGACAAGCATGAGGCGGTACGACTGCCGCATTATTATATGACCGCCGTGCTGGCAGTCGGAAAGTGCTCCATACCATGGCGGCTTGTGCTGCAGTCAAGTAAAAGTGCCACAGCGCAAGCTGCTGTGGTTTGACGTCCCTCCTGCACCTTCATGCACTGTATGCTGTGCATGACACCCAGTGCATAGAGGTGAGTAGGGGCACACTACATGTGTCCCCAGGGCCACTCTACAGTAGCCCACGATGGACGGGGTCCCTGTGTGGGGCCCCCAACTTCCGTTTCCAACAGCCTTTTTATGGTGGTCTTCCTGACATGAAAAGGGTGTTGGAAAGGTATATTGTAATCCCAAAGGCGTGCCTGCCTAGGAACCGTCGCCTTTCGGGAATACAATTTCGACCGCCGTCGGGGATCACCGATCCTGGCAGAGGCGGCGGTTTTCCCCCCGAATGGCTGTGGATCCAACCACTGGGTTTTTAATCCGGCAGTCAGACCAGAGTGCCGTCGGCGGTCGGACCGCCAACAATGGCCTGTCAGTGTGTGATTCGACCACCATCAAAATGAGGTCCTAAGTATCATGAGCCCTCTCCAATATGTCAGCCAGGGTTGGTGACGGTTGTGATTACGGGGAGAGGGGGGTACTGATCTTTTGTTGCTCTCCCACAGAGCTTTATAGCACATGTGTTATGCAGCTAAATTGGAAGGCCAATGCATAGACATTAAAGCACTCCTGATTGGGGCACAACTTGTTTTCCAAAAGCAATTTGTGGGATGGTACACTGCACTGCCGGTAGCAGACATTGACTCCCGTGAGGTAGCAAGAACAACTGGGTCTGATATGTGATCTGGATGGTGGGGGAGGCGCTTGTAATGGTGGGTTACATGGATTATGTTTGCTTTTTGGACATTGCCTTCAACTTTATGTGCGATTCAGGGATGATGTGACGCATAGGGTGGGAAGTTTAAAGAATGGTGGTGTATCTCTGGGCAGGGGCTTTGGGCTTTGTATTAGGGTTAAGCCTATGTGCTGGTATACTCATGCAGCAAGCGCCCCAACTAGGGCATTCACAATATATTTTGAGTGTGCTGAGAGCCTGTAGGGGGAGGGGACTTTTATAATGCGCTCCTGCTCTTGCAGAATTTAACATTTACTGTGTGGGCATATGAGCGCAGGTAATATGGTGGCAAAGCATCTTCCAAAAACAATCCTCTATATAGGTGAGGAATGGGTATGAGTTGTGTTTCTTTAGCTATGTTGATCTGCTATATAGTTATCAGTATAACGTGAGGGCTTGGCATATTTTTAGTAAAACGCAGGACTAATGTGGTAAGGCTAAGGGCAATTGTATTTTACCCTAATGTAAGCCCTAGTTCAGATAATATAAAGTGGGACATGAGGAAATATTCTCTAGAATTCGGTATAAGTGTGCTGTATTTATGCCCATCATGCGATCACGTTGGATAATGGGGCATCCTTATAAATCAAGTATGCGAAGAATGCGTTTCATAGATGATATACCTTCCTTGTTATTATTATTGTAGTTAGGTAGGAATAAGAAATGATTGCACTCGTAACAAGCTATCATTGCTCTTGCCTACCCATTCTGCAACTGGTCTTTATCCCTGTGTTCCTATTGATCATATCATAAGTGGGGTCATTACACTCTTCCATTACTTTCCTTCCCTAAGGTGGTGTGCTCTTTTTATGCCCTCAATCATGTTAGGGGGTGGGCCATCTTTATAATCGAGCATGCGAGGAACACATCTTGTAGGTGACATGCCTTTCATATTATTGTCTGCGTAGGTGGCTAGGAATGATAAAGAACTGCACTTGCCACAAGCTATTATTATTATTGCCTACCCATTGTGTAACTGGTTCCCATCACTGTGTTCCTAGTGATTACACCACAAGTGGGGTCATTACACTCTTTCCTCATTTTCTTTCCTTCCTTTCGCTGCATTGGTTTCACTTGACCCGAGGGCTCACATGTTGAAAAATGTGTGATCAAGTTTTAAGAAAAACCATGCAATCAATAATGGGCATGATGAGTGGGGTCAGATTAAGTGGAGCGAGCATTTGGAGTTGTGGTGCACATTTATGATTTTATTGATTGTGTTATAAGATTAAGTTGGAGAATAATCTATTTTGATGATTAGCAGCTGCTTATGAACCCCATATACTAGAATATGAATTTAATCTTCCTGGGTGTCGACAGTGGGGAACGCTATTATCCTCCCTAAGATTCGGGTGACTGTGGCGTTGCACCATGATGTATGTGACAAAGGAATCATGAGATTTTCATGATGTTCTGAAGACTGCTTTCTTTTATCATGATGAAAATGGAAATTGAACCATGAGAAATTAATTACTGGCTGATGCAGGCATTATTTCATAATTATGAGGTACGTTTCCAATATAGTATCACATTGGGCAGTATTAACATATATCGCTTTGTGAAACTACTGAGCAAAGTATATCTATGAATTATGTATTCCTCTCTCACATTCTTTTTTTTTTACGGAGTTTTATAAAGCGCAAACTTGACTCAAAAGCTTCGGGTATCAGAGCGCTTTACACGAGCACCAGTTGCATTACACAAGGACACATTCATTTTTGTTAGGCACAGGGGGATTAACTGATTTGCCCAGAGGGGTTGAGTCACTATTATGTTGCTGTTTCAGACGTTCACACTCTGGCTCTGGAATTTGCCTGTGGCGCATGAGGTGTTGGGTAGGACCCCCTTTTTATGGTGGGATTTCCTATGCACATGTTGTCATGTGAGTTCAATTGGTTTTAATGGTGTAGAACTTTGACAGTTCTAACAATAGGACGACCTTTTAACTGCTGTATAAATTGATTAATTGTTCATGTGATTTTTTTGTATGTATAACTGACTTTTATGTATATTTTTTGTGCATTGTTGCAGCCCTGAGGAAGTTCAAATCTTTTGAACGAAATGCGTTGGCTGCTTTCAGGCTGTTTTTATAGAACACACCCAAATAAATTCAATAAAGGAAGTTTTCAAAACATATAGAATTATGGATTTCTTAATGATTGGGTGCACCATTGCATATAATTATTTACAAAGTTTCAGATTTACTACATGAACAACTGAAAGATCCATTTATGCTCACATGCTAATGGAAACCTATAAATAAATACATAACAAATAGAATACATCATAATTTGCATACGTTTTCTCTGCATTCTCTCTGGCTCACAAAATAAAACTGGCCCAACAAGCCAAGTAAAAAACATTTTTTATGCACCCCTGTGCAACAAAATGAAAAAGTTCCCTAGCAGTGAGCCACACAAATTACTATTGGGAGGACATAATAATTAGTCGCTAGGTAAGAAAATAATAATCACATATTTTATAAGAATAACAATTATTGCCTTTCATTCACTTTGGCCTTCATATTTAGCACAATTTTACTAAAAGTAGCAAGGAAGCCCAAAGAATAAACTAGACTGCATATGTAAGCTTTCAGATTTACTACATGAACAACTGAAAGACCCATTTATGGTCACATGCTAATGGAAACCTATAAACAAATACATAACAAATAGAATACATCTTAATCTACATGCATTTTCATTGCAAGCTCTCTGGTTCACAAAATAAAACTGTGTTTCACAAACCAAACAAAAACCATCTTCCTTATGTACTCCTATGCAACAAAATGGAAAAGAGACCTAGCAGTGAGTTACGCAAACTACTATATGGAGGTCATGATAATTGGCCATTAGGAAAAATAAAAATCGCAATTTTTACAACAACAATTGACTTTCAATCCTACTAAGTAGCAAGAAGCCCAAAAAATAAACTAGAGTGCATATATAAAGCTTCAGAATTATTATATGAAAAACTAGAGGACACATTTATGGTCACATGAACATGTAAACGAATAAACGAATACATAGCAAATACAATAGATAAAAATAAAGAAATCACATTAAGTCTGATTGCTACTCTGTAGGTATAGTTAGTATTCCCAATTATATGAATTCCTCGGATATTACCTCCCTAATAACTTTCTACCCATTTGACGAATCACCACAAAATTTTCCAGACCTATAGCAATTTCTACATTTTGAGACAATGTAAATATTTGTGGTGAATCATTAAGGGGTGCAAAGATAAAAGGGGTCCCCAAAAGCGTTTTTCCACTAATGTATTTTCCAAAAACTATTTTGACATAGTGAGATAAAAGATGAATGGATTTACATATTTGGCAGGATTATACATTATGGTGCAGAGATGATGCTTTTCGAGTACTGCAGTCAAGTAGGGTTAGTATTCTTAAAGTTCTAACCCATTTAAACTTCGTGATATCTGTCACCACAGTACTTTCACAGAATTTTAGGGAATTTTGTGAAAGTACTGCAGTACATTGCCATAAACGTATTTAAAAATATATTAAAAAAATATATAAAAAGATAGAAATACATTCCCCTACCTTTTACCACTTTATTAAAGTGGTAACAGGTAGGGACCTACTACTTACTATATCTAAAGCCCTAACACGGAACACAGCCAAAGAGTAGTAAAAAAATGGGCTTTCTCTTCATTCACTAAAAACTGCAATTACCCAATTACATACACGCTTGTCATCGCCATGTTCCACAGTATACTGCAAAGTTATCGCGGTATAATATAGCCCAAAATAAAACTAAGGTCTAGATGTATTATTGGATTGCGGTACCCTTGGGTCACTCATTGTGTTGCTTGGGTAATGCAATACTTAAGTCAGATTTACAAAGGAATGCAAGGCCACCCTGCACGGCTGTGCACTGATTAGAAAATCTAGAGAAACTCAAGGCTGCGCAATTCGCTGTTTTGCATTACTCTGCACACCATAATCTACAATGTTGCTAAAAATCACATACATCCATATGCCACTGTATCCACTCCACAATATGCTATTCCACTTAAGTCCACTCCACTTGACGCAATTACACTGTACGCAATGACACTGTACGCCACTCCAGTCTATGTCACTCGATTGTATGCCACTCCATTGGACGCTACTCCACTATACACTATTCCACTCTACACCATTTTACTGCATGCCACTTCACTCTACTGTATTCCACCATATGCCACTCCACTCTACAACACTCCACTGTATGCTATTCCACTGTATGCCACTCCACTGTATGGTACTCCACTCTACACCTCTCCAGTGCATGGCATTCAACTCTACGGAATTTCATTCTACGCTATTCGATTGGAAAATACGCTAATGAACACCACTCTGCTGTATGCTATTACACTGTACCCCATGCCAATATACGGCACTCTAGTCTACATCACTCCATTATAAGCTACTCCACTGTCCGCTACTCCACTATACACTATTACACTCTAAGCCGCTCCACTGTACAACACTTCGCTCTATGCAACTCCGCTCTGTTCTATTACACTTTATGCAACTCCACTCTACGCCTCTTCAATGTACACCACTCCAGTGTATGCCACTCCGCTATATGCTATTTTAGTATATGCTATTCCATTCTATGCCATTACACTGTACGCCACTCCACTCTATGCCACTCCACTGTACGATACTCAACTCTACGCTACTCCAGTGTATGACCCTCCACTCTATGCCACTTCATTATATGGTGTTCGATTGGTCCCCACTCCAATTTAGGTCACTCCACTGTTTGCTATGTTATCCCATGCTGCTGTACACCACTTCAGTCTACATCATTAAATTATACACCACTACACTGTACATTACTCCACTATACACGATTACACTCTACGTCACGCCACTCTACGCCGCTCCACTCTACGCTATTAGACTTTATGCAACTCCATTCTGCGTCTTTTCAGTGTACGCCACTCGACTGTATGCCACTCCACTCTATGCTAGTCCACTGTATCCCACCTCACTGTATGCTACTCCTCTCTATGCCACGCCAGTGTATGCCACTCAACTCTACCCCACTCCATTCTATGCTACTTTATTGAACACCACACCACTGTACATCACTTCACTGTATACTATCACTTTCAACCCCATTCCAGTGTATGTCACTCCAGTGTACACCACTTCACTATACAACTCTGTACTGTACACCAGTTCACTATGCGCTATTACTCTTTAAGCCAGTCCACTGTTTGCTACTACACTGTACGCTATTACACTGTACTCCACTCCACTGTACACCACTGCAGTCTAAGCTACTTAACTCTATGCTATTCTACTTTATGCCACTCCACTGTATGCTACACCACTCTAGGACACTCCAGTGTACTCTTCTGCACTCTTTATAACTCCACTCTATAAAACTCGAATAGACTCTATGCCACTCTAATGGACTGTAGTCCACTCTATCCCTGTATACTTCACTGTCCAAATTTGCACTCAACTCTATGCCCATACACTCTATTGTACAACACTCTACTCCACTCTACGAACGTTTTCAACACAGTATGACTCAGCACTCCACTCATGCTTGAGACGCCACTCCAATTTATAACAGCTTCCTCGACTCTACTCTATGCCACTTCAATGTATGCCCTGCCACTCTACGTTAATCCACTGTACCCTAATCCACTCTACGCTACTCCACTGTACACCCCTCCACTATACCCTATTCCACTCCATGTCACTCCACTCTTCTATAATCCACTGTACAGCATTCAGTGTACGCTATTCTACTATTTGCTACTCTGCTTTACCTTAATCCACTATATGCCACTACAGTGTACGCCACCCACTCTATGCAGCTCCATTGTATGACACTCTCCGCCACTCTCTATAACTCCACTTTATAAAAGTCTACCACACTTCATTGCACTCTAAGACATTCTACACCATTCTGTCCCCGTACACTCCACTGTCGAACTCTATACTCCACTCTGTCTGTACACTCCAATGTACAACACTCTATTCCACTATACAACACTTTTCTAGATGACACAGCACTCCACTCTACTCCACTCTACTGTGTGAGACCTTGCTCCAATTTTTAACAGTCTACTACCAACAGAATGCCAGTACACTCCACTGCATGCCACTCTACTCTACGACACACCAATACGCTCTATTGCACTTAACTCCAAACTGTGTTACACCACTCTAATCTACTCTACTCCACTGTACAAGACTTTACCTCACTCTATGCTACTATGCAACAATCCACTCTACGCAGCTCCACTGTTTCACACAATCAATCAATCAATCAATCAATCAATCAATCAATCACTACTTGTATAGTGCAACTCTGTCAGTATCAGGGCACTCAGATTGCCTTGTACCTGTTGAAGAGCCAGGTCTTGAGTTTCTTTCTAAAGTCTGTCAGGGAGGGTGCTGTTCTGAGGTGGAGGGACGGGTCGTTCCAGGTCTTGGAAGCAATGTAGGAGAAGAAGCACCCCCCTGCTTCGGCTGCAACAGATGCAGGAGGTGTGCGCGAGAGAGGCGGAGCATGGGTGCCTTGCGGGCTGATGAAAAGTCAGTCGATGGTTAATGTTGAATGGTCCTTGATCATTTAGGGCATTGTAAGCATGGGCAAGAATCTTGAACTGGCATCTCTTCTGGATGGGTAGACAGTGGAGGTTCCTGAGGTAGGGGTGATGTGGGTGTTTATTGGGAGGGACAGAATGAGTCTAGATGCGGTATACTTTATGGTCTGGTGTCTTCTGAGGAGCTGGATGGAGATTTCCGTGTAGATGGTATTTCCATAGTCGAGGCAGCTGGTGATGGAGTCTGTGTGATGGTCTTCATGGTGGTGATTGAGAGCCATCTGAATCGTCTGCGGTGCAAGCTAAGGGTGTGGAAGCAGGAGGCAGCAACAGTGTTGACTTGTTATTTCCTTGACAGTGGGCTGACGAGAATGATGACTCACAAAACAAACCGACTATCCACGGGTCTAATGGGTCCAAACAGACTATACAGTAAGCAAAGACCTACAGAACTGTGTTCCTATTCTCAGAGGACACTGCTTAAAAAAGAAAAATCTTTAAAAACGACGGATTCCCATCACTCACCAAAGTGACTTGCTTCATCATCTGGGATCTCCTCCTGGTTGCACTAATGCAACCAAGGGCTACAACCCTTTCTTTGAGAGAGGGGAGCTCGCGGATGTTTTCAATACAGTGACCTCTAAAGTATCCTATAGATGTGAACAGATATTGTGTGTAAGAGTAATGGACACAGTGCAAGAGAGTGAAAAGCGAAGATAAAATTGAATAGCAGAAGAAAAAATTATTTAATGAGTATCTTCCGTTATCCAAATTCAAAACAGTGAAAAGGCAGTTTTATCAAAATAACTGCAAGGATGTAACTGGGTCTACATGTTTCAGCCACTAGGATTATAAGTAATCCTTGGCCTTCCTCAGGACCACAATGAAATATTGCTACTGCGTAGTGAAGATAATAATGGAAAAAAAGGAACAAACAAATACTAACAACCAAGTAATCTGATACAAAGGTATTAAGATCCTCTGTAATATACAGGATGCTGTTGGCACCTGTATCTTACGAGGAATGGACCTCACCTCCGTTTACGGTTCAGAAGTGGCCTGGGGTACCAACAGACAGAGCGGGGCCTCAATTCCTGAGCTGTCGTCAGGTGAGGTCCATTCCTCATTAAATATGGGTGCCAACAGCATCCTATATATTACGGAGGATCTTAATACCTTAGCATCAGGTTACTTGGTTGTATTTGCTCCAACCTTGTTTGTATTTGTGTGTTCCTTTTTTTGCATTATTATCTTCACTACGCAGTAGCAATATTTCATTGTGGTCCTGAGGAAGGCCAAGGATTACTTATAATCCTAGTGGCGGAAACATGTAGACCCAGTTACATCCTTGCAGTTATTTTGATAAAACTGCCTTTGCACGGTTTTTAATTTGGATAACAGAAGATACTCATTAAATCATTTTCTTCTTCTGCTATTCAATTTCATCTTCACTTTTCACTCTCTTGCACTGCGTCCATTACTCTTACACACAATATCTGTTCACATCTGTAGGATCCTTTAGAGGTCTCTGTATTTAAAACATCCGCAAGCTCCCCTCTCTCAGAGAAAGGGTTGTAGCCCTTGGTTGCATTAGTGCAATCAGGAGGAGATCCCAGATGATGAAGCATGTCACTTCGGTGAGTGATGGGAATCCGTCCTTTGTAAGGATTTTCCTTTTTTAAGGAGTGTCCTCTTAGACTAGGAACACAGTTCTGTAGGACTTTGCTTACTGTATGGTCTGTTTGGACCAATTAGACCCGTGGATAGTCTGTTTGTTTTGTGAATGATTATTGGGGAATATATCCACACTTGGTCTTTAAATGTTCCTTTAGACCATCTACTCATTGTTGGTTGTTATTGATGAGAATGATGCCCAGGTTGCGTGCATAGTCTGTTGGAGTGGGTGTTTATGTGAGTTCCGCTGGCCACCAGCTGTGGTCCCATGCAGAGTTGTTCCTTCCCAAAGAGCCGTATTTCCGTTTAACAGAGTTGAGTTTTAGGCAGTTTTTCTCTCATCCATTTGGCTATGTTGGTCATGGCATTGCAGAAGTTGATTTTGTGTTGGAGGGGTCCTTGGTGAGCGGGAGGATGAGTTGAGTATCAACAGTGTAAGAAATTATATTGAGTCCATGGGATCCGGTGATGCCTGCAAGGGGGCCATGTAGATGTGGAAATGAGTGGGGCTGAGGGACGGTCCTTGGGGTATGCTGCAGATTATGTCTTTGGGTGTGGAGGTGTAAGGAGGTAGTCGGTGCTCTGTGTGTGACCTGTTATGACAGAGGCAATCCACTTGAGGGCGTTTTGCTGTATGCTGATGTTGAAGAGTCTGTTGATGAGGGTGTGGTGGAAGATGGTGGTGAATGCAGCAGAGATGTTAAGGAGGATCAAGGTCACAGGTTCTCCGCAGTCGTGAGGGTTCTGATATCATCTGTGGCCATGATCGGCACAGCCTCCTTGTTGTGATTGGCCTGGAATCTTGATTGTGAGGCATCAAGTAGGTGGTTTTCTTCCAGGTATTTTGTGAGTGGTTGGTTGATGGCTCTCTTGAATACTTTGGCAGGGTAGGGGAGCAGGGAGGTCATTGGTAATTTTTGAGGTCACTGGGGTCGGCCAAGATTTTCTTTATGAGGGGTCTAACCTCTGTGTGCTTCCAGAAAGGTTGTTGTTGAGATGGAGGTGTGGAGGATGCTGGTAAGTTCGGTGCTGATAGTGTTGGTTCCGAGGTTGAAGAGGTGGTGGTGGAAGAGGTTGGTGGGTGCTCCAGAGTGGATGGACAGCATGATGGCTGTGGTGGTCTGGGTGGGGAGAGGGGAGCAGGTGGGAAGTGTTCAGCTGGTGTTTGCTGGTTGGTTGAGGTTGTTGAGGATGAGAGTGGTGGATTAAGGAATTAAGTTGTTGTAGACAGTGGCGGTCTTGTTGTGGAAGGGGTCTGAGAGGTTGTCACAGAGTTCCTGGGAGCGGTGGATGGTGTGCTCTGTGGCCATCGGGTTGGAGCATTATTTGACTATTTTGAAGAGTTCTTTCATGTGATTGGCTGTGGAGTTGATGCAGCAGTGATGGCTGATTTCTTTGCCTCCTGGATGCGTAGGTGTCACTTGCAGAGGGTTGTTTTGTGGGTGGCTCTGTCGGAGTGGTCTTTGGTGGTGCACTATTGCTTCTCTAGTCAGCAGCAGTTATGTTTGGTGCTTTTGAGCTCAGGGGTGTACCACCTTGCATGTTTTGAGGTTTTGTTGGCTCTTTCTGGTTTCCGTGGGGTGACTCTGTCGGCGCATTTGGAGATCCAGGAGGAGAAGTTCTGGATGGCTTGATTGACGTCTGTTGAGGTTTCGACTATGTAGTGTTGAGGGCCTGTGTCCTTTGGGTCTCAGTTACCTTGCCCCAGCTTCAGTGAGTAGTATTGTGGTGATGATATGCAGGGTGCCGGAGATGGTAAGGTGCACAATGGCATGGTCGGTCCGGGTGAGTTCTGTGACGTGGGTGAAATTGATTCTGTCACTGGAGGTAAAGATGGCTTGCTGCATGCATGGGTTTGTGACTAGTTCTGATAGGCAGATGTTGTTCAGGTTCTTCAGGAGGTTGGTAGAGTTGGCATTGTTGGGGTCATAAATGTGGAAATTGAGGTCGCCCAGAAGTATGTAGTGGTGTGAATCAATGGCAAGGGTGCGATGAGACTTGCAATAGCATTGTAGAAGGTTGGTTGGGGTCCAGAGGGCCTGTAGGCGAGGGTGCCTCTTATCATGGTCTTGGCATTGATCTGAAGCTGGAAGTTGAGGTGTTCCATGGGAGGTAATTGATCGTCGTTGGTGACAGTGCATCAGATGGTCTCCTTGAATAAGATGGCAATGCCCTCGCTATGTTTGTTGGTGCAGTCTTGGTGTGTCATCTTGTAGCCATGGGAGTGATGGTGGCGATGTTCGACGAGGGGTTGAGCCATGTTTTGGTTATGAAGGCCATGTCAGGGTAGAGGGGGGATGATGGTGTCCCAGATTATCATGGCATATTTGCAGATGGACCAGAAGTTGAGCAGGATGCATTGGAGTAGTTCTGGGCTGTTTGTGGTTCACTTTGTGGTGGCGGTTTGGGCATCCATGCATGTGGGTGGTCCATTGTGGCAGGAGAAGCGGCAGTAGCGGCAGGTGAAGGGTCCTTTGTTTGATCATGGGGAGGACGTGAAACGGCTGCTGGTTCAGTGGCTGGGGTTTATGGCCAGGATCTCCTCAGTGGTGTAACAGAGGATAGAGGTAGGACCAGGGGTCCTGGTGCTGGATGTAGTCCAGGTGCGGACAGGCTTGCATTTGGTGCGACTTTAGAGTGCAGGCGGCATACCAGCTGCCTGAGGCGGCACAGCAACCTCCATTTTTAGTCCTGGGAGGTGGAAGGAGCTTTGGGGAGGTGGGAGGGTGGGGGTGGGAAGAGCATTGGGAGCAGGAAGAGAAATGGCAAGAGCGGGTGGGGTAAGCACAGCAGAGGGCATGAGCCCAAAAACAGAAAATACAGTGACAAAAGTTTTAAACTAATTCAAAAAACAAAAAGTTAAGCAAGTCAAAATAAAGTAGAAATTGCAGTGCAATTAAGCCAATACCATTAAGTGGAATAATGCGTGCTTGAGACGGGCAGTCCTGAGAGCAGTGGGGTTAAACTGCCAGCAGTGGTGAGCTGGGAACACAGTCCCAGGCTTGTGGAGCTAGACATCGGCAATGGGGTGCAGTGCAGTGACCAATGCAGCTGTGCAGCGACCTCCATTAGTACTCCTGGGAGGTGGGAGGGACTGTGGGGAGGCAGGAGTGTTTGGGGGTGGGAAGAGTGCCAGGAGCGAGAAGAGAACCGGTGGGAACAGGCAGGTAAGACCAGCACAGGGCACGAGCCCAAAAACAGCCAATGGAGTAAAAAACTTTAATCTCATTCCAATAACGAAAAGTTACGCAAGTGAAAATAAAGTACAAATTACAATGCAAGTAAGCCAATACCATTAAATGGAATAATGCGGACTTGAGTTGGGCAGTCCTGAGATCTCCGGGATTGAAGAGGTGGCAGTGGTGAACTGGGAGCACAGTCCCAGGCTCGTGGAGCTAAACAGCAAGAATAGGAAGTGGCGCAGTGACCAAGGGTCAAGGGCTACACACTACTGTAATCTATGCAACTCCAATCTACAACACTCTACTACACTGTATGCCACTCTCCAACACTTCACTCCCATCTGTACCCCTTCACTCCACTATGCAACACTGTACTAGACTATTTGCAATTGTAAAACACTCTACTCTATGATACTCTAGTCTACTATATGACACTGTACGCAACTCTTTTGTATGCCACTGCACCCCACTTTACTCCACTCTATCTGACAGAGTACTACACTGTACTCCACTATTCTACTGTATGCCACTCCACTCCACGCCACTCAGTGCCATTATACTCTATAACATGTATGCCAATCCACTATGACACACTCTACAACACTGCAATGCACACCACTCCACTCTATAAAAATAAACCAGTATGTGACTGTAGTCTACATCAACTTCCAATACTGCATGATACCCCACCACACTCTACTGTACAACAATGTACTCCAATATATGACACTTTATTTGATTGTATACTATACTCCCACTCTACTGCACCCCATGCCATGATAGACTAAGACACACCACTCTACTCTATGACACTTTACTCTACTCTACACTACCCCACTCCAGTGTACTCCATTCCACTATATTCCACTTTACTACACTGTATCCACTCTACGTCACTGTACTAAACTCTGCTTTACGCCGGTCCACTGTCCGGCACTCTACCCACAGTATGCAACTCCACTCTACAACACAGTTCTACACTCTTTTACACTCGATCCACTCAATGCCCATTCACTTTACGCCACTGTACTACACTATGACACTCGACGTGACGCCACTCTACTTCTCTCTACGATACGCCACTCTACTATATGACACGGCACTCCAATCTACAACACTCTCCTTCACTGTACTCTACGGTACTCCACTTAATGATACTCCACTCTATGACCCTCTATTTCACCCTACTACCCTCTAAAACACTCTACTCCACTCATGACAGTCTACAACACCCTACTCTACTGTTCGAGACACCATTCCACTGTACAACTCGCTGCTCCAGTCTATGATACTAGACTCCACTATATGAGCCATGCCTCTACACTATACACTATATAACATTTTACTAGACTATGTGATACTATGTGATACACTACTAAACTCTACTCCATTCACTCCAATCTACAATACTCCATTCTATGACAATAGACTTTACAACACTCACTTCCACTGTACTGTATGGCACTCCACATAACAACTCTCCACTTGCGACACTGAACTTTACGTTTTGAAGCACATTTTTTTGTAAATTTAAAAAAAACATCCAAATTCAATTAAACCAAAGGTTAAAACTTAGTTATAGTTAGGAAACTGTTTTTCAATATACAAATCAAGTTTAAACTACACAAACTTTAAAAATTCTAAACTTGTAGTTATAAATTTCCTTCACAACTTATCCACCACCTTCAAATTATTATAAGTAGCGGACCTCTTTACACACTCTTTTCAGCGCTTTTTTGTGCTGGACATTGAAAGGGTCAGAGTTACTGTTCCCACTCCAATGTAAATCATTTTTAGGCAGGTGATAAACATTAAAGTTATCAGATTTACTATTACCACTCCAATCCAAACCATTTTAGGGAAGGTGTTAGATATCGAAGGAGTCATGTTCACTATCCACACTTCAATCTAAACCACTTTGGGGAATATGTTGGACGTGAATGGGATCAGATTACTATTCCCACTCCAATCTACCCCACTTTGGAGTCCAATCTACCCCACTTTGGAGAAAGAGTTGGACATAAAAGGGGTCAGATTACCTATTCCCACTCAAATCTAAAGCATTTTGGAGACCGTGTTAGACATTAAAATGATCTAATGTGCTATTATCATGACACTATCTTAAAAAAACTAAGCCTGGTTGGAACTTGCAGAGTTTTGCTCTGCAAAATTACTAGATATTACAAAAAAAGTCAGCAAAATTCCGGGGAACTTCGTGAATGGTCAGAAAAAATACTCACCCTTCTTTTCATGCTGTTATTTTCAAGCCTGTAGTGCATTTTACACTGACAATCAGAGCAAATTGCACCATATTGTTTTACTAATCCAATCCAATACTCGTTTTCGGCAATATACCAGAAAAGAGATGCACAATAAAAATACAAAAACCACAGAAAGTTAAAAACAACATCAACAGGTGAAAAAAGAAATGTACAAATAAGATTCATGCATGGGCCCCGCACGTACATAAGTAATAGGTCCAAAGATAAAAACTAGTATACGGTGGATCATGAATTCATAAAGTGTACAATCCCATAAAAGTGCCAAATTAATTTGAAACAACATTTCTACAGCTTCTTATCAATCACGCATGAAACAGAAACCTGAACATTGCAAATTCCAGATGTAGGGTCGTGTAGGCTTGAAGGATCCTATAGGCTTCCTCATTCCTTGAGGTGCCTAGTTCCCTACAAATAGGTATCAACCATTGTACACTTGTTCCTTTGTAGGCTGGACAGAAGAATACCAGATGGGGTAGAGCCTCCCTCTTATAGCCGTGCATTTGACTCTCCTGTTCCATACTATTCAATGTTCCTAGCCATTTTGACTAAAAACTATTGAGGAGGAGTTTTCCATGTCTAAACTAGACATAACGTTTTTTTAGCTAACTTTGGCTCTATGTCATCACAGAAATTCTCCAGATGGTAATTATCTTTGATCACTAAAAAAGAGATGGATAAAGTGCCTTGTGCATTCATTAGACGGTTACTGCGTTTGCAATTTTCAAATTGATATTTAACTCATTCTCAGTAATTATTCTCAGAAACCCACTGGATCGTTCTAGAGATTTGGCAAGCCAATCTCCTTGGGGGAATCATTGACAAATTTAATCCAGGGGAGTTTGATTGCATTCAGATGGCTGAGAATTTCCTCCAACCCATTTCTATATAACAAAAGTTCTGTGGCAACCCGGATATGTCTCCAAAAAATAAGCAGGAGAAGTTCTATCTTGTCAATAATCAGCTTGACTCCCAAATCAAGCCTCAAAAGTACTAGGGGAGTGCTGACTGGTAGACTCAAAAGCTGCCTTATAAAACTATTTTTCTACTATTGTTAAGGGTTTTTGATTTGCCTGATGCATATATAGTTGAACAGCAGGCAATACAAATTTGCAATGGGACCCATTGTATAGCTTCAGCAACCCCACTCTGCTGCTCCAGTTTTAGTCTTCTTTTGGCAACTTGCAATGACCAATCTAGCTTCTCATCGAGTGTAATCCCCAGATAGTCAAATAGGTGTACCTGCTCTGAGGGAATGCCATCCAAGGTGGGATTAGACCGTGTAGAGGGACAGAGATTAAAAACCATATATTTGGTTTTGTTGATGTTAATTTCCAGCCCCCTCCTCTCACAGAATCTGCTAAAAATATCAAGCAGTTTCTGAGTCCCATGGGTGTCTTGGATAGTAAAAGTGCATTGTCAGCTTACATGAGGGCATCATTATCACTTCTATTTAAAAAACAAAAGTAAAAAGAGTGGGTGCCAAAACACAACCCTGTCTAATGCCACGCATAATGGGAAAGGGCTCAGTGACTTTAAAGAGCTTACCACACAAAATTTGCACATAGTTGTTCTAGTATAGTCTCTCTATTATGTTGCGCAGGTAAGCTGGGATGCCCAAATCAGTACTGCATTTCCACAGCTGAGTTCTGGGGACCAGGTTGAGCGCAGATCTAAGGTCAACAAAGACTGCATACAGCCTCCTTTTCTCACTCACTCATTATCTTTATTCGACTATCAACCGATAGTCATAAAATCACAATCATTAAAAGGACCATTACATCATGCTAAAACATTAAAACACATACATATATGTTAACCATAACAATTTTAAAACAATTTTAAAACAAAATATGATAATCCCACGCAAAATGAGCATTAATAAGACCGGACATTCAAATTCATTACTCCTATAGTCTTATTATTTTCCTCTCATCAATTGCTTTCAGAATGTACAGTGTAACACTATAGCTAGTTAAGGGGTCTCCTAATCTCATCATAAAAATCATAGCCTCCTTACATGACCTTATATTATGGGTAATAAATAATGGCTTTAAATAAAACCGCCTTAGATTCTTATAAAATGTACACAGCAACAAAGTGCAACGTGCTCTGCTTACTTAGACTGTCACAAGGACATACATAATCAGCGGGCGGGTGTAACCGCATAGTAGGAAAAGCTACAAGAAAATGTACGATGTCACATCTAAACCTCGTTAGAACATATCGATGTTGTCCAAAGGCAACCTGTGAAAGGTCATTACTAGTAAGCGTATCAGTGCTATATGACATATATTGGGAGATAGTTGATTTGTTCCTTTCAATCAATACCCTTGAATCCATCCTATTTTCTAAAAAGGTGTCTCTTATTTCTTTCTTAGTGTGTGCCAAGGTTTTGGACATTTCTGATCACACTGATGTTTTATACGCCTTTTCTAAAACCGTATTAAGATATAGCAGCCACGGAATGTTAAGTGCCTTTTGCAATTTGAGACAGTCTAAAATAATTGATTTAGTAAAACCTGTTTCCTCTCTTTTCCAAATTGAGTCCCACAATAATATAGGTCGAGCCAGTAGGGAATCTTCTAGAAACCTAAGGCCCACCTCATGGTGAGCAATAAAATTAGATGCAGATGGTGGTAGGTATAATAAGCGTTTCAGGAATATATTTTCTTGAAGTTGCAAATCTTTGCTATTAGAGAAACCCCATAGCCCTGCCCCATACATGGCTATACTTATACTTTTTGCTTTAAATAAATCTACCATTCCCATAATTGTCCGGCTCCCCAACTTAGAGGGAACTTTAAAAATCCCTTGGGATGCCTTACTCATTTTTGCTTTCGTGTATGCAATGCAATATGTTGGGACCATGAACCATTATCCGTGAAAATAATACCTAGATAACAAAAGGAATTCACGGCCTTTATAATGGTATTTTCAATATAAAAGGTTTCAGAGGATTTAGGTTTAAGCCCACATTGCATGGTGTAAATTTTAGATTTATTTATAATCATTTTCTTCTGTAGCATAAAACCAGAGAATGCATCCATCAATCTCTGTAAACCTATTGGGGTTCTTGCAATAAGAACGGCATAGTCCGCATATAATAAACTTGGTGTTGGGCGACCTGCCACCATAGGGACGTCTGCATGAATTGCCTGTAAATGATTATCAATACTGTTTAAAAATAATGAAAATAAAATTGGTGCTAGAACGCACCCTTGCCGAATCCCCCGTCCCACATTAAAGTTCGCTGTACATTCTCCCTGAGGGCCATAACGGACTGGGTAGTACGTTTTTCGTACAGGCGGGAAAGGAACCCAATAATGGCCCTAGGGGCACCAATCTCTGATAAAGTTGACCACAACAAATGGTGATCAACTAAATCGAATGCGCTGCTTAGATCAGGAAAACAAAGGTTAAGGGATTCTGATTTTGCCCTAGTATATTTCCCAATAATCAATACTAGGTTATTACATTGTTCGATAGCCCCTAAACGTTTCTCAAACCCATATTGGACAGGTGACAGAACAGAATATTCAGTCGCCCATACCGCCATTCTTTTAAGGAGAACCCGACTCATTAATATCCTAGATGTATCTATGAGTGATATTGGATGGTAATTTCTAGGGTCTTCTTTGTTCTCCTTTTTGAATATAGGTATAATTATCGATTCGTACCATGTCATGGGAATTATATCAGTAGCAGCTGTGTTAAAAACCCTAGTTAGAATGGGTCCCCAGCTTACATGAGGGCATCATTATCACTTCTATTTAAAAAACAAAAGTAAAAGGGGTGGGTGCCAAAACACAACCCTGTCTAATGCCACACATAATGGGAGAGGGCTCAGTGACTTTAACAAGCTTACCACACAAAATTTGCACATAGTTGTTCTGGTATTGCCTCTCTATTATGTTGCGCAGGTAAGCTGGGATGCCCAAATCAGTACTGCATTTCCACAACTGAGTTCTGGGGACCAGGTTGAACACAGATCTAAGGTCAACAAAGACTGCATACAGCTTCCTTTTCTCAAAACTTACAACCTTCCAATAAATCAACTGCAATCTAAAAACCTGATCAACAGTGGAGGTATTGGTTTGGAAACCCGCTTGGAGGGGACAAAGTATGTTACTCTCTTCAAGCCAATGTTGAAGCCTACCTATTATCACCCTAATGAAAAGTTTTTGCATGGTATCTAAAAGGCAAATTGGTCTATAATTGGCAGGATCCAAGAGGCAAACTTTCTTATAGATGTGGAAAATCTCAGTCCCCACTAACATTTTGGGAATGCTGGCCTAATTTAAAATAGCATTAAACACCACAGTAAAATAGGGTATCCAAATATCTACTTCCGATAAAAACAAGTCACCAGGGATCTTGTCAATACGAGGGGCTTTAGATAGTGTTATCTTTCTTATGGCCTCTTTTGCCTCTGTGCAACTTATCAGGGGAAAGTTGTCTTTATCCCTCCCTGGCTCTAAATATAGGGGGCTAACTGGATGTTCTAGAACTGGGACCTCTTCAAGTTCATGTTGGTATAAATTTGTAAAGTGGGCTACCCATGCCTCTGCCACAACATGATTGTCAATTTTAAATCTTCCTTCCCTGTTGCCCGTGGCAATTAAATTCCAAAATAGGGTTTGGTTATCATCCCTTCCAGCTGCTAGGAGAAGTCCCCAATTTTGGCTGTCCCAATCCCTCTCTGCCCTTGCAAGGGCAGTTTTGTGTGCGGCTCTCCTTTCCAGGATATCTTCCCTCCTACATGACTTACTAGCAGTAATCAGAGCACTCTGGCCATACTACTACATTCTTTGTTGAAGCAGGGTGGCACACTACTCCTTGGCCATTGGCTGCTGGCTTCTCTGAAAAAGTCCACCTTTAGACTAATAAAGAGAGAATTTTGTACACTTCAACCACTGATGCAGCTGTTTTCTCAAAAGGCCCAGGCTTCAGAGTGCAAAGTGTCTCCAGAGCTTGACCCACCTTGGTATATGTTGATTTTATAGCCCTCTCTGACCTAGCCACAGCAGACCACAGAGTTCTACGTTTGTCATTTGTGAGCTTACACCTCTCATCCATTGGTTGTAAAAGAGATAGCTGGGTTTGTACTGGTGGAAGTTCCAGCTCCACCTCAAGGGCATTATGGTAACTATTGTGACTGTGTGTCATCACTGTATCCTCTAGGAATGGCTAGAATTTAACATCTAAGAGGATATAATGGATAAGGCTAGTGCTACCTGTTCTATTAAAGGTGTGGGCACCTTTTCTGTCAGGTTTAGGGGCATATTTACAAGCTGGCGATAAAAAATTATCGCCACTTTTGCAGCCGTTTTTGGCCAAAAAGCGGCGATAATTTTATCGCCTAATTAGCAAAGCCACGCTAACGTGTGAAACCTTGCTTTAGCGTGGGGATTCCTAACGCCCAGCTTTGCATCTCTAATGAGATGCAAAGAGGGCGTTCCTGACCTAACATGACAGGAGAAATGTCGCTAAGCGACATTTCTCCTATCATCAAGCCCCACGCTATGAAGCATAGCGGCAGGATAAGTAGCGATAACCACAGTTATCGCCACTTTCCTTGCGCTTGCTTCAGGACTGACTTAGCCATGATATCCTATGGAAGGTGGATATCATGGCTCAGTTTGTGAGTCCCTATCAGCAAGCCAACGCCACACTACGTGAGATTATCGCTGGATTTCCAGCGATAATCTCACGTTAGGCAGTTAGCGTGAGGATTTTTATCGCTGAGGAGATAAGCGTTGCTAATAGCACGCTATCTCAGCGATAAAAATCCACGTTACCCGGTGATAATTATCCTCACGCTAGGAGCGCTGAGCGATAATTATCGCCGGGTGTTGCTGATATGCCCCTTTGTTCTTCCATTGCACGCTCGAATCATGCAATTCAGGGATAGGGCAATTAGTTGTATAGCCGGGGGGACAACTTTTTGAATGTTGAGTGCAGCGACTAAACAGGTTCTATCCTCGTATGGCAGGGAGTGACAATTAACCTATTTCAGGTGTTCGAACTCACAGTTAAAATCCTCCCCACTATTTTAGCACATCAGGATTAAGGACAGTTATGTGTGAAACCAATACTTCTATGGTGCGAGATTCCTGGTACTTGGCAGACGGTCTCAGATAGATATTATAGTTATTAGCTAAATGTCCATTAGGAAATTTAATAGATACACAAAGAATGTCCTCAGCTACTATTTCTGGCTCCAACACCTTACATCCCACATGTATCCCAATCCATGTCATTAGTCCCCCAGAAGGCCTTTCATCCCCAAGTAACCTGGCGTTAGCACAGTATTTTGCATAGTTCAGATTACTGATTTCCTGGGTTTGCCATGTTTCTTGCAAAAGACAAATGCTAACGGTGTTAATATAATTGCCCCAGTCCGGATCACCCAGTTTGGAACCCAGATCAACAACATTCCAGGAAATATCTTTAGTCTTCTTATGAATCCCTGGAGAGTGCCTAGTCAGTCTGCTCCCCCAAGATATGCCATGCGACTCCCCCCACTGAAACTAGTGGTTTGTCAACTAGTGGGGGGATTGACACATTGAGGTCTGGGGGATTGCTGTTAGATGGGGGTCTGGCACCCAGCAGGGGTCAGAAAAAACCCTAGCCTCAGAGGCTATTTCTTGGGAAGTTCCTTTCCCTGTTGGGCACTCATTGTGATGTATGGGTGCTAGAGGTCCCAATCTTAAGTTTCGAACCCTACCTGAACCATGGAAACAGATGTACATCATCTCCCCATAAGTTGCCCTGCTAAATAATTTAGCACTTGAGACATAAATATGTCTGTTTCCTTCATTGAGTCAATCGACAAGGTCCAGAGGGCCATACCTAATGTGCGCTGGAATGTTGTACAATTCCCCTGGCAGTGGCTGGTTTGGTTTCGGGTACATGGAGCACAAAGATTGAGGGCTAGTGATGGCTTCAGGCCACCTTGCATGGGGTTGTGAAAGAGGTCGATAGAAACAACCCAATGGAAATAAACTCACCCCAGAGACCCTCATAAATCTGAAGCCACCCTTACATAGTAACCTATGGACAGCAGCAGGATCTCTAAAGTTAATAAGCATGCATTTGCAAAGACAATCCTTAGGCCCTTTCCCAAGCCAGCCCACACGCCATGTAAACAGAATGTCATTGCACATCTCAATAGGGAAGTCCCTATGTTTCCCTAACCAGCTGAGACACTTGTTTCTTTATTGTGTATTTTGTCAATAGTAGTTACTTTGGCAGGTGGCTGAGCAACAAGTTTCCCACCAGCGCATTTAGGTTTTCCCATAATGGAAACTTTGCAAGACTCTCAAAAGTAAAGCACTGGGACTCCCATACAGAATGTAAATTTCCTTTGTTCAATGCAACTTCCAAGAGGGGTGGCCGAGCCCAGCCTCTTCCGGCCGCGGATGGGCACAGATGGTCCTGCTCATGGCTTGGTCCTCACTGATGATTTTAAGCAGCTCTGGCGCCTGGATTCAGTGTCGTGGTCACCTCTGGGCCAGGAATGCTGGGGAGTGTAGTCTCCCTCCCTTACTCTGTGGCAAACTTCGGAGCAGATAAAAACACAAGTGAGGGTCCTGCACTGGGGGACGCCTCTGATGATTTTAAGGTGCTTCAGCACCTGAATTCAGCATTGGGGCTCCCTCCGAGCCAGGAAAGCTGGGGAGTTTAGTCTCCCTCCCAGCACAGTAGCAAAATCCCGGGCAGATAAAAACACAAGCAAGGGTCCCGCACTTCAGGACACCTCTGATGATTTTAAGGCACTCCGGTGCCTGGATTCAGCATTGTGCCCCCTGCAGGCCAGGAATGCTGGGGAGTATAGTCTCCCTCCCCAGCACAGCAGCAAACTCCCGGGCAGAGAAAAACACAAGTGAGGGTTTTACCTGCTTTCTTCTGTTCTGTGCATGCTGTTGGGCAATCCTCCCCCATCTGATATTTATCACACTCATCCACCCCTCATTTAATTATTTTTTATCAGTGTGTGTCTTCCCTTAAGCGTATTTTACATTTTTGTCTTCGTGTTTTTACTTTTACATGATTTTATGTACTTTGTTTTGTTTTCCCTTTCCTTGTGGGACTGTCCTCCGCCTTTTTTTATTCCATTTCCTTCTTCCTCTCTTACTACGTTTCCTACATCTTATTTCACCTGGCCCCATGGTAGAAGCAGGCAGAAGCGGCACTGCCAGTGCCATGCGATGGGCCCCTGTGGGTGCTGGCACCATTCAGGGGTGCAACCCTTGCCCTATTTGTACTGAGGTGGTCGTGCTGGTTTTTTGGTTCCAGGACCACCTCCCTTCCATGCTAACAGCAGACAGCAGGCCTGGAAAAGGTTACCCCCTGCGGTAGGTTCATCTACTGTGGAGGAGAATGCATCGGTACATTCGCTGCAGCACAGGGGTGCAGGGCACATCACAGCAGCTGATGTATTACTGGACAGATATTATTGATTGAGAACAGGACCTGCTCAACCTACTGAGTGTCGAGGCTACGGGGCTCTACCTGAGTAATAACCACTTTTTGTTTGCTAAAAATGCTCATATTTGTTTTCAAATAGCGTGTTGCTCACACTCAGAGGTAAGCTCAGTTTACTTTACAAACAATATTTATTCCAGCTTGAGCTAGCCTGGTAGTCGGTGCAACCTACTCGGCGCTCACTTGGGTTGATTATTTAATAAGTGATGCAGACTCCTCTGTCCTGTCACTGAGATAGTAGTATATCAGGATGTTAGCATTCTCTGTGCCTTTCTTTATTTAGCTCATACAGTCCCAATCTCCGAGTGATGTGTAGTATGCATTTCGGCACTGCAGTGTTGGCTGTGCAATGTGTGTCTGCTTCAGTTACTGCAGCGTTACGAAGTTTTCAATACATTACAAACCGAAAACAAGGTGTGTTTCCCAGTGCCCACTTAGTCACCTCCTCTTAGTACTTCACTCCATTATTCCTTCCTAAGTTACGGCCCAGCCTACCAAAAAAGTAAAAAATAAATTTCTGGCATTTGTTAAATTTTTCTTACCAAGTGATTTACGTATATGTTTCAGGGCTTTCATGACAGATTTATGCTTGTTCAAATATTTCGTTTTCGTCATTCATCAACTACAGTGACTGACTAATCAATAGTTTAGCACATTATGATCAGTGACATCCCACTATGCAATAGCAAAACCTTTACCTAGCTTAATTCCTCTAATTTACCTCAAAATTAGAGTAACTTTCCTTACTGCCTAGTGAAGATGATATTTGTTGAAAATGATTTGTGGTGGAGAGCGAGACCAGGGATTAAAGTGGGACTATGTGCCTGATTTAGAGTTTGTGAATGGGATACTCTGTGACAAACATGTAAAATAAAATATCAATATCCCTTTCCCTTCCCTTTATTATGTTATGTTATGTTAAAATAATTTATTAAGCGCACGTTCACCAGACGGTTTCTTGGCGCGGAGCGGGATCGGTTGCTTGGACAAAGGCAGTGGAATTAATTGTAAACCTGGGAAAATAACCATGTTTTGAGAGATTTCCTGAATTGTGAGTAGGAGGTGGCCAGACAAAACTCAAAAGGAAGGGAGTTCCAGAATTGAGGTGTAAGAGTCAAGAATCTTAGACCGCCGTGTTTTATCCGTTTGAATGGGCAGGCGGTTAGTAAGTTCATGTCTGAGGAGCGTAGATTAAGGGAGGGGACATAGTGCTGTATTTTGGTGGCAATAAAGGCCGGGCCGCGATCCGAAAGGACTTTGTAGATCGTACAGCCTAGTTTGAAAAGACAGCGTTGAGTCACGGGGAGCCAATGGAGGCTCTTCGACAAGGGTTTCACATGGTGAGATTTTGGCTGACCATAAACAAGCCTTGCGGCTTGGTTCTACACCAATTGTAGCCGGCGTAATAGGTAGGCTGGAATGCTGGTATACAAAGAGTTAGCGTAATCAAAACGCGACAATACCAGGGCAAGAATGACTTGGATCAAAGCCTCAGTGGTTAGATATCTGCTTATTTTCCGAATTCTTCGCAAGTGGAAGAAACAAGCAGAGACCACTGAGCTTATCTGGGCCTTCAGGGTAAGATAAATGCTGATCAAGATTCCCAGGCTTTTAACAGAGCTGACTGGGGAGGGGGGCAACCCAATTGTTGAGGCCAGAAATTGCATTCCAGGCCCCCAGTGAGAATCAGCTTGGTTTTATCTGGATTTAGTTTGAGCTGATTAATGTTCATCCAGTTGCTAATGAAATTCATTGTAGATTGAAAGTTCTCCATAGATGAGGGTGATGAATCGATGTTAAACACTAGCTGGCGATCGTCAGCATAGTTAAAGGTAACGACCTCTCTCTTGCAAAGGGCCAGAATCAGGGGAAATATATACAGATTAAAGAGGAGAGGGGTAAGGGATGAGCCCTGTGGTACCCGCATGTCAGTCTTCTTTTCTCAGCAGAGAAACTGGCAAGGCAGACTGCTTGATAGCGGTCACTGAGGAAAGAAGAGATCCACTTCAGTGAAAGGCCCCGGATCCCGGCGCTTTCGACTCGGTCGACCAGCAGATGGTGGTCGACCGTGTCGAAAGCGGCCGATAGATCCAGGAGCACTAGGGCTTGCGTGGCGTCCTGGTCTGCCCTCCTTCTTAATTCGTCGAGAGCTGCTAAGATGATGGACTCAGTAGAATGTTCGGGTCTAAAACCTGCTTGGTGTGAGTCTAGGTAGTGAGAATGCTCTACAAAGGTGCTAAGGCAGTTAGCAACATGGGCCTCTAGAATTTTTCCCAGGAAGGGCAGCAGCGATATAGGGCGGAAGTTGCTAGATGTTAATGGATCAGTGCCTGTTCTTTTCAGGATGGGTATGACTTCCACACTCTTAAATAGATTGGGGAAAATACCCTTGGTGAGGGAGTTGTTAAGGAGCGACAATGGGGGTTCGGGACAGTGAAGAAAGACTTCCCGGAGGATGTGGAGGGACAGCTGTCCATAGGGGAGCCAGAACAGACCTTTTTAAGTAGGGAAAAAAGGACCTCCTGAGTATTAAGTGGAATTTGGTCGAGATGGTGAAAATTGGAATGTGAGCAACTGGGATCTGGTGGTGAGATGGCCTTGGGGATACTAGATTTGACGGTGGCAATTTTTTCGATGAAATATGTATTGAGAGAATCGCATAGGGATTGTGATGGGGTGGGTTTTGCAGTGACACGATCTGGTTTGACGAGTTTATCTACTATGGAGAAGATGTCCTTCGCTTTGTTAGTCGATTCTAAAATTTTAGAGGAAAAGTATTCAGATTTGGTCCAGAGGATGGCGCTTTTGTATTCTTTGAGAGCCGATATAAATATTCCCTTTTTATTGGAGCAGTAATCCTGTCTCCACTTGCGTTTGGATTGACGCAGAGCCAATTTCTTCTCCTTCAAATTGTTGGAGAACCAACTTTGGGCATCATGGGGCCTCTTATTTTCTTCAGGGGGGCTACGCTGTCTCTAGCCGATTCCAGCCAGGCATTAATATTTTCCGCCTGGGTGCGAGGGGATGCCGTCTGGCCAAGGGGTGTAGAAACGGCTAGTAGGGCACATAATTCTGTGGTGTCAACCCGGCTCCAGTTACTGGCCATGATAGTACCTGGAGGCGGGACTTTGTGAGGAGGGATACTGGGAAAAGAGAAGGTAATAAAATAGTGATCTGACCATGTGCAGGGGAAAATTCGTAGGTCGGCTATCTCTAGATTGCATGTCCAGACCTGGTCAAGGGTATGTTCCTTTATGTGGGTAGCTACCTTAATATGCTGGGTGTAATTCATTCCCATTAGCAGGTCGGTAAATTCAACCGAGCAGGGGCTTTCCCGTGCATCGTGTGGCCAATAGTTGAAGTTGCCAATTATCAGCACTCTGGCATGGTTTATAACCAGCTCCGCAATGGCGTTGCCCAATGACTACGTAAATGTGGGCCTATGGAGGGGGGGTCTATAGAATGACGCGCATATAAAAGGGGAGCGATTGGATTTGAACGTAAGTAGAAGGCTGTCAACTGATGGGATACCTAATAAAGCTAGAGAGGTAAATTTGTGTGTCTGTGATATTACGGCTGCAACCCCTCCTCCAGCTTTGTTCTCCGACCTATTAGTCTGGAGGATATAATAATTGTCTGGGATTGCTGCTAAGATGTCAGGGCTGGACTCAGCTATCAGCCAAGTTTCTGATAAGAGGAGGATATCTGGTTTGTCGGTGTCTAGGAGGTAGAAGATCTCAAGTTGATGCTTTACCATCGAACGCGCAGTGCATCGTTTTTTCCACTGTCTACTCACCGCATGCAGGATATCCGTGTTATATGTGAAGTAGTATTATTATTATTCATCTGCCTCTTTGAAGTCAGGGTAGAATAGGAAGGCAGTCGGAGAAGAGCAGGGCCATTAGAAATCAAGTAAGTTAATAAATTGTGCATTACAGCTGCCACAAAAACATGCTGCAGACTGCAGAGAGTAGCAGGCCCGATGCTAGCATGCCTCCATTAATAATGCACAACAACAATACTAGTAATTGTGCTGCATATATGCCTTATTCATTAATGAGAGGTAATTTTTATATTTCCACACAAAGTGTTTGTTTATTTTTTACAATGAAATTCTTTAAATGAAAAAAATTCTGGTGATATTCTGGCATAATTCTGTGCAGTCAGTGCTATTTTTTATGTGATGCATGTATGGGAAAATCGTGGCCCTGTGACTAATCACATCAAATATTCCAATGGCCTTAGGGGACTAGCAATGTTTTGCTACTGTGCCACTATATGAACAAGTGATTGCACTGAGCATTACCATTTGTGTTTTTTATTTTTTTATTTCTCATTATTGCTATTCCTGTTGGTCCACCATCATGGTAGGTGAAAGCCGCCTGGCTGCCTTGCCACTGGATGGAGGCCATCCAGGCCAAATATCACTGGATGCTGACTTTGGAGGAGGAGGAGGTGAAGGCATGTGCCACTGCCATGTCCCTCTTGCCAGTCTGACATGCCTCCATCCCGGCCACACCATCAGCAGCACTGCTGCCAGCCAGAATCCACCACTGCAAGTCACCCAACGACACACTACCCCTCCCCTCCTCATCATCTACAGAACACCTTCTCCACTGCGTCCTCCAGAAGCTGGCGCTGTTTCTCCAAGCGGTGGCATGCCTTCACAACTGCCTAGATGCCCTCTGATGTTTTAAAATATTCTTTCTTTGGTGGGAAATACTTTGGTTGCGGATATAGAGGGTGCAAACTGGGAAGGGAAGTTGGGGCAAGGACTTTGGATTTACTTTGGACATTGGGGCGATTTATTTATTTGGGGAGAGGGGTGGTCCTATTGTGGGTTGAGAAAGTGGGTTTTATTTGTAAAAAAAATAACTGGGTAGTTTGTTTCTTCATTTGATGGCAATCTGTATTTTGTCTTTGCACTGCTTTTAGTGTAGCCTATTTTTTTTAATTGACAAAAAGCTGTTCTCTGAACACTCACATACTGTACATCGACTTTTCCCCCTAGACTTTACCGGGCTGATTATGAAGTTCTTTGCCATATAATTATTTTCTAGGTTATGTAATTTACTTATACCCAAACAATACCCTGCTAACAGAGTGGGATCAACACAGACTAGGTTTGTCTTATTGCTTGAGGATGTTAACTTTTGCCACTTTTGCCGCACCCATCCACTTATCAAACTGTACACCAGTTAGTTATACCATTGTCCTACTGGAACTATATTGAACGCTAGGGGGTATGCATATGCCTATTGCCTACAACATACATAAAAACATCTAAATCTTTAGTAGAAGTTCACTTCTCTTCTTAGTTCTCTTACCTTAATAGATGAAGCAATAGCTGCTATCTCTCTTAATCTTCCAAAATGTGATTGCAGGGTTTCCAAAGGTGCCTTCTAAATGGTGGTGGTAATAGAAGCAGGATAACAGGGAAGACATCACAAGCGGCGTCCCACTCACACCTAGGTGAACCACAACTGTACGATTATTCAGAAGGAATATCTATCGCAGGCAACTAGATTGAAAGAAAATGCAGAGTTAATGGGTAAATTCCATCATATCCTATCAAAGACTGAAACTAGACTACCATCATGACACAAAGACCTGATAATATTACACAAACAAGCAGTAGTAACTTATGAGCAATGGGGAGGTAGTATTTAATGAGTTTATTAAAACAATTATTGCTAGACTTACGAAATCCTCAATTCAGGAGGAGTGGACTCAGGAGAAGGTTAAGCACTTAAACAACACAAGGCCTGAATGATGATGTTGATGAATGATGTTATATACGTATTCCTTGTATGCATGGGTGAGTAAGTGGGGCTGGCGTGGGTTATAGCTCAGTTGATAGAAGATGCCACAGTGAGTTGGTGTAGCTTTCACCATATCAACCTCACCAAGTGTGTAATCCATTTTTTTGTGTAAATGTATAAGTCACATCTCCATACATCACACCCTAGGGGAAAGGGTTAGGGGTTTGATGACAGGATAGGAATTGGTAGTTGAGGAAAGGTGCGACAAAGGAAAACACTACACAACAACAATATTCATCAGGTCGAGGAGAGCAGCACATCATCACCATCAAATCTGTTGTCAAAGGAAATGAAGGAATGACAGTTCAATTAAATGTAAAATGTATTGTGAACTGCCCTCAAGCCCCATAGACCCAAATTATTATACATCTTAATGTTATATCATCTAGGGTTGAAAAATATAAATTATGGAGGAGTGAACCCACACAGTTCTCCTAATTATGATTGATAAAAGAAAAATAATACTGTAAATAAATACCAAATTGGGCTGAGCATCTGCATTCTTCTCGGAATGTCCGTCTTAGGTGCCTACCAATTGGGTAAGGTAAGCAGGAGTGTTATGGAGCTTTTACCTTTTGTGTAGGAGAAGAGAAGGCATGTGGATTGTAATGTCAAGGAGAAGGACAGAAGGTAAGCTTCATGAGGAGTGAACCAAGAAGCAGAGCAAGAGCATAGACTGCTGCAATCATTCATGATGACTCATGCATGATTAGCTGAGAAGTGTAAGCAATTTTACACCCAATCCCGGACAAGCAGCTGCATTTACCTGGCTGATCAATCTTGAAACTGTCATAACATTTAGCCAAGTGCGTCCATCATGTGATGATGTGGCATCGCATATCTGTCTCCAGTGACAGTCCACCCTAACCCCAAGACCACATAATAAAGGAGTTTGACATTTGAGCCAGCACACTACTCAGCATTTCCCAAATCAATACACCTCTCTACAGTCCACACGACTGAGAAGGCCTTTTAGAGTCATCATCATGCTGGTTTTCCTTTGAGTAGATAACTTCCTTCTTCTGGCTGTTGAGGTAGTTACACCCTGAGTCCTGACTCTGAGTAATGAATCAGTCCAATTCCTGACCCAAATGAGATTGAGAAAGATAGACCTGTAGTGCACTGCTGTTGATGAACAAGAAGAGCAAAAGAATTGAACATTTTGTGTAGATTTGTATTTGTTAACTAAACTGATTTGTCTGGTCTCTAAAGAACCAGAAAAAAGTACAGCAAGGAGTGGATCATGAAAGCAAATCTAGGTAAGTATGAAGGAGCAAATCACCTTCAGGTAAAATAACCCATCAGCCCCCAAACATTGCAAATCATCAAATCAAGTTTACAAATAAGTTCCGCACCCTCACTGTTTGCCACCACACAAATCATCATCGCTCACACTTTGTTAATAATATATCACTCATTAGTGCAATAGTTATCTAATAGACACAATTGTCGCATTGTATTTCCTCTTTTTACACTGAAGCAACACATTGGCAGTCTTATAAATTACTGATATTTACTGGTGCAAACCTTCTAGGGAAAGAAGAAAAGAAAAACAATTTTGGCAATGCAGTTCAACAATAATCTGAAAGTTCTATGGTGCCCTACTCAGTCAGGGAAGTAGAGTTTGTTCTCAAACTCAGGGGGTTCACCCAAAAGTTCGAAAGCTAATGCACTTGAGTGTGACCAATCGCCCTCATCCTCCTCCTGTGGTGTTTCAGGAACAGTGTAATCATGTGGCATGACGTGTGGCTTCATTTTAATCATCATGGTCAATCTCTCCATGTTTTGAGGAGAGAGACTGGTCCTTCTGACTGTGACAACTGTACTAGCTGCACTGAACACAACGCTCAGCAGATACACTGGCTACTGGACAAGCCAGATATTTGTTTGCCAGCCTATTGAGCTCCTGGCATTGGTGCATCTACCCATACCAGTAGACCAATGGGTTTCTGTCCATGTAGACCTCTTTTGCATCATCCAGATAGGATTGGACCATCTTCTGAATGTTCATTGGTACTGCCACTTTCTCACCCTCAGTTTTCTTTGCCTCTGCACTCGACTTAAGCCCTTCCACTTGAAACCAAGCCATTGCAGAGATTGGGTATGATTCTTCTGTTGCTGATGTTGTTGCTGATGCTCTTGCTGGTGTTGGCTACTGTGAGACACCAGCACTGCCCTCTCTTGAAATTGAAGGCTACACACCAGAACCTTTGCCTGGGACTCTAGTGCCCAGCCATACTTCTTCCAGGTCTCTGTCTTGCTTAACAATCCACCTCTTGTAGAGTGAAACATCAGCTTCTAAAAAAGGAATGCAAGTGGCCAGCAGTTTTTTGTACAGAGGATCAAGTATTGTGCCATATATGTCCTCTTTGGAGGACATGTCTCTTTTCAGCCTTGGATTAACAGCCAAGGGAAGGATTAAGCTCCCAACCAACTCAAACAGGGGTTTAATATTCTCTGAGGAGTTATACCACTGATGGCAAGAGCTAGGTTTTGCTTAGTTTGGGAATTTTGACAATCATGAGAAATGAATCACATGGAAAACTATATCAGCACAACATGGCAATCAAAGTGCTGCTTTAGGGATGAGATTTTGCCAGGTATCTGATTTCCTCAAGAGCAATTATGCTATGTGGAGTGAACCAACATGTCATATCATTAGGCAAATGGCAAATAGGATGGTAGGTGTGGGATTCTTGTATCATTTAGTTCACCAGAAGGTCAATGGGGCTAAAAGCATTACAGAATTGCTTCAGAAATCCATAATGTGACAGGATGCAATTTGAGGGGGGCTAATTACAAGAAAATGAATTTTCTATCCAGATGTATGGCATACTTCACGCCGCTACGACTGTATAAAATGTTTTCAACATTGGGGAATCAGTGTTTTAGATGTCAAAAGCTGGAAGAAGATGGATGGGTGCATGTCTTTTTTTTGTAATAACCTTCTGCTATTTTGGAAATATGTGTTTGCAGCTATTAGACCTCTATGTCTATAACAATTGTTCCATTTTGTATGCTGGTTCTATTTGTTTTTTTAGAGGAGGTAAGGTGTTTAAAAAAATATCACCAGTATTTCATATTAATTTCTATAACAGTGGCAAGGTCACTCATTTTACAGAATTGGAGAACAAACATACTACCAACAATCGGTCATTGGATCAGCAAGATATGCAGGACTTACAAATAGGAGGAGGCTTATGCAAAGAGGGTGGGTGCCACTGTAAGATTCAGGGCGACATGATCTAGCTTTTCATTGCACATTATAAACTAATGAATTTTACTGTAAATAGATTGTAATGATGTGTGTAATCACTCTTGTACATGTGTAATTAGTAGGCTGCTAATTATGTATGCACCTTATTAATTGCAATAGTTCTAATTGTGATCAAATCTAGGTAGAATAGGCTGCTACCCAGGTATGCACTTTACTAAACCGTTATAGTAGTAACGCTGAATAAAGCTATGTAGGGCTGTCATGTAGCTCTGGTGAAGTTCTGGAATTTTAGGATTTACTATGCTGCTAGTTGCATTCAAACTTTGAAGATATGTTTATTACTGATATATTTTTAGGCTGCAGGAGGTAATGGGAATTAAAGAAATATATATTCATAATTGCTAAAGTTCGAATATTGTATCTTCTCTTAGACTATGTCGGTATTGCACAAATGTAAGGTAGTGACTGATGCTACCCTCAGGATGACTGGATTTATATTAGCAATCTGTCATCGATCCTAGGAATTTTGGCGATTATATGTCTTTCTTTGTATAGTGTTCTTTGTAATCTTGTTCTTTGTTCTGCTCTAATAATTTTTTTTTTTAAACTCATACGCTTCTTTGTTCACACCAACAAACCTTCCAACTCCTTTTTTAACCAGTCCCGTAGCACATGCAACAATGAAATTGCTTGGCCCATCGTACCATCCCCCTTTCTGACTTCATGTGGGAAAACCTAAAAAAAAAGTACCATTTGTGTAAGGCATTTGACTAACCCAATTTATCCACCTCCATGGTCATGCTTTTCCCAGTTGCATCCCCACCTCTTCGAAGGAAATAGTAGGTGATCGGTCTGTACTTCTCAACATGTAGTAAGTCGGGTTCCGAAGTGTTCCGAAGTGTTGGCACCAGGTCCTGTATGAGGGCTTTAACCAGTATTCTATGAGCACACTAAAAGATCCTCAACTGCTTCCGGGCTTTTAGAGAATGAGTGCAGATTCTTCTGCAGGTGACTAGTATGTTGCTGACTATGTCTTCATCTTTGAGAAAGTCCAGCGCCAGGAAACCGCTTGGTAACAGAGCGCTTTACAAAACTCTTCATCATCAGCGACTTCACTAGACACAGTGCCTAGAGCACGTAGAATCGCTGGGACCACTAGTAACCACCCAGAGGAGTGACAAAGGGAGCCCACGGAGGACGGGTGCAGTAAGGAAACACAGACGCGTGCTCCGTACAACTCTATGGGAAAGTCGCAGTTGGAAAATTACAAGTTAAGGACACTTCTAAGAGGACTTCAAGCAAACCCTTTGGAACTTAGGAGGTTCTAAGGCCAACCCACCAGTGAGTACTGAAGTACCCGTGTTACCTATGTCAGAGGAACCGGGTGCATAGGGATCAAATGGTGTCAGAAACCTTTGTTTTTTTCAATGGGGAGCTGCAAAGAAGTCCTGCTGCCAGGAGGACGAAGAATGTCTGGTGGAATCCAAGCCTGGATTCAAGGTGACAAAAACCTGAAAGCAAAGGGGACAGAGTCTGGGTCACTTCAGGTGACCAGGGGCTCGGTAGTCAAATGCCCACTGATGTTGAGTGCTTCAGGAGTGAAGAAGGGTTGCTTGACTCTGCCGCCACGGAGACCAGGAGATGTTGAGGACAACCAGAATCCGGAGGTGAGTTGTCCCACGAAGGATGTCGAGTGCTGAGGGGTCGATGTCCGGCTGGAGCACCAACAACCCTTGGCAAATGCAACCCATGCGGTCAGAGGAAACAGGTTACGGTGCGGACCAACAAGGTCCAGGGGACTATCCAAGCAATGGAGAGCCAGGGCACATCTGGAGCAACCAGGTAAGCCCAAAAACAAACAAGGTGACCCTCACCAGGACCCACAGGCCAACGGACCAGAGATCGCGAGGAGACCTTAAGCAAGTTTGCAAAGCACCCGCCTACAGGACACTCGAGGAGTGGAGGCTGGAACTCTTCAGTGCAAATACTGCTCGGGGTCAGTACTACACAAAGTCCAATGCACAAGTTTGGGAATTGTCACTAAGCATATGCAACTGCAAAATTACGCTGTTCACAGGGGCTCGGGTTGCACGGTCCCCACGAGGGATGCTGGTCTCAGAATCGCTGAGAGGGCAGATCAACCTCAGGAACCTTCGGGAACCCACCTCCTGTGTTGCTGAAATCTTTGGAGTCCTAAAGAGCTCGGGAGAAGCAAACCGGTCAGATACGTTTAGGTGCCTGCTTTTGCAGGGGAGTAACTCCTTTACGCCAAGGGAGATTCTTAAGTCGTCCAGCGTCGTGCAGGCAGTCGAAGTACAGAATCTTGTCCAGGTAAAATCTAAAGTCCTATAGTTAGGTAACCCACTTTATACCCATGGAAAGGGGTTGGAAAGATTCTGTAGACCCTCCTAGGGGAGGGGCAGGACAGAGGGGTGGCTACACCCATGTCCTTTGTCCAGTTTCTCACCAGAGCAAGAGCAAATGTCTCCCAGAACTAGTTTGAGCTGGACTATGCACTTGGACACCAAAGGTGCCCCCAGTGCAGACTTTCTGACACTCTCAGAGTGCAGCCACCCAGTCCCAATACACTAAACCCGGTCTGGGAGGTGGCATATTGTCATGCCTTCCTCTGGTCTAGCTTGGCTCAGCAGCAGGAGAGCAGAATTGTGTCTGTGGCTGGCAGCGTCCATTTTGTGCTGCCCAGGTCGAGAAAGCTGGTACCGGGTAGACCGGTGACCCACATATTTCCCTTTGGAAGGGTGGAATCATACCTCCCACACCAGTTACTGGTGTGGAGGTACGATTCCAAGATGTTTGACACCAAACACAACATGTTTCTTAGCAGCCGTTTTAAAGTTAGCATTTACCGCTGCATCACAGACAACCACGGAGAATGGTCTCTGAAGGCTGCAGCGGGGCTCTGCTCATGCAGGGGCACCCTCTCACGTAAAACCCAGCACCCTGCCTTCAGGATTGTTAAGGCCTGCCATAGGGGTGACTGATAGGTATTTAAGTGTAGTGATTTAGATCGATATAGTGAACCTATATCTTAAGTAAGTGGTGTAAGCACCAGCTTACACAGTCTGCTGTAGCAGGCTTGTCTTGTCAATTTGAATGGCCTCTCAGGAGTGTCATAATATATGCTTCAGCCCATTGGAGGCCTCTGGGGTTCCTATGCCCTGGGTACATGGTGTACCATATACTAGGGACTGATAAGGGTACCCCAGAATCCAATCTGGAGTGTACCTAATGTACATGCATATTAATTTTTAAGAGAGAATGCAGATAGACTGGGGTCCTGGATAGCAGGATCCCAGTCAGACTAGGCCAAAAACAGTACTACATCAGCAAAAAGTGGGGGTAACCATAAGAAGCAGATCATACTTTCCTACATAGCCCCCCAAACATAAGGACATTAAACTAACCTTGACCAGTTGAGTCTTCATGTTCTAAGTGGAAATATCTGGAGAGTCCATCTGCATTGGCATCATTACTCCCAGGTATATGTTCCACTGTACACTCCATCCCCTGTAGGGAAATGGACTACCTCAAAAGTTTTGGGTTTTATCCTTCATCTGTTTTAGCCATAAGAGGGGCTTATGGTCTGTCTGAACAATGAAGTGAGTGCCAAACAAGTATGACCTCAACTTCTTCAGAGCCCAAACCACAGCAAAGGCTTCCCTCTCAATAGCTGACCAACGTTTCTCTCTGGGGGTCAGCCTTCTGCTAATAAAAGCTACTGGCTGATCCTGACCCTTTTCATTCAGTTGTGATAACACAGCCCCTACCCCCAACTCAGATGCATCAGTTTGAACAATGAATTGTTTGGAATAGTCAGGACTTGGCAGAATGGGAGCAGTGCACATGGCCTGCTTCAGGTCATCAAATGCCTTTTGACAGCTAACTGTCCACTGAACTTTCTTAGGCATTCTTTTGGAAGTTAGATGATTCAAATGGATCACTATGGAGCCATAACCTTTGACAAACCTCCTGTAGTACCCAGTCAGGCCCAAGAAAGATCTGACCTGAGTCTGGGTGGTTGGAGCAACCCAATCCATGATGGTTTGGATTTTGCTCTGCAATGGTTGAATCTGTCCTACACCCACAAGGTGGCCTAGGTATACAACCTTACTTTGCCCTATATGGCCCTTGGTGGCCTTTATAGTGAGGCCTGCCTTCTGCAGGACCTCCAAAACATTTCTTAGGTGGACCAGGTGATCCTCCCAGGTGGCGCTAAAGGCAGCAATATCATCTAGATAAGCTTCACTATAGGCTTCCAGACCTGTGAGAACTTTATTCACCAGCCTTTGAAATGTGGCAGGTGCATTTTTCAAGCCAAAAGGCATCACCACAAATTGGTAGTGCCCACCAGGATTTGAAAATGATGTTTTTGGTTTTACATCCTCAGCTAATATGATTTGCCAGTAACCCGCTGTTAGGTCAAATGTACTTACGAATTTGGCCGAGGCCAAAGTATCAATCAGTTAATCTGCCCTCGGAATTGGAAGAGCTTCAGTGCTAGTGACTGCATTGAGTCCCCTGTAGTCAACACAGAACCTCATCTCTCTTACCACCCTGGATGCGCGGTTTTGGTACCAAGACTACTGGACTAGCCCAAGGGCTATCTGAGGGCTCAATCACTTCCAGTTCCAACATCTTCTGGACTTAGGTGGTTTGAGAGGTAACTCCCATCCCTCATTAACCAAACATAAGGGACCCCTAACTGGATGTCCAAACAGAAGTTCAAAAGGGCTATAACCAACCCCCTTCTGAGGAACCACTCTGTAGGCAAAGAGAAGGCAGGGCAAAAGGATGTTCCATCTGTGCCTAAGCTTTTAAGGGAGACCTTTTATCATGCCCTTGAGGGTTTTGTTGAATCTCTCAACTAACCCATTGCATTGTGGGTGATAGGGTGTGGTAAATCTGTAATTCACTCCACACTCCTTCCACATAGCAGTCAGGTAAACATAAAGTTTGCATCTCTGTCTGATACTACCTCCTTAGGGAAACCCACTCTGGAAAAGACTCCCAGGAGAGCTCTAGCCACTGCAGGTGCTGTGGTAGTCCTAAGGGGAATTGCCTCTGGATACCTAGTGGCATGGTCCACCACCACTAGTATGAATCTGAGCCCGGATGCAGTTGGAGGATCCATGGGACTAACAATGTCAATCCCAATCCTCTCAAAGGGAATCCCCACCACAGGTAGTGGTATCAAGGGGGCCTTTGTAGTATCTATATGTAAATATCAATGGGGAGGGAATGAGAAGCAGTGATCCATCCGGCTTCCAATGGTAATGCAAAAAATCAAGTTCTGGGAGAATGGATCACTTGTCCTGTGTTATCAGGGTCTAAGATCTTAGGAGTCTGTATAAGAAAACCCTCATATGAGTACACAGGTCGGTGGCGGTGTATCTTGATTCTCCGCCTTCGTGTACTTTCACAGCATCTTCATTGGGTTTCTTTTTGTTAGAATGCTGTCCTCCACCTGGAGGTAGACCAACTGATGTTACAGTAGCGTCCAGGTATCAAAAAAGGAGAGGGATGTGCAAGGTGCTCAACAGTGGTGAGGTTAAAATTCCCTACTCAACTCTAAAAGCTACAAAAGAATTTTAATGAGAACAAGAGTAGAGTGGGAAATTAAAATGAAAGTGATGTAGTTGTAGACAGAGTTAATAGTCTATTACATCAGTGGCTAAGGTCTGTGAATAAGGTCGACATGTTTCAGCCTTCTCGTGTATTCTTGAGGCTTTCGTCAGGACCAAAAAAGTGAAAAGGGGCCCGTTCTGCCACCTTTTAGTGTGTGATCAAGTAATCACAATTATGTTGTTTCTTTCGAAGAGTTGTTGGCTCTGTAATTTAAAAAAAATTGAATTGTGATTGTTCTACCCTCTTTACAGCATCATTAATACAGTGACCATTTGTCCTATATCATTGGTGGGGCTGTGACAATAATAATACAATGATTATCGTGCTTCCAATTAAGCACTTAGAGTAGAAAATGTACGCGCTATAAACAAACTTAGCAGACAAGGAGAGACTGGCATGTAGGTTACAAGAAGAGGAAAGTAATTAGAATCACTGAATATCTTGATTATGGTAACACTTCTGTAGTGTCATTGTTTTAGAGTACATACGCTATAGTGTGAGGAGCAGTCGGTCATTCCTGATGGTATGAAGGTATTTATGGGGATATAGCTAATTGAGTGAATCAGATGACATTAGTCCCCTAGTTCTCATTCTACGTGTATTGAGCGTTCGTATTTTTCGCTTCTAGTTTGATGGCACGAGCAGTCTATTGTTTATCGTGTTTTATGTCAAAGCGCATACAAAACTGTTGACATTAACAAGTAAATAGATAGTTCGCTTTGTTAGGAAGCGTCAAAATTTGCACCGGTAGTGTATATGAATCATGAATAAAGAGGCACATACAATTAGCTTCTGAGACACACAAACAGTCAATTGAATTACCCGCTGAGTCGTGAGGATTACCATTCCCAGGTTAGTATGAGTATAGAAGTTCTCTCTATTACCTGGCTCAATGTCTTGTATGAGCTTCCTCGGGACTTCAGAGATCAAGAAACCTGTTCCTGTAAGGTTAAATGCTAATTAGTTGGGTGCTCTTACCGCGTCGGTCTTCTGTCTCGTGGTAGCGAGTATCAAGGGCTTACCGGTTCTTCATCACGCACTGCTTGTGCTGACTCTGATCGCCGTGTCCCGGTTAACGCGGGGCCGCGTATCGGTCGTTTTTAGCTGCTTGGAGTTAGAAACTAAGGAGAGACTCTCCTTCTTGCATCTGGTTGGCAAGGCGGTTGGCAAAGGTCTTCATTGTTAGAAAGAAAAGACTATCGAGTAAGATATAAGTTGGCATAGACCATGTTAGTGGTTAAAGAGCAATAATTGATTCTAAAAACAAATCAATGGTTTCAGGGTAAGCGAAACGTTTAGAAATTGTATAAATGTGTTCGCTTAGTGTAGGAGGGATGAAAAATTACGGGGTTTATTTACAAAGGCTCATTTCTGAGATTATATAGTGTCATCATGGTGGAGTGATATTTTGTCAGGTTATTATTCAGTATTTATTTTATTACTGAGATTATTCTTTTTGAGGGTGATGATTTGGCGTGATCTGTTTGTATTTTCTCAATCATGATGTCACGCCAGTGTATGCCATGGGATAAAATCATTCAATCCCTCGATATCAGTTTTAAGGCGATGTACCCAGCGCTGTTCTTTTTCGAACAAGATGCGTTCGGCATTATTTGTTGTTACTGACAGGGTTTCTAGTACTACCCACCTCAGGTCTTCTGCATTGTGGTTTTGCTCAATGTAATGTTTACTCATTTTTGTTGTTGCTCTCTTGCAGTTCACGTTGCTCTTGTGTTCTCCTATGCGGAGCTTGACTTTACGGCATGTCATACCAATGTATCTCTTTTGGCATGGGCAGGTGATCATGTATACCACGTGGCTGGTATTGCAGTTCGTGTGATGTCTCAAGGTCCATGTGAGGTTCAGTAGCAGATCAAGTTTTTTCGTGGCTGTTGTAAGCTTGCATACGGCACATGACCCACATGGGTAGTGGCCCGTGATTGGACTCATGTTCCAGAGTGTTGTTATGTTTTCTTTTTTCTTAGTTGGGGCTGGCCTAGTATGTACTAGCTGATCTTTCAGGTTACGTGTCCTTTTATTGGCAAACCTAGGTTTAGGCCATTGTAAGGTGTTTGAGGTTAGGATCCTCCAGTTGCGGTTTATTATCTTCTTCACAGTGTTACTTGACGTGTTGTAAGTTGTAACACATGTTAGAAGGTCTGCAGATGGTGTTTTAGGTGTTACTTCAAGAAGACTCTCCCTCGCTTGATTGCGTGCTCTCTTTTGGCACTTTTTGATGATTCTTTCAGGGTAATCACGTTGGTGTAGTTTTATTTCCAGATCTTTAGCTTGGTCCTTGTAGTCTTCAATAGTACTGCAGTTACGTCTCAGGCGTAAAAATTGACTGTAAGGTAAGTTCTCCCTCAACGGTCGGGGGTGGAAGCTGTTGTACGAGAGTATACTGTTGCGTGAAGTGGGTTTGTAATATGTTTTAGTCTGTAAAGTGTTATTCACCGTGTAGATGGTTATGTCAAGAAAATCCAATTCTTTCCGGTTTGAAGTGCAGGTGAATTTCAGGCAATCATCCCTGCTATTCATCCATATTAGGAAGGAGTTCAGAGTCTCCTGTGATTCTTCCCATACCATGATTATGTCGTCGATGTAACGACGCCAGAATCGTATATGTGGCTGATAGGGGTTGCTCTCATTCTGAAATGAACTGTTGCTCAAAGGTGCTTACGTACAGCCCTGCCACACTGGGGGCAAAGGTACTACCCTTTGTAGTATCACCTGCCTTACCACTGGCTTGGCAAGAGACACTGGAGCGACAAAACTCCTTTGTGTCTTCTGGCATGTGAGGCAAGTGAAAGTGAGGGACAAGCCTGTCCCAGGTCTTACTTTGGCCTAAGTGTCCTGCTAATGGGATGTCATGTGCCAGTGTTAATAGGAAGCCTCTAAACTTCAGAGGTATAACCAACCTCCTGGTGGCACCAGGCTTGGGGTCACCCTCTAAATACCAAAGTCCATCATCCCAGTAGATCCCGTGGGACCCACTGGCACTCCCAGCAGCCTCAGCAGCACCTTGTCATCTGAGGGGTTCAAGAGAGGGGCAGCTCAGCTGCTCCTGGCTCAGATCTACCCTGGAAGGGCCCCCTGTCCCCAAGAATTCAACCTGGTCGGTTTCAAGTTCCTCAGACAGTTCCTTCACAGGGACTGAGATCATCTGCCTGAAGAGACTGATCCTCACTCTGAGGCAGGGTGAGAGACACTGCCTTCCCCCTTCTGCTCCTTGTCTTGGAAGGCACCTGGTCCATATTTTCAGGATCCAGGGCCTGTTCAGTGGAAGACACCTCGGTGCCGCTGCCCCACCCCGCTCCCTGCCGCTGCACCCCCGCGGCCCCACCCCGCTCCCTCTAGCATCACTGCATCATTCCCCCCACTCGCCACCCCGCTCCCGCCTCCCAGCTGCTCCTCCCTCCCACTAGAGTACTTTAGGCGAGGCTCACGGGCATGGAGCTGTGACCTGACCTGACCTGGTCAGTCCGGTCGCTCCTCCTGCTGCGTGGCCCACCCCGAGTGTGGCCGTTCTCCTCCCGCTGCCAAGAGTAGTTTTGTGCCCCTGTTAGGTCTGGCCCCCTGCCCCTGACTTTCCCTCTGTGCCTGCTTCGTTTTTCTCATTGTATTCTGTATTTTTTCACTGCCGTTTTTCTCGTCCCTCCTCGTGTTGGTTTTTGTTGCCCCTTGTCGCTCCAGTTCTCCCCTGCACCTCGGTGCCGCTGCCCCACCCCGCTCCCAGCCGCTGCTCCCCCGCGGCCCCACCCCCGCTCCCTCTAGCATCACCGCATCGTCCCCCCCCATCGCCACCCCGCTCCCGCCTCCCAGCTGCTCCTCCCTCGCCCCGCCCCCCCACTCTCCACTTATGGTAGAGTGCATGCGTACGCGCAGCGTTGACGCGCAGCGAGCGCGCGATTGTGCGCCGAAGGCGCGCCAAAGGTAAGCCCGTCTGCGCCCGTCCGCGCCTGGACCGTGCCCGGCGCCAGAACCCCTGGCCCCCGAAGAGGCCAGCCCGCCCGCCGGACTTACGACACTGCCACCCTCAACGCACTCAACACCGACTGAATCCCCGGCTGCCACCAAGCCACCCCAGGACGCACCCACGCACTCTTCACCTGCCAATCTTGCAAGTTCTCCTGCATCCGGACCTGTACCGCACCCGCCAAGCCGACCCCCAGCAGCAACCACCTGAAGTGCATCCTGCTCAACACCCGCTCCGTCCACAGACACGCCATGGAGCTCTGGAACCTCTTCGACTCCACATCTCCAGACGTCGCCTTCCTCACGGAAACATGGATGAACACCTTCTCAGCGCCCGACATCGCCATCCCGGACGGATACAAGATCACCAGGAAGGACCGCGTCAACCAGACAGGAGGAGGCATCGCCATCGTCCACAAGAACACCATCCGCATCACGACCAACTCCGACTACACCCTCACAGCCACCGAACACCTGCACTTCCAGATACACACCGACCCCAAGACCACCCTCAGAGGCACCCTCATCTACAGACCCCTGGGACCGCGCACACAATTCAGCGAAGACATCACCGACTTCATCAGCCCGCACGCCCTCCCCTCCGCTGACTACATCCTCCTAGGGGACCTCAACTTCCACCTAGAGAACAACAACGACAGCAACACCACCACCCTGCTGGACAACCTCGCCAACCTCGGACTCGAGCAACTGGTGACCACCCCCACCCACTACGCCGGCCACACGCTTGACCCCGTCTTCTCCTCCAGCAAGGACATCTCCTTCAGCCACGCCACCGGACTCCACTGGACAGACCACAGCTGCGTCCACTTCAGCTTCAGAAGGACCACGCCCCACCACCACCCGCAACAAGTTCCCTGCAGAAGCTGGAACAAGATCACCACCGACCAGCTAGCCACATCTCTGAGCCAGAACCCTCCCGCCAGCTCAGCGAACCCCAACCAAGCCGCCAACAACCTCACAAGATGGATCACCAACTGCGCAGGCGACCTCGCTCCACTGAAGACCCCCCCCCCGTCAGACCCGGCAACAAGAAAGCATCCTGGTTCACCGACGAACTCAAGAGCTCCAAGAAGAACTGCCGTGCCTTCGAGAAAGCCTGGCGCAGAGACCCGACAACAGACAACATGACCACCCTCAAGCACGCCACCCGAAAACCCCACCAGCTGATCCACACCACCAAGAAAACCGCATTTAAGGAACGAATAGACAACAACGCCCACAACACCAAGGAACTCTTCAACATCGTCAAAGAGCTCTCGAACCCTAGCGCCGGAAACAACGACATCACCCCATCACAAGACCTCTGCAACTCGCTCACCTCGTTCTTCCACAACAAGATCGCAGATTTACACAACAGTTTCAGCACACAGCTGACGCACCCCACGACCGCACCAACGCCCCCCACCACCACCCTCCACGCCTGGACCCCGATCAACACCGAAGACACCATCCGCATGATGAACTCCATCCACTCCGGATCACCAACCAACCCCTGCCCGCACCACGTCTTCAACAAGGCCGACTCCATCATCGCACCCCATCTCCGAGACATCATCAACGCCTCCTTCGACACCGCCACCTTCCCAGAGAGCTGGAAGCACACTGAACTCAGCGCCCTACTGAAGAAACCCTCAGCGGACCCCACCGAACTAAAAAACTACCGCCCCATCTCGCTTCTTCCTTTTCCTGCCAAAGTCATCGAGAAGACCGTCAACAGACAGCTGGCCGCCTTCCTCGAGACGAATGGATCCCTCGACCACTCGCAGTCCGGTTTCAGAGCCAACCACAGCACCGAGACCGCCCTCATCGCAGCCACCGACGACATCCGAGCCCTGCTCGACAACGGGGAAACAGCGGCCTTCATCCTCCTGGACCTCTCCGCGGCGTTCGACACGGTCTGCCACCGCACCCTAGTGCAGCGCCTCAGCAACGTCGGAATCCAAGAGAAGGCTCTGGAGTGGATCATCTCCTTCCTCGCCGGAAGAACACAGAGAGTCCGCCTCCCCCCGTTCAGATCAGAGGCCACCGAAGTCATCTGCGGCGTACCACAAGGATCATCGCTCAGCCCCACGCTGTTCAACATCTACATGAGCCCCCTCGCGGCCATCGCACGCCAACACAACCTCAACATCATCTCCTACGCCGACGACACCCAGCTGATCCTCTACCTCACCAACGACCCCGCCACCGCCAGAACCAACCTACACGAAGGGATGAAAGACATAGCCGAGTGGATGAAGAACAGCCGCCTGAAACTGAACTCAGATAAGACGGAAGTCCTCATCCTGGGATCATCACCCTCCGCCTGGGACGACTCCTGGTGGCCACCTGCGCTGGGCAGCGCACCCAAACCGACAGACCATACACGCAACCTGGGCTTCATCCTGGACTCCTCCCTCTCGATGACCAGACAAGTCAACGCCGTCTCCTCGTCATGCTTCAACATCCTACGCATGCTACGGAAGATCTTCCGGTGGATCCCAACCGAAACCAGGAAGACGGTCACCCAGGCGCTCGTCACCAGCCGACTGGACTATGGCAACGTCATCTACACCGGAAACACAGCCAAACTTCAGAAAAGGCTCCAGCACATTCAGAACGCCTCAGCACGACTCATCCTGGACATCCCCCAACACAGCCACATCTCCGGACACCTGAGAGACCTGTACTGGCTCCCAGTCAGCAAGAGAATCACGTTCCGACTCCTCACCCACGCACACAAAGCTCTTCACAACCAAGGCCCCAGATACCTCAACGACCGCCTTACCTTCTACACTCCCACACGCCAGCTGCAATCGACCAGCCACGCCCTCGCCGCCGTTCCCCGCATCCGAAGAGCTACAACGGGAGGAAGATCCTTCTCCTACCTGGCTGCCAAGACGTGGAACTCCCTCCCCATCCACCTCCGCCTGACCCAACACCACCTCTCCTTCAGGAAGCAACTCAAGACCTGGCTGTTCAAGCAGTAGCGGACCCCCCCCCCAAGCGCCTTGAGACCCTCCGGGTGAGTAGCGCGCTATACAAATGATTGATTGATTGATTGATTGATTGATTGATTGAGTTTTGCCTGTGACCTAGTCATGGCAAACACATCTGCAGGGATGCCCAGCATTTCTGCATGTGTCCTGAGTTCCACTTCAGCCCAAGTTGAAGTTTCCAAATCATTGCCCAATAAGCATTCTACAGGGAGGTCTGAGCTAACCACGACTTTCTTAGGGCCAGTTACCCCTCTTCAGGTGAAATTCACAACTGCCAAGGACTGGTCTGTCCTGACATTGCTTGCATTGGTCACTTGGTACATCTCCCCAAGTATGATCTGTTCTAGGTCCACAAGAACTTTTGTCACCATTGTGACACTGGCACCGGTGTCCCTGTATGCCATGGCCTCCTTACCATTGATTAAAGGCTGTTGTCTGTACTTGCCCAGAATACTGGGACTGACAAAAAAGGATGCAATATCCATGCCTCCATCACAGATCAAAACAGCCTGAGTTGGAATTCTGACTAGGCCAGAATCCATCTCAGATCCCAAGGTTAGCCCTACTATACCCTTGTTCTGTACACCACCACTTGGAACTGAGCTAGGGGGAATAGTTGCCTTAGGGGCAGTGGTGGCTGGAGTAGATTCATTGGCCCTTGGACAACTGGCATCTTTTGTCCAATGTGTCTTCTCTCTACAGATATGACACCAAGGTTTCTTTTTGCCTTTTCCCTTGTTAGATTGTGACTCTCCCCCAGATGCAGGTTTTTGGGACCCTTGTGTAGACTTCTGGTCTTTACCCTTCTCCCCACCCTTATCTGCGGTCTTAGCATCTTGCTTCTTTTGGTCACCACCTTGATTCTGAGTTTTCTGCTTCACCCTGGTTCTGACCCATTTGTCTGCCTTCTTTCCCAATTCTTGGGGAGAGGTCAGATCAGAATCAACCAAGTACTGATGCAACAACTGATTTTGGCAATTATTAAGGATCTGCTACCTCATAATTAAATTGTACAATCCTTTAAAATCACACACCTTACTTCCAAGTGCCCAGCCTTCCAGAGCCTTAGTAGCACAATTTACAAAGTCAACCCAGTCCTGAGTCTGTGTCCTCTCGGTGTCTCTAAACTTAATCCTGTACTGTTCAGTGGTTAAGCCAACCCCATCAATGAGAGCACTCTTAAAGACTGAGTAATTGTCAGCATCCTCTTCTCTAACAGTGAGGAGCTTATCTCTACCTTTGTCAGCAAAGTAGAGTCACAAGATAGTTTCCCACTGCTATTGAGGGACCCTCAAGACCTTACTGGCCCTTTCTAGTGCAGTTATCCATTTGTGGATGCCATCCCCACTCTGATAGGGAGGGACTATCTTGTTCAGGTTCCTATGATCATGAGAATGTTCTCTAGCTCTAGGAACACTGATGCTGCCACCATGGGACTCTAGTCCCAATCTTCTTGTTGCTCTTTGGAGCTCGAGGGAGTCCCTGTCTATGGCCAATTGTTCTTTCTTGAGCCTGAGCTTGACTCTCTCAAGCTCCAGAAAGTGCCACTACTTATCATAAGAGGATTCCCTCTTATTTGATATGGAAGTTCCTGCAGAAGTTCTTGAGTGATTAGACTCCACTGAGGGAGTTCTGGATCTCCTACGTACACTCTGTACTCTTCCTGGTAGATTAAAGAGAGGGCAACTGGGGCCTTCTCCCCCACCTGAAGGAAGATCTAAGTTGTCCAGGTTAGAATCATCTTGATTCTCCTGATCAGGGTTTGATTCCAGGTCAAAGAAGGTTTCACTTCCTGCCCTTTCCTCATTCCCTGCCCCACCCACTCTGTCTAACTCATCAGACCATGGGGCCTTTCTAAGGTCATCTAAGAGCCAAATCTCAATGAGACATTGGGTGTTTGCTGTTCTCCCTGTCCTCAACTTCCTAGATGCATACATGGCTCTCAATTCTGGAAATGGGATGCCATTGTATCTAGTTAGCAGAGAGCCACTGGCTTCTCCTCTAGAAGACATACTAGTGTTATGTGGTGTAGGAACCTATCTAACCTAGTGGAGATTAAACTCTCTTGAGTTGGAGAAGGGGTGTGCTTCCGCCCATGGGAGGCCTCTGGGGTACCTAGGCCCTGGGTACATGGTGTACCATATACTAGGGACTGATAAGGGTACCCCAGAATCCAATCTGGAGTGTACCTAAAGTACATATCAATTTAAGGGAGAAAGCAGATAGACTGGGGTCCTGGATAGCAGGATCCCAGTCAGACTAGGCCAAAAACAGTACTACATCAGCAAAAAGTGGGGGTAATCAAGATCCTACTTTCCTACAACCACTCTTTCCACATAAAAAAGAGAAGAGTTACAGCTCTAACTCTTTAGTAAGCTTCCTGTTGCACAAAAATGCCAGTGGGTGGTTGCGTTCATAGGGCCCCTTGTTCCTAAACATGCCTGTAATAGTAGGTTGGATTGTATTCTTTTGTGGTGCCACTGACACAGGCGACTTCCCGGAGGGAACCAGGAGGTGGTAGACTAAATGTGCATTTTGGGGAAATCTTTCCTGTATACTGTGGTGTTTGCATCTGAGTCTTGTGCCATTTGGAGATTGCTTATGCGGTGATGCTGGCACATTGCCGGGGAGATGGCTGCTTATTGTAAAGCTGTCATCCACTTCTTCCTCATTATCCCCTAGCAATGTGGTCTGAGCTGATTCCCCTCTCTCATAACCACCACCACCAATTGTATTAAGGTGTTCCTCCCACTGGATTGTGTAATGTTTTTTTATATGGGTCATTTGACAACCAGTACCATAGTGTGAACATGGCTCATCTTGAAGAAAACAAGCATGGTGAATTGACATATTGCAATGTTATCCTCCTGCTTGCTAATCGCAAAAAAGTCCCAAGCTGGGAAAGAGAACTTTGTTAGTGTGCCAGTGCTTATGCCTGAAGAAGAACTGGAGGTCGGTTGGTGTGTTGTCGATTGCCTCTCTGCAGTGAGTACTTCGACTGAGGCAGTGATGGATGCACGTGTCAGCGGGGGCCTTACAAATATGGAAGCTGGCAGTGGTGTTGGAACCAGTGCCACATTCCTCAGAGCAGGTTGAGTAAGCGGGGTAATGTCGGTGTGCACTGAATCAGCTTCCATGAAAATGACTGACTTGTCCTCCTCACTCCCTTCAAGAATTCTAAGGCTTTCAGGTACTTTTCTTCTTCCTTGTCTCTCGTGGTGGGTCTTAGCTGGGGTCCAATCTGCATCCACATCATCAGAAGGAGGTCTTGGAGAAGATGTTGGAGTACCCTTTCTTTTTCTTGCTGAATGTCAATGGTACAAGAAGAGTTTCCTCTTGCTCAGCAGGAAGCCCAACCTCCTGTTCGGCTCTTACTTCAGGAAGATCTATTGCTGGCTGTGGCTCCTGTTATCCATTTTGCTCAGTTTCCTGCGTCGATTGGGTACTAGTTTGCGGCTGAGACAAATCCAATTTAGATTCACTGCTTGTCACCATGATTACAATGGCTGCCTCACTGGGAGACAAGGGCTTAGGCTGGAATAGTGCCGTCTATGATATCAGAGTGCTGCTTCCAGCTTGCTGCCTGGGGGACGGTGCGGCATGTGCAGGAAGTGTCCTGCAAATGGAGGAGGGCTACAAGCCAGTGGTGGCAATCTACTTCTTCTTCCACTCACTGGCCAATTTCTTGGCAGCACCTTACTTTGGGGCCAACTTCAAGCTCTGTCAGTTGGCACTTAGCTGCACAAGTGGAAGAAAGAAGAACTCACATGTTGTGGTCACATCACTTTGTGCCGGCCTTCTGTCTGGCAGTACTGTAGGTGATTTCTCTGGCATAAACAAGCAAGAAAAACATTCAGTGAAACGTGGTGTGTTTGCAGTTTGAATTATTCATAGGGCAGACAATATAATTTAGCAAGGTTATCCCAAATAATTAAAAACAATAGTGTATCCATTCCAAAGTCAAACCACACTACCATAACATAATATTTCAATCAGGATAACAACATACATATGTTACTGTTTCCTTTAAATGCATCAAAGGGGAGACACCTGTGACAGGCAGGAGGGGTTCAGGGGAAAATGGAATAATCCTTAAAAAAAACATAATGCCGGTGTGCGCCTATAGCAGGCAAGGGGTCCAGGGAAAAATGGAATAATTCTTAAACAATAAACGCTGGGTGCACATATGGCAAGCAGGATGTTCAAGGGAAAATGGATTAGTCCTTAAAAAAATGAATGCTGGGGTGCACCTGTGGCACGCAAGGGGTTCAGAGGAAAATGATTAACGTCAATCCTTAAAAAATTAACGCTGGTGAGCGGAGGGTGCCTATGGCACGCAGAGGGTGAAGTGAATATGTAAAAAAATGTTTTAAGGAAATTACAAAAAAATAAAAATAAAACGTAAATAGAACAAATCAAGAAAAACATGTAAAAATTACAAAAAACAAATTACAAAAACAAATAAATAAATTTAAAAAATAAGAAATAATTGCTGGTGTACTGGGGGACTATGAGAAATCCATTGGGAAGCAAGAAGATGGTGGAATTTGTTTTTTTTTTAAAACATATAATATTAAACACTGTTCATGTATATATAAACTACTATGGTCCTTAGGCATATTAAACTGTAATCAGGGAAAAACTTTAAACAAAATGAACAAAAACTAAAAAGGCTTAGCTCTTTTCTATTAATCTCCCTAGAAAATATCTTTGAAAACTGGAAAAAAATGATAGGCTGCACAAAATGGCTGCTGGCACAAAGTCAAACAACAGCAACAAGCAAGGAGGCATGGACAACTAAGGAAACATGCAGGTTTATGGCAAAAGCACACTCGCTGGCTGCACAAAATGAACTCTGGCTACATCTTCAAATAACAACAAGCAAGGAGGAAGAACACAACCAAAAATATATGCAGGCCTACGTCAAAAGCACACTGACTGCCTATACAAAATGGCCGCTAGCCACATGGTCAAACAATAAGCAAGGAGGCATGGGCTACAAAAATCATATGCAGGCCTTTGGACCCTGACTACACAAAATGGGCCCCCGCCACATGGTATGGAGAACAAAGACAAATAGTGGCCTGTAGCATATACACACACACACACACACACACACACAGACAATTAAGAAAACACTATCATTAATTCAGCAATGCCAAAAGTAAAAAATAAAGTGAGCTATAAAAATTTCATAACAACGAAAGACATCCTCCCAAGGAACAAATATTACCCCACCAAAATGTATATTTTGTAGAAAAAAAACGTGGAATGCAAAAAATAGAAAACACACATATTTAATTTAATCCAATGCCATTTCTGGCCTAAATGATGTTTAACAATATATACCACAGAAACAGTTGTTTCATGTACCCATTGGCTAGTACTGGCTGGATGGCCCTTGGGCAGACTAGGCCACATAGTAAAATAAATAAATAGTGCTTATTTAACAAACATGGAGAAAATTACTAAACTGTGCAACCTTTTTCCCTTACAGAAAATAAATATTTCAATGCAAAAAATACTAGTCCCCAACAGCAACTCCAGGCCACCCACCACAACCACAATCAAATTTCAAAATCGAATAATAGTATAAATAAATACTGGTGCATGCCCTCTATAAAACAAACAACACCCTTATCCAAAGGGTTTTGAACTTATCACACAAAAGGTTTCAGCACTATTCAAAAAATTGTAACAATCAATATCAGTATTAAAGAGGCAGTGAGCACACAAGAAGATATTCGGATCTACAACGTCCTTTTTAATACACTTTTTCTGTTACTCTACAGAGCCCTGAAGAAGTCTCTTCGTGTGACTACACACATCGGCTATGGTCTTCTGTTTTTAAGAAAAAACGCAATAAAGAGAAATCCTTTTAAGAAATCAACATCTGGGATCTGAATATCTTCTTGTGTGCCCATTGCCTCTTTAATACTGATATTGATTGTTACAATTTGTTGAATAGTGCTGAACCCTTTTGTGTGGAATGTTGTCATAGGGTTCTGTACCTAGTTAAGGAGCATAGAGGGGAGTGCTCCTTTGTTCTTTGCACTACCATGATACATCGAGACACTTTTCATTGTCAGGTGTGGACTCTTATAGCCTCTACCCTCAATTCAATTGTATTCAGGTTTTTGAACTTACTTGTGAAGTCACAAAAAGAACGTCCTTGGAATTCAATGGTATATATGCAGCAGGAATTGCATACAAAGCGAGTGATCCTTCCACCTCAAAATCCAAATGGAAAGTGAACAGGAGATAGACAAAGCACTGGGAGGAGCCTGCTGACTAAGAAGAGGATTTTGCAGTCTCTGGGGAATCTCTTTCTTGTTGAAAAATAAAAATTTAAATTAAAAAATGCTTTTTGCACTAAAATACAACCTGAATGGTCAGTTGTAGTAGAATATTCACTCGAAAACATCGAATTGATTTAGCTGCTTCTCGAGTAGAGAATCCGCTTGAGAAGCAGCCGTGGCCACTCCCCACCATTACAAAAATGGGACCAGAAGGCTCCGTGGCAACTGGAAGACAAATTAGCAGCTGGCAAATCTCACTCACTAGCAATAGTGACATACTCAAGTATGCAGAAAGTGTTAGATTGAATGACTGAAATAATCTCAGCCACTTGTAAATACTTGGGCTGCATCCCAGTCCATCATTATTTTGCACACCATGCCACCTCAGTTTGGACCCAGCTTTAAGCAAATCAATCTTGGCCGAGTTCCAATGGGGGCAGTCCAGCCCCAACTGCTAAGCCAGGTCCTCCCTGAACAAGAACAAAAGCAACCCAGGTCTGGTTTCATCCGTATAATTGGAGATGAGACAGTTAGCTCAAAGCAGGTCATACATAGGACAATATGTATGCAGATATTGGACCATAGTTAATTCCTTCCACCTGCATAAGGACGGTGAACTTCCTCCTCAGCAATTAGTGTGATATATTGGGCTTGGTTGAAACTTGATAGTGCCGGATTAAGAGAATGCCCAGAAAAATCGAAGCCTACTATCCAACTAGACACCAATGTGGATGTGTCTATTGAGCAGTTTAATTCTGGGCTCGGGAGCTTTCGATATACTGCCACATAAGAGAAGGACATTATACTGCAAAACGTCGTCAGCTCCCTTGTACACCCAAGATTTAGAAAAGGCCCAAATTACATGCAAAATGTTTGAGAGGCCCAGGAGAAAAGACTATTCTGTGGTTGGAAGAAAGGCCTATAAAGCAAACCTTAAGACGTATAAAGGGCTTCTGGGAACTTGTAGGAGAAACTATTATAATAATATCTTGTCTGCCAACAATCCCACTAGTTTTCACTGTATACATCCTTAGCAAAGAGTATCCATTAGTTTCCTAAAGCTCCTCAAACACAAATGTTCTGGTCTGATCTGGCTGGCTTTTCTCAGACCCAGATCGTCTCTATTCTATCGATAGTTACACCTATAGGGACTCTGACAGAAAGGTTGGAGCCAGACATACTTTTGAAGAAAGATTGGTCTGGCTTCTGTCCTATCACTGAGGAGCAGGTGATATCTAACATCTTTATGATTAGATCAGGCTCTTCTCTTGACCCTTGTCCTATTTGGATCTTCAAAGACATGGCACCCTTTCTTTCTCCCTGGATCACCATGATATGTAACAAGTCCTTAAAAAGCGAAGTGGTTCATGCCTTTTGCAAAACCACACTAGTTATGCTGCTTCTAAAAATGGAAACACCGAAATCAAATGTTCCCTTCGAATATTGTCCTATATCTCTTCTTCCACTCTTCATTAAAATCTTGGAAAGTTAGGTCAATGGGCAGTTAGCCTCTTTTGGTAAGGATAATGGTCCGTATAATAAGCACCAGTATGGCATTTGATCTTGTTTGAGCACAGAACCTTGCTCACAGCTGCCACTAATGATATACTGAAGATTCTGCGGCACTCATATGCATTGACTTGTTGGCCGTGTTTGCCATGGTCTCACATGCTATCTTACTGGAAAGGCTTGTCATGATTGGTCTGAGAGACAGGTCACTCATATGGTTTAAGTATTTACTGGAGAATAGAACACAGGCAGTGCGGATGGCCAGCTTTTGCTCAGGCTTTACATTTATTACTTATGGTATTCCACAGGGGTCTGCCCTCAGCTCTACGCTTTTTAATATATATTTTGCCTTTTTGATAGACCTGATTGCTTCTGTTGGATTTCAATTCTATGGTTATGGAGATGACACTCAAATTATTGTCCACATGCAGGGTGATATCTCACAGTTTCAGGAGCAATTCAGAGGCTGTATGATTAAGATGGACAGTTGGATGAATGACAACTCTCTCCTTCTTAATTCAGATATGACGGAATTCAAATTTTTGGGAATTCATCCATATTGTCTCCCATATAGTGGCCCTATTTCTTGGGTGAATGCCCAGTACCTGCAACTTTGGCTCGGAATTTAGGAGTGCAATTCAATTGCAATCTCTCACTTTTCTCTCACTTAATAAGTTGATGTCCACGTGATTCCTATTTTTGAGACAACTGAGAAAGATTATTCAGTTTATTCCTCAACATTACATGCAGATGCTGGAGCAAACCTTGTTGTTAAGTAGACTGGACTACAGCAATGCTCTACGTTGGGCTCCCCGAGCACCTCACCATGAGGTAAAAACTCATACAAAATGCAGCTATCAGGCTGATCTTGAGAAGGAAAATATTTGACAGTGTCTCCCCTCTTCTTAGACAACTTCACTGTCTTCCTATTAAGAAGAGATGCCAGTTCAAGACCCTCTGTATGGCCCACAAAGCTCGCTATCCAGCAACTTGAGCTTCATATATTCCTGATATGTTTAAAAGATACTTTCCTTTCAGACTGCTTCATGTGCCTTCTGCTGGCTTGATTATAATACCGAAGTTTTGTAGAACATGCCTAGGGGTAAGGCCTTCTTTGTGGCGACTGCTCAGTCCTGGAACAGATTGCGTTTTGAATTTTGCCTAGTGACTGATCTTTTAGAATTTTGAAGAGTACTGAAAACCTATTTAGTCTAGTCGTGTAATCAGGCTACTTACTCATTATTTTTTGTTGGGATGCAGAAGGTGTTATTTGGCTAGCGCCAGGATACCCTATTGGTAATCGTGTGCTTAACAAACCAATACATAATACATAAATAAAACAAGTTAATTGCACTTTCGGCATTACAATGCTGTTTCACGTCCGCTTGTCGTGGTCCCTTTATCTTGGATGCACCTCGTGACTTGTCAGCAAATTATACTTGAATGCTTTGATCTTTGAAAGAAATTTCAGTACCACATGTATGCCGTTGTATGCCTCTCATAATTAGTCAGCAGGTTTTCACCATATGTGGACTGAATGCAAAAAGTGCAGCATTGAAAATGTATATTTAAAGTGGGCTTGAGTTTCTATTGGCTTGGTTCATGGAGAATTGTGAATTGCGCAAAAGGTGTGCTTCAAGTGCTCTCAGAAAAATAACCGAAATGGATGGCATGCATACTCATTATCTTCAAGTTAGCATGCTCATGATTGTATGGGTTGGAGTTTCTACTTTCTTGTGTTATCATGTCATACTTTAGTTCACTTTGGCGTAGCAGTCTGTCAAATTTCTAATATTGGTACTATCGACGTGACTGGTTTTGCACACAGGTGGCAGCTGTTGTGCCCTCTGTTTGTGCACATGAAGACTCTAGTGGTCCTAGGCAGACTTCTTACAAGAATTACATAATCTAATGGGTGTGGCTGGGTGTGGTTAATAAAGTTTTGGACGCAGTGCATTCAGTTAATGATTGCATGCTGACGAATAAAGATGTACAAACCAGAGTCCAGTGTGTGGCGTGGTCTATTACATGCCCCTGGGCTGGGGAGGACGCTACAACTGAATATGAGATGGGGGATACGAGCCCCCCAACGATACAAGACTGCTCTCCCTGAGAGTTTGCAGTAGCCCAGTAAACTGTTCAAGTGCTCCACATGCGCCTCAAGAACCGATCTACAGTTGGTGTATGTGGAGTCAAAGCACAACCCCAGCTCTTGAGAGGCCCTCAAAGAAGGTGAAGGCTCTGCAGAGAAGCACAGTCAATAAGGCTGCCAAAAAAGAATCTACTGGTAAGGCCGAAAGAAGAGATACTGCACCACAGCATAACGTGGAGCCAGTATCAATACAAAGCAGACACGTTAAAGACAGTGACAACCAGGCATGAAGAGGTGCTAAAGACAGCCACAGCCAGGTATAATGCATAAAGTTGAGATCAGTGAAGAGCACATGAAGGAAGTGAAATCCTTATTCACCGTGAAGAAAGAAGTTGGCGTCTTGCTGACCTCAGCTCGGGCATCATGACCTGAGCACCAGTGAGCAGGCTGATGCTTGCAGTGGTGCTATTGCGCAAAGTGACGCTGAAGATCCAATGCTACCTAAAGAACCTTGCAGGTGATGGAGAAAAAGAGGTGATAAAGAAGATATCACAAGCAGACACTGTAGACCAAGTTGAATCCAAAGCCGAATGTTGCCTATGAAAGATACACTTTCAACCAAGCAAGAGAGCAATCAGGTGAGAAAATGAATGAATTTGTTGAGAGACTTGCTATACTTCTAAAGCATTCTAAGTTCAATGATGAAGAAGCCATGCATCTTAGAGTTATTGATGGTTGCCTCTCCGACTCATTTCGATGACGAATACTGACCCATACTGAGAGAAACGCTCAGTTTTAAGAAAGTACTCATGGCTGCAGGAGCGGAGCAATGTACCGATCGACAAGATGCTGATATGGAAGCTGGAACAGCTCAAAAGGATCAGCAGTGAGCATGAAAAGCAGAAACACAAGGCAGAGGCCCCCTGAGTGATGTCTCCAAAGAAAAGAAATGGTGTTTCCACTGTGGATTTTCCTTTCCACATGAAGGTAAATGTCCTGCTATCGGACAAATATTCAAAGGCTGCGGGAAGGAGAATAATTTCTTAATGGTTTGCAAAGCAAAAAAGGAACTAAATGAGTCATGAAGAGACAAGAAGATGGACACCAGAAAGTTCCAGAAGCACTGTAGCCACTCCAACAAGTCCAAACAGCAACATTGACAAAATGCATGTAGAAATTAAACAAAGTCAATCGTTATCAAATTAATAATTTAACGCATCATTGATGTCATCATCGAGTGACGGGGAGAAAAATGGATGCGCAATGGTGATTTCAGTCACAGATCGATGTGCACATGTGGTATTGGCCTCTTGCAAAAAAAAACACAAGTCAGAAAAGAATCACCACATGAAGCAATAAAGTTCCTTTGGACATTGTCCTAAAATCATGTTCAAGGGGAATGGGTGCCCTACAGCTTTCTTTATACACAGAGGTCCGCTGATAAACATCATGCTGGCAGAAAAGTACAAAGAACTGTCTACGATAGCATGTCTCAACCCCATTCAAGAACCAAGGTGTATACCTAGGCAGCTTCTACACCCTTGCAGAGTAAAGGACCCTTTGTGGTGACTATGCAGCACAACAAAATGACTTAGCGAGCGCAGATTCATGGACTGCCAAGTTGAGTCGAGTGCATGCTTATTAAGTTTTGACACTGGTGCTAACATGGGACTGATTTCTATTAACTACAGCTTGAATGCCCATTTTGAAATAGTGAGTCAATACCCAACATTGTTTTTATGGACTTGGGAAACGTAAGACAATGAAGGTTCTGCTTCACATTAATGAAGATATACTCTTTGTTGCACAGTGCCAATGTCAAATTGCTTTTCAATTACTGGAAGCTGTTGAGAAAGAACTAGAAAAACTTTTAAAGCACAACATCATCAAGCGCTCTACTGGTCCGACAACGTGGGTTTCATCCATTGTGGTGGTGCAAAGAAAGGACAGTGGAGGTTCAGTGCAAATTTGTGTTGATATGCGACAGGACAGCAAAGCAATCGAAAGAGAAAGACATTCAGGTCCACACATTGCGTACATGATCACACAGCTGAATGGCACCAAAGTCTTCTCCTGGCTTGATCTGAACAAAGGTTACAATTAACTGGACGAAAACTGTAGGCACTTTATTACTTTTTCAATGCCTATTGGTTTATTCGGGTTTAAAAGACTCAGTGTTGGTGTGTTGTCATCTGCAGAAATCTTTCAAGATGCCATTCCTCGAGTAATTCAGCCTGTCGCACATGTCTTTAACTACAGTGATGATATACTGGTGTTTGGAGCTACACAACAAGGCACTCACACAAGTATACCATCTGCTTGCTGATGCAGGTTTTACACTAAATGCTGAGAAGTGTGAATTTCACGAAAACAGACTGGAGTTCTTTGGGCATATTTTCTCTGAAAAGGGGATGACTTCTTACCCACAAAGGTACAAATATTGTCATCTACTTGCCCTCAAGAGGATGTGACCATGCTGCAATCCTTCTTAGGCATGGCCAGATATTTCTCAAAGTACATTTGTGACTTGGTCACTGTGAGTTCTAAAGCGAGACGTTCCATTTGAATGGGCATCTTAATGTGACCAAAGTTTCAAGAAAAGAAAACAGGCCATTAAAAATGAAACTCAAATGGCTTACTTTGATCTGAAATTGCATACAGAGATTGTGGTGGATGGAAGCCCGATGGGGTTGGGCCCGATCCTTGCCCAACATAATGGATAGCCGGATTCTCAGAGACACATTGTGCCTATGCTAGCCAGAGTCTAACTCATACTGAACGTGTTTATTCTCAACTGAAGAAAGAAACCTTAGCTGCAGTATGGGCATGTGAACACTTCCATGTGTTTCTGTACAGAAAGCATTTCATCCTTGTCACAGAACATCAAGCGTTGTTCACCATTTGTTAGAATTCTAAAAGCCAAGATACCCCCTCATATTGAGAGATGGGAGTTGCAACTGAAGGAGTATGATTACACTATTGTGCACAACTGGGGAAAGATCAAAACCTTGGTGACTACTTTTCATGAGTGTAGCTACTGTGTCGTAGCACAAAGTCTAAAGCGGCTGAGGCCTACATCAATTTAATAGATAAGTCAAGTATGTACGCAGGTCTCTCTATTGAATAGATTCTGGCAGCTGCTAATACTGCCAAAGACATGCTTAAGCTCAACGGAATCATTACAACATAATCATGTAGGAAGCATACTCAGCCTCCTACAGATGATGTTGAATGCCAAAAATTCAAAATGCTTGTGAAGAACTTTCCGTTACACATGATGGTGTCATACTAAGAAGGGCCAGAATAGTTATCCCTGAAAGCCTGAGGCGACAAGTTATTGGAGGCACACGAAGGACATTGTGACATTGCTGCAACTAAGAGAAGCCTCAGGGATCGAGTGAGGTTCCCCCGTCTTGATGAATGATTGAAAGGGAGCTTAAAGTTTGTAATCTGTGCAACTGCCTATTACCGAAAATGACTCGGCACCCATTAAACATGTCTGATCATCCTAAGCAAGCTTGGGAGAGGAATGTGGTTGACTTTTCAGACCCCTCAACAATGGGCATCATCTCATGGTAGTTGTCGATGAGTACTTGTGTTTTCCTCTAGTGGAAGACATCTCATCAACCACACATGACAGAGTCATCGTGAGGCTACATGACATTTTCACAGCATGGGTTGTTTCCTATAGTCTCAAATCAAACATTGGTCCACCCTCCAATAGTTCAAAGGTTTTCTTAATTGTTCAGAACATCAAACAGCAGAAAAGTACACTTCTCTGACCACAGGCAAATGGCATTTTTGAAAGATTTGAGTACTTTGAAAAAGGTGGTTTAATGTGCTACACTGGAAGGCATCAACCTCAAGTCTGCTTTTCTCCCAGCCCTTCGTGCCTACTGCTCCACCCCTCATTCCTTGACAGGAGAAAGTACTGCCTCCTTGCTGTTTGGAAGAGCTCTTGGAACGAAGATACCACAATGGACCACCAGCCGGTCAATAGACCCTAATGATCTTTATGACACTGACATCTCTTGCAAATGCCAAATGAAGGCTTACACCAATAAGCTCTGATGCGCTTGCAACACTGTTTTCAAGAAAGGAGACCAAGTTCTTGTTAATCAAAAGTGGAAACGCAAGACAGACACTCTGTTTGCTGCTGAACCACTACTAGTTGTGGCAAGCATAGGACATATGGTAAGTGCCCAACGTACTGGAATATCTATAACCAGAGACTTGTCACACTTTAAGACTTTGCCTTAATATTCATCAGCTCCAGACCTCTCGAGCGAGACAAGTCCAAAACAGTGCTCAAGCCAAGCATCTGACTCTTATCCAGAGATGCCAGCTGAAAGGACGATAATAGTGTCAGGGCTCACAGAACAGGCTCCCTGACTAGTAAAGGCAGACATTTAAAGGCATTTTTACTCAATACCTGCTCTCTAAAAAAGCACAAATTGCATGTCTTTGATCTGCTGCAAGAATCTAACACGGATATAATGTTTCTACCCGAAACATGGCTCACCGAGGCCTCAAACCCCACTATTGCGACCGCCATTCCCTCAGGGTACCAGATACTAAGGAGGGACCATGCGGTGGGTGAGGGCGGTGGATTATTTTCAAAAAGGACATCTCCTGTACCATAATCCCTATAGGAGAGCTGGACAGGGGGGAATGCCTAGGTTTTCATTTTGTACTCTCTGCATACCAATCCTTGGCTGGAGCCTTAATCTATAGGCCCCTTGGTCCTGCCGGGAAGTTCCTCGAGTCCATTAGTGACTCAATCTCACCCTAGTCCCCAAATATACACACTTCCTGGTACTGCGTGACTTCAATATTCAAATGGACAAACAGGCAGTGCAGGAGTCTATCTCACTGAGGGAGTCCCTTGCCATTTTTTGTTAGTCCCCTTATGTCTATCATCCCACCCATGACAAGGGTCACACACTCGATCAGATTTTCTCTAATGCAGAGATTCAAATAGACGTGCCTCTTCCTCTAGTATGGTCTGATCATTACCTGATAGGCTTTAAGGTGTGGTATTTGGTAAGTTGCCCTCAATCTTACTGGAAGCAGCGTACTACCACTTCCAGACCCTTCCACTGAATTACTCCAGCAGCCCTGAGCAAAGCATTTGTCCTCCACCCACTATCTCTCAGCGGCAACCCACAGAGAGATGCTCTCTGCTTGGAGAATTGGGTACAGCAACGCTCCCAGGCACTTGGACCTTCTTCCATTCACCCTTCCAAATCTACTAGAAAATCGACCCCATAGTTTAATGAGGCTCTCAAGAAGAGCAAAAGTCCTGCAAATGGCTGGAAAGAATATGGCGGAATTTATTTTCATATTGAGGATAAAGAAATCTATAAACATGCCATAAAGGTCAATCACAATAAAACTAGTGAGGAAAAAAATTAATCTAAAATTGAATCATCTGGAAATAAAAGTAAGGATATTTTCAAAATAGTGAAAGACTTTCCCCCCCTGTGTGCAGCCACCAGACTTTTTAACCCCACCAGCGAATGGACAAGCCAACTGGCCTCATATTTTCATGATAAAATCAAAATCAAAACCATCCAAAACACCTTTACGGAGTCCATCCCGGTTTAGGGAGGGTGCGCTGATTCGCTACCATCCAGAGTTCCTGCGGTGGGTCCTCCTTTCACACAGTTTCCTCCCGTTCCTTTGGAGACGTCCTTGGAGATTATGAAAGGCCTTAAGTCAGGCTCTCCCTCGGACCCATGTCCGGCCAAAGTGTTAGCATCTGTAGCAGAGATTATTAACCCAGCCACCAATATCGCCCTCAACTCCTAGCTGAAAAATGGCAGGTGCCACGCATATGGAAAAGGCGAAAATCCTCCCACTGCTAAAAAAGGAGAAATTAGATAAAGGAGGTAAAGCGGTGCTGATTTTACTAGACCTTTCTGTGGCTTTTGACACCGTGCCCCATGACCCCCTCCTGCATAGATTACAGGAGTGCGGCCTGGGTGGCACGGTGCTCAGGCGGTTGTCCTCCTTTTTGGAGGATAGATACCAAGTGCTCTGGTCCCCTCCTTTTGCCATTCCCCCCATGAAGGTGGGCGTTCCTCAAGGTTCAATTTTGAGCCCTACACTTTTTAATCTTCATATTGCCCCCCCCCATGTTCCCTTGGCTGAAGCATGATGTGCGACAATAATTTCCTATGCTGACGAAACGCAGTTTTTGTTCACATGTGATAAGGGGAGTATTTTATAGGGGGAAAATCAATTAAAATGTAACCCAGAGAAATCTGAGATACTTTTCTTCAGCTCGCCATCTTGGGGCAAATGGTAACAATGGTGGCCATCAGACGTCACCTCCCCTAAACTCGGTAAATACGGTTAAGAACTTGGGGGTCAAGCTGGACGACACCCTGTCCATGAAATCTCCAATCCAGGCAGTTGCTGGTTCCTGTTTTGGCCTCCTGCGAATGCTTAAGAAATGTCTCCCCTTTTTACCTATCACCCATAGGAAGACCGTGGTTCAAGCCCTCATTTCCTCCAGGTTGGACTATGTACATGTCCTGTACCTGGGCCTCCCAGAGTACCTGCTGAGTAGATTTCAGGTGGTCCAAAATGTGGCCGCCAGGGCGGTCCTCATGCTTGGACCAAGCGCTCAGATCTCCCCTCACCTGAAGGCTTTGCACTGACTTCCTGTCCGAAAAAGAATTGGTTTTGACTTTCAAGGCTTTACATGGTATGGGTGCTCACTATATTAGGAAGAGAGTTCTACACTATGTCCCAGGCAGAACCCTGAGGTCATCTTCTCGACAGCAGGCGGTTGTTCCTAAGGTTTCCCGCGCCCGCACTGGTGGCCACTCCTTCCAAGTCCAGGCTGCCTGTGCGTGGAACCTTCTACCGCTGTCACTCAGACAGGTGCCTGACTTACTCACCTTCAGGAAGCAGCTGAAAACTTGGCTATTTCAGCATCAACCTTAAGGCTTTTTCCTTTCAGCAATAGCAACAGTCCAGCCCTGAGATTCTTTTAGCACCGGGACACTCTTCCTGAATAGCTGTGCGCTCTACAAGTACCCCATTAAAGCACCCCTCCTCTATCTCGTACAACTAGATCTGAAAGACTGTTGAGAGCACCTCAATGACTCATCGAGGAGTCGTAATGTGTATATAGTTGTTCGGGCTTTTTATTTAACAAAGGGGGAGATGTTGTGTCCTGTGTTTATGTGCATGAATACTCTAGTGGTAGCCGGCCGACTCCTTACAAGTATTGCTTAAGAATAAAGACTTGTAAACCAGAGCTCCATGTGTGGCGTGGTCTGTTACATGCTCCCGGGCTGGGGAGGACGCTATAGGGTCTCTCAAATTCACTGTTTACATCCATTTCAGTGTCCTGCAACCGTCTGGTGCAAAGGGGACTCTTAATGAGTGGCAAGCAGTGGACTGCCTTGCTGGGGAGGGGGATATTCATGAATGGTAGTCAAGCAACATCCTTTTCAAGTCTTACATAATTAACTGTGAATTTAGTATTTCATTTCCATGACTTTGCCATGTTTTGAAGTTTTATCAGTGCTGTTTGTCACGGCAATAGCTACCAATCTCTTGCCAATTAATTGTTATATACGCACTTTGATGGCTATACGATATGTGATGTAATGATTTAACTCTTTAAGGGCAGCGTGTCGCAGTCATAATGCTTCATTCGGTGTACAACCAGCATCAGCTACAGTTGTTTTCACTTGTAGGTTTCAGTTTTAAATCAAGTAACATCAGCTCGCGGCTGCCAGCTCGCAGATCTTTTTGCATGCAACAACGGAATTAGAATGATTTATTGCCTTGCAGTTCTCTAATTTCCATAAAACACAAGGCAAAGAAGATTGTTGCCAGTTGCTAGCTAAATTCATGTAATTTGCTTTTGCATAATTATATTCAGCTGTGGCTCATTCATATGGGCTGAGGGGCCATGTCCCCCACTTTTTTACCAACAAGGAAAGTGTCTGTCAGTCTGAACAAAAGTCAGATTGACAGACAATCTTCTTGTTTAGGTCAGCCAGCCAGGAGTTGGAAATGGGCTAATTACGCAGGCTCCTGGCTGCCTGAGCTGAATTTTGCCAGGCTGAAGATTATTTCACAGGTCTGTGGGCGTGACCTGCTTGTTAACATTATAAATATTTCTTTCACAGTTGTTTCTCAATTGTCTTTGCGCAATTTAATTGAGTCTAACACATTATATGTCATTTATATTGAATGATTTAGTATAGTCCTGTGTTATATGTTCATGTACAGATACAAAGTACAAAGTGACCCTTTCATCACCCTATTGTGAATAAAAACAAGGGCCAGGGCAATTAGTTTACTGGACCCTGTTTTGAAGCTATTTATAATTGAAATAATACAGCTAGATTTATTTGTTCTTGCATCTTTCCAAAAGTGGCATTTCTCAAATCGTAAATAAATCCAACGTTGCCAGCAAAAGGGATTTATCATTACATTCCAATTATATTAAACATGACAGAGCTACTACTTTTCAATCAGGAATTACAGCTTAGGAGTGTAATAAGGAATTAACTATGAAAGTGGTAGGGTTCACAGTAATGAAAAACAAATGTAGGTGTTTTTGACTACCAGGACATTCAAAAATTAAAAGTACATGTCCTAACTTTTAGTTACAAAGCACCCTATGGGCTACCTAGGGTCTACCTTAGGGGTGACTTAAATGTAATAAAAGGGGACTTTAAGGCTTGGCAAGTTGTTTTAAATGCAAAGTCGACATGGTAGTGTAAACTGCAGACAAAGGCTTTACAGTGGCAGGCCTACGTCATGTTTAAAAGGCTACTTGTATAGGTGGCACAATCAGTGCTGGAGACCAAACTGATTCAACCGTACTCCGAAGGGCATGATTATGGGTCTTTCAGGCCCTATGAGGCATAAGTGGGATGTCCTCTGTCATGTCTTTTGTTTGCCAACAGAGAGTTTCTGCATAAGGAGGTTGGCTTCAGCCAATTTGAGCTTCTGTATGGACACCCTATGATGGGTCCCCTCAGTTTGAGGAGGGAGGGCTGGGAGAAAGCTCCCAGGAAGCCGCCGCAAGATGTATTAAGTATCTGGGCGTGCTGTTTGACGATAATGGTATGTGGGTTGTGCAGAGAGCACACAGAAATAATGTTTTGGCAAGGGCGGTGGGGGCTACTATGGACTTTGCAAAGAGGCTGGGTACAAAGCCTGTCCCTGCATTGTTAAAAGTGAATAGGGAAAAATGTATTCCAATAGCTTCCTACGGATGTGATGTGTTGGGATACAAAGGTGTGAAGATCTGCAAGTGGTGGAAAATAGATTTTTGTGCAAGCTCCTCGCTGTCCCCCACTGTATCCCTGCTTTTATGCTTCACGAAGAGGTTAGCATGGGATACATCTCTGATTATACTGCAGCTGCACCTTTAGTACAATGGATGAGAATTTGGTCCTCCCCAGTCCCCACTCTGAATCAACTTGTTACAGTGGACTGCATGGCATTGGAGGGGGTATTACGTATCCCTTGGCTAGGGTACATAGCGGAGCAGATGAGATGTCTGGGCTATCCCGATCTGTACACAAACCCGAAACTGCTATGTTCTACTGACATCAGGAGGATTACATCTCTGTTTCTGGCCAGGCGACAGGTGGACAGGGAGGGTGTGTAAACAGTTAAGCCTACGGTGAGACCCTACATCACACTTAGTCCATGCCTCTTGTCAATAACACCCATCATCATTTCCTGCCAATCAGATTCAGACTAAATCTTATCCATTGGCTACTAGCCTTTCCAATAGGCTTCTTGAAGCCCAGGGAGTCATGGCCATGTCCATGTGACAATTCTTCTGACCAGGACACTTAGCACTTTACTTTTTGCTGTGAATTTTATGTCCCTCTGTATAAAAAATAAATTTTTCCGCTTTTGAGCCCATGCAAATTTGTCCTAGCAAGGCCAGCATTATTATACCTGCAGATGCTTTCCTAGCCCATGGTTTGTTTTGGAGTTGCTAGCTATTTTTCTAGTGCTATAAGAATTAGGAAAAAGTTGCCTCCTGTCTAGATACATTTGTACTGTCCCTGATTAAATGTACAAGACCCTTTTTATTGATGAATTTTATATGTTCAATCAATCAATCAAAGCATTTGTATAGCGCGCTACTCACCCGGAGGGTCTCAAGGCGCTTGGGGGAAGGGGGTCCGCTACTGCTCGCACAGCCAGGTCTTGAGTTGCTTCCTGAAGGAGAGGTGGTCTTGGGTCAGGCGGAGGTGGATGGGGAGGGAGTTCCACGTCTTGGCAGCCAGGTAGGAGAAGGATCTTCCTCCCGTTGTGGCTCTTCGGATGCGGGGGACGTCGGCGAGGGCGTGGCTGGTCGATCGAAGCTGGCGGGTGGGAGTGTAGAAGGTCAAGCGGTTGTTGAGGTATCTTGGGCTTTGGCTGTGGAGAGCTTTGTGTGCGTGGGTGAGGAGTCGGAACGTGATTCCCTTGCTAACGGGGAGCCAGTGCAGGTTTCTCAGGTGTACGGAGATGTGGCTGTGTCGGGGAATGTCCAGGATGAGGCGTGCTGAGGCGTTCTGGATGCGCTGGAATCGTTTCTGGAGTTTGGCTGTGGTTCCGGCGTAGAGGGAGTTGCCGTAGTCCAGTCGGCTGGTGACGAGGGCCTGGGTGACCGTCTTCCTGGTTTCGGTGGGGATCCACCGGAAGATCTTAAGTAGCATGCGTAGGATGTTGAAGCATGATGCGGAGACGGCGTTGACTTGTCTGGTCATGGAGAGGGAGGAGTCCAGGATGAAGCCCAGGTTGCGTGCGTGGTCTGTTGGTTTGGGTGCGCTGCCAAGGGCAGGGGGCCACCAGGAGTCGTCCCAGGCGGAGGGTGATGATCCCAGGATGAGGACTTCCGTCTTATCTGAGTTTAGTTTCAGGCGGCTGTTCATCATCCACTCGGCTACGTCTTTCATCCCTTCGTGTAGGTTGGTTCTGGCGGTGGCGGGGTCGTTGGTGAGGGAGAGGATCAGCTGGGTGTCGATTCGTAGGAGATGATGTTGAGGTTGTGTTGGCGTGTGATGGCTGCGAGGGGGCTCATGTAGACGTTGAAGAGGGTGGGGCTGAGTGATGATCCTTGTGGTACGCCGCAGATGACTTCGGTGGCCTCGGATCTGAACGGGGGAGGCGGACTGTCTGTGTTCTTCCGGCGAGGAAGGAGATGATCCATTCCAGTGCCTTCTCCTGGATACCGATGTTGTTGAGGCGCTGCACTAGGGTGCGGTGGCAGACCGTGTCGAACGCCGCGGAGAGGTCCAGGAGGATGAGGGCCGTTGTTTCCCCATTGTCGAGCAACGCTCGGATGTCGTCGGTGGCTGCGATGAGGGTGTTCTCGGTGCTGTGGTTGGCCCGGAAGCCGGACTGTGAGTGGTCGAGGGATCCATTCATCTCGACGAAGGCGGCCAGTTGTCTGTTGACGGTCTTCTCGATGACTTTGGCCGGAAAAGGAAGGAGCGAGATGGGGCGGTAGTTTTTGAGGTCGGTGGGGTCCGCTGATGGTTTCTTCAGTAGGGCGCTGAGTTGGGCGTGCTTCCAGCTCTCTGGGAAGGTGGCGGTGTCAAAGGAGGCGTTGATGATGTCCCGCAGGTGGGGTGCGATGACGGAGTCGGCCTTGTTGAAGACGTGGTGAGGGCAGGGGTCGGTTGGTGATCCGGAGTGGATGGAGTTCATCGTGCGGATGGTGTCTTCGGTGTTGACCGGGGTCCAGGCGCGGAGGGTGGTGGTGGAGGCCGTTGTTCCGGTCGTAGGGTGCGTCGGCTGTGTGCTGAAACTGTTGTGTATGTCTGCGATCTTGCTGTGGAAGAACGAGGCGAGCGAGTTGCAGAGGTCTTGCGAGGGCGTGATGTCGTTGTTTCCGGCGCTAGGGTTCGAGAGCTCTTTGATGATGTTGAAGAGTTCCTTGCTGTTGTGGGCGTTGTTGTCCAGTCGTTCCTTGAATGCGGTTTTCTTGGTGGCGTGGATCAGCTGGTGATGTCTTCGAGTGGCGAGCTTGAGGGTGGTCATGTTGTCTGCAGTTGGGTCTCTGCGCCAGGCTTTTTTTCGAGGGCCCGGCAGTTCTTCTTGGAGCTCTTGAGTTCGTCGGTAAACCAGGATGCTTTCTTGGTGCCGGGTCTGGCGGGGTGGTCTTCAGTGGAGCGAGGTCGTCTGCGCAGTTGTTGATCCATCTCGTGAGGTTGTTGGCGGCTTGGTTGGGGTTCGCTGAGCTGGCGGGAGGGTTCTGGCTCAGGGATGTGGTGAGCTGGTCGGCAGTGATCTTGTTCCAGCTTCTGCGGGGGACCAGTTGCGGGTGGTGGCGAGTCGTGGTTGTTCTGAAGCTGAAGTGGACGCAGCTGTGGTCTGCCCAGTGGAGTCCGGTGGCGTGGCTGAAGGCGATGTCCTTGCTGGAGGAGAAGACGGGGTCAAGCGTGTGGCCGGCGTAGTGGGTGGGGGTGGTCACCAGTTGCTTGAGTCCAAGGTTGGCGAGGTTGTCCAGCAGGGTGGTGGTGTTGCGGTCATTGTTGTTCTCCAGGTGGAAGTTGAGGTCCCCGACCAGGATGTAGTCAGCGGAGGGGAGGGCGTGCGGGCTGATGAAGTCGGCGATGTCTTCGCTGAATTGTGTGTGAGGTCCCGGGGGTCTGTAGATGAGGGTGCCTCTAAGGGTGGTCTTGGGGTCGGTGTGGATCTGGAAGTGCTGGTGTTCGGCGGCTGTGAGGGTGTCTTCGGAGTTGGTCGTGATGCGGATGGTGTTCTTGTGGACAATGGCGATGCCTCCTCCAGTCTGGTTGGCGCGGTCCCTCCGGGTGATCTTGTATCCGTCCGGGATGGCGATGTCGGGTGCTGAGGAGGCGTTCATCCAGGTTTCCGTGAGGAAGGCGACGTCTGGAGATGTGGTGTCGAGGAGGTTCCAGAGTTCTACGGCGTGCCTGTGGACGGAGCGAGTGTTGAGCAGGATGCACTTCAGGTGGTTGCTGCTGGTGCTCGTCTTGGCGGGTGCGGTGCAGGTCCGGATGCAGGAGAACTTGCAGGATTGGCAGGTGAAGGGTCCGTGGGTGCGTCTTGGGGTGGCTCGGTGGCAGCCGGGGATCCGGCCGGTGTTGAGTGCATTGAGGGTGGCAGCGTCGTAAGTCCGGCGAGTGGGCTGGCTTCTTCGGGGGCCAGGGGGTCTGGTACTGGGCGCGGTCCAGGCGCGGACGGGCGCAGACGGGCTTACCTTTGGCGAGCCTTCGGCGCACAATCGGCGCGCGTGCTGCGCGTGAATGCTGCGCGTGCCTGGGGGCGACATAAGAAGGTAGCCGGGAGGGAGGGTCAGCTGGGTGGCGGGAGCGGGTCGCCCAATGGGCTGGTGGGGGGCGGGGCCGCAGGGAGGCAGCGGCAGTAAAGTCTGGTGCGGGCGTGCGGCTCAGCGGCGGCTGGGTCGCCCTAGGCGAGTGCTGGCGAGTGCTGGGGCACAGGAGCAAGGAGGCAGGCAGCAGGAGGAGCGAGGGGGCGACCAGGCCTAAGCAAAGCTCAGCGGTCGCTCCCGAGGATGGGAGAAGGTCTCCTTAAAAAGGTAGCCGGGAGGGAGGGTCAGCTGGGTGGCAGGAGCGGGTCGCCCAATGGGCTGGCGGGGGGCGGGGCCGCAGGGAGGCAGCGGCGGGAAAGTCTGGTGCGGGCGGGCGGCTCAGCTGCGGCTGGGTCACCCTAGGTGAGTGCTGGCGAGTGCTGGGGCACAGGAGCAAGGAGGCAGGCAGCAGGAGGAGCGAGGGGGCGACCAGGCCTAAGCAAGGCTCAGCGGTCGCTCCCAAGAATGGGAGAAGGTCTCCTTAAAAAGGTAGCCGGGAGGGAGGGTCAGCTGGGTGGTGGGAGCGGGTCGCCCAATGGGCTGGCGGGGGGCGGGCCGCAGGGAGGCAGCGGCGGGAAAGTCTGGTGCGGGCGGGCGGCTCAGCGGCGGCTGGGTCGCCCTAGGTGAGTGCTGGCGAGTGCTGTGGCACAGGAGCAAGGAGGCAGGCAGCAGGAGGAGCGAGGGGGAGACCAGGCCTAAGCAAGGCTCAGCGGTCGCTCCCGAGGATGGGAGAAGGTCTCCTTAAAAAGGTAGCCGGGAGGGAGGGTCAGCTGGGTGGCGGGAGCGGGTCGCCCAATGGGCTGGCGGGGCCGCAGGGAGGCAGCGGCGGGAAAGTCTGGTGCGGGCGGGCGGCTCAGCGGCAGCTGGGTCGCCCTAGGCGAGTGCTGGCGAGTGCTGGGGCACAGGAGCAAGGAGGCAGGCAGCAGGAGGAGCGAGGGGGCGACCAGGCCTAAGCAAGGCTGTTAGATTTTTATAGTCTGCGTTTTTAACAATAAGTCATATACTTTTTTTATTCTCTATTTTGATATGTTTCAAGGGAAAATTACATGTGTAAATCTTATTTGCTGTGTATTTATGGTGCTCCATGGTCATGTCTCAATAACTGCTGCTGGTGTATTTATTTTGTACTTTTATGGCTCTTATTAGCCAAATAAAGAATCTTTGACTGACTGTATTCAGTTATGTCCTGGTCTTCCGTAACCAAACAGCCCACTTAAAAAAGTTTGCTCAGGTGAACCTGGAAGCTAGCCAGAACGATATGAAACGATGGTATGATCAGAATGAATCTTAGCCTGGCCAGAATGTATGGGTTGTCCTGTAGAGCCTCTTGCTCTACAGGACAAGTGGTCTGGGCCATTTGGGGTGAAGGAGCACAAGAGTGACATCACCTATCTGTTGAACTTGCAGACTCCTAGGAGCCCTTTGTGGGTCCTGCATCTGAATCACCTCAGCCACATTTTGAGAGGACCGAGTTGACCATGCTGTTGGTCACAGATGATGGGGTGGAAACGGAGACTGAACCTGATATTGATACAGGGGATAGTCTACCTATTAAGCATAATAAGGTAAGGATTAGCATCTGGGAAGAGGTTTCCAAGATGCTAGCCCTTGGGTTGATTGAGCCCTTCAACAGACCTTGGTCTAGTCCTATGGTATTAGTGCCCAAGGCTGCTCCCCCCGGCATGGCACTTGAACTTCGGTTCTGTGCAGACTATCGTGGGCTCAACGCCGTACCTTTGAACTTACATCTGGATACTGGCAGATGGGGCGTGAGAGAGGTCAGCCTTCTCGACACCAGAAGGGCATTTCCAGTTTCGGGTTATGCCCTCTAGATTGAAGAACACATCTGCCACCTTTCAGAAATTGGTCAACCAGGTCCTCGCGGGGTTGGATAACTTCAGTCCTGCCTATCTTGATGACATTGCGGGTTTCAGCTCCAGTTGGGAGGATCACTTCGACCACCTCCGGGAGGTACTGAGGGCACTGCAGCATGCCAGACTCAATATCAAGTAGGTGCCAGATAGGGCAGTGGTCTGTGGTTTACATGGGATACTAAGAAGGGGGCGACAGGATGGCATCGCTACAACTTAAGATTGAGACCATTCTGGCGTGGGCACCTCCCAACACTCAGACGGAGGTGAGATACTTTTTAGGTGTCACCGGATACTACCGACGGTTTGTCAAGGGGTACTGCACCATTGTCACCTCCTTGACGGAAGTGTCTATGAAAAAGTATTATTCAGGGTGATCTGGATGAAGGCATGCCAGATGGTGTTCGGCAACCTGAAATAGGCTATGTGCACGGCCCCCGTGCTCAAGCTGCCCGACTTCTCCCAGGAGTTTGTGGTGCAAACTAATGCCTCTGAGCATGCCATAGGTGCTGTGCTTTCCCAGCTAAATGAGGGGGGTATGGATCAATATGCAGCCTTCCTTAGTAGAAAACTACTACCCCGGGAATAAAGGTGGAGGGCCATTGAAAAGGAAGCCTTTGCTGTGGTCTGGGCACTGAAGAAGCTAAGGCCCTATTTGCGTGGGACTTACTTCCGGGTCCAGACAGATCACAGGCCCCGCCAATGGTTAATGCAGATGAGGGGTGAGGATACTAAACTATTGAGGTAGTCCACCTCTCTACAAGGAATGGATTTCACGGTGGAGCACTGGCCTGGAACAGAGCACGCCAATGCAGATGGTCTTTCCAGATTCTTCTGCGTTAGTGATCAGGACTCCCCTGAGGTGGGGTATTCCTCCCCTACTTTCTGCTGGGAGGGAAGAGTGTTAGACCTGGCACCTGTTGTCTGCTGACCTCATGTTTGGACCTTATTTTTCTGGCTTAGTAATTTGAGCACGATTGACATTGCATTCAGTGCCAAATCGCTGTGCTCATCATATACATACTGGTGATTGGTGTATACATGATTGGCTGGCTAGACACGTGTATTTAAATAAAGGCACAACTGTTCAACTAATCAGGTATGTGACTGGAAACAGCTAGCATTAATCCGTGCAAAGGCATGTGTAGGAAAATTAGTCACTCGCGCGTGTGAATGCTGCTAGCATGTGTGTCACTCCTCTAATTAAAGGCCAGCCGCACAACAGAACATTGCTTAGCCTCGTTTCGTCAGGAGAAGTCTCCACTTACCTGAAGTCTTTGGTCTCCGGTCTTCGGCTGTGGGGGCGTGTCCTTTGTCTCTGGCTCTCGGCAGCCACTTCCCTTCTTGACACGCTTCCTATGGAGGCGTTCCCTAGCTCCCGGCTCCCTCACTGGTCAGCAATCTGCAAAAGAGAAAAAGAAGGTCAACTAGCACGGAAAAAGCAAACCAACGAGCATTATTTGACAAAAAAACGGTATTGTTTAAATTGTGATCTTGACAAACTGTGAGATTATTTTTATTTGAGAGCTGGATATAGATTGTTCTTTGAGGAAAAAACTGAAAACAAGAAATTACACAGTAAGGCGCTGCAGGAAGAAGCGCTTCACTCACTTTTGAAGACTTTATTTCCTTTTTGTTCCATTTTACTCCTGTTTACTCCTCGTTATCCACTCTTTCACTCTTGAGATTCTTCAGACCAGCATGCAAGGAAAGCAATTTCCTGGGTTTCTAGTGTTCAAAATGGGCCATCTGAACCTCTAATTTAGAACATGTACAAGCGCTGTATTCATCAGAAGCAGAAAATTGCAAACGCAGCATTGGCAGTGCCATTGGTTCTGGGGTGAAAAGTCACCCCAATAAAATGTGGTTGAACCGCATAAACATGACAACTTTGTTTCCTTTTAGAATCGAAACAGTCTCAGAATCGTGGAAACAATAGATAACAGTTTCACTCAATCGTGCATGCTTCATTTCTACAGAGTTGCACAGAAATAGAGAGACGGGCGTCTCAGTAAAAGGATTTATTTAATAGTCTTATTTCTCATGCAAGAGATATGAATTGCTACAATCATAAGACAGACTGCAAAGTACAATGTGTACGAGGTTAGCAGTAAGATAAATTAATACTGCAATAGCATGGTTTGTAGCTATGACATATATTAATCAAAATACATACATAAATAACATAAGCTAAAATGTGATACTCATCTGATGCTTCTAAATTGTTCTACCCCAGTGTACCTAACCTAAGTGCAGTACCAGGTTTTAAGTAGGTGCCATTTCTAAAGTAAAGCTAGCTATATTTTAGTTTTGCCAAGAGTTGCCAAAAGCTTCTCTAAGTTCTAGTCAGCTCCATACCTTAGAATGAGAGAGGTTGGAATCTCTTTTCTGGACTCGATAGTCTAACCCCCCGCAAGGGAAGTCAGAGAGCACTGGAGCTGGATTCTCTGCGAGGAGGATGGCAGAGTCAGGTCAGTGCATCAGGCTGGAACTCGATCTCCTTCCGAACTTGCCGTGGCAAACCGCATAGTCTGGGTTGGATCGAATCCTCCGGGAACCGCAATTTGCAAGGGCAATGCTGGTATATTTATACCTTGAAGGTGTCTAGGAATGTCAGTATTGACGTAAAAGTCGGGCAGAGGAACATCATGAATGAACCCCTAAGGCACAGCTTTCCAAACTTTTCATGTTGGTGACACAAATTTTTGGAGATGCATTATTTTGGGACACAGTAAGGCAGTGTAGCGAGCGAGCCCGAACCACTTAAGAGAGGGTTCGGGGGGGTTCTCCCCGGAAGAAAATTTGGAAATAAAAGTGGGCAAATGGTGCATTTTCAAGCAAATTTGAGACCATGAGGTTGAACACAGGCCCCTGCAGCGGATGCCTTCGTCCACTGAGCCACCAGACCCGGCATACACACATCTCTCTCTCTCTCTCTCTCTCTCTCTCTCTCTCTCTCTCTCTCACTCTCTTTTGCACTCTCTCTCTCTCCCTCTCTCTGTCTCCCTCCCTCTGTCTCCCTCCCTCTGTCTACCTCCCTCTGTCTCCCTCCCTCTGTCACCCTCTGTCTCCCTCTCTCTCTCTCCCTCTGTCTCCCTCCGTCTCTCTCTCCCTCTCCGTCTCTCTCTCTGTCTCTCTGCCTCTGTCTGTCTCAGTCTCTGCCTCTATCTGTCTGTCCCTGTCTCTGCCTCTATCTGTCTGTCTCTGTCTCTGTCTGTCCCTGTATGTCGCTATCTTCCTCCCTCTGTCTCCCTCTCTGTCTCTGTCTGTCTCTGCCTCTATCTGTCTGCCCCTGTCCCTGTCCCTGTCTCTGCCTCTATCTGTCTCTGTCTGTCACTGTCTGTGTCTGTCTCTGTCTCCCTCCCTGTCTGTCTCTGTCTCCCTCCCTGTCTGTCTCTCTCTCTTTCTCCCTCCCCTTCTCTCTGTCTCCCTCCCTCTCTCTATCTCTCTCTCTGTCTCCCTCTGTCTCCCTCACTCTGTCTGTCTCCCCCTCTCTCTCCATCTCCCTCTCTCTGTCTCCCTCTGTCTCTCTCTCTCTGTCTCCTTCTGTCTCCCTCCCTCCCTCTCCCTCCCTCTGTCTCCCTCCGTCTGTCTCCCTCTTGTCTGTCTCCCTCCCTCTGTCTCCCTCCATCTGTCTCCCTCTATCTGTCTCCCTCCCTCTGTCTCCATACCTCTGTCACCCCCTCTCTCTGTCTGTCTCCCTATGTCTGTCTCCCTCTGTCTGTCTCCCTCCCTCTGTCTGTCACCCTGTCTCCCTCTCTCTGTCTCCCTCCCTCTGTCTCCGTCCCTCTATCTCTGTCCCTCTGCCTCTGTCTCTCTCTCTCTCCTCTGTCTCCCTCTGTCTCCCTTTCTCTCTGTCTCCCTCCCTCTGTCTGTCACCCTGTCTCCCTCTCTCTGTCTCCCTCCCTCTGTCTCCGTCCCTCTATCTCTGTCCCTCTGCCTCTGTCTCTCTCTCTCTCCTCTGTCTCCCTCTGTCTCCCTTTCTCTCTGTCTCCCTCCCTCTGTCTCCCTCCCTCTGTCTCCCTCCCTCTGTCTCCCTTCCTCTGTCTCCCTCCCTCTATCTCCTTCCCTCTATCTCCCTCTATATGTCTCCCTCTCTCTGTCTCCCTCTCTCTGTCTCCCTCTCCCTCCCTCTGTCTACCCCTGACTCCCTCCCTCTGCCTCCCTCTGTCTCCCTCCCTCTGTCTGTCTCCCTCTGTCTGTCTCCCTCTCTCTGTCTCGATCTCTCTGTCTCCCTCTGTCCCTCTGTCTGTCTCCCTCCCTCTGTCGCCCTCCTCCCTCTGTCTGTCTCCCTCTGTCTGTCGCCCTCTGTCCCCCTCTCTGTCTCTGTCCCTCTGTCTCCCTCCCTCTGTCTCCCTCCCTCTCTCCCTCACTCTCTCCCTCTATTTCTCCCTCCCTCGGTCTTCCTCTGTCTCCCTCCCTCTATCTCCCTCTGTCTGTATACCTCTGTCTGTCACCCTCTGTCACCTCACCCCAGCTTCCCAGGCACACACACAGCGGCACCCGAGTACTTTGCAGGTCTTTAAAAGACCATTTACTGGGAGACATTATGCAATTGATGAGGCATAGTGAGAACAAAGCTTTCAAAGGAATGCCTCTTAATTAGCAGCAGTTATGTGCTAAGTGCCCGTTAATACCAGTGTCATCCCGCGACACACCCACCATTTGCAGGCGACACAGTACTGTGTCAGGACACACAGTTTGGAAAGCTCTGCCCTAAGGAATAGATGTTCATGCATACTTAATGAGTTCTTGGAGAAATCAATATTCAAGCTGAGGGAAATTCCTAAAGGCTTAAAGGTCTGGTTTTCCATGAATTCGTTGTGACGTGGATAGACGGATGTAGGTGGCCATGCCTGTATTTGGTTTGTACGGACAATGTCTAAATAAGGGCCGACTTTCTATGTCCAAATAAGGGCAATGTGAATTGTACCTATATAAGGGCATAAATCGGGAAACCTATATACGGACTCTAAATCGGCACACAACAGTGGGACAACAAGATCTTATAGTTGGCCATCCACTTGATCTATCTGTTGCCACATCTGTAATAATGGTCGAGTGCTGTAACTGGTTTGAAGCCTTGGGGGCCCGTAAGATCCACAGGCACATAGAACCACATTCACATCACCTAGGTTAGCTCATAATGAACCTTTAGTCACAGAGAAGGATTTCCTGAATAAATAGATAGCTGTTAAATAATAACAGATAGCAGGGCTAAAGAAATATATGAGCAACTTGACAAAGATTATTAATGAAAAGGTCGACAATTTGACAGCTTTTGTACTGAGACTTAGAGGCCTATCAGGATGGCGGGCGTACGTACCCTAACAGTGCTGGGATCGGCCGTCAGTGGTGTAGCGGTCCCACACCGGCAATTAAGATGCCACCGCCAGCATGGAGGTGGCATCCTCTATTCCCAGCATTGTGGCAGGTGGTGCTCACAGCACCGCCCGCCACGATGCTGGGAATGCACGTCGTGCATTGGCATGCACAAGGTGACAGGCACTGCGCGGTGTCTGCCACGTTGTCTGTGCCAATGCAGGGGGGTACCATAGGTACCCCCATGTGCCCCTCCCACCCCTCCAATATCCTGGGGGCCCACAACGGATCCCCTTTTGCAAAATCCACATGCCTTTCTGCTGCCACGGAAAGGCATTTCCCGGCATGCATTGTAATATGGATGGCAGTGTCTAACAGACACCGCCACCGTATTCAAACCTTTTCCGCCCGGTCACCTGTGTGACTGGCGTAAAACTGGCAGATGGTCTTTCCGTCCGCCTGGTTCCCCCCCGCCATACTAATATGGCGGGGGAAATGGCATGCGGGCGGTGGCGATCTGCCCGACATCCTAATAGACCCTTTAGTTCCAAACTGCCACAGACCATGGAGGCAGACGCCTCAACTTGTCTTAGACACAATATTAATCTGGAAAGCACCCTACATGATGGTCTAAAAACACGTTCCTTGAATAGGCCCTATAAATCAAAGAGATTTGAGTCTACTAGAATGGGAAGGGAGCTGCCTATGCCTCCCTTGGAAGCTGGTCACAACTGTAACATGCTACAGGGATGTGCAATGATATCTAGAGACTCAGTAAGGGGCAAAAGAGAAAATGACTTACACCACAGGAGTCAGGCTCCTCCTACATCAAATTCAAAGAAAAATCCAACGATACCAATAGGAAGGCAAGTAGAGCAATGGGATATATATGTATATATATATATATACACACACACATATATATATATATATATATATATATATATATATATATATATATGAGAGATGTTCCAAAAATTCCATCTACAGCCAGAGAAACTCAGGACTTGATAACCAATTGAGCAATTCATTGGCTCAGAAAAGCAAGGCATTGTAGATCTGTTATAAGAGAAGATATAAAGAAAGCCACTAGGTTTCACAATGACCAGTGACCAACAGACTATATTGGCTTAAAGTTAGCAAGCCATGACTTAGTGAAAGGACAAATAGGGTTGGAGCATAGGTATTCACCTCCTACAGAATCACGTGTAAGACTCAAGGTTAACTCCCTCATCGTATACAAAATTTTGGTAATACCCACAAATTAAATTCAGTAGCCAGCTATCAGCCATCTACCCTCTCTGTTGACCGAACAGGGGACTTGTCCAACCTTGATTGATAACTAGGAAACCAGTCAACCCCTCAGTTGACTCATATAACTACATCAGGACACCCCAAGGTAGTATATTTTTACAATCAAAAAGGAATAGATACAAAAGACCTTAACTCAATAACTTCGGACAGTAGAGTGGAAACAGACATAGTAATCCAAAATTTTAGTGATGATGTGGGTCAGATAGACACCATAAAACTATTGTCTTGGAATGTGGATCAGAGCAACATTAGTGGACACTGAGTGGGGCACATTTATAGACCAATTTCATATAGTTTTGCAGCAGGAAACATGGGTTTTAGAACTGGTGCAGAGAGTGGGATGCATCACCTTTGCATCTAATGCAGTTTCTTGAATTGTGGGTAGACCATCAGGTGGGTTGTTGACATGGCTCAAAATGGAATTATTCCCTTAAGTAAAAAGACTTATGGCCTAATTACGACTTTGGAGCAGTTGCCCCAGCTCTCCGAAGACACAGCTGCGCCAAATCTCCTCAAGGACCACCCGCCTTGTTACGAGTTGAACTTGTATAAGGCAGACGGTCCTTTGCCCTTCCCATGGTGATGCTTGGAAAACAGGCACCGCAATGGGAATGGCAAAAAAGTTCCAGCAGGGCATGGACAGTGATGTCCATGCCGTGCTTGAACTTTGGGGGAATACAGACATGTGCCCGCAGAATGTATCTCCATGGCGGGGGTGCATGGGGGCCCTGTGGGGACCCTTGTGTTCCTCCACCACCAGCATTTTCCTGGTGGGGCTCTTGCCATGAAATGGCTAGTGGTGGTGGAACTCGTAATATGCTTAGTGGCAGTCCCACTCAGAATATTACATTGTGGAGCTGCCAGGGACCGATTGTTCCCTGGCGCAGCCAGAGGTCCTCCGCTGCAATGACTTTTGAAGTAGTAATGCAGCGGACAGATCACCACCATGGTAAGTCTGGTGACTTAGGTCTGATTGCAGAGACCTATTGGGTGTGGCTATTTCTTCTGGGCCCACATTGAGGACTGGGAACATCGCAATTATAAATGTTTGCATTTGTTCTATTCACACAAACCATTACTCAAGGACGGTGACCCAACTATCTCATATGATTGAGCCCTCACAGGGCTTAATTCCGTTGCACTTGCTGGAACATCGCTATGGGCCAAAGATAACTTTAGCTGGTGACAAAAACCATAAGGCAAGACCCCCTAGGATAGTTGATCAAATTGTTGATCTGATCACCTTCTATGATCTGAACATTGTTAATGGCTGTACAAAGTCTGACTGTCCTGCTTGTACAACCTTCAAGTGGGGGCTATACACAAGAAACATAGACTACATTTTGTTGGGCAGTCTCCACTGGCCTTCTTTAATTGATATGACAATGACATCTAGAAACGACAAATCTCATGAAGAACTAGGAGCCCAATTTTGTCTTAGATCCCTCACAAATCTACATGCATTGGGTATTACTACTTCTGTGGTAAATAATTTTCCTTTACCTGGACTTAATTTGATACAGGAACATAATAAAATAGCTCAGTAAAAATGAGAGGCAGAATCCGTGGTATTAGAGGTTCGGAATGGGCTTTATTCCAATGAACGATTATAATCGGTTGCTCCCATGTTCCGTCACCACGAAGGTTCAGGAAGTGAAGCACACACATTATTGACATGAAATAGCTTTTATAGTACATACATTACAATGAAGCGAATACAGTAGGCGTAACAATTGATAAGGAAAATGACGATTTGTCTGCGTAACCGAAAATGGGTGTAATAAGGAGTAGAAAGGAACGTAATTGGTTATGATGTCACATATAGGTGGATCTATAAGATAATACTTGGCATAGATGCGCGCGCAGCAGCATGACGTGTGATTGACGTGTAACTAGGGGGTGAAGGGGACTTGACATTTAGCTTTACATGTGGAGACGAAAAGTCTGGGGGGTCAAGTCAACCTAATCCCAAATCATATCTAACATCCTATGTTTAAAGAACTATGTTATCCACAAAGGAAGGACTCTCGGACAGAATCTATTCTATACTGACTGTGTGTGCGTGTACAAGCGTCTAAGTGTCTACACTAAATGCGAGGGCAGGAATCTTCCATAGTAACAGGGCTATGAATTACTTGTATTAAGACAGAGAAGCCGGGCTTTTTGCTCGGTAGCTGGAAGAATGTTTACTTAAACTACTAGGCAGGAATGCATTGGCTGAGGGGGAAGCAGATAATTCGAAGGTGAAATACAGTTCTTGGCAGAGAATAGGCTGATGTCAGGCTTCGTGAGCCGCGCAGAGAATGAGACAAAGTTCATGGTCACAGATGCAGGCTCAGACTGGATCTTTCAGAGGCAGAAGGCAAGAAGAGTTTTGATGACAGAATCAGGGCCTACTTGCCTGGACTGTAAAATGGCATAAGTGAACCATATAAAGCCGGTGGCCTTTTGTACTTAGGAATGGAATATCCGGCCTATTCATGGCGGATCTGACAGAGGACATGTTGACGGTGGACGCACATGTATTTGCGTCTTCATAACTGGAACTAGAGAGAACATACATGTACTTGTAACATGCACATAGAACCGTTGGGGTCCAAGATAGGGGACATAACTGACCAGAAAAATCCATATTTCCACATTCCCTCCTTGTCCCCTACTTGCCCGTTAAGAGATATCAATCTTCATTAATCCATTGATCTGTTCATATAGCATCATTTGTTCTTCTTTCTTCTTCCGGGATCTTGAATGAAATCTTGGTGGTGGAATACACGATGTGGCACACAGACCACAAATCGCTGGTCCACATTGTAGACATAGACAGCAACTGAATAGTATGAGAAGGCCAATACCTAGGAAGGATAGAACTCTCCATCCCCAGGCTGATATCACACTCCAAAACCAACTGGACCAAGTCCAGGTGCCTGGATTCTGGTGTATCTGGCTTACAATCTTGTGAAGGCGAGTTATAGCTTTATATACAGATGGCGAATTTTCTGGTATGAATACGCAGCAGCTTGATCCGATGACCCTACAAGCTCCGCCTCTATCAGCCAAGATGACGTCAAGGACAAGACGATTTTGAAGCACAACAATCCGCATAGCAGACTGCTCTTCTGTTAAATTGCCTAAGGCGGAAATAGTTTCATTCACTACTGCTTCAAGGGTTCTAGTTAATCTACGTATCAGCTTGCTATTAGTAACAGTACCTATATAGGGAAAGATGCCTTTATTGAAATCTACATACTTGTCCCATGCCGTCTCAGTATAATCGACAATTGGGAGATCTCTCCGCTCTCTATTGTGTACTAAATGAATATTTCTATAATAATCAGGAGGAGCTAGAAAAACAGGTGGCAAAAGGAATGCAATGTAGCAGGTACCATCCCAATCTAGAGGTAGACGCATATATGCGGTCTGACCACATATAAAGTAGGAGTGGCGATAAGCTCTAAATGAAGATTTGCCTTGATCACTGAATTCTACTGTAGTAGTGCATTTACTATGGCCCATATGTATGGAACCTACCTTTCTTACACACAATTCACCTTTTGCTGGGAATACTGACATGGTGGGTAAGACTAGTTCAACTTCGGATACGACATTTAGAATCATGAGATTAGGTGTAAAATTACCTAATCCATATACTTCATTTTCTAGATCAGTTCCTGTTCTTTTGGGGCGACCCTCCTTGTCAGGGTAGCAGACCTTGAGTAAAACTAGGTTTAGGTTTCCCCATACCCACTGATCTTGGTAAACTGCTGTGTCTGAGTCTATGGAATTGATTAAACTAAACCATGCTCCACAGGAGCCATTATGTGTAAATGGATGTGGAAAGAAAGGCAAGACTCCTTCATAATTCTGATAGGGAGGGAGTCGGCCACACACCCAACAATTAGTTGCATTACTAGTCTGATGGGAATGATGTAACATACTAATGAAAGTGTTATTGCGCAGCGCAAGTCTATAGGACAATTCATGCGGGGGTAAGTCACTAAAAGAATGTTCTGCAATAACATTGTGAACATTTCTGGCAATAGGGTAATATATGTGCAACAATATACTGGTAGTAATTATTAAAAGACTTAAGGATAACAAAATTAATAATGTCACTATACAGTGGCTACGCAGTGATTTACAATACGCCTGTCGTTTCATCATTTTTCGCGACTGTCCATGATTCAGGTCTAGAGGATACATGTCAGAGACAGATTCAACCGCTTCACCTAGGAGAGGACTTAAACAATCAAATCGTCTGACGTCCTAGGCCTCAATTTAACTTTATAGAGTTCTGTTTCAGTCTTTTCAACCAAAGGAAGTTTTGAATCAGTCTGTGAGGGAGTGCAGGGCACAATGTCTATATCCGAGGATTGTCCATGGAATTTCTTGATATGACTTGAATGAATCCAGCCCTTGCGGCCCTCGATCTTCACGGCTGTTCTTGTGGTCAGCAGAACCAACTTGGGTGTCTTCCACCTGGGCTCCAGCTGAGTCTTTCGGTCGAAATTTCTCTCAAATACGATATCACCCGGAACTACGTCATGGGGTTTTACCTCAGTGTTGTCGGGAAAGGCTGCAGCTACCTGTGAACGACAAGATTGTAGTGCAGACATCAAGGAGGCCAAGTAATCTGTCAGCATATTACAGTCAATATCAGTTATTTTGCGTGGTACAGGCGTCCCCCACATATTTGGTGGTCTGCTGAAGATCACCTCATACGGGGATAGCCCTGTTCGAGAGTGTGCTACCATTCTCATGTAAAAGAGTGCAACTGGTAACGCTACTATCCAGTCGACACCCTTTTCTCGGCATATTTTGGACAATCTAATTTTCAGGATCTGGTTATGTCTTTCTACGAGACCTGCTGCCTCGGGGTGTCGGACACAGTGGAATTTCCACTGATATCCTAACAGAAGTGAAACATGTTTCATTAATTCGGATGAGAACGGTTGGCCGTTATCTGAGTAGACAACACGTGGTAAACCGTAGCGTGGGAAGAATTCTCGAACTAACTGTTTGGCAGTAGTCGGGGCAGTGTAATCTGAAACCGGGTATGCCTCCGTCCAACGGGACAGAGCGCAGACAACTACGAGAACATATTTGAATCCTCGACATCGTTCCATCTGGATATAATCCATCTGGAGGACTTCAAAAGGGTGATTAGGAGGATGAAATCCACCCTGTTCTACGGGAACGCTTTTTCCTGGGTTGAACTGGCAACAGATCATACAGGTACGGACTTTTTGTTTGGCTGCTGCTCGTAAATGTTTATTGAACCAAATGCGTTGAATGCTGTCTAGCATAGCTTTTTCTCCTAGATGTGCTGGACTATGTATAGTGTTAACTATAACTTGGACCATTGAATCAGGAAGGAACCATACAGACTTTTCCTTCATCATCCATCCTTGGTCCGTTTGGATCCCTCCTAATTCAGTCCATTTCTTTATTTCGTCTGGTGTAGCATGTGTCTGTATGTCAATTACGTCAAGGGTAGGATCTTTAACTGTCATACAATGTGTCGGCATCGGGACTATTGTCTTTGTCATGTCGGATGTTTGGGTTTGAGCAGTCTGTTTAGCTGTTCTGTCGGCTAGATCATTGCCTTGAGAAATGATATCAATAACTTTCGTATGAGCTTTACATTTCATAATCGATATTGCAGTAGGTAGATGTATTGCATCTAATAAGGCATGAATGAGGGGTCCGTGCTGAATGTGGGCACCGTGGGAAGTTAAATAACCTCTCTCTCGCCACAGCACGCCGAAGTCATGTACAACTCCGAATGCATAACGTGAATCAGTGTATATGTTGACTTTTTTACTTGTGGCTTGAATACAGGCTTGTGTCAGAGCGATGAGCTCTGCGGCTTGAGCTGACAAAGTATTTATACGATTAGTTTCAATGACTTCAGTATCTGTTGTGACTGCATAAGCAGCCACCAACTCTCCTGTACTTGTTCTCATACATGAACCATCTACATACAATGTCAGGTCTGGATCTGACAATGGAACATCTGTCAAGTCTTGTCTAGGTTTCGTCGTTATAGTAATAACTTCAATACAGTCATGGGCTAGTGGGTCTGTTCCGGTTACTGGCAAAAGTGTGGCAGGATTCAATGTGTTACAGCGTCTGATCTCTATGTGTGGCTGAAACAGTGTAAGTTCGTACCCTGTGAGTCGTGCTATAGTCAAGTGTTGTGTTTGCGTTCTATTTACAAGAACCTCTACTGCATGTGGTACTTGAACTGTCAATGGATGTCCTAACACTATGGCATCGCTTTGTCTAATTGCTAAAGCTGTCGCTGCTACTGATTTTAGGCATGCAGGCAAAGCCTGAGCTACGGGATCTAGTGTACTAGAAAAATAAGCACATGGTTTGTGTGCTCCTGCTTGTTCCTGTGTGAGTACTGACAAAGCAGTACCTTCGCGTTCTGTAACAAAGAGTGTAAACTGTTTTCTGTAACATGGTGTTGCTAAAACGGGTGCTTGACATAAAGTTTTCTTTAGGCTTTCAAAAGCTTGCGTATGTTCCTGGGTCCAAGGGAGAACAGTCGATGTGGCTGCCTCCTGTGTTGTCAACTGAATGAGTGGTTTTGCTAGGAATGCATATTGCGGGATCCACTGTCTACAGTATGAAGTGAGGCCTATGAAAGCCCGCACCTCCTTTTGTGTCTTGGGTATTGGCATGTTAGCTATTAACTGAATGCGGTCTGGTGTAAGCTGCCTTCCCTCCTTGGACAGCGAGTGTCCAAGATAAATAACTCGCTGGACACAGAATTGCAGCTTAGAAGGGGACACCTTGTGCCCCTTTTCGGCTAGGAATTGTAAAACTGTCAGTGATGCTTTTTCACATTCGGATTCGCTTCGGGCGGTGATCAGCAGATCATCGACGTATTGAAGCAGAGCAGTGTTAACTGGCATGTGGATACTGTCAAGTTCTCGTTTCAGTGCTTGGCTATAGATGCTGGGGCTTTCTGTAAATCCTTGAGGTGCGCGTGTGAATTTAAAGCTACGCCCATTTAAACTAAATCCGAACAAATATTGGCTTTCCGGATCTATTGGGACGCTGAAAAAGGCATTCTTGAGATCGATTACAGTAAAGAATGTTGCTTCGGAATCAATGGCTGTCAGTAATGACGAGATATCGGGAACCACAGGAAATTGTGGCACAATGCATTTGTTTAATTCGCGCAGATCAATAACCAATCGATATACTGGCGGGGCCTTTGGATCTGTTCGTTTAAGAATCGGAATTATTGGTGAATTACATATATTGGAGTCGGTTTCTACAACCACTCCTTGGGCAATGAGTTCGTCAATGATTTGCAGTAAAGCCATTACAGCATCTGGGGGTAACTTGTATTGTCGCATTCGTGGTAGCACCACTCCTGCCTTTAATGTGACTCGATATGGTGTAATATTCATGCAACCAACATCAGTAGGGCCTTGTGCCCATAGATGTGTGGGTAAAGTCTGTAATCGGGGATCCATGTCTTTAGACACATAATGACCTTTAAAATCACGTAAAAACAATCTTACTCCTTCCGGAGAACAACATATTATGGCTCCTAGAGCTTTTAACGTTTTTATTCCTAATAGATTTTCTGGACATGATTTAGTAAGCAACAAATCGGTAGTTCGGGTCAAAGGTCCTATCGTAAGTGGAAGAGGCTGTGACACTTCATTAACAATAGGCTTTCCTGAAAAACCAAGGGAAATATTCTGTGAGCCTGAGAGGGGTGCCCCTGGAACTTCACTACGTTTTATTGTTGTTCGACTTGCCCCTGTATCGAGTAAAAATTTTCTGTCTTGGCCTAATAGTTCACTATGTACATAAGGTCCTTCTTGATCTACAGGGATCTCGATAAGGGGTAAGTCAATTTCCCTCTCTAGGCTTTTTCATGCGTAACGCTGGTACTCAGGATATTCATACTGTGCGGTCTGATACATTTGTCGTGTTGTTGTTTGTGTGGCAGCAACAGGCAACGGTGGTGCAGCTGACACAAACTGTATTGGCTGTTGTGCGGCTGGCATGGACTGGGCATGCTGCAGAGCTCCTTGTTCATTCTGATCTTGTCTGAGTGGCCGTGATCTTTCTTGTGTTTTACCTATGGCGATATTATGTTTTAAAACTGGGCAATCGTGTACATAATGACCTGGCTTTTTGCAATAATTGCATGTCCCTTTTACAGGTCCGGCTGAATCACCGGAATGTGTCATACCCTTCTTATGTCCTTCAGCTGGAACTGTCTGGGAAACTAACATTTTCATTTTCGTGTCTTTCATGCGTCTGTGTTCATGTTCTTGTTCCTCTCTAATTCTATTGTGATGGTATTGTAACATTTGTAACATTTGTGATGGAGTGTTACCTTGCCAGGTACTCTCGAATTTTAATACTCTATTCTTTACTTGGGGTAGAGCATTCTCGACTAATTTTGTTACAAACAGATGTGGGTATGATTCGCTACTTGCTTTTATGCCACTATTTATACCAAAACATTTTTCAAATCGGGCATAGTAATCACTAGTGTCCTCATCTTGCTTCTGTTTACAGGCTGAAATTGTACCCCAATCTTCCTTTTTTGTCGTTAATAAACGTGGCAGTACCTGTACTAGTAAACCTGGTAATGCCTTAGTTTTGTCCCCAAGCCCTGCTCCTGCAGTTCGGGCCTTTTCTTCTGCTTCTAATACTGACCATTCTATCTTTTGGTCTCCTACCTCCCACTCTTTTTCCTTGAGTTTCTCATAAATGCCAGCAGGCATCAATACCTTTAATATTGTCATAATGTCGGGATAGGTATACTCTCCCATGAGCAACATGTCTTTAATTTCTCGGTGAAAACCCGCTGGGTCTTTGTCATGACTGGGTACCACTTTCTTCATTTGTAACAATTCTATTTTCGATATGGGCGTATATACAAATACGCGTTTAAACTGATTGTCCTCGCCCTTTATTGGGTGCACTTCTCGTAAGGGATTCTGTCTATCTATGTGATACGTGGTTCTTTCCTTGACAGGCAATGAAACATGTTCTGAACATACAAAAAGAATATATTGCTTTCTTGATTCTAGAATTTCTTTAATTAATTTAGTACCTGGACCTCTCCATCTATTCGTGAGTAATTCAGTCAATATGTCGGGTAAGGGACCAGGATCTGAATGTTGACTGCGATATAGTATAATGAGTTGTTGAATCATATAAATCCCAGCTAACCTCTGTTCATCTGGGGTGAGATTCAAAAATGTGCGTACTACTGTATCATCACTATATTTTCCGGGACTGTCCACCCAATGGACAGCTGCCCTGGCTAAATCTTGTTCATCCATAGAATCGAGGAAATGATAACCCCTTCGTTCTCGGAGTAATTTGTCAGCTGTTTGGAACGAATGCTCGTTAGACCTTATATGGACTATGGGTGTTGGGAAACCCCTGTTATTGTCTGGACATATCGGGCGCATCGGGTCAATAAGACATCTCGTACTATTACAAGATCTTCTTTTACCTACATAGGCTATAGTTTCTGACTGTCCTGTGGGCAGTCCTGACCCTTCTTCCTCGCTTTGTTCGAACTGGTCTACCTCTAATCTCTCTTCGTGTAGGCGTTCTATTTCTTTACGGATCTTTCGGCACATGGCTATTATACAATTTTGCTTATCATGTCTCCCTTCTGATATATTCTGGCTCCATCGGGTAAGAATTTGCATTGCTTCCGGGTCTACCCCCGGTCGGTCTTCATTTCTGATCACACAATTTATGAGGAAACATAACAGTTCCCCCTGTATCTCCACTTTCTGGTATTCCATAGCTCTGTTAATACATTCTGGATCTCGCCCTGTTTGGACAAAATGGTATATTTTATCTAGATGTGCAGTCATTCCTGGTAACTTCCCTAAATACACTGCGGCTCGTCTGATACGTAATGATACTAGGATCATTTCGTCCTCTTTTCCGGGCACAGGGTCATATCTACAATCTATAAGAAGTTCCTTAAGCGCACGGGCATTAATGAGTTTGGGTGTACGTGAATGTCCTGATTTATTCTGGGTGGCGTAGAAAAAATATTGGTAGCACCTCCCGTAGCCCCATCTGGGGTGTCGGGTGTGAAAGGATTCGTTGAACGTGATACAGCAACTATAGGTGTGGACACAGCTATAGAAGCAGCTGTGGGAACAGGTGTAGGAACAGATGTGCTTGCCAGAACTTGTGACTGTAGAGATACGGGTACCGGATCTTGGCGTTGAACCTCCCTGACAGGCGGTCTATGTGGGGCGGAATTAGCATACTCGGGAGCTGCGTCATCTAAATATGAGGAAAGAAAAACATCTTCTGCGGTTCGAGGACGCCCCTTAGGATGTACCTTTATTGGGAACAATGGGGATGGCAAGTCTTTCGGTATTTCTGGAGTAGCCTTAGGTAATCCTTCGGCCAGAAGGGGATACATACCATTCATAAGGGCATTTCTTTGTCTGTCTACTTGTTCTGATTTCACTCGGATACCTTCCTCAATTAATAGATTTTCTTGAACTTTATTGGAATTCTCTTTACTCTTCTCTTCCAGTCTACGTGCTTTTTCTGTTCGTCTATGTGATTCCTTACGCCATAATTCAATGGCATCTTTCTGTGACTGTCTGACTTTCCTTTTCCATAACTCTTCTTCTACTTTCATGATGCACTCTGCATCCCAGGTTCCCGCTGTGGGCCACCTCTGACTTTCTGGTAATTCCTTGGTGTAGTCTACCCATAAATCAAGAAATAATATGGCATCTAAGCCATGTTTATGATACATGAAGTACCCTGGGGTGTCCCTAGGAGGAATAGGAACGGCTTCTATGAGTACCCCTTTTCTTGTAGTGATCTGTCTTAGTTTCGAAAAGAACGGCATATTGAGAACTGACCTTATACTTGATTTTGACCAACTGACCTGATACTTGATTTTGAACAGACTTAATACAATAAACACGATAATGAACAGTCATTCATACCACAATATACAGAACGTATTTAAACATATTAAACATTAAACATTAAACCTTTAACTGAAACAACAATGATGATCGTCTGCATAACTAATCACCAAGCTTAATTCTCGACAATAACTAGACACTTCGGAATACTTGATATACTGCTAAACAGTACAGATACACTGCTAAAACAGTGCAGACCGGATTTGTGTACCCAAACCCGTCTTGACCGGCACAACCTATGTGCACGTCAGAAATGCCTCCCCAGCAATGGTACTCACCGGGTAGCTTCGGAAACGGAAGGCCTCGGTAACTTGAACTTGAACCGAACTGGACTCGACTCGACTCGTCGGACACTGGACTCGACTTGGGACTTCAGAAACTGGTGGGCCTCTGTATACCTCGGATCTTGCTCTCTCAGCTAGGCTCTGGTCGGGATACTTCGCACTTCTCACCGCCTCGTCTGGGTGTTGATCGCAGTCTCAGTCGCCCCCGCTTGACCGGAGGGAACTACAGGAAATCCTGCTGGTACGCGTTATTGTCCGTCCAGCTGTGGCAGGAGACCGGGCCTGCAACTCACCGCCGGCGCGTGAGATGAGAAAGTGTCCCTGTTCGGGCGCCATTCATGTGGTAAATAATTTTCCTTTACCTGGACTTAATTTGATACAGGAACATAATAAAATAGCTCAGTAAAAATGAGAGGCAGAATCCGGGGTATTAGAGGTTCGGAATGGGCTTTATTCCAATGAACGATTATAATCGGTTGCTCCCATGTTCCGTCACCACGAAGGTTCAGGAAGTGAAGCACACACATTATTGACATGAAATAGCTTTTATAGTACATACATTACAATGAAGCGAATACAGTAGGCGTAACAATTGATAAGGAAAATGACGATTTGTCTGCGTAACCGAAAATGGGTGTAATAAGGAGTAGAAAGGAACGTAATTGGTTATGATGTCACATATAGGTGGATCTATAAGATAATACTTGGCATAGATGCGCGCGCAGCAGCATGACGTGTGATTGACGTGTAACTAGGGGGTGAAGGGGACTTGACATTTAGCTTTACATGTGGAGACGAAAAGTCTGGGGGGTCAAGTCAACCTAATCCCAAATCATATCTAACATCCTATGTTTAAAGAACTATGTTATCCACAAAGGAAGGACTCTCGGACAGAATCTATTCTATACTGACTGTGTGTGCGTGTACAAGCGTCTAAGTGTCTACACTAAATGCGAGGGCAGGAATCTTCCATAGTAACAGGGCTATGAATTACTTGTATTAAGACAGAGAAGCCGGGCTTTTTGCTCGGTAGCTGGAAGAATGTTTACTTAAACTACTAGGCAGGAATGCATTGGCTGAGGGGGAAGCAGATAATTCGAAGGTGAAATACAGTTCTTGGCAGAGAATAGGCTGATGTCAGGCTTCGTGAGCCGCGCAGAGAATGAGACAAAGTTCATGGTCACAGATGCAGGCTCAGACTGGAACTTTCAGAGGCAGAAGGCAAGAAGAGTTTTGATGACAGAATCAGGGCCTACTTGCCTGGACTGTAAAATGGCATAAGTGAACCATATAAAGCCGGTGGCCTTTTGTACTTAGGAATGGAATATCCGGCCTATTCATGGCGGATCTGACAGAGGACATGTTGACGGTGGACGCACATGTATTTGCGTCTTCATAACTGGAACTAGAGAGAACATACATGTACTTGTAACATGCACATAGAACCGTTGGGGTCCAAGATAGGGGACATAACTGACCAGAAAAATCCATATTTCCACACTTCCTTAAGTCGAATTGACATATGCAATAGAAGTAACGTGAAATGGGCCCTATTAGCAGACGATGACAAAGTACATTCAGTTATCTATAAGCTTTTTTGTAGAGAAGCTGGCCCCTTTTGAGACTCCAGACCCAACTGCTATTAACCTTGTAGAGCTTCACTGTAAACTTATGGGGCAAATAAAATTGCTCCTTACTAAGGAAACGGTACAAAAGAGGGTGGTGATGGACGGAGCATCAGAACCAATCAAACACTCACACACAGTCAACAGATCTGGGTGTGATCCATCACCGTTATTTAGCCCACTCTGCCACCCCAGTTCAGACATGGCCATATGCAAATCAGTCTGACCCTGTGCCTCATGGGAACAGTCCAGCCCAAACTGCCAAGCCATGCCTTCCCTGGACCGGAAACAAGCTTCCTAGGACCGGTTTCTGGCATTTCAGCCGTCTTCAGCCAGGCTTGCTTGAATCCAGTGGCAAAGTGAGCAAGGGACTCACGTCTGAGCATACCCTGCCAACTTATGGCGAACAAAGCGGTACAAAAGAGGGTGGTGATGGACGGAGCATCAGAACCAATCAAACACTCACACACAGTCAACAGATCTGGGTTTGATCCATCACCGTTATTTAGCCCACTCTGTCACCCCAGTTCAGACATGGCCATATGCAAATCAGTCTGACCCTGTGCCTCATGGGAACAGTCCAGACCGTACTGCCAAGCCATGCCTTCCCTGGAGCGGAAACAAGCTTCCTAGGACCGGTTTCTGGCATTTCAGCAGTCTTCAGCCAGGCTTGCTTGAATCCAGTGGCAAAGTGAGCAAGGGACTCACGTCTGAGCATACCTTGCCAACTTATGGCGAACAAAGCGGTACAAAAGAGGGTGGTGATGGACGGAGCATCAGAACCAATCAAACACTCACACCCAGTCAACAGATCTGGGTTTGATCCATCACCGTTATTTAGCCCACTCTGCCACCCCAGTTCAGACATGGCCATATGCAAATCAGTCTGACCCTGTGCCTTATGGGAACAGTCCAGCCCGAACTGCCAAGCCATGCCTTCCCTGGACCGGAAACAAGCTTCCTAGGACCGGTTTCTGGCATTTCAGCCGTCTTCAGCCAGGCTTGCTTGAATCCAGTGGCAAAGTGAGCAAGGGACTCACGTCTGAGCATACCCTGCCAACTTATGGCGAACACAGCGGTACAAAAGAGGGTGGTGATGGACGGAGCATCAGAACCAATCAAACACTCACACCCAGTCAACAGATCTGGGTTTGATCCATCACCGTTATTTAGCCCACTCTGCCACCCCAGTTCAGACATGGCCATATGCAAATCAGTCTGACCCTGTGCCTCATGGGAACAGTCCAGCCCGAACTGCCAAGCAATGCCTTCCCTGGACCGAAAACAAGCTTCCTAGGACCGGTTTCTGGCATTTCAGCCGTCTTCAGCCAGGCTTGCTTGAATCCAGTGGCAAAGTGAGCAAGGGACTCACGTCTGAGCATACCCTGCCAATTTATGGCGAACAAAGCGGTACAAAAGAGGGTGGTGATGGACGGCAGAGGGGTGATTGGAGCTCAAACCACCCTGGATATTATACAAGTGCCTGCAAACATGCCAAAACGGCAATTATTGAAGCTGTAAAATTGGTGGATTGCATTGGGATTTAGAATGCCAGAAAAACAAACAAGGAACAACTTATAAAGGTGAAAAGGGGGTATGAGGAAGAGCAATAGGAGAAACTTACTGAAGCTCTATTTAAAAGGAATATCAAGGTGTTTTGGCATCTCAAAGCTTCCGGGACCTATATCACAGGAAAATTGCCTGGATTCAGTGGTACAACCCACTGTTTGGGAAGCCCACTTCACCAAGCTATACAAGACGTGGTCAAACAATGATATACAACACCCTGAGGGATATGGTGCAGACCAGCTGCAAGAGAAACTATACTACGGGGGTTGGCAGAAACTGCACAGGCACTGCATCTATTAAAAAGGGAGAAGGCCCCTTGACCCAACGGCATCCTGGAGACTTATATCTGTTTCACCCTGAGATATGGGTTCCCTATTTGAATGCTCTTAGCCATGCCATCCTGCGTGGTGAGGACATCCCCTCCTCCTGTAATGGAGCAAGTATTGTGCCTGTTTATAAGAAGGGGAGAAGGGATGTTGCGTCCAACTGTAGACCCATTACTCCAATTGATATTAGCCAAAAAATATTTGCCAGACACGTTTATTAGACTACAATCCTGGAGCACTTAACATCACATCCTTGAGGCTTGCCAGGCCAGGTTTAGGGCAAATGTCAGTACCTTGGACCAGGTATTTTGCTTCATTGTGTTATGCTGGAAATATGTTGCCCTGAAGCGGGACAATCTTTATGTTGCCTTCATTGATTAGAGGGTGGCATTTGACCTGGTGCCCAGGGAGAACCTATGGGCTGTGTTGGAGACATATGGTATTCCAGAGGATCTCATAGGAATTTTAAAAACTTTACACTTGGAATCATATACCCAGGTCAGGCGGAATGCGGGAGCGGACGTTACATCTACGATAAGCATCAATCGTGGTGTCACTTTAGTTTATATATAAATGGAGCTGTAGAATGGCTAGCAAACTGCAACCATGATGCACCAAAATCAGCGGGTATGAGCGCTCCCATTTTAATGTTTGCTGACGATACTCTTTTAATATCTCGAACATTGTGTAGTCTCCAGTTGATGCTAGACCACATTTGATCCTTTTGCCGAATAAGGGGACTTGAGATAAACCCAGCAAAATCTGAATTCATGGCACCTAATCCCCACCGATCATTTACGGGAAAAAAGAGGATAGAGGGGACACCCTTTGAGTGAGTAAAGTCCTTTGACTACCTGGGAGTAAGACTGTCTAACAATATGTCCTTGGCACCACGGTTAAGCAAAAGAATAGGGAAGAAGTATAAGGCTATCTCCAGTGGAGCAATAACCCCAGCTCTGGATGTCTACAGAGCCATGGACCTGTCAGGGCAGCGTACGGTGCAGAGCTTTGGGGATGGAAGGACATGTCTTCGCTCAGTGCTGCTGAAAATCAATTTATTAGGTCCCTTTTTAATCTCCCAAGAAGCACCCCCTTACCTCACTTTGATTCGATGTAGGACCAAAAAGAATTGATCATGTGATTGTACTAAAACTTTTAATGTATTGGGTTTGAATCTGTAACACTCTGGAACAAGAGATTTATTGGCAAACCCTAGAGGAGATTCTTACTTTGGATGAGAGAGTCCATAACCCCTGGTTGAGGAAGGTAAAGGAATTGTGTTAGTCTCTTAAGACGTAAAAGGTATGGCTCTCTCTTGATAAAATGACAAAGGGTAATACTGTAACATTCAAACAAGCCTTTTAGGAATGCATGCTGGAATACATTTGGAAAGATATTAAAGTGGTGAGCTTGATCAAGAGGTTTTTGAGTTACAAAAGTGGCCCATGCTTTGAGTAGGTTTTTGGATAGATTATGCCCAGCCCAGGCTAGAATTTTGTAGTCTAAGCTTAGAGTTGGCATCTTGCCATTAAATTATTTGCTTCTGTTTGGTACAAAAATAGCCCCTCAACTCCTATTGTCCCTTTTGTCTGCAGCAGGAGGAGTGCATGGACCACTTTTTGTTCTTTTGTTCCATCTATGCTATACCCCGCAAGAAATGTATAATCCCAGTGTGCAAGTTGTTGGGCATTGCCCATTACTGGTAAGCATCCACAATTTTCAGATGTCACACAAAAGAGCTAATTGTATTGAGTGTGTCTAGATTGTTATTATGGGTATGGAGAATTATAGCTTCCAAGTTAAAGGTGACATTTTAGTCGAAGGATTATTTTTGAACTAGGTGCTATTAACCATAAGATGCACTTGCACTTTAAAAAGCCGCCAAGGTCAAAATCCTATTAAATGAGTTTGACTGTGGAGGGCGTAGTAGGATTATCAAACTTAAATAATATATTGGCTCAAACTCTTTCTGTATTAATATAATCTATATGATGTGTTTTAACTATTTTAGGCTTCTTTATAGTATTGCTTTTTTGAATATGGTAGTAAAATGTATATTTGTTGTATGCACCGTTATGGTTGTGAAAGCCGAAATAAAGTATTGAGTTGAAATTGAAGCAGCTGTTTCTTTTCGTTTTAGGTGTTTTTCGATGGTCTAGTCAACAGGGCGCCAGCAGGCAAATGTGTTTCATTGGCTGACGTAGTTGAGTGACTAAAGGGATGGGTCACCAATCATAGTCAAAGACCTGTGATTGCTTGACTATTTTGCGAATGCCAAAGTTTGACAATTGCCTGTAACTGTAAAGTGTATATACAATGTGTATCTCGCTTTGATTCCAATGAGAAAGATCGAAAATTGCATATAACTGCAAAGTGTATATACAATATCTTTTTTTGATTTCAGTGTGTGTGTAATACAAAGACAAGTTTTTTATACATACGGTGTGGAGTCTTTTTATGGCATATGCAGTGTGTTGTGAGAGTGGTGTTGTACCAATACTTTACACTTGGGCCCTGAGGATAAGCCTGACTGCTCAGTGCCAAGCTACCCAAGGGTGAACGCAGGTTATCGGACACATGTATTGTACTCTCCCTATCTGGAACAGTGGATTCTGAATGGCTTTGATGTGTCCCAGCCAGCCAGAAATCACTGGGTCTAGTATCTAACCATCCATTTCCCCCTTTATTGGAGGAGTAAATCCCATTTACCTGTTAATTTTTTTGTCTGATTTTCCTATCAATAGTAAAGTATACACTATGCCAATTGTTTGGCTGCCTAATGTTACCTCTTAACTCCATCCATATGGCAATTAATTACACTTACCTATTAACTTCGCACCAGGGTGGCTAACCCTGAACGTAACTGTTTAATCCATACAGCCTAATAATGCTGAATTACCTCAAAAATCTGTAAAATCACACAGAATGGCCCCAGAAAAGTAATTCTGTAGTTAGCGCTATTTTATTAGAGCATAAATGCCCCATTGAGTCCAAAATGGACGTGAGGATGCAGTTTGCGCTAAGAAATAGTGTTAAATTCAACAGAGCACAAATAGCAGCGCAAGCAGCAGCTCACATTCACTAAATATGCACTTGGGTTAGGATTTCCCCTCAACTTACACTGATAATCAGCACTAACTTCATAGAGCAAAATGCAACTTTGTGTCAAAAATGGATGCAAGGATTCATTATGCACACAGAAAAGTCTCAAATGCAACAGAACACGAACAATAGTACGAGTAGAAGCTCGTGCTGACAAAATAACCTCTTTCAGTAGGACCTTTCTTCGAAATTGTTCATAATTATGTGAGTAGCTGTAATCGCTTTATTGGTAATTCCACATTAACAAGTAACGCATAATTACTGAATTTACTCCTATTACTCTGGTGTAATTACAATTACTTTCAGGCCAAATTATAGCCACTTTGTTAGAGGGATATTATAACAGAAATTTCACTGATATCCATGAATGCTTATGTCAGTTCCACCAGCGTACTGATGTTGGTTTCACCAGCGTATGTGGCCACATGGAATGTTCCACAGAGCACACAATCACGGTCTGCATAGTAGCTTTGTTAAGGTATTCAGACAAAAAATCGGAAGAAAAAATATCATCATACCAAAGTATTGTGTACAAAGTATTGTGTACAAAATATCGTAATATGAAAATATTGTCAGCAAGAATTTTAAGTAAGTAATATCGATTTTTAAAATATTGAAGTCATTAATATAGATGTTTAAAATATCATTTTTTCAATTATTGTTATGTATTTTAGTATATAGTTTAAATGTATATGATTATTTTCTTGGTATAATTATTGTTTATGTTTTTTAATATATTTGTTACATTTTTTGTAGTTAATAAATATAATGTAATTAATTTTGGGGATTTTTAGTGCCATAGCGAGTTGTGGGTGTATATGGGTATAGGGTCGGAAATAATTTAATTATAATGCATTATTGATTAATTTTTATATAATATTAATTATTTAATTGATCTTTAATTATGTTAATAGTGCTATTATTTTTTTTAATGTACATTGGTACCACCGACCTTAGGTTGGCGGTTCGGACCCTAGTATTCGGATGCGCATCGTAAACATCAATTTTTCAATGGAAGATTGTGTGGCAGGCAGAAAAGGCTGCTGAAAACAACAAGAGAGTGAGGGAAGAACAACAAGTAAGGGCCACTCTTAGTCCCCCAAAGTAAATATAATCAAATCAACGAAAGAGTGTGCCTAGAATTTATTGATAGAGCACAACTGTAGAATCCAACTAGGTTTCTCAATAAAGCCCTCACTCACCAACCTAGTTGGTGACATGTTTCATCATCGGGCCCCACCGGGAGAGGCCGAGTGCCACACCGTTGTGCTTCGACGCCAGAATTACTACGGAGCTGGTAGTGTGTGTGTGGTGAGTAGTGAAAGTGATTGTTAAAAATGTCTTGTTTGTGTCAAAAAATAAACTTCATTAAGAGCCAAACAGACATGTATAAAAACAGAGTGTAGGACGTAGGAGCTGAATAGAATGTTCAGCCAGGTCCCTTATGATGTGGTCAACATGTTTCTGCCTATGTGTTATGTTTAAACAGGCATTCGTCAGGACCAAAGGAGGCGTGAGAACCTCGGCGGTATGGGCGTGCTAAGGCCCACCCTAACCAGAGGTTATAAGTGTGAAAAATATATAATACATATAATTATGGTGTCTCCCGCAATGGAGAGGAACCGAGTTTATTCTGGGTAAGAAAAAAACATACACAGACAAACAAGAAAAGAGACAAACAGGCAATGATTAGACATAGTCGTATAGGTTTGTCATCGTCGGACATACAGATACTTGTGCTCTGCGTGGTGCACTTATTTGGTAACGCTGGCCATCTGTGCTGCTGTGAGGACAGAAAGTGCATATAACACGACAGATGCGATCTCTAAACGCAAGACAAAAAGATATGGAGAGCCCAGGACGGTCATTAGCATTAACCATGAACCTATGTGGTAGAAAACTATGCACGGTAGACTTAAGACACAGTGTTGTTGGGCACCGAATAAACGAAAGAAAAACTAAAGTCTCACATGGGGTGTAGTCAGAATGTACACCATGGGTCTCGGGAGAGGGGTGGAAGCTACAATGGCACACCCTAGGCATAGAAGATAAAGAAAGAGGAAGTGGAGAGAAAAGGGGGGAGAATTAAGAGTAGCAGAGAAATTCCCCAGAACTTATCTGAATTGCCTGGTCGTAGGACTCACGCCCGCTCAGCTAGGCACCCGCTTGGCACCTATATGATCCCTCGAGAATCGGACCCCGATGGTGAGTGAAAAGGGGAAGCCGGTATGTTTATAAGGAAACGAAAGGAAAGTCGTGCTCGAAAGGCGAGGCAAACGGGGGCGTGTCATCACGGAGTACTTGATGACGTGTCAGTTCACCGCCAATCAGTCTACTGGAGTCGCGCTATGTGGCCAATCACGCTGTCGCGCTGTGTGGCCAATCACAAACGGGAAACTAAAAGAGAACTTACTGTCATGGAGACAGGAGACTCGGAAAAAATCGCCACGTCAGAGAAATCCCTTTGCCAAAAGGAGTCGCTTCGTGCCCGTCATAATAACGGGTGCGCGTAGAGCCGGTAAACATGCCGCTCTGAGCGAGTTAGTTATACACGCTCCATTAAGTGGGTTTGCATAGAGAAAGAAAAAAAATATATATATATATATAATACTAGGGTTAGGAACCTGACGAGGGGTAAGTGTCGACTAGGGCAAAAGACCCCTTGTCCAAGGGAAACGCTATACAGGGTTCAATGATAAGACCTCTTGGAGGTGCGAAGGCGAGGGAGGAGTAGAAGACGGAGAAAGAGCAGGGCTTTTGGAGCAACCGTACGTCCATCAGTGGTACGGTGCACATAATGCCTGTGGGGTTATTGCTAATAGGGGGTTTTAACTTATACTTTCCCAAATGTCAAAGGAAGGTAAAAAAAAAGGGTCAAAAGAAGGGGGGGGGGGTAGATTAGGCAGAAGGGGGCAAGAGGGGTAGAGAAGAAAAAAGGATCAATGTCCAGTTTAGAAAGAGAAAGGAGAAAAAGGAGAAATGTCCAATTAGTTACGTTGGCACCAAGTGCCAGGTGCCACCTGGTGGTATTCAAGGGAGATAGGTAGAGGGTGTTGATCAAGGAGAATACTCCCTATCAAAGGTACGGGCTGGTCATAATTAGTGTTGCAAAACTGCAGCCCAGGGGATATTGTCATTTAAACCATGGTGGTGAGTGTCCAGCCGGTACACCCACCTCTGTTCCTTCTCAAAAAGGATTTTCTGGGTGTTGCGTTCTGATTGTACTTGCTCAATTATTGTCCACCTGAGATCGTTTGCGGTGTGATTGTGTTGTATGAAGTGGTCACTTAGTTTGGTAGTGATCCAACCACAGCGGATATTGCTCCAGGGCTCGCCCACACGCAGTTTCACTTGGCGTGTGGTCATGCCCACATAACGTAGTCCACACGGGCAAGTGATCAAGTAAACTACATTTGTGGAATTACAATTGATGTGGGCTCGCTGTGTCCAAATCTTGCCTTGTTCAAGATTGAGAGTTTTTTGTGTGTTTGGTGAGATGGCAGATGCTACAGGAAGTACAGGGATAATGACCTGTGACCTTGGGTAAGCCCCAAGCCTCAGTGATAGTAAGATCTCTCACCGGGTTTTCTCTTGGACGTGTATGAACTAGGTTGTCTTTGAGACTACGTCCCTTTTTGAAGGAAAACAGGGGTTTCTCCCACTTTCGGTCGTTGCTGGTAAGTATGTTCCAGTGTTTGTTAACAACTTTCTTGACAGTGTTCTAGTAGAGCCTCTCTGGGTTGGTTCCACGCCTTTTTGTAGCCTTTGTTGAGGATGTTATCCGGATAACCCCTATGTTTCAGTTTGGTGGTTAGGTCAGATGCCTGTTTGCGGAAATCATCCAGATTACGTCAATTTCTTCTCACCCGGAGGTATTGGCCATAGGGTAGGTTTTCTCTTAGGGACCTCGGGTGGAAGCTTGAGAACTCTTAGAGATTGTTCCCAGCTGTGGGTTTGTAGTGAGTCTTAGTGGTAAGACAACCATTGGACATTGAGATGACTACATCCAGAAACACTACTGATTGTGAACTGCAGGTGTGGGTGAATTTCAAGTTTAGATCCAAAGTATTGATCCATTCCTGGAAGGCCGTAAGATCATTCTCTGTGCCTTGCCATATCAGAAGAACATCATCTATATACCTCTTCCAAAAACCAATGGAAGAGGAGAAAGGGTTATTAGTGCAAAGGATGTGACTGCGCTCAAAATCATGAATGTAGAGGCCTGCCACACTAGGGGCAAAGGTGCTGCCCATCGAAGTACCCGTCGTTTGTAAGAAGATATCCCCTTGGTATTCAAAAAAGTTACGTTTTAGTGCTAGGGTGGCACATTCCAGAATAAAGGATTTGGGTGTTTGATAATCCCAGTTGGTGTGGTCCAAGGCCTCACCCAAGACTCTGATGGTGTCGTCCTGGGGTATACTAGTAGACAGACCCTCGAAGTCGAGAGTCACAAGTATAGTGGAATCAGGGTCCATGGGTAGTTCTTGCAATAGAGGCAGAAAAGGCTCACAGCTCAAGCTTCCATTGAAAAATTGATGTTTTCAAACATTCCTGCACCGTGTGGCAGGAACCAGGCGGTGCCTGCCACACGGTGCAGCGAGGTTGAGGGGGACACTATAGGTGCTCCCTAGGCCCCATTGTGGAGGGCCAGGGAGGAAGGGAGCCATGCTAAGGGCCACCAAAGAGACTTTCCAGCAGCCTTTCCATGTCGGTAAGGCCGACATGGAAAGCATGCCAGAAACTACCATCATAATCCAGAGGGGGAGCCGAGCCTGGCTCTGCCGCCATAAGGGGAATATGGTGTGTTCTGATGCACCCACGGGCTCCTTGAGCCCATGGGAAGCGCGGAGGGTGGTCCCACTGCCTGCTGCCTCGGACCACATACACGAGCCACAGTAATCGTATATATATATATATATATATATATATATATATATATATATATATACACACACATATATATTACCTACAGGCGGGCACCAGTAGGTACTTATAATTAGGACCTAGTTTCCATAGGAAAAGTGTTTATTGATTTGCCAAAATCTTTAACGCCTTTTGACAAATCTTCACAAATTTTTCAAAACTAATGGGGCGCTCAGGTCAGCTCCAGTCTTGAAAGTTTTGTGGTGATTCGTCAAGTGGGGGCCAAGAAAAAAGGGGGGTCCCAAAACACAATTTCTCCATTTTAATTTCCATAGGAAATTTTGAAACAAGCTACAGCCCGAACTGCTGAGCGGAATTACACCAAATTTGGCAAAAAGGTATGCCTTCGTTTGGAAAGCGACCTTTTTTGAAATGGTGTAAATCCGTTCAGTAGTACCTGAAAAATTCATATTTAAAAGTTATTATATATCTGGTGACCGCGGTGGATCCGCGAATCCTCCTGAGCATGGCTTGATTCTGATTGGTTGCCAACACTCCAAACCAAAAAGTGTGGTAGCCATCTTGTGAGTCGGTTGAACTAAGTCACAAAAGGTTAAAAATGAAGACAAGGGGCCAGGTTAGAAACCCCCTAACCCCCTAGGCCTGCTCAGGGAGTCCCAGGGGGACCCGAGGGCCAAAAAAAGCATTTTGTTTTTATTTTTTCAGCGGGATTTGCATAGGGTGCACGAATCCCGCTCCAAATTGTTTTTAAAAAGGAAGTGCCGGTTCTTGCGCTTCGTTTTAATAAGCCTCTGGGTGGGCCAGGTCCAGGGGGCAATGAGTAGAATATATGCGGGGCTCACAGGGGCCCCTGCAGCCCTGGGGACTGCCACTTCACCAGGGCATGCTTAATAGTATGCGGGGGGCACACGGCCCCTGCAGCCCGGGGACCAGCACCTCTCCGGGGTTTGTGTAAATTATGCATGGGGGGCTCCTGCCCCGTATGCTGCCCCTGGGACCACCACCTCCCCGGGGCATTAGTAAAATATGGGCGGGGGCCTCGAGGGCCCCCCAAGCCCCGGGGACCACCACCACCCCAGGGCTGTACAATTTGAAACATAGTGTGGGGGAGGGCTTCTTCCCCTCCCCCACAATGCCACGGGGACCACCACATCCCTGTGGTAGCACACAGAGGGGAGGGGAGCGCGTGGCCCCTCTCCAGGAGCCCTCCTTGGCCCTAGGAACCACCACCCCCCAGGGTCGACTACAGTAACGTCCCAGGGTGCCCACCCTGGGGACATTGCAGTTTGCAATTGCAGGGCAGGAGCAGTGTTCCCGCCCTGTCATTGCAAACTTCTGCTTTACTGCATGGAAGAGAGAGCAGGAAACCTACTCTCACTTCCATGAAGTGAAGCAGAATTGCTTTTGAACAAGGAGAGCTGCATGTTTGCAGCTTCCCTTGTCCAAAAGCAATGTTTTCTCCCGCAGGAGGCAGGGAGCCGGCAGGGACTGCGGGGGCATTGGGGGTCCCCCTGTGGTCCACAGTGTGAGAGTATGCCCCAGAGGATGGGGTTCCCGGGGCGGACACCGAATAAGAGAAGTAAGGCGTTTTTTTTCTCTTGATTTTGGAGTCACTATCCCATCGCGGCTCTCAGCACGGCCCCCGTGTAACATCATGGTGGATCTGCGAATCCACCTTAAATAAATAATAATACAACATTTAATTTAGAAGGTTCTATTGCATTTGTGAACTTGCTTTATAGAAGTGGTGAGATTAAAGTTAATAATAAGATAAAATTTAATAGAGTTAGTAAAAATATATAAAATTACTAATTTAAAGGTCAACATGAAAAGTGTAATGTGTTGTAGTACATTGAATTCATGTTATTCAGAATCGCGAAGGGTTGGCGAATCCCCCCCCAAAAAACATATGTATGGTTATAAAGAAATGAGTTTCACTATTGTGTTATAGGGTGGCTCTAAAAAGAGCCATTGTTATCATTTTGACTTTGCTGAAGCTACATGTAAGTGCGGATGCACAGCTTAAGGTTGTTGAGAAACACTCTTTTTCCTTTATCTGTGAAGTATACTCCATCACTTCTGTACATGTCATCCATATCACAACGTAAACTGTTGTTATAGATAGAGCCCATTCTATGGTCTCTGAGGTAAGGAGAAACAGCTTTACCAACATTTTTCCTAGCTTTCTCAAACTGTGGACAGAATTGATTTTACCACTTCCATTTCTGTCCTTGGCATATATTTAAGTATTCAAAGACAGTTTGAGGCAAAAGCAACATCAATTTTGCAATGGTATTTATAATGAGCATTTCCAGTCCTACTCCAGTTAATGTGCCTAGGTCATTGCCACTACAGTGCACAATCATGAGGTCAGAGGGTTGTAGATGAAAAAAGGTTTTAACCAAAGGCATCAATTGCTGCCACTTTAATCCTCTCTGTGCAATCCATTTAATATCCACATTTTGCAAAACTAGGTCTTTGTCAATACCTCTGTGTTCAGCATGCCTTTTGCACCAGAAAACATAGCTGTGCCCTACAATCCATACTGTAAGCATGTTGAAGGGATGTCTGGAAGTAATGAAAAGAAGTCTGTAGCTTAGGCAGTCATTTGGTAGAATGAGAGGTATCTAAAATGGTGGAGAAGATGCTTTTTTTCAAAAAGGTGATGTGATTGGCTGTTCGTTAACATTGTGCACTCAAAAATATGGATGTATGTTATTTTTCTAAAGAAGCATGTTTCTTATTGGTTATTACAAAATGTTTGAAAGGTACAGTAGATTGGATAAGGTAATATTTTGCAATAGTCAACCACACCTGCTATTTGCATTTGTAAGCTGCTGTGCTGAAGTTCGAAATATGGTGAACTTGGGACCTGCCACTACAGTTGAATGTTGCACAAACTGATGCTATGGAAACTTGGTTTAAGGTGAATGGGGGAAGGGTTGAAAGTTAAGTGTGGATTTAAAATGTTAAATGGTAGCTTATATATAAGAGATATGTTACTAAATTAAATGTCCTAAGTCAATAGTGTGTGTAGAAGTAGTGTGTTGTTAATGAAAAATAATAGTATTATTATAAATAGGTTGTTGAAGTCCCGTAAGGGTTCGCGGCTCCATCGCGGCTCTATACTGCGGCACCACGGTGGAGTCGCAACTTCAGAAAATCAGTTTGGGCATTTTTAGATGACAGTTGGAAAGGGTGTTGATATGTCTAACCAATAGAAATGTGTTTGACAATTTGAAATAATGTAGGAAGCAATTTCATTTGTTACTTACATTTATTTGTGTGCAGAAAGAGATGGAAAGTTTGCCATTACTGGCTTCACCTTATTGAGATTCGCACATTACATTTATTATGTGCAAAAGAAAATCTTTTATGAGCTTCTGATATTTCATATTCTGCAATGCTATTCGAAAGGTGAGTTACACATTTGTGAGGTGTGTTATGTGTTAGTGCTTTACTCTTTGTAGTGATATTTTCAGATTTGAAAAGCTTTTTTAGCAAACTTTTGAAATCATTAGAGAACTGTGATGTTTGAAATATATTATGAAATGTAGAGATGTGTATTGTAGGTTGTTTTATTTTACCTAAATGATGATTTAAATATATTGTGTATAGTGATATGTGTACATTGGAAGATGGATTAGTGATTATGATAGTTTGTATTATTGTGCACACATATACAATTGAAGTTTACTGCATAATTTAAGGTGTTGCTTTTACATTGGCAGTGCAGTCTGTCAAGTTTTAAGGTGGGCGTGGACTTGTGACTGAGGTGTGTCTCTACTTGCATATGCATTCTCTTATGTCTTATACATTTTAAAATGCAAGAAGTATAACAGAGAGATGTTGCTGCTTTGTATGTGGCTAGGCGCAACACTGTGAGTAGTAGTAGAATGGTGAAGGTGCAGCACAAGAGTGAGGTTTGAAACTTGTTGACAGAGGGAATAATGATTAGGCTACTTTGAATGAGTCTGTGGAAATGTACACTTTAAATATACCACATCATTTTCAGTGTCAGTGCAGTCTGTCAAATTTTAAGGTCTGCATGGTGTTTTGACTGAGGTATGTCTCTATTTGCACATGTATTCTGATATGTGTTGTGCATCTGAAGATGCTAGACCTATAAAAGACAGGCATGCATCTATTTGTATGTTTTTTAATATATCATGCCACTATCAAAAGGTACAGACACATGCACGCATACTTTTAGGAATATGGTGAGACTTACAACAGAGTCATGAGAAGGATTGACGCGTTATATTTGGGTAGGCCCAACATCTTGAGTACTCACAGAATGCTGAAGCTTCAGCAGAAACGCAAGATTTAAGACACGTTTGCAGAGGGATTGGTGATTAAGTTACTTAGTATGAGTCTGTGGAAAAACACAGGTATAGAACTATTTGTATGTTTCTTTTATACATGGTGCCACTAGCAAATGCAACAGACACATGCATGCATACTTTCAGGAATATGGTGAGATTTACAGAAGAGATATGCAAAGGGTTGCTGCTTTATATTTGGCTAGGCCCAACATCCTGAGTAGTCGCAGAATAGTGAAGCTGCAGCATAAAAGTGATGTTTTAGACATGTTGGCAGAGGGATTAGTGATTAGGCTACTTTGAATGAGTCTGTGGAAAGGTACACTTCAAATATACCGCATCATTTTCAGTATCTGCTTGAAATGTGAAGTGCAGTCTGTCAAATTTTAAGGTCTGCTTGGTATTGTGACTGAGGTATGTCTCTACCAGCACATGTATTCTGATATGTGTTATGCATCTGAAGATGCCAGATGTGTGAAAGACAGGCATACATCTATCTGTATGTTTGTTTTATATTTGATGGCACCAGCAAAAGGTACAGACGCATGCATGCATACTTTCAAGAATATGATGTGACTTACAGGAGAGATATGCGAACGGTTGCTGCTTTATATTTGGGTAGGCCCAGCATCCTGAGTATTCGCAGAATGCTTAAGCTGCATCAGAAATGTGAGGTTTAATATATGTTGGCAGAGGGATTAGTCATTAAGCTACTTAGAATGAGTCTGTGGAAAAACACAGGTATAGCACTATTTGTATGTTACTTTTATATATGGTGCCACTTGCAAAAGGAACAGACACATGCATGCATACTTTCACTAATATGGTTAGACTTATAGCAGAGATTTGCGAAGGATTGCAGCTTTTTATTTGGCTTGGCCCAACACCCTGAGTAGTCGCAGAATAGTGAAGCGGCAGTACAAAAGTGAGGTTTAAGACATGTTGGTAGAGGGATTAGTGATTAGGCTACTTTGATTGAGTCTGTGGAAAGGTACACTTCAAATATACCGCATAATTTTCAGTGTCTGCTTGAAATATAAAGTGCAGTCTGTCAAATTTCAAGGTCTGCATGGTATTTTGACTGAGGTATGTCTCTACTTGCACATGTATTCTGATATGTGTTATGCATCTGAAGATGCTAGATGTATGAAAGACAGGCATACATCTATCTGTATGTTTGTTTTACATATGATGGCACTAGCAAAAGGTACAGACACATCCACGCATGCTTTCAGGAATAAGGTGAGACTTACAATAGAGTCATGAGAAGGTTTGCTGCTTTATATTTGGGTAGACCGAACACCCTGAGTAGTAGTAGAATAGTGAAGCGGCAGCAGAAAAGTGATGTTTAAGACATGTTGGCAGAGGGATTAGTGATTAAGCTATTTCGTATGAATTTGGGGAAAAACACTGGTATAGAACTATTTGCATGTTTCTTTTATATATGGTGTCACTAGCAAAAGGTACAGACACATGCATGCATGCTTTCAGGAATATGGTAAGACTTACAAGAGAGATATGTGAAGGGTTGTTGCTTTATATTTAGGTAAGCTCAACACTCTAGGTGCTATTTTGAAACTGGAACGCCAGTTTGTAAATTTTAAGGGACTTTTTCTATTGTGAATGATGTATGTGTGTACTTTTACATCTATTGTCTGTTGTATTATACATCCGAACCTGGTTGGTTTGGATAGTGGTAGAAAAATCGCTTTGTTATGGTCTTTTATTCTGTTGCAGAGGTTGTGATGTCTTCTAATTGAAATAATTGTGCAATGTCTGACATACCTTTTTCAATACGAATCACACAATAGGGGTAAGCAAAAGGAGTTGTCCCATCTACTGTATCACTCCACTATCATCTAACTCACAACAAGGATACCGGATGGTCTAAACCACTATTCTACAAACTACGTGTGGGATGTAGGGAACGGACAATTGTTATTGTAAAGACGAGAACCCTCCAGAAGGATGACATGCTTCATCTTTTGGTTTCCTCTTGCACACTGTGCCCGCAAGGTACACAGTGTGGGCTACAACTCTCCCGCAGAAGAAGAGCGTGAGGTGTTTTTTTCAACCAATGTTGTAGGGAGTGACGGGCAGAGTGCAAAATAACTAGTGTGTGAATTAAAACTAACTCCTGGTGGGCAAAATTCAATTTTAATAGGGTCCCCAGTGGTTAGGATTAAAAATGGCTAAAATGAAAAAGGGGGTATAGATATTTTCCTTTTATGTGTTGGTCAACATGTTTCTGCTTGGTGACCATTACGTTCATAGCATTCTTCAGGACCTATTCAGCTGTCACTCTGCCAAAATGTGCAAAATTTAAATAACCAAAAGAAAAGCCATACTTCAGTACAATGCATCCACCGGTGATACCGACCACTGTCTGGTCCACCATCTGTTTAAAAGAACAATCATATAAATATTCATTATACATTATTAAACATTGTTCTGTATGTACATTGCCCACATTTGTGTGACACACATAAAGAAAACACAAAGGTCAGTGCCATATCACCCCACACGTGTTGAGGCTGCATTGATTTTTTCAAAATTCAAAATAGGAAATCTCACCAAATGGGTACCTATTGTGTACCTCCTCCTTCACGAGCTCTTATGACACCAGGTCTCTGTAATTCAGGAGGGTAAACACAATCAAAGTACAAAATTACAAAAATTAAATTGTAATTCATATCAACTCTATACCTCACATTTAAAATCACGCTGTTGCCCAGCATTCTCAACATATCTATATCACACTGACACTATGTATAAACACATCTCTTCACATATTCATTTAGTTAATATGTATCTGTGAAGTATGAACGATAGTAAGAATAGGTCATCTTGTGGTAATTACCAATACTGCATTAGATGAGAGGACACAGATAATACGCTGGAATAATACTCAATCGGGTTATGTGTTCTCTTATTCTGACATGTTGAACAATAAGATTGCCTACTGTTATCATGGGTAACATTGTGAGGACAATTGTAGTCCACCTACACCTCAATAGGAAGGGGTGTTTGTGGGTGGAAAGCCTGTACTACAACTCTCATCAGGCTCCCTTGTCCCACAGCTGAGCAAGATGGAGCACTTCCCCCACACCCAGAAGCTTGTGTCAGCCATTGTATATCACTAACCAAACTTACAGTTAGGTAGCCATCTTAACAGGGAGGGCTGTTTGTGGGTGGCAAGGCAGCACTAAAACTCCCACCAGGCCCCCTTGTCCCACAACTCAGCAGGATGGAACACTCCCCCCACACCCAGAAGCATGTGGCAGCCATTGTATCTCACCAACAAAACTTACAGATAGGTAGCCATCTCAACAGGGAGGGGTGTTTGTGGGTAGGAATCCAGTATTACAACTTCCACCAGGCCCCCTTGTCCCACAGGTCAGCAGGATGGAGCACTCCCCCACCCAGAAGAATGTGACAGACATTGCATTGCCCTCATCAAACCAACAGGTAGGTAGCCATTTTCACAGGGGCGGGTGTTTGGGGGTGGCAAGGCAACACTACAACTCCCACCAGGCACCCTTGTTCCACTGCTCTGCAAGATGGAGCACTCCCCCCACACCCAGAAGCATGTGGCAGCCATTGTATCTCACCATCCAAACTTACAGGTAGGCAGCCATCTTCACAGGGAGGGGTGTTTGTGGGTGGGAAGCCTGCACTACAATCCCACCAGGCCCCCTTGTCCCACAGCTGAGCAGGATGGAGCACTCCCCCCATACCCACAACCATGTTTCAGCCATTGCATTGTTCACCTTCACCTAACAGGTAGGTAGCCATTTTCACAGGGACAGGTGTTTGTGGGTGGGAAGCCAGCACTACAACTCCCAGCAGGCCCCCTTGTCCCACAGCTCAGCAGGATGGAGCACTCCCCCACACCCACAACCATGTGTCAGAAATTCCCCCAACTGTGCCACTGAAGAGGGAGGTAGACAGTGCATGCACCCTGCCATGTCTCTCAAAAAGCATGGAGCCATATGACCACACCAGCCCTCACATCCCACCTAACTTGGCATAGATCCAATAGCGACTTCCAGTGTGCAGACAGCTAAGCGTATGTAACTGTCACAGAAATTCAAGTTTGACTCACCAAATCACATGTTGAAGAAATTCAGGGCACAATCATGCACCACACTGAATGTAAGTGCCATGGGGGCAGAGGATCAAGGCCCATATGAAAACAAAACAAGCATGGCCAGTTTTAAAAATAAAGCAAAGAACATGATATGACAGAGGGATGCATGAGTTAACAATGGGAGTACATGCTCAGAATGAACGTCTTCCATGCAGAGTAAACAGCAAAGAAACTTCACATAAAGTTGTTGTGCTGCTAGTCGTTAGATGAAGACATGTCCTTGTAATCACACAATCTGTACGTGGAGCATGGTATCTATTGACATGTCACACCATGGACAAGTAATGTATGTACCTCCACATCATGTCATGATGCTCAGTACCGTGCAGCCATATAAAGTGAACTCAATGTAAACTGTGTGGTGTATAACATGTAACATCCAAACATCTAACACCAAGCTTGTGGGGTGCACTTCAATGACCATTTCTTCTCTGCGCTACAGGTGACCAAGAATTGACTGCTGCAGATGACAACACCAACCTGCAGAGCCAGTCTACCCCCTGGAACATGGACTCTCGGATGCAGACTCCCTAAATTTCTCAGATGTGGACCCAGAACCTGGCCCATCAGGCCTACCAGGGAGCACCAGGTCCCAGTCCCCCACTGTCCCCACCACCTTCACCTCAGCAACAATAACTGCGCTGACCCCTGCACTAACGACCTGTGCGGCCTCCACCAGCACCAGTGCTGCCTGCAACACTGTCTCTGCCTCAGAGGATACCCACACCACCCACAATCTGAGAAGGGCAGGGAGAGTAGGAGAGTGTGTCGAGTGGTGATGCCACAGGCCCTGGACAGCAGAGCAGGTGGGAGGGCAACTGGGCAACAAATCCAACAGGGCACTTGGGCCAAAGCCCTGGCCCAAGTGCATGAGGTTCGCCTGCTGTTGAGTCCATGGACACACATATGGGCCAAATCGTGGACCTCTTGGGCCAGCTTCTGGGTGTTCTAAGGGACAGGCCTGCAGCCCAAAGGACAGCTCAACCTCCCTCCAGTGGCCCACAGGATGACAGTCCCACCACCTCACCTGCGGCCACAGAGAGGGGTAAGTTGGAACACGATGAGTCCTCAGACACCTCTGAGCCCGCAGCAGAGGCCCCCGCCAAACGCTCAAGGGGCTGTCTGAGGAAAAACAAGGGAGGATAACTTGGGAAAGCACCAGCCAAACGCCAGTCAAAGAGCCAGCCATGATTGAACCTCTCTTCACTTTGCCATTGACTTTGTTGACTATCTTTACTCACACTGCCATGTTAACCCCTTCCATGCTGCGCAAATTCCGCCGCTGTGCTGACGGAATCTTGCGCGGGCGTGGTCATGACGGAACGGTTCCGTCATGAGCACAGCTCAACCGTGGCTCATGACGGAACCGTTCCGTCATGAGCACCGAAGGGGTTAATGGCAGGCGTCTGATGGACTGTGTCACCCCATCAATGTGGTGACTACCCTATTGTCTCGTCTACCATCACTGACAATTCATTGATTCATTTTGCACCTTTTTGTAAATAATCACTTCCCTGTCACATATACTTATTATAAATAAACACTCTTTACACATCTATGTTTTCGTGTCAGCTCCATTTGTATCACAGGATGTACAATGTTGACTCTGATTACACTGTACCAGGAGCACTGATTGTTTTGAGGCATTGAGAGGCTGAAGGGACCTAGGAAAACAAAAGAGAACAACATCCACTTGTCAGGTGATGGCATCACACCCATTACACAACACTTTTTATCAGTGCGCTCAAACCTGCACACATTACAATGAGCAACAATATCGACATAGACATCATGCAGCTGTGCATAACTACCCTGTCCCAGAAACATTAGCCCTCAGCACAGAGCCAACAACAGGCAGCAGTCACAAAGCTCCCCTAGGCCTTTTCAACAACAACAAAAACAGCAGACAATGGCACCGTTGTACAATGTCACTCACCTTCAAGGGAAGTAGCGGTTGATGAGCTGTTGATGCAGGTCGACACCTTCCTCCTCTCCACTATTCTCGTCACTGGACATGTGTGGGTTTGCAGGCTGGGACCTTGGCTGCTCATCATCGTCCAGGAGCAGGGGGATCTCTTTGCGCAAGGCCAGGTTGTGGAGCATGCAGCATGCAACTACGGTCTAACACACCTTTTGGGGAGCATACATCAGTGCACCTCCAGTCCTGTCCAGGCACCGGAATCGAGACTTCAGGAGACCAAAAGTACGCTCCACCACACGACGTGTCCTCCCATGGGCATCATTGTAGCAGACTTCACTTGGGGTCCTGGGATTCCTCAGTGGGCTCAGCAACCAAGGCCGGTTGGGATATGCAGAGTCACCTAGGTGTGAGTTACTCAGAGTAATTTTTTTCATAACTGTGGCAGAGGACAGCATGTCATACATACAGCATGCTACTTGACTTTGCGTACTCACCCACAATCCACGCACGCTCTGGATGCAGATTTGACATCAGCTGTGGTACGATGCTGTTACGCAGGATGTAGGAGTCATGGGCTGATCCTGGATATTTGGCTAAGACATGTGAGATTATCATATCTGCCTGGCATACCACTTGCACATTGCTGGAATGGAAATCCTTCTTATTCCTGTAGATGTGCTCACGTGCCAGTGGTGGAACCAGGCCAACATGTGTGCAGTCAATGGCACCAACAACATTAGGGATGTGGCCAAGGTCATAAAAATCACCCTTCACAGCCGCCAATCGAATCCTCCTGCGGAAATGGATGTATCTGTCCTTGTAGGGCATCATAGCGGACAGGACATCACGTAGCACCATTCTGAACATTGGTTGAGACATCCCACCTGCGCTGGACACCGTGTACTGGAACGAGCCATTTGCAAAGAAATGCAGGGCCTTCATCACCTTACATGTTGGTGTCAAAGCAGTCGGATAGGTTCCGCGAGGCCTCAGATGAGGGTCCAACAGAGCACATAGGTCTTGATGGGTAGGTCGATCCAAATGGAATTTACGTATGATATCCTCATTCTCCATATCCGCAAGCACTGTGAATGGATGATGCACATTTGGTCACCTCCTAGGTGAGATGAAAGGGGACACATGTCAATTCAATTCCCCTCTGAGATGGGTACAACATCTTACGTTTTGACTGACACAGCGCCAACAATGACTGGCATGAAACTACAGCTTTCAGCACAAGTAATATGTAGGGACACCTTGATCTAAGCTAGTCGTACACTTGTCCAGTATTTACACAGTAAGTACCCCCAAAAAAGATTCAGACTATGTGAATGCCAAAAGGTACATTTCAACATCTTGTGTCACCAGTCCTGAGAGTAGTTGACACAGCACATATGTGAAACAGCAACACTGCTGGCTTCTACGTAGCTGCTGTACCTGCCACACCTTCTTGCGTAAGTTGGACAGGGCACACATTAACAACACAATGAGCACAGTGTGTGCACAAAGATGAACTATGTGCAGGAGCTCAGCAATGTACACAGTGAAATAAGCATATTATGTAGTCGGACCTTCATTACCGTGTGTTGCTTAGCCATCTCACACATTGACATGTGTACATATTTGAGCGTCCATCACACCACAGATCTGGGTACATGCACAACAATATCATAAGTGACATGTGAGGGAGTACATGCCAATGCATGTAATCCTGTGCACTGACATGGCATGTGTAGTCATCAGTGAGTGAGTTCAATGTAACACTAGCAATGGTGGAAAGTCCGGGAGGTTTTCTTCCTCTCGGTCACGACGGAACCCGCTTAAACTGAGGAAACGGGTGTCGGAACACCTAGTGACACTGATGGAGTACGTTTTTTCAGCAAATTCACAGATTCTGTAATCTGGCCCTCATTCTTCTTCTTCTGACGGGAATGGCGCCCACCATTTTGAATCTGCATGACGAGTTGAAGAGAACGGCGGTTACCGCGTAACCTGTCTTATACCTTCACACAAATACGGCACTTTATATACAGAGTCAGAATGTCGAGAAATGCACTATATTACGGAGGCAATTGTAAAATGACATTTTACTCTCTTTTTCCTAACTTATAAAGCTGACAGAATATTGGAGCTTCTGCGCACTTGATTATAGCCCAACTTTCAACCATATCAAAAACGCATTCTGTTTCCTGAGACTCATTTTATATCTCACAGATGCCAGTCACGGAAGTTTATGATTCCTGCACCTTTTCTTTTGCTTTTTGAGGGAAACTTTTTTTTTTCTCCATTTCCTCCCATGAGCCAGCTGTTTCTTCTTATTGAACATGTATATTCTTCATGCTCACCAATTGTTTTATCATTCTTATGACTCAAGTGGATCGTAGCAATGTATGAGCTCTCAATCTTCAGGTGGCGTCTCTTTCAATGTTAATAGCATATAGGCTTCAGTATTCTTAACAACACTAATATCATGAAGGCAAGGCTCTTTACTATCTTGAAATTCCATGCAGTTTTTGAAGTATTCAATATCACCACTGTGTTGTATGGGCAGATTGAAGAAAACAAAACCGCTGTTGGCATCCACAAGTCGCACATTTATTGTTCACTCAAAACTACGTGCCTCTCACATCCTAATGGAAGATTATGCGGCCCCACCTCCTAAAGCAGCCTCTTCATCATCCCCCATGAATGCTTCTTTCGCCATCACTAAAGCACCGTCTAAAAGACTGAAAAAGGATCCTTTATCTCCACCAAAACAAGCATCACCTGTATCCATGGATTTGCTCATGGAGGAAATTCGAGAACTGCGTCCTTTTGTCGAAGAAACTAATTCCAAATTGCAAATCTTAACGGATGGATGGACAAAGATGGAAGAAAGAATATCCAACGTAGAACATAGTGTAGAAGTGATGGGCTCATCCCTAACCAAGGTAGAGAGTCTTCACTCACAGATCACCTCTCTGCAGAAACAGGTTGAAAACCTCGAAAACAGAAGCCGGTGCGATAATCTTCGTATTTATGGTCTAACGGAGGTCTCGGAAGGCTCTAAACCTATTACTTTTTTCAAGCAGTTCTTGCCAACAGTGTTACATCTACCTGAAGATACCCCTCTCAATATTCAACGTGCGCACAGATTCATTCACCATCTTCTGGCACGAGTAAACCAAGAGGGATTATAATATACTTCCTTGAATACACAGATCTACTCAAGGTATTAAGAGAGGTCAGATCCAGCAAACGCATCTCCTCCTCCGGATCCCAGCTCATTGTGGGTTGACCTTGAAGCTTCATTTATAGCACCTTTTTCATTTCAAGAATATCTTTCTTTTACCCGCAAGCCACAAAAGAATTACACACCAGTAATTAAACGTTCATGCAAATTATTACAATCCACTCTTTCTCTGGTCCCACATGATCTTAGTACTTTTCTCAATTCCACAATTTGGCATAACAAACTTGTTTTAATTAAAAATGAACCTATATACTGGTAAATATGGAGAACCAAAGGCTTAATTTGGATACACCAGTTATTGTTGTTGTTGTAGTACTTTATTCGACATATAAAAAATATCAGAAAAGTGTAGCACAGTACATATAAGAACAATTTAAAACCTACTGCAACAGATGGCTTCATTCCTTATATAGTTAAAAATAAAATAAAAAAAAAACAGCATATATATACACATAACATTTTCAGATATCCCCTTAGGGTGATATTGTAAACAGTATTAGTCCTACAGGGTCAAGGAGGTGGGTGGTTTGGTTGTAATTGGTGCGCCTTGAGTAGCCTGCGTCTTATCCTCCATGCCCAACCCAGATATTTGGCGGTCCCACAGATTACACTAGGGACAGATGCTTCATAGGTCAGAATGCACAGTGCCACCCTGGCAGACCTTATACCCAAATTTTTACAGACCGGTTTGAGCCACCTTAGTCTTGGTTGCCTGTATGCCTGGCAGGCAAACATAAAATGGCCAATGGACTCTATAGGCGAGGCACAGCCTGGGCAGCCTTTTGAGTTCGCGATTGCCTTGCTCCAGCTAGATTGAAATTCATGGAGTGGAAGTGTACCATATCTCAATTTGAGATATAGCGATCTATCTTCAGGGGATTCAATAAGGTCCAAAAAGGACTCCAAACTAGGAGCAGGTTTCGTGTCCAGAAAATTCACAGTGAGCGCACCCTCCTGATTTCTTAAGGTATCGGCCGTGACCCAATCCCACTAGATTTTTTTCAACATTAGTTTGGGTGGGGGGACCTGGCTCACCCAAGCCTCTTCCAAACCTATCTTCTGCAGTTGTTTTTTCAGGTTCGATACCCAAGGGATCTTGTGTTCTGCTCCCAGATTTAATAACTCGTCCAGGGCGGAAGTATAGTGGTGGAGTTCAGGGGACCTTCTAATCCTTGACCAGTATAATATAGGGTGCAACCTGGCCACGTTGCTGATGTTTTGTCTGCCAAGGTCGCTACGGAGTGGAACTAGCGGGGTGGACATGGGGAGCGAGACTAAGTCTCTGAAGAACTTGTTCTCAGATCTAAGTAGCTCTCTCAGATTTTCGAATCCCCACAGTTCCGCCCCGTAGAGGGTTGCTGACAATGCCTTCCCCTCTGTTAGAAATGAGGGGGCTCTGGTTGGCGCAGGTGTGTACCCACAACAAGCAGGGACCCTTTACTTCTTGTCAGGGCGAAGGATGACTCCCCAGAATAACCCCTGCTCACCCTCTAGGTGCGTGGCGCGAGCAGTCTAGGCTAAGTCTCAGGCGTACATGGTTAAGCAAATGCAATTACACATATAGTAAACCCCTTGCATGCACCACAAACGGACACCAATCAGGTAGTATATAAAAATAAGCTTTTATGTAGTTTCAGCAGATTCAAATACAAGGCCCAGTAACGTTAAACTGATGGGGCCACAATTCTTAGGAATACGGTAAAGTTCTTTGTTACGGAAAGTTCTTTAGGCGGGCACAAGGTAACTGTAGGCCTCAGCGCACTTCGTGCTGAGGTGGCGCCCGGGAAGCACACGGCAGATGACAGGGAAATCAGTCCGTTGCGGACCCTGGATCCGATGCGAGCTCGCGGTCGAGTTCGTAAGTACAGTACCTTGTTTCTTGACGCAAAGGCGGGTGTGGGATTTCAGCGGCTCTTCGACAGAAGGGCGAGGCGGCGTCCGGGGCTCCCACACTTCACGATGGGGGTCTGATCTTCAGGCTCACGACAAGAGCGGGGTGTTGCAGGTGGCGGGTGAACAATGCGGGGCAGCCGGGCACGCAGATTACGTCCGGGCCGTCCGAGGCTTGGAGATGCTCACAACGCCGATTCCGGCGGGAGGGTGAAGGTGCACAGCGAGCCTCCAGCGAGCGAGGTGACAGGGGCAGCCCAGCACAGCGTAGGGGGAGCGGCTCCGATCGAGCGAGGCTCTTCCCAAGGCGGGGGCGGCTAAGCAGTCCTGGTCACGGCTCAGGGAGGGACTGGGGCACGAGGGTCACAGCTCCGGCGAGGGAAGGGACACCACAGTCCAGCGGCAGGCGAGTGAAGATCAGGTAGAGCCCAATGGTCCTGGGGCTCAGTTCAGGGGGCAAGCTCAGTTCCAAGCCCTTGGAGATCGTTTTGGAAAGCACAAGTCTTGAAAGTAAAAGTAAAGCAAAGTCTTCAGCAACAGTTTCTCTTCTCCCCTTTGGTAGCAAGGTCACCACTGCAGGCCAATCCCCCAGGACAGGGACAGTCTTCCTCCTACAGCTTTCCCGGTGCCTCCTCCTCAGGCAGAGATTCTTCTTGGCCAAAAGCGGATCTAGTTTCTTAGGAGCAGGGCTCCTCCATTTCTACAGCAAATCTTTTGTTCTCCCAGGCCAGGGGGTCCTTTGCCTAGTCCAGTCCGGTTTCTGAGCACTTTGTTTACGCGATGCAGGCTTCTCCTTTCAGAGTGCAGGGCAGAGTCCTCAGACGCTCCACAGGGGGCGGAGCCGGCATTGAGGTGGCAGAGCACTGTCCTATTCAGAGCCTAGGAGCACTCCTCCCACCCATCTACCTGTCGATCGTCCTATTCACCACCAGGCTACCTAGCCCTGCCCATCTGGGTTCCCCCAGCCCTGTCACTCACATCAGCCAGACATCAGATACACATCACGCAGAGGCGGGCTGAAATGTTTAGGCAAGCAAAGGCCAGCTTTCTAAAAGCGGCATTTGCAAACCCGGAATATTAAAATAAACCTTGCGAAAAGATGTACCTTATTATTCCGAGTTCAGGCATACTAAACTCAATCTCCTACCATGTTTCCTGGGTCGGTTAGGATCATAGGGTGTAACAATCCAGGCCGCCCATACTGGGCTATGAGAACAGGGTAGCCTTGCAGTAGTGAACAACAAGATGGCGGTAATTCACTACTAGGACATGCCACGCATCTAGGCTTGTCCTACCTTAGGCTCACAACGCACCCTGCCCGTGGGCCTACCAGAGGGGTGACTAACATGCAGCTAAGGGAAGGTTTGAGGGACCGGCAAGTGTGGGCACTTGCCAGTCAGCATGTCAGTACCAGACTGCACGCAGGTTCTGCGATGGCAGACCTTAGACATATTTTACCGGCCGCTTCTGTGGGTGGCACAACCCGTGCTGCAAGCCCACCAGCGGTGTTTGCATCTACATGCCCTGGCGCTCCTGGCGCACTTTACTGGGGTCTGTCAGTAAATCAAACAATCCAATCATGGAATCCAACCAACATATATAATTTACAAGGGAGCACTCGCACCGCGACACTGGTTGGCAGTGGCACAGCGCGCTGAGCGGCCAACACCATAAAAGCACATGAGGCACAGCGACAAAAAGAGGAAGGGAGACTCACGCCAAGGTGCCAGGTCTAACACGTGTCCCCTCCAGCTGAAAAGTGGGGAGAACTACCCTACCCCAGGGAGTTCCTCATCACTAAGGCGGAAAAATCTGGACAGACCGTCAGCATTGGCGTGATCTGTACCAGGGCGATGTTCCACCGTGAAATCCATATCCTGTAGGGAAATGAACCACCTCAACAGCTTCGGATTCTCACCCCTCATATGCATCAACCATCTGAGGGGCCTGTGGTCCGTCTGAACCCGGAAGTGAGACCCAAACAGGTAGGGTCTTAGCTTCTTCAGCGCCCAGACCACAGCAAATGCCTCACGCTCAATAGCACTCCACCTGTGTTCCCGTGGAAGTAACCTCCTGCTAAGAAAGGCTACGGGTTGACATAGGCCCTCCTCATTAATCTGTGAAAGTACAGCCCCCACACCATGCTCTGAAGCGTCTGTCTGAACGATAAACTCTTTGGAGAAGTTGGGAGCCAAGAGCACGGGCGCCGTGCACATGGCAGTTTTCAAGGCCTCAAAAGCTTTCTGACAGGTGTCAGTCCAAATCACTTTCCTGGGCTGCTTCTTCGAAGTCAGCGCTGTCAAGGGGGCAACCATGTTGCCATACCCCTTGACAAACCTCCTGTAGTACCCGGTGAGACCTAGGAAGGCTCTCACCTCTGTCTGGGTTTTGGCCGCCTCCCAATTCAGGATGGTTTCTATCTTGGGCTGAAGGGGTGCCACCTGGCCACTCCCAACTTGGTGTCCCAAGTACACCACGGAACCCTGCCCGATCTGGCACTTACTCGCCTTGATCGTGAGGCCTGCCTTGCGCAGCGCCATCAACACTTCCCAGAGGTGTCGCAGGTGTTCTTCCTAAGTGGAGCTGAACACCGCGATGTCATCCAGGTAGGCTGCACTGAACGAATCCAGCCCAGCCAACACCTGGTTGACCAATCTCTGGAAGGTGGCAGGGGCATTCTTCATCCCAAAGGGCATAACCCGGAACTGGTAGTGCCCATCTGGGGTGGAAAATGCTGACCTCTCTTTGGCCCCCTCGGTCAAGGTGATCTGCCAATACCCAGACGTTAAATCAAACGTGCTGAGGTAGTTGGCAGCCCCTAGCCGATCGATGAGCTCATCAGCTCTGGGGATGGGGTGTGCGTCAGTCCTAGTGACTGAATTGAGTCCTCTGTAGTCCACACAGAACCGGAGTTCGGGTGTGGCTCCCGGCGCTGCAGCCTTTGGGACCAAGACCACTGGGCTGGCCCAAGGACTGCTGGAGGACTCAATTACCCCGAGTGCAAACATCTTGGAGACCTCCTCCTTGATGCATGTCCTCACCCTGTCATTTACCCTGTAGGCCTTGTGCCGCACAGGTGGACTATCCCCAGTGTCCACATCATGGACGCACCAATCAGTGACACCAGGGACCAGGGAAAACAGATCAGAAAATTGTCCCAGCAACTGGCGACAATCATTCTGTTGCTCAGGGGTCAGGGCGGAAGAGAGGATGACACCATCCACTGACCCATCTTGCTCCTTGGCTGACAGGAGGTCAGGAAGAGGTTTGGTCTCCTCTTCCATCCCAGCATCTGTTGCCAAGAGCATGCCCACTTGGGACCTCTCCAAGTGGGGCTTGAGGCGGTTGACATGTAGGACCCTTAAGGGGTTCCTAGGAGACTTCAGGTCCACCACGTAGGTAACAGGACTCTTGCGCTCCACCACCTCAAAGGGACGGGTCCACTTATCCTGGAGCGCACATGGCTCCACGGGGGCCAAGACCCATACCTTCTGTCCAGGCTGAAGCTCTACCAGAGTGGCATTCTGGTCGTACCACCGCTTCATCTCCTCCTGGCTGGCTTCCAGATTTGCCTCAGCAAGTTGCCTGAATCGCCTAGTCTGATTCCTGAAGGCCAGCATGTAACTATATACATTCTGGGGAGGTTTCCTGGGAGATTGCTCCCAGCCTTCCTTGACCAGACTTAGAGGTCCTCTGACTGGGTGACCATACAGAAGCTCAAAGGGACTGAACCCCAGAGACTTCTGTGGCACCTCACGGTAAGCGGAGAGAAGGCATGGTAAGAGGACATCCCACTTACGCCTCATGGGTCCTTCCAGGCCCATTATCATGCCTTTGAGGGTTCGGTTGAATCTCTCAACTAACCCGTTTCCTTGGGGGTGGTAAGGGGTGGTGAACTTGTAGGTTACACCACACTCTTGCCAAAGAGATTTCATGTACTTGGACATGAAATTGGTACCTCGGTCAGACACCACCTCTAGAGGGAATCCCACTCGGGAGAAAATTCCCATCAGTGCACGTCCCACCATGGGAGCCGTCACTGTCCTCAGAGGAATGGCTTCCGGGTACCGGGTGGCATGGTCCACCAGGACCAGGATGAACCTATTGCCCATCGCTGTCCTGGGGTCCAGTGGCCCTACAATGTCAATCCCCACTCGCTGGAATGGGGTACCGACCACAGGGAATGGTTGGAGTGGAGCCTTCTGCTTCCTTCCACTCTTTCCACTTGCCTGGGAAGTCTGGCATGTCCTGCAGTGAGTATCTGAACTCCTGCGCATTTGAGGCCAATAAAAGTGGGTGACAAGCCTTTCAAAGGTCTTGTTCTGCCCCAAATGCCCTGCCAATGGCACATCGTGAGCCAGCCCCAGTAGGAAGGCTCTGAAGTCCTGGGGTACCACCAGCGCATGGGCTGACCCAGGCTCAGCAACCTTAGGCTCTGTATATAGGAGGTCGTTCTCCCAGTAAACGAAATGTGATCCTGACTGATCACCTGCGGCCTGGTCTGCAGCCTGCTGCCGCATACCCACGAGAGAAGGGCACTCCTTCTGGGCCTTGCAAAAGTCCTCCTTGGTGGGACCTCCTTCCTGCTGCCAATGGGTCAGCTCCGGCAGGTCTCCCAGTTCAGCTATCTGTTCCCCTGTAGGCTCCAGGGCATCCCCCTCAAGGTGTGCTTCCTCCTGGACCGTGGGAACTTCAGGGGCCGGCTTCCCACGCCCCTTGCTCCTTCTCTCTGAGGCCGGTTCCTGGGCCTCCCTCTCAGGCTCCAGGACCTCTTGAGTCCCTCTACTGGCTGCCATGGACCGTGTGGTGACACACGCCCAATCCGGCATACCCAACATCTCCAGGTGAGCACTCCGCTCCACCTTAGCCCAAGGTGAGCTCTCCAAATCGTTCCCTAACAAACAGTCTACAGGCATGGCGGGCCTCACAGCTACCTGAAGAGCACCAGAGACCCCCCCCCCACTCAAAGGGAACCTGAGCCACCTTGCAGTGCCTCTCTGTGTTGTCAGCGGCAACAATGGGATAGAATGCATTGTGGACCACCTGCTCCTGAGACACCAGGTGACACCTGACAGCTGTCACACTGGCTCCTGTATCTCTGAGAGCTGCCACTCTATGGCCATTTATGGTCACCCACTGCCTGTACTTCTTAGTGTTCTCAGGCAGCTGGGTTGGAGGGACCACTTCACGGTCTCCTAGCGAGACAAGGGACATCTCTGCGGGACCCCACCCACCTTGGACATCCCTCTCCTCCCCCAAGGCTACACTAGTCACCTGCCGGGGTGGAACACCAGTGGGTGCTGGTTTACCAAACAATGGACACTTTACATCAGAGGCAAAATGCCCCAAATTGTTACACCTGTAACATCTTACGGGCCCCTTCTGAACAGGAGGACCTGTTGGGGCCCCGGTCGGTTTCTGGGGTGGGGGAGGCTGAGAACCCTTCCCTTGGGGACTACTTTGGGGCCCTTTTTGGAACTGCTTCTGTTTACCCCTGTCCCCCCCACTCTTCTGCTGGGGACCCTGCCCACCTTTGGCGGAATCTCCCACGGGACCCTTGTGGACCCTGGTACTGACCCAGCGGTCCGCCTCCTCAGCAAGCTTCCTAGGGTTAGTCAGCCTACTATCTATCAGGTGCTGGCGTAGCTCAGGAAAACAATTACTGGACAAGTGCTCCCACGCCATTAAATCAAGAAGCTCTTGATAATCATTTACCTTACTACCCTTTACCCAACCATCCAGCGCTCTGCAAAAGAAAGTCACATACTCCACATACGTACTATTGGGAATCTTAGTGCGACCCCTGAACCTTTGTCTATATAACTCAGGGGTCAACCCATACCTAGTCATCAATGCTTCCTTCATATGGGCGTAAGAATTATGAACATCAGCAGGTAAATCTAACAGTGTGTCCCGCCCTTCACTCAGAAACCGTCCCCACAACCCCACTCCCCAATCTCTCTCAGGGACCCGGTGGGACGACATGGCTACCTCGTAGGCTCTGAACCACTGCCCGATGTCGTCATTCTTGAAGAACTCCTTCACTACATCCTTGGGAATATAAACTCTTGGTTCTGCCGGTACTGGCGGTGTGCTGCCACCAGAGGGATTAAGCTCCAAACTTTTCGCTTTCCGCTCCAGCTCCCTCAGCTTCATGTCATGCTCTAATTGTAGTTTCTTTTCTTCCATGGCTAATCTTTGTTTTTCCATATCCATTTGCACATGAAGTTTTGCCATCTCCACCTCGTGTGCCCGGGTTGCTGCCCTGTCTGCCAACTCTTCTGGTGACAGGCCTCTGCCAAACTCATGGACACTTTCTGGTGGAACCATTTCCACCTGATTCTCTGGTGCCTTTGACTCATACCAGGCCCTCAGCGCCTTCACGAGTTGGGTCTTGTTTTTCAATCCAGTTTGGGCAATCCTGAACTTGGAGCAAAAACCTTTCAATTCTTCATTGGTATGATTCTGAAGTGCGCCTTCTTCCCAATCTATGTCCTCAAATCCAGAGATTATAGAAGCTGGCCTTCCGGCGGGAAGTGAACCAGGCATGGCTTTAACAACGGAGATTCTTGGCAAAACAAAACAATTGCTAGTCTTGTGGCTGTGTTACTGGTCTGCTCTCACTACGTGGTGATCAGTGGTACACTATACACAAACCGCAAATGCAAATCCGTAAATCCTCACTGCTGCCACCAATGTTAGAAATGAGGGGGCTCTGGTTGGCGCAGGTGTGTACCCACAACAAGCAGGGACCTTTATTTCTTGTCAGGGCGAAGGATGACTCCCCAGAATAACCCCTGCTCACCCTCTAGGTGCGTGGCGCGAGCAGTCTAGGCTAAGTCTCAGGCGTACATGGTTAAGCAAATGCAATTACACATATAGTAAACCCCTTGCATGCACCACAAACGGACACCAATCAGGTAGTATATAAAAATAAGCTTTTATGTAGTTTCAGCATATTCAAATACAAGGCCCAGTAACGTTAAACTGATGGGGCCACAATTCTTAGGAATACGGTAAAGTTCTTTGTTACGGAAAGTTCTTTAGGCGGGCACAAGGTAACTGTAGGCCTCAGCGCACTTCGTGCTGAGGCGGCGCCCGGGAAGCACACGGCAGATGACAGGGAAATCAGAACGTTGCGGACCCTGGATCCGATGCGAGCTCGCGGTCGAGTTCGTAAGTACAGTACCTTGTTTCTTGACGCAAAGGCGGTTGTGGGATTTCAGCGGCTCTTCGACAGAAGGGCGAGGCGGCGTCCGGGGCTCCCACACTTCACGATGGGGGTCTGATCTTCAGGCTCACGACCAGAGCGGGGTGTTGCAGGTGGCGGGTGAACAAAGCGGGGCAGCCGGGCACGCAGATTACGTCCGGGCCATCCGAGGCTTGGAGATGCTCACAACGCCGATTCCGGCGGGAGGGTGAAGGTGCACAGCGAGCCTCCAGCGAGCGAGGTGACAGGGGCAGCCCAGCACAGCGTAGGGGGAGCAGCTCCGATCGAGCGAGGCTCTTCCCAAGGCGGGGGCGGCTAAGCAGTCCTGGTCACGGCTCAGGGAGGGACTGGGGCACGAGGGTCACAGCTCCGGCGAGGGAAGGGACACCACAGTCCAGCGGCAGGCGAGTGAAGATCAGGTAGAGCCCAATGGTCCTGGGGCTCAGTTCAGGGGGCAAGCTCAGTTCCAAGCCCTTGGAGATCGTTTTGGAAAGCACAAGTCTTGAAAGTAAAAATAAAGCAAAGTCTTCAGCAACAGTTTCTCTTCTCCCCTTTGGTAGCAAGGTCACCACTGCAGGCCAATCCCCCAGGACAGGGACAGTCTTCCTCCTACAGCTTTCCCGGTGCCTCCTCCTCAGGCAGAGATTCTTCTTGGCCAAAAGCGGATCTAGTTTCTTAGGAGCAGGGCTCCTCCATTTATACAGCAAATCTTTTGTTCTCCCAGGCCAGGGGGTCCTTTGCCTAGTCCAGTCCGGTTTCTGAGCACTTTGTTTACGCGATGCAGGCTTCTCCTTTCAGAGTGCAGGGCAGAGTCCTCAGACGCTCCACAGGGGGCGGAGCCGGCATTGAGGTGGCAGAGCACTGTCCTATTCAGAGCCTAGGAGCACTCCTCCCACCCATCTACCTGTCGATCGTCCTATTCACCACCAGGCTACCTAGCCCTGCCCATCTGGGTTCCCCCAGCCCTGTCACTCACACCAGCCAGACATCAGATACACATCACGCAGAGGCGGGCTGAAATGTTTAGGCAAGCAAAGGCCAGCTTTCTAAAAGCGGCATTTGCAAACCCGGAATATTAAAATAAACCTTGCGAAAAGATGTACCTTATTATTCCGAGTTCAGGCATACTAAACTCGATCTCCTACCATGTTTCCTGGGTCGGTTAGGATCATAGGGTGTAACAATCCAGGCCGCCCATACTGGCCTATGAGAACAGGGTTGCCTTGCAGTAGTGAACAACAAGATGGCGGTAATTCACTACTAGGACATGCCACGCATCTAGGCTTGTCCTACCTTAGGCTCACAACGCACCCTGCCCGTGGGCCTACCAGAGGGGTGACTAACATGCAGCTAAGGGAAGGTTTGAGGGACCGGCAAGTGTGGGCACTTGCCAGTCAGCATGTCAGTACCAGACTGCACGCAGGTTCTGCGATGGCAGACCTTAGACATATTTTACCGGCCGCTTCTGTGGGTGGCACAACCCGTGCTGCAAGCCCACCAGCGGTGTTTGCATCTACATGCCTTGGCGCTCCTGGCGCACTTTACTGGGGTCTGACAGTAAATCAAACAATCCAATCATGGAATCCAACCAACATATATAATTTACAAGGGAGCACTCGCACCGCGACACTGGTTGGCAGTGGCACAGAGCGCTGAGCGGCCAACACCATAAAAGCACATGAGGCACAGCGACAAAAAGAGGAAGGGAGACTCACGCCAAGGTGCCAGGTCTAACACCCTCATAGACCTTAACAGCCGTCACTATTGGCCTGCTATATGAGAGCCTCTGAGGTTTCGATATTGCCCCTGAGGCTCTTTTATGAGCAAGGAGCATTTTCGAAAGATGGGGGGCCCATTTAAGCTTGTTGTTCACCCTCACTCCAAGGTAATCAAAAGCCTCCACTAGCTCAAGTGTGGTACCATTAAGCTTGATACTATTCCTAAAGTTTTTTGAGGGAGATAGCGCCATCAGCTTGGTTTTTGATGTGTTTATTTTCAAACCCCTGATGTCACAAAACTGGGAAAAACAGGACAGCAGTCTTTGCAAGCCCATAGGGCTTTTTGAGATCAAGAGAGTGTCGTCGGCAAAGAGCAGGGTAGATGTTTTTTCCCTGCACAGGGTTGGTGCGTCGACCATGTCGCCTCTCAAATAGTCTGCCACACCATTTATATAGAGAGAAAACAGGGTCGGGGCCAGAACACAACCCTGGCGCACTCCTTTCTCGACAGAAATCCTCTCTGTGAGCTGTCCCTGGTGTCCCCACCTAACTTTGGCAAAGTTGCCTACGTGGAGGCATTTGAGGAGGTCGAGGGGTAGGGGAGGGATACCCAGATCGTGCAGTACCTGCCACAGCTGTAATCGTGGGACCAGGTCAAAGGCTGTTTTTAAGTCAATGAATGCCAGATAAAGGCTGCCTTTTTCAATGACCACAGATTTCCAGTATATGGTGCAAAATCTGAAGACCTGGTCGATAGTACCCACTCCTTCCCTGAAACCTGCTTGTCGATGACTCAGGATACCCTCCTCATCTATCCAGGCCTTAATCCTAGTCAGGAGGACTCTGCCAACCACTTTTTGAATTACGTCGAATAAACTAATCGGTCTGTAGTTGGCAGGGTCCCCCCTATCCCCTTTTTTATAGATGGCCACCACCTCCGCCCCCTTCCAGGAGTCCGGGATTGGGCATCCTAGAGCTAGATTTTTTAGAATCCGGAGAATAAATTCTGCCCAGAGGTCTTTTTCATGAAGCAATAGGTCACCTGGGAGACCATCAGGTCCGGCTGCCTTTCCCGAGGCAATCATGTTGATTGCAGAGAGGACCTCATCTAGACCAAAGTCGGCCTCCAACTCTAGAAATGCCGGGTGCTCCAATTCCAGAATCTGCTCCTCGTGGCCCACACTTTCCCTAGATGAATAAAGATTTGAAAAGTGTGAATGCCATTGGGACCCCGTTATATGGTTCGGGATTGGATCGGCCCCACCCCTAGTACTGATGTTTATGAGGTTCCAGAAAGAGGAGGAGTCTTTCAGTAGGGCTGCGGCCTTTAAGTCCTGCCAGTGAGTTTCGTCCCACAGACGCTTTGCCTTCCTTATGGTATTATAATACATTTTCCGGGCATTGGTGATGGCTAGCTGTTCCTTGGATTTAATGGCTCGGGATAGGGTCTGTCTCATTTCCCTACAGTCCTGTGAGAACCAAGGGTTTTCTATTTTTGAGGTGTGTCGCTTTTGGTCCCCCTTTTCCTGCCTCACAAAGAAGTTCCCAACCCTTGCTACCGTCCGATGGTAGACTTCTAAGAAGTCATTAGGGGGGAGAGTCTGCGAGAGGCAGCCCATGGGCATGTCCAGAGCTGCAATGCCGTCTTCAACTAAGCTTCTGATTTTACACAGGTCCATCTCTCACTTTGCCACCCTTGGCCACTTGAGGAGTCTGTTACAATTGGTAGGGGCGACCTCTCTAGCCCCAGGCCTCTGTTCAATTGAGGGCTCAATAGAAGTAGTAACCAGCCCACGCCTAAGTTGCATGAACAGAGGGCTGTGATCGCTCTCGGGGCAGTTATTTGACCAAGGCTCACCTCTTCCATTCTCGCAAGCACAAGACCTGTATCATTTACCAACTTCCTTCAAACATACATTTTTAACCTTACAAACTGTGATTTCTAACACTTATGCTCGGTTCTCACATACTTCTTCTCCATCCCCTTTGTCTGATCACACCTGGAACAGTTTTTTATGTGTACATCCTAAGGCCTCTACTATTTATTCTAGCTTAACACAAGCTCCTACAAACAGGGATAAATCTAAAATAGAACTCTCTTGGGAGACTGATTTGGGAGTTGATTGGCCCATATCTTTATGGAACAAAATATAGCTAAAAATAAGAAAATCCTTCAGAGCGGTAAACACCATCCAAACAATGTTTTTTATTTATAACAGATTGCTTTTTACACCCGCACACTTACACAAGATACATACTGCTGCTCCTAGTGCATGTTGGACTTGTTCTCATGACATTGCTGACTTAAAACACATGCTATTTACATGCCCATATGTTTTCAAGTTTTGGAATCAGGTTTGGGCTAAAATGACTACCATTTTGAACACCACAATTCCCTTATCCTTTACTAATATTATCATTAGGTAGCTTGTCCCCTGAGTCGCAAAAAAAGTCATTCACAATTACGAATCATTGATCTACTATTAGCAGTTGCCTTTCAACAGATAACAAAGAATTGGAAAGACACCTCCAAACTGTCATACCTCGCCTGGTGGTATGCTATTTGCCAAAACCACAGATTAGACACAACTCTTGTCCATCCAATTTCACTTGCTGCGAAGCGATTACATCTATGGTCTCCTGTCACACAATTGTTAGATGATAGTGCAAAAAAATATTTTATTCCCCAACCTTTACTGCAAGGAGTTGCTAAGCCTCCTTGACTTCCTTTATCTTGTATTAAAATTCCTTAATACCCCTTTTTAGTAATATGTGCATGATAACGTATTGAAATAACATTATATCTTCTTTTTGTTACAAGCTATGTTTAACATGAATCAGATTTTCTTAGCATTTTTGATTTGCATATCTCTTAATGTGCTTTTCTTTTCATTTCCAATGCAACCATGCATCACCAATATCCTTTATTTATTTATTTCCTTTCTCCTTCAATTGATTACCTGTACGAAGTATTGCTGTCTGTTCGTTATTCTTAAATAAACTTGCTTTTGGAACTTAAAAAAAATGTAACACTAGCATTGGTTTGCACTATCTGGTGGCATGATTCATAGTACGTGTCTGCTGTTCAATGTTGAGAAATGGCCATTACCATTGCTACAGCATGATGTGTCCATAGGTGCCATGAGAGTGCACCGCCACCACAATCACAGCCATTGGCACCAATGTCAAGCAGCAATATCGCAGTAGCGACCGCCTGGGCCCCGCGGTGTGACACCGCCAATGCCCATGCCCTTACAGCCAATTGGAACTGCAATCGCGGTAGTGATATACACATTGGAAAATGGTGGTTGCCATGCTCCGCCACCACAATCACGGCTATAGGCACCAATGTCAAGCAGACAAATTGCTGTAGTGACCGCCTGGCCCCTGCGGTGTGACACCGCCAATGCCCATGCCCTTACCGCCAATGGGAATTACAATCACAGTAGACAAATGCATTTTTGAAAATCGTGGTAGGCATTCACCGCAACCACGGGCCGGTCGTTGGATTCATTTAAAAAAAAGCGGACCGGGAACACCATCTGCAGCAGCTGAGTACCACTGAAACAACCCCAGGGGCTATATATGTGTGGGAGAGAGACACATATTTCCACTGCTTCCAGACACTGCTGACTGATACTCTTCCCCACCAACTGCTGCTGTTCCTGTCTCATGGACCCAGTGATGGCGAGAAGTGAGAACATCCGGGCCCTTCCCTTCACCACAGAGGAGCTGAAGGTCCTTGTGGACGAGGTGCTCTCACAGTATAGGAGGCTATATGGTGCTCCAGATGTCATGGTAAGTGTTTCAGAGTAGAAGTGAGAGCGCAGGGAGTGCACACATGAAGTTGATCTGCTGCAGTATGTTCCTGAGAGTGTGGGTTTCTGTGATACACCACCTAGCATGTTGACTTCAGGAAAATGGGGTTTGTAGCCTATTTTATACATTTCCCGGGCTGCATTTCATGATGGGAGGGACAATTGAAAAAACACATTTAGGAAAGCGAAATGTAATTTCTGGACTTGACGTGCATACACAATATTATATTGGTACAAATACCACCTGTCAAATTCAATATAGAAAAAATATATTTTTATTTTTTGTATTTTATATTCATTATAAAGTGCATTAGGTTTCCATACAATTTAAAAAGAAGAACAGGTTACGAGGATGATACCCTCTCATTACGAAATGCATGATGTTTACACTTGTGTTGTCCTATTCTATATTGGGCATCTTGACACTGTGCTATAAATCTATTTCCTGTCTCAGTGTCAACAATAAATTTTGTCTATAGAATTAATCAGACATTCAACACAAAGAAATTATATAGAGATTCTTATTTCATTATATGAAATGGACATTCATTTCTGGCATGGCTCTGGAGTTTTTAGATCCTACGTGCGTTTCGGCTGTGTGCCTTCATCAGGAAGCCATGTACATTGACCATGAAAACCTATACAGGGTGCATATAAACAAAAAACATATGTCAGTGATGCGCTAATATCCTATTTGCACTGTCTAGCCCAGAAAGGGTCAATCACAATACTTTAAATAAATTAACATGGCCATTAAAAAACACTGGTTCTCATTGTGCACATTAAAACTCTTATCTAGAGAACATAGAAAATAGTAACAGTTATTGTGTGTCACCTAAGTTCAGTCACCAGGTGTTGGACTTCAAGAAAGCCTAAAAGTGAAACACACCCTTTGTGTCACAAGAAAATATACATGTAAACAGTTTATAGAAAATAAAGAAATAGCAATAGTAAAAGGATTATACAAACAAGCCTGTCTCCCTTCTCATTAGGATGAACCATCATAGACTAGTATGGTACTAAACTAAAGTGATTTTACCTTGTAGTGTGTACTGAGTACTTTAAGCTCAGGGACATGCAGTATTTTTGCAGCCATACATTGACATTGCAAGTTTGGAAAGTGGAAGTCAGAACAGACATTGCCTGTGCTAATGGATGTTTGAGGGCATGAGGTTTTCACATGCTTATTTGTAACATTACAGAGACTTTCCGTCCAGAGGGTACTGATGGAAGTGTGTTTGGCTTTGTATTGCCACCATGGATCTGTGAGCAGTATGCATAAGAGTAAAAAGCCTGAGGGTGACACTCTGGGTGGAAATTTCCATATGACACAGAAGATTGTTGTACTTCAGAAACATCCCCCTTCCATTATTTTCATTATGTGTACTGACTTGCATGTGTAGGCACTGTTTTCCCTCCCATATTGTATATGCATGTGACTGTTCTGATGGCCCATGTTAAACCTCAGTGTGAGCCCCCCTGGCCTGCACAGTTACTGCCCAATTTGACAGGGAGCCATCACTGAATGGGCAGAGTGAGACATATGTGGTGTCTGCCACCCTATTCCTCAATAAGCTATCTTGTGAGAAGGGTGTGAGAATGTTAGATCATGTCCCTAAATGTGACCTCCATGACACAGTGAGCCATTCACACCCAAGGACATTGAGGGGTGTGCATTGTTGGACACAGTGATTCAGCCCCGAAACATCTTTACAATGTGATGTATGGCTTCCTCGCTTCCAAACTGCATTGCAGATGTGGGCCTTCTTCACATTGCTTTCTGTGTTGGCATTCTGCATGTGCATGAGATGGCCAGGTACTGTGTCCATCCTCATATCTGCATGCATTTGGGTACGATTCACTTATGCTAATGTACTACGTGTCATTGTGTATGGTCCCTGCTAAACATGTCAGAATAGCTGTGCTAAGTTTGTGCATGCTCCTGTACTGAAACACAGTGGTACATAACCCATTGTTACTGATATTTTCTCCTCTGGTGTCCCATGCCTGCAGTTTAAAGACCACCATCCTAAGGCCTTATGGAGGGCCATTGCACACAAGGTGCGGGCTCTGGGTGTCTCCTACCGATGGCTCACACACTGTTACAAGAGATGGGATGACATCTGCTGACTGACCAAAAACATGGCAGAGATGATGCTGGGACTGCTCCCTCAGACTGGCAGGTTGACGTGCAGGAGCATGACACCACTAATGGCCTGAATCTTGTTGGTGACACAGCCAGAGCTGGATGGACGTTTGAGGGCCCATCAGCAGCAAGTTGGGGGTGAGTATGCTGCGAAGCACAACATGGTGGATAGCAGGAGCTTATGGCCATTGAAAAAGGACATTTGGGAGTCAGTATCTGTGTTGTCCCCTTAAAGTGACTCCATATGTGACTGTGACAACATGTTGAGATGTATTTCTTTTTCACCTACAGGCACGTTGGTATGCTTACAGGAATCTGTATGTCAGGTTACATGGAGGCACAGGCAAGCTATTTGGCTGTGTGAACATCCCATTGGTCATTAATGCTAAGTGTGCATGTTACCATGCATCTTTTGATTTTTTCATTAAGATTGCACATGCAGACTGCACAGGGGGTGTGCAACATGGGGGTATAATCTTTTTTGTGCTTTGTTTGCATCTGATGTTTGTGAGTATGGCACTAAACTGAACCTACGTCTCTGTCTCTTGCAGTATCTACCGAGGGCACAGAAGGACAGAGACGGACACCAGTGGTGAAGCTTCTGGCATGGCTGCTACACATGATCTCACAGACACTGATGTGACCCTCGCCTCAGATGGGGACAGGAGTGCCCTTGAAGAATCACACCCAGAAACACAAACCTAAACGTCATCTGTCGCCAGCGGTGACTCCTCGATGTTGGCGGGCACAGGGAGTGGGAAATCTGCCTCTTCTTCCAGCACACATTGTCCAGTGCCCACCCTCCTGGCTACTTCCACTAGTGCTGCCTGTACCTGCAGCAGTAAGAAGGGTAGAGCGTCTTTCCCCCAGACACCGCTACCCCTGCCCCTGTCTCCCCTGCTGCCCTCAGTGTTGAGGCAGTGGACCTTTTGCGCCAGCTGTGTGTGGGTCAGACTACTCTCCTCAATGCCTTCCAGGATCATGACAACAAGTTGGCACAGGTAGTTGCTTTCATGGAGGGCATTCATTCTGACGTGGGTGGGCTACACTGAACTGTCCAGTCTTTGTCCTCCACAGTGACGGCAGCCATTCAGCTGTCACAGGCTCAGAGTCTAGCTCCAGTCCCTTCGGCAACCACCCTGCCAGTGGCAACATCTGATGAGAGTGACCACACACCACAGCCCTCAGGCTCCAAGTACAAAACAGCAGCACTCCAAGCAGGCCAGAGCACAGACACCACCCCCAAAACCAAAAAAAGTCACACAAGAGGACAAAGGCAAACGCCCTTCAGGTGACACTCAGGGGCATCAAGCCAAGAAGCAGGCCTCAGGCTCACATGCATCCAAATAAGCCCCATCCAAGGACACTCATGTCCCAAAACCTGCTCCCAAAGACAGGAAAACAGTTGTCGTGCCTGCTGTGAAGCTGGTGCCTGCAAAGTGTCCGCAGAAACAGCTCTCTAAGGCAGATTCACCCACAACCTCAACTCCCACTCACACCCCTGTGAAGCTAGGACAAGAGGGCACTGTGGGGGGTTCACCTGGTCAACAGGGGATGGAGGGGAAAAGGCAAGGCCAGGCCAAGGGTATCACCAGATACAGCAGATCACCAGAGGGAAGGGCACCACCTGCACCTGATGTACCTTTGGAGGAGAGTGAGGCTGTTGTGCCCTCCCCACTTCCCACTCCTACCAAAACAATTATTCCCTATAGAATCCCAAAGAATTGGATAGGCAGCCCTCCACATTTTCCCCATGCCACCAGGTCCAAGGAGCCCTCCGGCTCCCAAAGCCACTGAAGCCTCTACCTCAGCTGGTCCTCCCTCTCCCAGGTCCTGTCCTCCAATGGTCCCTGACAATCAACCACCTCCCAGTTCAGCTGACTGCCAAGTCTGAGGCAAAGTCCCCCTCCCAAAGCCATCTCTCCCACAGCGGTACCTGGACTGCCCATCTGCATCCCCAGAGCTGTGGTGATTCCTATGGCAGTGTATGGTGTCACCCATTCCCTGTGCAGGTTCTCATGCACACATGTACCTTCTTTGCACTATGGACTGGCCACTGGCCTTGCTGTTTGTAACTTTGGATTCCCATTCCCTGTGCAGGTTATCATGCACACATGTCCCTCCTTTGAACTATGGACTGGCCACTAGCCTTGCTGTTTGTAACTTTTGATGCCCATTCTCTATGCAGGTTCTCATGCACACATGTCCCTCCTTTGCACTATGGACTGGCCAACTGCCTTGCTGATGTCTACTTTTCATGCCTATCTTGGTGATATGTAATAAAGTCAGTGTCCTTGCCAAATAAAAGTGTTTTCTATATGGGTATGGTTGCATGTGACACATGCTCTGTATGCCACTTGAACATTGCCAATTGCTTCTTTTACTTTTTCAGGGTTTGCCAGTGGTGAGGGGCACTTTAGTTCTTCTTCATTCTGAGGCTTGAAGGTGCAATGATGGGTGTTTGTGATTATCTACTATTATCATACTCATCATATGGTCATGTTTGCTAAATTGTACACATGTCATGTTATGATGCAATACCAGAACAAAGGTAACTTCTATCCACAGGATTACTTGCGGCCCGGCCAGGGTCCATCATATCTGTGTGATCTTTCTTGATGTGTGAACAGCACCGTTGATGTATGGTCATCTTGTGATGGCCTGTGTCCCCAGTCACATGGATACATTTGGATGTGTGCACTTGTGTGGTCCTAAAGTGTGAAGGGGTGACTTTGTCAGTAGTGTTGATATGTGTGTGCCCCTGCAATGCCATCTGTACACATGTATGACCGATAAGCTGAGTGCCTGTTTGTTTCAATTGTCTGCCATGTGCTTTATATTGTGGGCACATGTAGGAGTTGTATGTTGGGCACTGTGCAGTGTGTGGGTGTGTCCTTGCACTCCTGGTAGACACCTACTTGTTGTTGCTGCCAGTTGTGAGTATGCAGAGATTATGACAGCAAAGTCTGTGTTGTGTTTTGTTGATCAGCCATGTGTCTTGTTACTGTTTGTGCACACTGTGCAGACCTGCTCAGCTACACTGACATTATTTGTGGGTTTTCTCATGCATTGCTGTCACTTGACCCATTTTTGACTCCAGCATAGTATCTGGTATGTGGAGTCATGACATCCCCTATATGTGCTTCTGATGCCTACACATTGTGAGTAACTTCTCTATGTGTTTGTGTACTGTACACCGCTCACCTGTCCACTACTGAAGTACACACCACTTAAATCTCATGTCTTCCACCCCATGGCTTGCCAGTGTGTGAGCCTCCCCACCACTTCATAGTGTGACACTACGCTGTGTGAGGCTGATGTGTGTACAGGACCAATGTGCTACTCAGGGCAGTTTCCCAATTAGTTATGTGTTAGTTTCTTGTATTGGTTTGCTGTCATGGTTGCTCATGTGCAGTGCAGATGTTTGGGCAGCACAGTCCTCTGGTCATGTTGTTTGCACCTGGGTGTCCCTGAGTTGTGTATCTGTGGGTGATGGCTAAGCTGTAAGTGTATTTGCTGAGGTACTGCTATGCTTCCTGAGTGTGATGTTCTCTGTGTGCTGTGATGATTTGTGTTGTGGGAGTACATGGTGTGGCACTCAGATGTGTATGCTACTGATTTGGTTGGTGTGCACACACTGCTTGGTGTGCATGCAGTGTTGTCAGTGTATGTTGCCTTATACTTGCTTGTTGTGCATCCCTCTGATGTGCAGTTGAGTTTGCATTGTGATGGATTGGTCTGTGCATCTGTTATGTTTTCGTTGTGGATGTATGCAGTGTTTGGCCTGTGTTGGCTCTTTCTACTGATAGATGCTATGTGTGTGTGATGCTCTATTTGCATGACGTTGTGTGTGAGTGGTTGTTGCTGTGTGATGCATTCAGATGTGTGTTGCAGGTGTGGTGTGCATTACTTGTGTGTCTTTCACATGCAGCAAGGTGGATTCTTGTTGCTGGGCTTGTTTTGAGGGCACATTGGTGGTTTGTCCTCCTATTTTTGACCTGTCACTTTTCAGGACAGTGCATGTGCATGCTTGTGGTACAATATGGCACCTTGTCCACTTCATGAGTGGTGTGGTGTCTCTGTCTGTGTTAACTGATTGTCCCATTGATCCCAATTAGTGTTCATGGTTGATTTTTGATGATACACCTCTTGCTTGTGTTGAGGTATGGTGTTTGTGCATTGGCCCTGAGTGACAATGTTGTGTATTCCTTTTCTGTCTAGGGTCACTTTGTCTTTCTACTGTTTGGCTGCCCATGTGTGGGCTTGTTGTACGTCTGTGTATGTTGTTTGTGAGCTTTGTGTTTGGCTATTGTTTTTGTGTTAGCATTGGTTCAGGCATCCGTGAGTGTGAGTGTGATGTTTGTGGATGCATCCCAGGGAGTGTGATTGGTTGACAGTGAACTCACAGGACATTATTTGCACCATTCTGTGTGCTTCACACTGGTGTTGAGTGTTGCGGGTGTGAGGTGGGTATATGAGGGTCATGTGTGAAGGTCCTACTTGTGTTTGACAGTCAGGGAGTGTGACAATGAGCCATGTGTGTTGTGCTGATGACATACACATGTCAAGTAAGTTGAGACAGATGTGTGGCTGGTCACTGTATGACTTCAGACACTTCCTATCATTCCTGTGACTATGTATGGCGTGCATTGATGTATCCCTGAGTTGTTGCACAGAGGCCCCTTTGGTTTAATTTCACTCACTGTGCCACCCATGTCTGATTTGATGGCCTAAGGGTGGTGTGATATGTTCCTTCTCTTGCATGTGATGTACACATGCTATGTGGCTTGCTCTATGGTTTTCCACCACTGTCCACTTCACTTTTTGCTGGCCCATTTATTGTCCTCCATTGCTGTTGATCTATGGTATGTGTATGTGGCTGTTTGTCAGTGTGGGGTGTGTCTGAGTGACTTGAGAGGCAGTGTGGACAGTTCAGTGCATGTATATATGCAGTGTGAGTCTTCATTTTGTAATTAAACTCAGTTTGCTTCACATGAGTGGAAGGTAGGTGTGAGGAAGAGGGTTGTCTAGCCCCTGAGCTTCTGTGCAGGGTATTCCTCTTCACCCCCATCTTCCATGACTGGCTCCCTGGTCCTTTGGTGTGTGAGGTGCAAGGTCTGGCTATACCTGCAGATGAATTAGGCAGGGGGTACAGGATCAGCACACAGCATGTCCCCAAATGGGTGTGGGAAGCATAGTGTGTGAAGGGTGGAGGTGTAAATCTTTGTGGACTGCCCATGCCTGGCACCGGCCCTGCCTACTACATTGTTTGCAGGTTTTCCCATGTCTTCACTGCTGCGGTGACGTGACCGGGACATTGCAGTGATTTCGGGGTTGATGGGTGACTCAGATGCAGAGAGGTGATTTTCTTACAGGTAAGACAGGTGTGGGTAAACTTGGGGATGTGTTCCTGTCCCCACCAGAGTGTCTGATGTGGACAGGAACCGTATTTCAGCACAGTGTGTTGTGGTTGTGTGTGGAGTTGTGTAAATGCGTACCTGCGGCGTTGTCCGCGACGGTCCAGTATTTGCTGGTAGTGGATGAGGTACAGCACCAGAATGGCTTGAATAGCTGGATCCATTGCGGTCCGGACCGGGTGGAGTCTGGTTTCACGCTCCGCAGTAGTGCTTCTGCCGTCTCTGGGTGGGTGGCTTCTCTGCTGCGGTGTGATGTGATGTTTGGGGCATTGTGATTTGTACGGCAGACGGGACGTCATTCCGCACGGCGGTGGTCCCTCTGCCGCGGTGGCGGGCGCAGGTTTCTGACGGTTCACGTTGCTCCGCGGTGGATGGAGAATGGGCTATGTTTGCCCATTGTAATATGGCGGGCACGAAGACCACTGCTGGAGTGCGGAAAAGGTCATTTTCTGCCAGCACCGCTGTTGTGCCTGCCCGCCATCCTAATAAGCCCCAAAGTTCAAGCAGTTGATATCAGTGGTCGCTATTATGAAATCAAAGATGGTTGTCTAATTCAAAAGGAAAAGATGGGTCCTAAAGATGTTGAAGTGTAATTGTTGAAGAAGTACATAAACTCCAGTGTATAAGTGGGATTGTAGTAGTATTTGTAGTATTCAACATGAATCAAATGATATATTACGAGTTTTCTTTGAGAATATGCCAAAAAAAGTGTTAAACAGAAGAATAAGATGTTGCAATGACTAGATCCTTGTAAAGCAAGAAAATATACTAAGTTGTAGGGTCATTCTCTGGCGGGTCTTTCTAGAAAAGTGTGTCGAAGTACTTTTCATCATTTAAGAATGTTAGCAGCACATCACTCAGAAATGCAGAAGTTAGTAAGGAGATTGTACTATGTAAAAAGTCCTGCATTATCTTTAAGTGAAATGAACAAAGGTCTTTTGTATGGTTCACTATTGGATGTAAAAAAAGATTGTGATGATATAGAGTTTCGTTTCTTTGGTTCATAGGAGGAGTGCAGAGAAAGTGACAGCTTGATAAGTGTAGGTGTTGAAGAACAGGTTGTAGATGTTAGTACTGACAAGTTTGCAGAAGAAATTACAAAGTTTATGATAGTTTCATCTGAAAAACCAAACTATGTTTGTATTTGCTGCCAACGTACTCACTACAGAAGTCAAACTAGGAATGTGGATGTATATTTAAAAGGTGAAAAGGAAAACAATGATAAGTGGCAGCAAGTTGGTGCTTATTTGTTGGTGGAAGGTCGTTTTGAGTTGGGTACTGATCAACGTATTTGTAAATATTGTTATAACATGTTAGAAGAGAACAAAATGTCAGCTAGAGCTATAGATAATAACTTAGAGTTGGTAGCTGTACCTCCAGAACTGGCCGATTTGAATGCATATGAGTCCATACTTATTCAATCTGTCCACCCGTTTCAGGCCATAGCTCGTATGGAGCCTAAAACAGGTACGCTTCCTCCAACAGATTTGCAAATAGGTCTGAAAGGTAGAGTTGTGTACTTACCTTTAGATTTTTTAGAAAACTATTTAAACTGTTTGTATAGACAGAGGAAAGTGAGCCTGTAGTTATTCTAGCTAATGGTGTACCAGCAAAGAGTCAAAAAATATGGCAAGAGTTAGTAGATGTTAACAAACTTCAAAAGACTACATTATATATTGCACAGAACAATATTTATTATAAAACTGTAATTGTGGAAGAACAGGAAAAACATTTACAGGATGAAAGAGAAATTCAAAGTGGACAAATAGAAAAAGTGGACAGGTCTAGGGCTGAAGATATTTTCGAACATTACAGTATATATCCTGTACATTCAAAAGAAGTGATTGGAAACAGTATTGAATCATTTCAAATGAAGAAAGCAAAGGGAAATCCCATGAGCGTATGGGAAAAAAGCTTAGAAGTTCATTGGTTTCCACAGCTGTTCCCCACTGGAGAAGGTGGATGATATGCTAGATGAACAGTACAGATTCCAGCTTCAAAATACTGCTCTACTAGATTGTACTCAGGAGATCCAAGATTTCAACAGTGCATTCCTTTTTTTAAAAAATATTTTTTGTCAACACAAAATGAAGTACAAAGCCAATTTGCACAAACTGAATCATAATCAAAAACATAATCATAATAATCAAGTCTTTTACGTTGCATTGAAGAAAAGAAAAAGAAGGAAGAAGGCAGAAAGCAGTCAATTATATAATTGCATGACTTTTCCTTGTACCAGATGGCAATGTAAATAAGCAGTCCTTTTTTTTTTTAAATGATCCCCAGATCAAATTGAATTTACGCATGGATTGAACACCCCTCAGTCTGGCTAGTGCTTCCTCCATATCATGTATTTGCCTGACTAATACCCACCAATCCATTACTGTGGGAGCTTTTAGCGATGTCCAGACCCGTGCAAATTGTAAGTCTTGCGCAGACAAGCAAAATAGTTAAAAGATCTTCATTGTCAGATCCCAGATCCCTTCCCCCATCAATATTTCCATGACTGTTAGTGGTGTTTGAATCTCCAATTTTTGCACCAGAATATTTTCCACCTTCTGCCAAAATAGCGAAAGCTCTGGGCATGCAACAACCATATGTTGTATATCTGTCGCATATAGTTCGCACCTGGGGCATTTTGCCCTATTGTTTGCCTGATTATTAGGTGACCATTTTGCAATTCGATCCGGTGTATAATATAATAAACAGATTGTGCGAAACTGTTGCATTCGCAGATTGAACGAATGAACTACCCCAACAATTTTACTAAGTGCATGAAATATATTTTTAGCTGAGACCGGTATGCCCATAATTATAGTCCAACGAGCAGTTATTCTGGGGCTATCCTCCAATCTGTGAACACACAAGCTTTTGTATGCTCTACTGATCAAAGATTTATCATTAGAGTCATATAAACAGTCCCATATATCTGAATAAGATAAGCTCATCAATTTAAGATAATTAATACAATAATCACAAATCTGTACATATATAAACTGCATGTTGTCTGTCAACTTATACACAATCTGCATTTTTCCAAAATCCATAAAACCACCATGATCGTATAGGTCCCCTAAACATGTTACCCCATAGTTGGCGTTTCCCCGCCGGGTCATGAAAGATACTAGGCTGCCCTGGATTGCCCCAGAGAGGAAATTTGTCAAGCCATACTTGAGAGAAATTGCACGCCATATAGTTATGCAATCTCGAATAGTCTTAAATTTGACCCTCTTATAATAATTTGTGTCGTTAGTTCTGAACAGAAACAGATTGCTCTCTACTGCCAACATACATTTATGATAATAGGTACAGTACAGATTCCAGCTTTAAAATACCGCTCTACTAGATTTTACTCAGAAGATCCAAGATTTCAACAGTGCATTCTATATATATTTCATCTTCTGTTTGAAAGTGACTTGTCTTCACTTTCATATGCAGTGAACCACATATTAAAAACTAGAGTTCATGTTACACATGTTTTTACAAAGGAATTCATAGACAAAGATCAATAAAGAGATGATAATTTAGAAACTCTGTTAATTAACTTGATGGCTTGTCAACGTGGTACCAAGGAGTATTGGTATCATCGTCATGGAAAACTTAAATGTATGTTAAGAAACTTGGGTACCCCGTACGTGATTTGTAATACTTAGATTTGCTGAATATGCATGGGATGATTTACTTGAATTTCTATGAGAAGTACATTCAAATGTAAAACATATTGAATTGAAGACAGCTGGAGAATTCTGTTCCTTGGATCCTGTAAATGTGTGCAGATATTTTAATCATAGGTTTGACGCTATGATGTCTTTTATCTGCAATAAAATAATCCACCTCTTGAAGAAGTTACTTATTTCTTTTGGAGAAAGAAGAACCAAGCCAGATGTGCTCCTCATATACACATGCTGTTATGGATCAAGAATGCATCAAAATTTGATTCTGATACCGATGAAAGTGTTTTGTCTTTCATTGAAGAGTATGTTACCTGTACCATTCCAAAAGAAGAAGGAGAAAACAACTTGAGAGAACAAGTTTTACGGTTTCAAAGGCATCAATGTGGAAAATATTGTCGACAAAAATACAAGTCAAAGGAAACATTTTATACAAAATGCCGTTTTGGATTCCCATGTCCAATAATTTCTAAAGGAAGACAAAATAGTATTATGTCAGCAGTAAGGCATACAATAACTCAGAAATCTCTAAAGAATACATACAACTTAAAAAGAACCGAAGATTCAAAGTATATTAATTACTACAATCCAGTGATTTTAACAATGTGGAATGCAAACATGGATATTCAATATGTTGCAGATAATTCAATTGCTGTTGCTCACTATGTTACGTCATATATACCCAAATCAGAAAAGACAGAGTTGAAAGAAATGTGGGAAGAAATTTCATGGGAAAAGAGCCTTAGCAAGAAATTGTACAGCTTTAGCTTGAAAATGCTTTACCACCGAGAGATTGGATCCTATGAATGTTCGGATTGGTTGAGCTCTGCCAGTTTATATTCAAAGTCAAGTGGAATCATTTGGGTAAGCCTAGGTCTTGCTGACACATGAAATAGAGTACTGAAATCTCTACAAGAAATTGAATACTTAGCATTGAATGAACCAGAAGTACAGATATTGTTAAAACTAATATGTTGGATACGTACTATCCCAAAAGGAGTCCACATCTGAAAAACTTATGTCTCTAAGAAATACTTCAACATTACAGCTTTAAAAGAAATGTTACAGAAAATATAAATGAAGAAAAATATGCCGTAATAAGATGTGACAGATGTTTGGTAAAACATGCCAAACAAAATCTTTTTAACCACAGGAAACTCAGTTGTGAAAGTCCAGATAAGAAGGAATATTTATATTTAGCACTTCTGCAACAGTTCAAGCCTTGGCGTAGTGAAATAGAATTACTTGGAGATTATGACTGCTATGAAGATTCTTTTAATGCATGTATAGATAGCATTGAATGCGCCATTTTCCCAACTTATCTACAATGGTAAAAGATTAACTTGAACAAGAAACTACAATTGCAGGTGAAATAGCCAGAGACAGTTCTCAAGATAGTCAAAGTTCAGCTACACTAAGCAAAGATCCACTAGGGCAACCATTTATCAAAAATAAAGCAGCAATTATAATGAATGAAGTAGAAACTCCAATGCAGCAAGCACAACATGATATTATTCAGTTAGAACATTTAGAACAACAACTAAACATCGAACAAAACCAAATATATCAACAAGTGACACAACAGATACAAAATGATTTGATGCATAAACAACGAATGCCAATGTTCATTTAAAGCTATTCTAATGTACATCAGTGGCCAAGCTGGGACGGGAAAAAGTTTCTTAATTAAAATTTTGACTAGTTATCTCCACAAAACTACAGAATCACATTTATCTTGTGTTGTAACAGCTCCAACTGGATTAGCAGCACACAACAATAAAGGGATTACTTTACATCAATTACTTATGCTTCCAGTTGAACACGATAACAAATTGGAATATCGCAAGCTATCTGGAGAAGATTCTTATGAAGTTTCAAGAGTACTGAAGAAAATTAAACTTCTAATCATTGATGAGGTGAGCATGGTCTCAAAGCTTGCCTTTGTACACTTGAAGATGCAACAGGTTTTAAAAACAAATTAAAATGTTCTCTTTGGAGGTAAACATGTAATTGTATTCGGAGATCTCCTACAACTTACTCCTGTAAAAGGACAACCTGTTTTTAAAACACTTGTGCATGAGGATACTAGGAAATCTTTGGGAATTATTGGAAATGTTAACATCTGGTCAAATTTTGAATATAAAGAACTTATTAGGAATATGCGACAAGCAAATCATGAACATTATGGAAATATTATTTAAGATATAAGAATTTGTGTCTTGAAGAAACATGGTAAAGATGCTTTGGAAAGTCGGCTACTAAGGAACTTGTTTACAACTGGAAACACAGCACCTTAAATAATGTACAATAAACTTGAAGAAAAGAAGTCTTTAGTTTGCCTAATGCCTACACTGCAAGAGTGTTCTACATTTAATCTACAACTTTTGAAACTGGAAAAACAAGAAATAGTTTAAATGAAAGCTATTGATAAAAATTGTCTGTCAGACTATTCTTCTGATAGAAAAACAACCTAATCTAATCTAATCTAATCTAAATTGCATTCTTTGGAGAAGTGTGTATATAAAACAGCAGGTTTAGAAAACACTTTACATGTATGTATAAACTGTTGGGTACTTTTACAGCATAATTTGGATGTAGAAAAAAGGTTTAGTAAATGGAGCAATGGGGAAAGTGGTTGAGTTTCTAAAATTTCAGAGCAGAGATGGAATAGAATTTTTGAAGATAATATTTGGTCAGATTAAAGAGGTAACACATATTAGGCATTGTGCCGTACGTTTTTTGCTTGTAAAAGACTTGTATGTTAGCAGAAAACAGCTTCCTCTGTCTGTAGCATATGCAGTAACTATTCATAAATCTCAAGGATTAAATATAGACAGTGCTTTTGTAAATATCAGAAGTACAGGGTTCAAAGAGGGAAAGGTATATGCTGCATTATCTCAAGTAAGAACATTGTCTGGTTTGTATTTGATAGATTTTGATGAGAAAAAGATTAGTGCTGATGAAAATTGGGTAAGAGAGTATAATCATTTAAGAAGACTTTATACTCCTGATTTAGGTGAATATCCCATATATGAGAAACGTGTAGTGCGTCCAAAACAGAAATATGTCGAAGATGGAATTGAGGTTGCAAAAAAGAAATTAAATGAACAGAAACTTGAAGGGGTAAAGAAAATGGAAACTAGTGATGGGATTGTAGGATATCAGTTGGAAAATAGTTCAGGTATCAACTGCTATGCTAATGTGATTCTGAATGTTGTATTTTATCTGGAAAAGCCGCTTTGTGGAATCATGAGAAATCATGAAAAAATATGTTGTTCTTTATTACAACATGTATTTCAACAGTTGGTAACTGACAGAACTAAAATCCATACTGCTTCTGGAGTTTGTCATCTTTTGGATATATGAAGTGGTTCACTGACGTTTATTCTTAATGTACAACAAGATGCACAAGAATTTCTAATGCTTATGCTTAGAGTGTTAGAACATGAAGGAATTCAGATTGAAAACGTATTTGGACTAAGATACAGATAGGATCATAAATGTGAAGAGTGTTCTTTTACTCCCATCACTGAAATACAAACAGAACTATTTATATACTTGACAATACCAGACTGTAAATCAGTAGCTTTTAACAAATTGATTAAAACAGCCAATCAGGACATGAAATGTTCACATTGTAGATCAGAGATGTTGTCTACATTACATATAGAAAGATATGGAAAATATCTCATATTAATGCTACAACGTTGTAGAGCAAATGGAAGAAAATTGAAAACGAAAATTAAAAATGTTGTTGTAAATCAAATATCTATTTCAGGAAGAAATTTTGTAGCAGTGGCTATTATTTTCTATGCTGGACCTACTACCACATCTGGACACTTTACTGTGTATTTAAAATGTAATAAAGGATTGACGCATTGCAATGATGCCCACTTGGAATTCAAATCTAAGTAGCCTTCTGAATTACCAAATTTAGATGTAATATTTTTGAAGCCAAATTTTTGAATACATTAATCGGCCTATTGGGAAGATGCGAACACAAAATAGCATATTTAATATTGCATTTTTTTTAAGCAAAAGTTTTAAATACATTATTCAGCCCATTGGGAAGATGTGAACAGAAAATGGACAACATTTAAACAATTACTATTTATAATTAGATTTTGGATTATTATTGGTGCTAATTGGTATTGCATTTGGAAATTTGTGTTTAAAAGTAAATAGTTTATATATTTATTGTCTATATTGTACCAGATATAAATGAGAGTGTACATTTCAGTAAATATACTTGGGAGAAATAATAAAGTTAATGTACAAGAAGGACGTAATTAACAAAGTATAGATAGATAAACACATGGCTACACATATTGCCAATAATTCTCTGCACTGATTTGTTTTTGTTACAATCTCGTTGATTGTTTTTCCCCCCGCTGTTTATTGATGATACTATATTAAAATCACCGAGTATGGTGATATTCAGTAGAATCTGAGATCAGCAAAAAAGACAAAGTGAAAATGTTATATCATTCTAAAATTATATTCCGTTCTTAAAAATAGTTATAGTTTGTATAATATATTACATTACATAACAGTTTTTCTCCTTCTTGTTTACAGTAGGTAATAGTGAAGTTTGAAAAGAGTTTTAATACTGTTCACTACAATACTACTCTAAAATACTTCCAGAGACTGATGTATCTAAATTATTAAAAAAGGTAAGAACACATAACATTAAATGCATCATGAAATAATATTTAAAGTTCATTCAAATGTTCTTTCTTTCTAATAAAAATAATGTTAATCCTTTATAGTATATAAAAACTTTCAGCTATCATCAGCCACATAGTACCCTTTCACACAAATAATAATCATGAAGTAATGTAATCTCTATAGCTTAACCTTTGCAGTAGTAGAACAACTCAAGCATTTTCTTTGCATTTTTCTTTTTACAGAGTCAAAACCCCTGCACTCATACAATAACCCAGACACTATCTCTGCAGTCATCCAATCACCAAAGCACTACCCATGTAGTCATACAATCACCCAGGCAGTACTGATACACTCATCCATTTACTCAACCACTAAACATGAACTCCTCCAATCACCCAGGCAGTACCCCTGCAGTCATACTATCCGCCAACCACTATCCATGCACTTATACAATCACTTACACACTTCTATTGCACTCATTCATTCCCTTAAATAGTGCCTATGCAGTCAATTGTGCCTTCTCATAGTACCCATGCACTCCTCCAATCAAAGAGGCCGTAGCCCTGCACTCATACAATCACCCAGGTACTACTATCACACTCATCCATTCTCTCAAACAGTACCCCTGCACTCATGCAATCACTGATGCACTGCACACCCATGCACTCTTCCAATCAGCCAGGCACTATCGATGCACTCCTCCAATCACACAGGCACTATTCATGTACTCATGCAATCACCCATGCACTACCCATGCACTCCTCCAATCACCCAGGCACTACCTCTGCACTCATGCAATCACCCAGGCCCTACCGATGCACTCCTTCAATCACCCAGGCCCTACCCTGCATTCCTCCAATCACCCAGGTGCTACCTATTCACTCCTCCAATCACTCAGGCAGTGTTCCTGCACTCATGCAATAACCCAGGCACTACCCTTGCACTCCTCCAATGTTATGTTATGTTATGTTAAATGCACTTGTACAGTGCATGGCTGCCCCGGAAACAGGGCTTTCCAGCGCTAAATCTAGCAGAGTGGAAAGGCGAGGAGGCTAGTAATTGGAGAAGATCCACGTCTTGATCATTTTCCTGAATGCCCAATGGTCTTGCATGCAAGGAGCGGCATGAGGGATTGAGCTCCAAAGGGTCAGAGCAAGTGCCCTAAACGAGCGCCACCTTCTCTTATCCTGCACATCCATGGAACACGGGCCAAATATAGGTTTGCAGAGTGCAAGGCTCGCACCGGGACATACAGAGAGCACAGCTCGCTCAGAATATGCGGACCCAGACCGTTTAGGATCTTGTGTGTTGTACACAGGGTCTTAAAGTAGACTCTCTGCTCTATAGGTAGCCAGTGGAGCCAGTGTAGAAGGTCTGAGGCATGGCAGTTCTTTGGTAGTGCAAAAAGCGTGTGAGCAGCAGCATTCTGTGCCCGCTGTAATCTTTTGGTCACAGATTTGTTGACGCCAAGTAGCAACCCATTACAGTAGTATAGTTGTGCCGGCACGATGGATTGGACGATCATCTGCCGAATAGGTGCGTCAATAAGTCCCAAGATTGGCTTCAAGCCAGGTAGAAGACTAAAGCAAGTACCGGCCACTGTCTTAGCGTGCTCCTCAAAAGAGAGAGAACCATCCAACAAAACTCCCAGGTTCTTGACCATGGATTTCGGTTGGGGGTTCCAAGGGTTGTAGGCCACCAGTGATTGCCCCATAGATGGGTATCTCGGCCCACCAGGAGCACTTCTGACTTGGTGGAATTCAGTTGAAGGTAGTTATTAGGCCTGGGCTAAATTTCCGTTCCGCTCGCGGAAATTGCGATAATTTGACATTTTCGCGTTCCGCGGAGAGCGCAAAAATGTCAAAATTTCCACATTCCGCAGCTTAGCGATAATTTGTTTCATGCTCGCGCTGTAAAATACATTCTCGCGCGTGCACGATCGCCTTACCTGAATCCCCGCGTTCGCCGACAAGTTTTCCCGATCCGGTCGCGTTCTCCACGAGATGTTGGATTGTTGGTAGCCATTTGCGCTGTCTCGTGACAGTTCGCGCCCGCAGTAATGTCATTGGTCGCGCGATCACGTCTTTCTTCTTGCGATCATGCACCGCGAGAAGAGTGAAAACAAGATGGCCGCACCCGCAAGCAACCGCATGGGTAAGTTGGCGAGCCGCGACCACGCAGAAAATACCGCGAATGGGCGGGAAAAAAACTTCCGCATCTTCGCGATATTTCCGCGTGTTTGCGGAGATTTTTAACATTTTCACGATAATTTGCAAAAGTCACTTTCGCAAATTCCGCCCACCCCTAGTAGTTATCCACCATCCATTTAGCGATGGTCTTAAGGTCATCTTGGAATTTCACCTGATCCTGATTAGAATTGCTGGAAAATGTGAACACCAGGTGGGTGTCATCTGCATATGATACCAACGCAATCTTCTGGGCATTAGCCATGACGGCCAGAGGGCGGATGTAAATGTTAAATAAAGTGGGGCTCAGGGCAGATCCCTGAGGAACACCACAGCATAGGGGCTGGACACTGGATGAAAAAAGGAGGGCAGAGACTTGGAAAGACCGATCGGTCAAGAAGGATGAAAACCAGGCAAGGGCCTAGCCATTGACCCTGATCTCCACAAGCCGATGGAGCAGGATCTTATGGGAGACCATGTTAAAGTCCTTGCTCAGATCCAACAGTCTCAGTGCCAAGGTTCTGCCCTCATCCAGGGCAGATCATAACTGCTCCGTGACTGCAAGTAATGCAGATTTGGTGCCATGTCTGGGGCGAAACCCATTTTGTGACATATCTAGTAACACATTTTCTTCCAGATATTAAGTCAGGGTAGTATTAACATGGGACTCCATGATTTTAGCATGGCAGGGGAGCAGAGATATTGGACGAAAGTTATCCAGCTGAGATGCATCTCCCGTCGTTTTTTTAGCAAGGAGATAACTTTGGGATGATTCTAGGACTTAGGGATCACCACTGCTGCCAGTGACCTATTGATCAGCTCCTGGCCCTCCAATATAAGGCAGTTGTGGAGTTTTCCAAAGAGGTCCACTTTCAGAGGGTCGTCAGGAGATCCTGACTTCACCTTGGCCAACACAGACTCCAGGTCTTTGAAAGACATGGGCAGGAAAACCTGGAGGGAGTGAGACTCAGTGTCCCCAAGTGTGTTCTCCTGAAAACCGGAGGAAGCCTTCCCCGAGCAAAAAGTACTATGGCTGCGTTCCACATTGCTGATAAAGAATTTGCTAGTGTCTCACATTGTGAGTTGGAGAATATGATGCTATTGGCAGCTGATGGGGTTTTTTGTATTTCTTTCATAAGTGCGAAGATGGTTTTAGTTGGATTGCTGCTAGCCGTAATCAAATTGGCATAGAACATTGCATTGGTCTTGTGGACCAATTTATGGTATGCTTTAACAGCGTTCCTATAGATTATCCTTGCTATAGGATCATAGGAACTTCTCCAGGCCTGTTCTAGAATTTAAACATTTTTCTTATCCGTGCTCAGAGACTCATCGTACCATGCATTAGTTTGCATGCACTTGGCATGGGTCACTTTTGCTGGAATGCAGCTATCCGTTGCTAATTAACCTGGCACTACCCATGCCCTCCTCCAATCACACAGGCACTACCCCTGCACTCATGCAATCACCTATGTACTACCCATTCACTCCTCCAATCACCCAGGCACTACCCATGCAATCCTTCAATCACTACTGTTGCCCTCAACCATTCACCAAGGCATTTTCCATGCAGCTATCTGTTGCTAATTATCCTGGCACTACCCATGCCCTCCTCCAATCACACAGGCACTACCCCTGCACTCATGCTATCACCCAGGTACTACCCGTGTAATCCTCCAATCACCCTGGCACTACCCATGCAGTCCTCCAATCACCCAGGCACTGCCCTTGCACTCCTTCAATCACCCAGACACTATCCATTCACTCATCCATGTACTCAGGCACTAACCTTGCACTCATGCAAAAACCCAAGCACTACCCATGCACTCCTCCAATCATCCAGGCAGTACTCCTGCACTCATGCAATCATCCAGGGACTACCCTTGCACTCCTCCAATCATCCTGGCACTACCCATGTACTCAGGCACTACCCCTGCACTCATTAAATCACATATGCAATACCCATGCACTCCTCCAAACACCCAAGCACTACCCATGCACTCATGCAATCACTCAGGCACTACCCATGCACTACTTCAATCACCCAGGAACTACCCATGCACTCCTTCAATCACCCAGGCACTACCCCTGCACTCATCCACGCACTCAAGCACTACCCCTGCACTCATGCAATCACCCAGGCACTACCAATGTACTCCTCCAATCACCCAGGCACTACCCCTGCACTCATGCAATCACACGGGCACTACCCATGCACTCCTTCAATCACTCAGGCACTACTGTTGCACCCCTCCAATCATTCTGGAGGTACCCATGCACTCCTCCAATAACCCCGGCACTACCCCTGTACTCATGCACTCACACAGCAGTACCCGTGCACTCCTCCAATCACCCTGGCACTTCCCATGCACTTTTCCAATCACCCATGCACTACCCATGCACTTGTTCAATCACTCAGGCACTACTGTTGCACTCATCCATACATCCGGATGCTACTCATGCACTTATCTATGCACTCAGGCATTGCTGTTGCACTCAACCATTCACCCAGGCATTATCCATGCACTCCTCCAATCACCCAGGCTCTACCCTTGCACCCATGCAATCACCCAGGTACTACTCATGCACTGCTACAATCAGCCAGGCACTTCCCCTGCACTCATGCAATCAGCTAGGCACTACCCATGCACTCCTCCAATCACCCAGGCACTGCCTATGCACTAATACAATCACTCAGGCACTACCGTTGCACTCACCCATTCACCCAGGCAGCTACTATGCACTCATCTATGCACTCAGGCACCACTCATGCACTCCTCCACTCACTCAGTCACTACCCATGCACTCATCCAATTACCTAGGCACTAAACTCGCACTCATGCAATAAACTCAGGTGCTATCCACGCACTCATCCAATGACCCACACATTACTGCAGCACTCATTCATTCACTTAAGCAGTACTCATACACCCATACAATGATTCATATATTACACTTGCAGCAATTCATGCAACACATACAAGTTTGTCTATTTTTACCAAATAGGTGGTTCTAGAAAGAACCATTTTTTTTCTTTTTAATTTGTTTTGTGTTTTTTTTTTTAACTCTTATATATTTTTTGGGTGTTGTTTTTAGAAAAAAATGCAAAAATCAATGGAATGAACGGAGAAAACTTTCCCAAACATTTTGCAATTAAAAACTCATTGCAAAAAAAATAAAAAATAAAAATTAACAGTGCTGGTTTTTCTCAGCAACCACAGCAGCATCCACAGATTGCACTCCATAACAAAGAACTTTCTTGAACTTAATGCACCGCTGCTCAAGTCCAGCAAACTCTGGGATAATTTGGGCTCTGTGGTTTGATGCAGAAGAACCTGTTGAGGTGCTAGGCCCTGCAATATCATCATCTTGCTGACTTTGTTGTTGTAGTTTGCGACAATATTGTTCTTTGCAAGATGATGTGGATGTATTGTCTGCTGGTGTTTCATCATTGATGAAGTGCCACAGGAGTATTTTTTCTCGGATCCACGAGATAGCACCCTTTCACATAAAGTACAGGTCACCTTGCGTGGATTCAACTTTTTTTCACCAGCTGGAATAGAAAAAAAGCCCACACGACACTTTCCTTGCACTGCTTAATTGGTTCTTCTAAATCTTCTTCTTTTCCAGGAATGTCCTGTGGTGGAATCGAAGAAGCCATTTTCCCAGTGGATTAAAAAAAACCACCCAAAAAATGCAATGAAGAAGAACAGAAAACACAAGACCTGTGTCTTCTGAAGATGTTCCTGGAAGAATGAAAAATTTGGGTGGGATCCTGTAAGTTCTAGAATAAAAAGTTTTTTAACCAATTAAATGCTTTCTTTTGAAGTCACATGTGAGTCGCGTACGTGACACGCATTCAGCGTGCACCAGACGCGATTCCCGAAAAATATATTTAACAATAATATATCTTTATTCTAGTTGCACATATAGTAAATGTACACATTTGTATATAAATCTCTTGGTATAATATATATAATAAAGTTACATATATATATAATTTTAAAACTAAATAACTTTCACTGGATTTGCGCACCTGACGCGAGTCCTGAAATACGTATGTAACGTTACGCGGGACCCTTGTGGCTCCCATAACTTAATTATAAGAAGTTTAGTATCCATATTACTTATGTATATATCACTTTTATAACTCTTTCAATAAAGCATATACGATTGATTTAATAAATTTATAGTATATATCATATATTTACATTTTTTAAACATGAAAAATGAGAACTGCGCACCCATCGCACACCGTACGCGTATCATGCATGACTTAACCAATATGGCAGCAGGATTATTAGATTCACGCACTCACCATGACTGGTACACGATCGGTTCGCAAGTCTCACTTAAAAAAATATATATGTAAATGCATATTTTAAAAAGGAAAAAACATCACATTACCTTTATAAAACCTTAAAAATTTAGAACAAGCGTTTTTAATCCATAGTGTAAATTATACACACTGCAATTTTTCAGAAATTGTTGAACAAATACTGGCAATGTAATTTCACTCTAAAATTAAAAAAACAAGTTACAAAACCTTAGATTGTAACTAAAAAAAGCACAGTTTTTTTGGACATTATAGTTAGGATTTAGCATTAAAAAAAAACTTTGAAATTAACTGAAAAAAATAGGTTCCAGGGATGTTATAGTTAGAAATTAGCATTAAAAAAACCTTTGAAATTCACTGAAAAAAAACACAGGTTTCAGGGACGTTATAGTTAGGTTGACATTTCAATCATACAAAACCGGAGAAATTTGTCCGTTATAATTAGCTCAGCTAACTATAACTCGCCCCCCTGCAATACACTGCTGATGATGTCACATATAACATCACTCACGACATGGTCAGTGACATCACTAATCACATCTCAAATGACATCAAGGATGACATCACTGATGACATCATCCAGTGACTGTGAGTGTTTCTAAAATGTTGACGAATGTTATATATATATATATGCCAAGATGTATTGAAGAATGAGTGGGTGCATGAGTGTGTGAATGGATGATTTAATGGGTGTGTGACTGACTGTATAAGTGAGTAATTAAATGTGTCTTAGTGAATGCATGGGTGAATGACTAATCTGTGTACACATCTGTATCAGTCTGTCAGTTGGTGTGTAAGTGGCTGTGTGGTTTGGTAAGTAGCTACATGAATGTCTATATGGGTTAATGATTGGTTGTCTGATTACCTGTATGGGTACCTGAGTGTCTCTGTGGGTTTGTGAGGGGTGTTTGTGACTCCCTGCATGGATGTGTGAGTGGGTGATTTACTGCGTGTATGGGTTCATGAGTGAGTGTGTTAGGGGCTGTATGGATAAGTGAGTGTGCGTCTAGCTGTGTTTTTGAGTGAATGGATGTCTAAGTGGTATATGTGTAAGTAACTACATATATGAAAGGCAGTATATGTGAGTGTTGGAGTATATAAGTGATTAAATGTGACACTGAGTGATTCTGACAGTGGCTACATGGATAAGTGATTGTAGAACAGAGTAAGTATATGGTCCTATCTGTATGAATAAGTGAGTTGGTGGGTGTGTATAACTGTATAGTTGAGTAAATGGCAGTGTGATTGATTCTTTGGGTGACTGATTAGGTGTTTGAGTAACTCTTTGGGTGAGTGGTGGTGAGTGAAAGTCTGTATGGGTATATGAGTGGATATATCAGTGGCTTTATTGATAAATGACTGTGTGTATGAGTGACCGCGTGGATTAGTGAGTGGATGTGTGTGTAGACATATGAATCAGTGAGCGGGTATGTACTAACTGGTATTGGTCTGTCTCTGGTTTGAAAAATGGTAGATTGTATTTTAGAGTGGGTGTATGAAAGGTTATATTAGGGAGTGAGGAGGTGCATCAGATGATCACATGGATGATGTCCTCAGTGATGTAATCAGTGATGTCACTGACCATGTCATGAGTGATGTACTATGTGAGGTCATCAGCAGTGCATTGCGGGGGTGCGAATTATAGTTAGCTCAGCTAACTATAACAGCAGAATTTTTCTGGTTTTGTATGAGTGAAAAGCAACCTAACTATAACGTTCCTGACACCTGTGGTTATTTCAAGGAACATATCACCTACTGGCGGTTGCCAGTAGGTAGTTATAGTTAGGACCTAGTTTCCATAGGAAAGGCATTTTTTCTTTTCCCAATAACTTTGGCGCCAGTTGATGAATCTTCGCAAAATTTTCAAAACTAGTGGCCTGCTACGCTCAGCTCCTGTCTTGAAAGTTTCAGGGTGATTCGCCAAGTCGGGGCCAAGAAAAAGGGGCGTCCCAAAATGCGTTTTCCCCATGTAATTTTTCACAGGAAACTTTAGACACAGATGCAGCCCGAACTGCTGAACGGAATTACACCAAATTTGGCAAAAAGGTAGAGCTTGGTTCAGAAAGAGACCTTTTTTAAATGGTATGGATCCGTTCAGTAGTTCCTGAGAAAATTAAAAAAATAAAAGTTTAGATATCTAGGAACGCGGTGGAGTCGCGACCCCGCCCGAGCAGGAGCTTCATTGTGATTGGCTGCCAACACTCCAAACCAGGAAGTGTTGGCAGCCATCTTGTGACTCAGTAAGACAAAGTCACAAGGAAACAGGGGAAAAAAGGTAGAATAGAAGAAAAGGGGGCAGGGTAGAAGTACCCTGACCCCCCAGGCCTGCTCAGGGGGTCCCACAAGGGCCCCCTGGGCCCAAAAAAGCATTTTTTTTAAAAATAATTTTGGGCGGAATTCGCGCTGGAGTCGAGAATCCCACCGAAATTATTAAAAAAATAATGGGCGGGCTCCCGCGTTTCATTTGAATGAGGCCCCCGGGTGGGCCAGATCCCGGGAGGACTGCCCATATCCTAATTTGAAGAATGCAGGGGCCCGTGGGGGCGGTCCCCGCAGATCCAGGGACCGCCACCTCCCCGGGTCTATGATAATAAGACTATGCGGGAGGGCACTCAGCCCTCCCAGAGCCCTGGAGACCGACACCCCCGGGGCTTGATTGTAATGTGTAGGGAGGCTCCAAGGCCCCCCCAAGCCCCAGGGACAGCCCCCCCACTGCCCCGGGGACTGCCACCCCCCAGGGCAATGTTAATAAAAGTATGCAGGAGGGCACGTGGCCCTCCCGCAGCCCCGGGGACAGCCACCCCTGGGGCATGATTTTTAATGTGTGGGGCACCTCCAAGGCCCCCCAAGACCCGGGGACCACCACCCCCAGGGCTTCTATTAAATATTTGCCAGGGCACACAGCCCCCCGCTGCCCCGGGGACCACCACCCCCGGGGCTTTTTAAAAATAAATAAAATAAACCACTGGGGGGCTCAAGCTCCCCCACACGCCCCGGGGACCACCACCTCCCCGGGGCACTAATATGCAAATGCTGGGGTCTGTTACGGACCCCTGAGCCCCGGGGACCACCACCTTCCCTGTGCAATTGTTGGGAGGGAGGCCGTGCGAAACCTGCTCTTGCTTCCAAAATCCAAAGCAGATTGCTTTTCCACACGCGGAGCTGCAAGTCAACAGCTCCCCATGTGGAAAAGCAATGCCGGCTCCCGCAGGAGGCAGGGAGCCGGCGGGACCGTGGGGGGATTGGGGTCCCCCCATAGTCCCCAACAGATAGGGCCGGCCCCGGGAGATGGATGGGGTCAAAACACAAAAAGTACAGAGGGGTGAGAGGATAAACCCTCTTCGACCTCCCGCTCAATTGTTAAATATCACAAAAAGAAGAGGGATTGAAAAACTACGTGGAGATGGATAAGTGTGTGGAAATGCACCAATTTTGTAATATTGCCCTCACACATAGCAAGCTGTGTCATGCTTCATCATAGGGCTGCTAAAACACCTCCACGCCAGCCAAACGCTGTAGGTGGAGCAAGAGGGAGGGGAAGACAAAACAACAAAAAATGTGAAAGTGGAATCACAGGTGAGATAACAGTGCAGAACAAGTGATGACAAGTGGTATAAAACTGGTATCAGGGAATCCTTGTTACAATTTTAATGTTAGGTACCCCGTCCAGAATTTAAAACACAAAACGTGGGTGGTTGGTTGGAGAGCTTATAATGAGATTCCAAGCCCCCCACGCTGCATAAATGTCGACATGTTTCAGCCAGCACAAATTAATACACCGGCTTTCCTTAGGACTTCTCACCACTGTAATCCCTAGGTGCAGACCCTTCCTCCTCCCAACTTAGAGGAAAAAGGGGAAGTATCACCTTAAGTGGAGCCCCTCGCCTTTAGAGAAGAACCTGTAGTAATTAAAAACAACATAAAAATGAACAAAATATTACTAGTGAAATGTTCTCCATCCCACTATGTATAACAACAAATATCGTTGATGCGGTGAATCATACCCAAACACACATAAAAATCCCACAGAAGCATACTCACACCTCCCCTCAGGGAAGGGTGAGGGTGGTTGCCTCCAATCTTAATGCTCAATAGCTGTTGTAACATACAGCTATGCCCTCCATTAGAAAAGTTTTCAAATCAGGAGGTGCGGCTATGTACATTAACGTAACCAACATTACTCAGAGCACAACAAGTGAACTCGGCACCGTTGACTACACCACACTTACCGAGTTCATTAGATTTTTAAACTCGAAATGGCGGGGGAGTGAGAACAGCTGCCTGCACACACTCTCTGTAAGGAAAAGGAATGCGATAGTAAAATAAAATAAAATAAAATAAAATAAAATAAAATAATATAAGTTGCACAATGGTATGAGTTCTATTCTGAAGAGCCCAGTGTTAGCTTACTCTTCTGATGATTCTAAGTTTGTATACTTTTACCCTACAAAAACTGCCTCCTCGTTAGATTTATATTTTAACCAAGGGCCATCCGTGTTACAGAACACGGCCATGGCTCTGCCACCACCCATAGTCGTGTCTTTCTCGGGAGGAGTGAGACCAAACTGCCTCAATAGATAAAAATATATATCCCTCTAATCTAAAAATGCTGGTGAGACTAAATCTGTATGATCGGCTTTGGACCCATGTCAAACGCCCCCGTGTAATAAATTTTGTAGCCCAGTTGTAGTATTACAATTTAACAACTATGTGCGCAGCACCTCAATAAGCCCCCTGCACCCCGCTTACTGCTTTCAAGGTCAGCTGTTAGCAGACGTACTTCGTATCTCCTGCTCTGCCGTGTAGGGTACTGCACTGGCGTTCTCTCGTTTCTCTTGAGGGTGACCAGGACATGCCCCTCGTGGTGAGTCGTCCCTCGTGACCCACTGGCATCTGAGGCATCTCAAACAAACACTAGAGCGCTCATACTAGGGTACTTAACTGAAGGGCCCCGGTTCGAGGCCCCCTCTCGACCCCTACTTCCAGGCTAGTGAAAAAATTAGTTATGTAGAGAAAACGTATCTCCGATTTTGTATTCATTTATTATATATAGTTGTTAAAATTTAAATATATATTTAAATGTTGCAACAACTCTCCACCTTTCGGGCACATTAGTTGTAATAAGAAAGGAGACAGACTACAAAATATTTAATTCCAGATGCCCACTCACTCTACCACAAAACAAAGTCATGGTGGTAAGGGACAAAAGAAAGAGTAAATTAGTAAATGCTAGGTTTGTAGTGGTTAATATTATTAGTATTACTAGGAACCACACACAAAACCAGGGCGACAAAAATGAGTTAAAACCAAGAGAGGCACAATCAGGTAAGATAGGATTGTCTCCACAGAAGGGCCCTAGATGTAGTCAGAGTGCAGGTTGGTCTTCTACCTATCGTACTAAAGATTTAGAAGTATTATTTTATCCTGTTAGTTAAGGTCAGAATCGGTGGAAAAGAGGAAGGGAAGACTATTGTTATTTAATACTATTAAATCTAGTATCACAGATGATAATGTCGTTTTACGAAGAAATCCTATCTATGGCGGTTCAAGGATTATAGAGGCTATTCCAAGGGATATGATCATTTAATCTCCCGATAGAACCCTGTACCCTATAAATCCATTTCGGTTCACACAAGAAAAGTGCTCTTTCCAGGTTACCACTGCTCATGTTGATGTTCGGTTTGTCTATCACGGACCAGAAGAAGTCCTCAGCCGAGTGCTTCTTTTCTTTAAAGTGATTGGTCAATCTACTTGTTGTCCGTTGACATCTAAATGTCGACCTGTGCTCCATGATTCTTGTTTTTACCCGTCTAGTAGTCATACCAAGGTACAGTAGATCACAGGGTCATTTCAACAAGAAATTACGTAAGAAGTATTACAATTAGTATGACTCCTTTGTTCCCAAGGGTGGGTCAGCCCTATGTCTATACTTTTTGTATTTGCTGTTAAATGACAAACATCGCACATCCCACATCTTATGTGCCCTGAGACTGGAGGACGAAACCCTCTCTGATGCTTTCCCCCTGCTTCCTCCTGCCTGTTTCTGTTTTTTCTAGATCTTGTGTGAACCAGAATATCTTTGATATTCTGGGTCCTCTTAAATGAAAACAGGGCGTTCTCAAAGGCAAGTCCTTTAGAAATTAGGATTGTCCAGTTTTGCAAAATGATTTTTTGAATGTCGTTCGATGCTGTGTTGAATGCAGTCACACAGACTGTTCTCTCAGTAGATGTTTTTTCATTAGACTCAAGAAGTGCCTCGCGGTGGCAATTAGACGCTCTTTTCTTTGCCCTTCGCACTACTCTTGCGGGGTAATCCCTATGCAAATTTTCTTTTCAAGGGCTTCAGCTTCTGACTTGAAATCTGGGCGACTCGAACAATTTCGCCGAAGTCGCAAAAATTGTCCCACAGGGAGGTTTTCCCTTAAGGATTTAGGGTGGAAGCTTTTGAATGACAAACTATTTCTGTCTGTATGCTTATGAAACATTTTTGTATGTAGGCAGCTGCCTTCACCAAAAATAGTCAAATCCAAAAATGGGAAACTATCCTTTGAGATAGTGGACGTGAAGAGAAGTAATGAATTCCTACTATTCAGCCACGTCAAAATATTGTCCAGAGAATCCCTGTCTCCCTTCCATATCAGGAGGACGTCGTCAATAAACCGCCTCCAGACTTTGATATGATTAAACCAAGGACCTCCATGGGTGTAGATGTACTGGTCCTCGAAGGCAGACATATACAACTCAGCTAGGCTAGGAGCAAAAACACTCCCCATGGAGGTCCCATGGGTCTGAAATTCAAAAAAGTTTCTGGTTAAGGCAATTTTTGCCAAGTGTAGAATGAACGATCTGGCCGTGCTATATTCCCAGTCCAAAGTATACACGATATCTTCAACCACCCTTAATGTTTCCATCTGTGGTATGTTTGTATATAAGGACACCACGTCCAGCCCTACCAAGAAATCTTCTGTGGGATCGAATTCCACATCATTCAGTAGTGTTAAAACCTCTGTCATGTCCTTCGGATACGCTGGGCTGGATTGAACAATGATTTGAAAAAGAAATCACAAAACTGTGACAACGGCTCCAAAAATGACCCCATACCCGAAACAATCGGCCTCCCTGGTGGGGGCCTTGTTGGTTTGTGCACTTTCGGGAGAGTGTAAAAATATGGGGTCACTGGTTTGGATTGACAGAGGAACCTTCCCCCTTTCTCTGTGATCCAGTCATTTTGAATGGCTTCCTACACCATTGATGTGATTTCCTTCTTAATATCCTCAGTAGAATCCTGTCCTAGTACCCTGTAGTTCCTCCTATCAGCAAGGAGTCTCAAACACTCTGTTTCATAAGCAACTCTACTTTGTACTACAGTCGCTCCACCCTTGTCTGCCTGCTTTATTACTACGTCATCATTATTCTTGAGCTCATCCAGGGCTCCTTTCTTTTGTTGACAGGTTCATACAAGTAGCAGTCTTCTGCGTTGGTAGGTACATACCCCAAAACCTTCTCCAGTACTTCAATTTGGGTATCCGTCAATTCGGTTTCTGTCAGATTCATCACTAGGGATATCCTTTCCGGCTCGATCCTTCGCCATGCTCCTGGTCACTCTCTGTTCCAACTCCTCCCATTGCACCCCTGACATGCCCTTCTGTTTGCCCCTGCCCCTCCCCCGGCCTCACCCTAAAAAAGGATTCGGCATCTGGGGGAATTGTGTCATACATGCATGCCTGAAAATTGGGGCGGGTACAATGGAGGTCAGCCAAAGTTGTTGTTAGGATAATGCGGGTATGGCATATTAAACTGAGGGCGGGGTCTCCAAAATTCCTTCTCCCTCTCCCCCTTCTCCGGGGTCTCCTCTCATAATCACTGTCCTCACTGCTAGAACTTGTTCTATCATAGGTTCTGCTCTCCCTGTTGTTACCCTTTTTCATGTCATCCATTTTCTTCTGGGCATATTCATCAGTGATATACGGATAGACTTTTTCCTTTGAGAATCTTTTCAAATCCTTCTGGAGTTTATCCACTTTAGATCTTAGCAGATAATCCTTATGCTCTGCTATATCATTATTTATTCCTCCAACTTCTTTTTGAAGGATCCAGACAAAAAGGTAGTCTTAATTCCGTGTTCATTTTCCTTGATTTTAATGTAGAGGGCATCGGCTGTTCTCTTAGCTGTATTAATAATGAGAATCAGTCAAACGCTCGTACATTTCCAGGCGATCAGGGACCACTCTTTCCGGAAGACTGGACCCTCCAGAAAGATCAGAGGCTCATTAGTCACCCGGAGTCCTCTAGGTGCCGTATTCCCTCTCAGGTATTCAGTTAGAATTGCACCATGCAGGATCATTTTAACATGGGATCTTTTCAGCTCTAAAAGTGTGTCCCAACCTTCCCCTTGCGTTAGGACCTGGGCGATTGTGGTATCTCCGAGTAATGATGGCTCTCTGAAGATTGCTGCAGCTGCATCCTCCCCAAATGCCAAAGCCTGTTCCTCAGCCATATTGCCAGGATGGAAATCCCAACCGCTCTATACCCACTAGGGTTATAATGGATGTGAGTTCAGGACAGAATAAAAACAGACTCCTGCGGCTCAGCGTCTGCACTCAAGACCAAAACACACAAAGTACAGCGGGGCGAGAGGATAAACCCTCTTCGACCTCCCGCTCAATAGTTAAATATCACAAAAAGAAGAGGGATTGAAAAACTACGTGGAGATGGATAAGTATGTGGAAATGCACCAATTTTGTAAAATTGCCCTCACACACAGCAAGCTGTGTCATGCTTCATCATAGGGCTGCTAACACACCTCCGCGCCAGCCAAACGCTGGAGGTGGAGCAATAGGGAGGGGAAGACAAAACAACCAAAAATGTGAAAGTGGAATCACAGGTGAGATAACAGTGCAGAACAAGTGATGACAAGTGGTATAAAACTGGCATCAGGGAATCCTTGTTACAATTTTAATGTTAGGTACCCCGTCCAGAATACAAAAACAAAAAACGTGGGTGGTTGGTTGGAGAGCTTATAATTAGGGCTCCCGGTTTTATGGTATTTATTTTTTTGCCATTTCCGTCTGTATTTATCCATATTTATTTTTTGGGCTTTTTTTCTGTATTTATCCATATTTATTTTTGCCACAAGCAAAAGGCGACGCTACAGCTAGTATTTTTTCACATTTATTTACACCATACTGCCCCACTGAGAGAAACTCGCACTGCCTTCAGCACAACTCAATTGTGCTGCGACTAAATTCAAATTATGCACTAGACAACAGTAAAATGCTGTCTGAAAAAAAATTAATAACACCCTGGAAAAAGCAAACACTCATAGGGAATGCAAGAATAAGCAAAGCATGTGAACTGTAATCAGAAAAAAACATGGTTACCTTAACAGTTTTAAACTCATTATTCAAATCAGTAAGTGATTTTGCCTGAAAAGTTCAAGACATGGCTACAGGACCAGGAAGGGACCCCTTTCAATGTCCATTGCTTATATCCTTTCAAAATGTATGCAGTTTGGTTTAAAAAAGACCACATCCCCAAACACAGAGCCGCATTTTATAAGCTAAAATAATTAAAAAGTTGAAAACGATCATATTAAACGTTTCCACTCTACCCATCAACCAGGTATTGCAGTCCCTTTAGGAATGGTGCACTTACCCACCCTGGGAAAACATTGTTGTTCAAAGAAAGAAGATAAAAAGAAAGTAGCGCTTTCACTGGCAAACTCTGTAAAGTGGCGCTAATGTGTGTGGGTGTAAATAACAGTCTGACCTGTCTGCTGTCCACTCTGTATTGCTTTATTTAGGTATTTAACTATTTTTTCTCTCCATTCCGAGGTTTTTCTTTTCAATAGAAAACGGTCAGAAAATGAGGACATTTACAGCCAAAGTGTTCAGCCTTTTTTGGATCAATTTCACAGGGGAACAAATAAAGAAAAGGAGAGGCAAGAGAGTACCTTAAGAGCTGCCTCTTGAAATCAGCATGTAAGCAGGAGCGAGACAGAAAGAGGTGGAGGAATAAAGAGAGAGGGCAGCCGCCAGAGGCAGATCAGGAGTAGTGGACACGGTCCTTGCCATGAAGGAAAAGAGACAGCGTTTATTTTTTCTCCGTTCTCTGCCCTTCCCAGAATGGCTGAGCCTTCCTGCAGCATAACAAAAGGCAGAGGGTGGGTGGCCTCTGACTCCAGGCAGGTCAAGTGCAGGGCCATTAGGTAGCGCTTTCGCGTGCTAATGGCCCTGCGATAACAGAAGGGAGAGGGGAAAATCCTTTGTCCCCTCGTCCCCCCACCCTTGTCCCCTGTGTCCCCCCACTCCAAAATCTGGGGGGGATATATCCCCCGCGTCCCCCACACTTCCTACGCCCATGCCCATGCCCAGAAGGAAAGGAGAAGAGCCTATGCAAAGGGGGCGGGAGGGGCAGGACTGGACATTTGAAACGCAAATGCACTTTGTTTTCTTACCTTTCAGAAGCATGGCGAGCAATGGCAGAGAGAGGGTGATGCAAGAGTTGTGCACTGGCCTGGCAGGTTGCTGGCAGTGCGTACCTCCCCCCCCCACGTTTGTGGCAGCCCGGGCTGAAACAGCTTACACACAGCCGCCCCGAGCACTTCACAGGTCTTTAAAAGACCATTCGCTTGTTAATGGGGCTTTGTTGGTTGTTGGTTGTTCACCCCTTCTAGAGCCCCTGCATCGCCACTCCGACTATTGCTGGAAGAATTAGCACGTTACACAATACTGCCCTGTCAGCTGAAACCCAGAGGCATCGGGTCTCTGCTTGCAGGAATCGGGAGGCGGGAGACTAGCGCGGCAACATTTACTCATATTTTACCGTTTATAAATATAAATACAGACAAAGGAAATATCGATTTCCGTCTGTATTTATATGTATAAATCCGTAAATACGAAAAACTGGGAGCCCTACTTATAATGAGATTCCAACCCCCCCACTCTGCATAAATGTCGACATGTTTCAGCCAGCACAAAATAATACCCCGGCTTTCCTCAGGACTTTCACCACTGTAATCCCTAGGTGCAGACCCTTCCTCCTCCCAACTTAGAGGGAAAAAGGGAATTATCACCTTAAGAGGAACCTTTAGTAATTAAAAACAACATAAAAATGAACAAAATATTACTAGTGAAATGTTCTCCATCCCACATAAAATCTCCACAGAAGCATACTCACACCTCCCCTCAGGGAAGGGAGAGGGTGGTTGCCTCCAATCTTAACGCTCAATAGCTGTTGTAACATACAGCCATGCCCTCTATTAGAAAAAATTTCAAATCAGGAGGTGCTGCTATGTACATTAACGCAACCAACATTACTCAGAGCACCACAAGTGAACCCGGCACCGTTCACTACACCACACTTACCGAGATTATTAGATTCGTAAACTCAAAATGGCGGGGGGGGGGTGAGAACAGCTGCCTGCACACACTCTCTGTAAGGAAAAGTAATGCAATAGTACAATAAAATAAAATAAAATAATATAAGTTGCACAATGGTAGGAGTTCTATTCTGAAGAGCTCAGTGTTAGCTTATTCTTCTGATGATTCTCAGTTCGTGTACTCTTACCCTACAAAAACTGCCTCCTCATTAGATTAAAGTTTTAACCAAGGGCCATCCGTGTTACAGAACGCGGCCATGGCTCTGCCACCACCCATAGTTGTGTCTTTCTCGGGTGGAGTGAGACCAAACTGCCTCAATAGATAAAAATATATATCCCTCTAATCTAAAAATGTTGGTGAGACTAAATCTGTGTGATCGGCTTTGGACTCATGTCAAACGCCCCCCCGTGTAACGAATTTTGTAATCCAGTTGTAGTATTACAATTTAACAACTACATGCGCAACACCTCAATAAGCCCCCAGCGCCCCACTTACTGCTTTCAAGGTCAGCTGTTAGCAGATGTATTTCGTCTCTCCTGCTCTGCCGTGTAGAGTACTGCACTGGCGTTCTCTCGATTCTCTTGAGGGAGTCCAGGACACGTCCCTCATGGTGCGTAGCCCCACGTGACCCACTGGCATCTCAGGCATCTCAAACAAACACTAGAGTGCTCATTCTAGGGTGCTTAACTGAAGGGCCCTGGTTTGAGGCCCCCTCTCTACCCCTACTTCCTGTCTAGTGAAAAAATTAGTTATGTATAAATAACGTATCTCCGATTTTTTATTCATTTATTAGATATAGATGTTAAAATATAAAAAAGGAGCCAGACTACAAAATAATTCATTCCAGATGCCCACTCACTCTGCCACATACCAAAGTCGTGGTGGTGAGGGACAAAAGAAAGAGTAAATTAGTAAATGCTAGGTTTGTAGTGGTTAATATTATTAGTATTGCTAGGAGCCACACACAAAACCAGGGTGACAAAAATGAGTTAAAACCAAGAGAGGCACAATCAGGTAAGATAGGACTGTCTCCACAGAAGGGCCCTAGATGTAGTCAGAGTGCAGGTTGGTCTTCTACCTATCGTACTAAAGATTTAGAAGTCCTGTTAGTTAGGGCCAGGATGGGATGGGGTCCCCAGGGCCCTCCTCTCCCCAAAATCTATTGAAAAATGTTTTCAAAAGGCCTGCCCCGGGGGATGGGGTGCCCGGGGCCATAAATGGCCTGAGGAGGGGGGCCACGCGGCCCCCCTCCAAATATAAAAATTATAAATAAAAATACTGGTCATGCCCCGGGGGTGGGGTCTCCGGGGCCAAAAATGGCCTCGGCAGGGAGGCCACACGGCCCCCTTCCATTTTTTTTAAAATAAAATTTATAAAATAGGGGTCAGGCACTGGGGGATGGGGTCCCCAGGGCCCAAAAAAAGGAAAGGAAGGGGGGCCACACAGCCCTCTTCTAAAAAAAATGAAAAAAAAAAAGCCGGCATCGCGCCTGAGGCCCCACCCCTCCCAGCAACATTATGCAAACTCGGCCTGTGGCGCGTTTGAAGTTGGGGATTTAATTCCCCTTCAATTCTGAGGGTCCCTGGGGGCCAACTAGCCCATCGGGTACCTCAAGTAAGCGCCACAGGGCTGCGTTGCAGAGAGGTGGTCCGAAGCCATGCCCCTTTTTAGACATCTCTGCAACGCAGCTCTGTGGCGCTTACTGGAGGTACCTGGTGGGCTTGTTGGACCCCAGGGACCCTCAGGATTCAAGGGGTCTTAATCCCCCAACTTGAAACGCGCCACGGGCGCATTTGCACACTTGTCACATCAGACCCCACCCTCTCCCTTCACCACTGTGCAAACGGGCCCTCTGGCGCATTGTAAGTTGGGGGATTAAGTCCCCTTAAATCCTGAGGGTCCCTTGGGTCCAACTAGCCCACCAAGTACCTCCAGTTATCACCACAGAGCTGCCTTGCAGAGAGGTGTAAAAAGGGGCATGGCCATGGACCACCTCTCTGCAACGCTGCCCCATGGTGCTTACTGGAGGTACCTGGTGGGCTAGTTGGCCCCCAGGGACCCTCAGGATTCAAGGGGAATTAATTCTCCAACTTAAAACCTGCCAGGGGGTACATTTGCACAGTGGTGAAGGGAGGGGGCAGGACTAATGTGACATGTGTGTACTTATCCAATCACTACGCCAAAAACCAAGTGCTTATAAATTTACCATGCACTCTCCTTCCAGTACTCTAATCATCCAGTCGGTACCCATGCTCTCATGCAATGACCCATGCATTAACTCATGCACTGCTACAGTACACTGAGCATTACCCATGCAGTCCAGCCATCGCCCTGTCAGTACCCACGCACTCCTTCAATCACCCAGCCAGCACCATGTACTTATCCAATCACTCCACCAAAACCCAAGCACTTATAAATTCACCATGCACTCTCCTTGCAGTACTCCATTCACCATGCACTCTCCTTGCAGTACTCTTATCTTCCAGTCAGTACCCATGTACTCATGGAATGGCCCAGGCACTAACACATGCACTGCTACAATCCCCTAAGCACTTCCCATGCAGACGTCTAACCACCTACACACTACTGATTCACTCCTCTAATTACCCAGGTAGTACCCATGCACTCCAGAAATCCCTGTCACTACCCATGCACTCCTCCAATCACCCAGCCAGCACTATGTACTTATCCAATCACTCCGCCAAAACCCAAGCAGTTATAAAATCACCATGCACTGTCCTTGCAGCACTCTAATCATCCAGTCACTACCCATGTACTCATGCAATGACCCAGTCACTAACACATGCGCTGCTGAAATCCATTGAGGACTACCTATGCAGTCCAGTAATCTCCCTGGTACTACCTATGTAGTTCTCCAATCACCCAGCCAGTCCTATGTCCTTATCCAATCACTGCACCAAAACCCAAGCACTTATAATTTCACCATGCACTCTCCTCGCAGTACTCTAATCATCCAGTCACAACCCATGTAGTCATGCAATGATCCAGACACTAACACATGCACTGCTACAATCCCTGTGTACTACCCATGTAGTCCTTTAACCACCTCCACACTTCTCATTCGCTCCTTAAATTCCCCTGGTAGTAACCATGCAGTCCAGCAATCACCCTGTCACTCCCCGTGCAGTCCTCCAGTCACCCAGCCACTACCATGTACTAATCGAAACACTCCGCCAATACCCACGCACTTATAAATTCACTCAGGCACTGTCCTTGCAGTATTCTAATCTTTCAGTCAGTAGCTATGTACTCATGCAATGATCCAGGCACTAACTGATCACTGTTACAATCCCATATGCCCTACCCATACATTCCTGTACCCACTTACACACTTCTCATTTGCTCTTTCAATTCCCCAGGTAATACCCATGCTGTCCCGCAATCACACTGTCACTCCTTGTGCACTCCTCCAGTCACCCAGCCACTACCATATACTAATCCAGACAATCCTTCAATACCCAAACACTTATAAATTCACCACACACTCTCCTTGCAGTACTCTAATTATCCACTCAGTACCCATGTACTCATGCAATGACCCAGTCACTAACACATGCACTGCTGCAATAACTTGAGAACTACCTATGCAGTCCAGTAATCTCCCTGGCACTATCTATACAATCCTTCAATCACCCATCCAATCCAATCTGCTTATACAATCACTGTAACAAAACCCAAGCATTTATAAAATCACCATGCACTCTCCTTGTAGCACTCTAATCATCCAGTCACTACTCGTGTACTCATGCAATGACCCTGGCATTAACTCATGGCAAATACAGAGGAGGTCATGCTAATCACAGGGGAACCCCAACGCATAGTGTTCCCTAGTGTATGTAGGTGTTTTCACTGTATTCTAAGTGTCTCTTAGCATAGCACTGGATCTAGGCCTGGTTAGTCAAAGTCAGTTACCACCAGTACCCATCAGCAAAACGTTGGGGGCACAGGAGGACTTTCTGCTCCTCTGTTGGTTCTTTCTGCACATCTCTTCTTCTTCCTGCACTTTTCTTTGTCTTTCTGGGCTTCTTTTGCCTCTTTCTGCATTTGTCTTGCTTCTTTCTGCATTTTTCTTCCTCTTTCTTCACATGTCCTACCTTTGTAGGCATAGTTAGAAATTAGCATTTAAAAAACCGTAGAAGTTCACTGAAAAAACCATAGGTTTCAGTGATGTTATAGTTAGCAATTAACATTTAAAAAACCTTTGAGAAATTCACTAAAAAAAACATAGGTTTCAGGGACATTATAGTTAGAAATTAGCATTCAAAAAACCTTAGAAATTCACTGAAAAAACCATAGGTTTCAGGGACATTATAGTTAGTTGGAGATTTCACTCGTACACAACCATAGAAATTTGGCCATTATAGTTAGTAAACCTAACTTTAACTCATGCCCCCGCAATGCACTGCTGATGACGTCACATATTACATCACTCATGACATGCTCAGTGACATCACTGATGACATCACTGATGACATCTCAAATGACATCACTGATGACATCACTGATGACATCACTGATGGCATCATCCACATGATCATCTGATGCACCTCCTCATACCCTAATAAAACCTTTCATACACCCACTCTAAAATACAGACCACCAATATCGAAACCATAGACAGACCAATAGCAGTTAGTACATACCTGCTCAGTGATTCATACGTCTACACACACATCCACCCACTAACCCATACAGTCACTCACACACAGTCATTCATCTATACAGCCACTGATATATCTATTCATACACCCATATAGACACTCACACACTGCCACTCACCCAAATAGTTACTCATACACCTGGTCAGTCATGCAAAGAAACTATCACACACCCATTTCCTTGCTTATACAGTCATACACACACCACCACACGTATTTATACAGATACTAACAAATACTTACTCTCTTAAACAATCGCTCATAGAAACACACACTCATCCATACAGATACTCTTGCAATCACTCACTCTCACATATAGTCATTCATATACTCCAACACTCACATATGCTGCTTTAAAACATATGTAGTTACTCACACATGCACAACTGAGACATCCATTCACTCACCAACACATCCATACACATACTCACCCACCCATACAGTTGTTTCCATATGCACTCTTGAACCCATACACCCAGTGAAACAACCTCTCACATATCTATGCACAGTCACACCCCCCCACCCACCCACAAAGACACTCAGGCACCCATACAGATACTCAGACAACCAATAAATAACCCATATAGACACTCATGTAGCTACTCACCAAGCCATGCAGCCGCTTACACACCAACTAACAGACTAATAAAGACATTCACACAGTTTAGTCACTAACCCATGTATTCAGTAAGACACATTTAATGACTCACTTATACAGTCAGTCACACACCTACTAAATCATCCGTTCAAACACACATACACCCACACATACTTCAATACACCTTGGCATATATATATTTTTATACTTTACAGAAACAAACATTCACTGGATGATGTCATCAGTGATGTCACTGAGCATGTCATGAGTGATGTAATATGTGCCGTCAATAGCAGTGCATTGCCGGGGTGCGAGTAATATTTAAGTCTACTAACTATAGCGGCCGAATTTCTATGGTTTTGTATGAGTGAAATCTCCAACTGACTATAACGTCCCTGAAACCTATGGTTTTTTCAGTGAATTTCAAAGGTTTTTTAAATGAAAATTTCTAACTATAACGACCCTGAAACCTATGTTTTTTTCAGTGAATATATGTTTATATTGGTTAAAATATTGAAATTATGACGTATATTAAAATTATTAATTTAGTAATTGTTTTCCAAGTAGATATATGTAAATATACTTATTAATTATTATATTTGTGAGGTGAACTTTTTTTGTTGTTTGTTATATTTGTTAAAATATATATTAAAGTAATTTATTTTTTTAATTTAATGTTAGCATTTAACATATTAAGTATTTATTATTTTAATGTAGATATATTCAAAAAACAATATTTGATGCAACAATATTTTTTTACCGCAATATTTTATTATTCTATATTTTTTTACTTACCATTATAAGTATAGGGTGACAATTTTTACATCGATATTTTCGTCACAATATTTTGGTATTTTGAGGGTCAATATTTTGTCACTGAACCCTTTGCTAACATGCTGTTGGGGAACTAAAAAATATGTTTAGGATATTATACTTACATTTTCCTGAAAGCTCACTATTTTTCTGACTTTTTTATGCAGTAAACTTTGCCAGACATGGTGATGCACCAGTAACCCTAAAGCCGGTGGCTGTGCCCCACAATGTCTGGCAGAGTCAATTTCTATGTTGGCCAAGTCACTTGCGGAGCGGTTTGTTTCACTGCCAGTAGCCTGAGAGTCACATGGCAGTTTTACCACATGAGATTGTGATGGGGAACTTGATGTATTTGCTGTTTAATTACTCCAGTGTGCTTGTGTTTGGACTGTTTTAATCCTATCATGAATTTTTTTCCATATTTCTCCCAAGCTGCAAATAAAGACTTGCTTATAGAACTCCTGAGACCCTATTAGGCACTGATTGCACTTGTACCAGAAGGAAGTGAGGTATTCACAGCATCTGGTAAATACAATTATTGTAGAGTGTAATATTTACCTGGTGTGAAAAATCTAACTATCTTTGAATTTGCAAGGATACCGCAACGGGGTTTCCCAGCACTAAGAAAGTACCAGATGGAGGTCAACACAGTTAAAACAGTCAGGTCTTCAACAGCCTTTGAAACTCCATAAAGGAACTAAACTAATGCAGCTTTAAAGGCAGAGTGTTCCATAAGGCGGGAACAAGAAAGCAAATGATTTCCCTACTTGCCTGAAATAGTTTGACACAAGGTGTCTAGTAAGATGCAGACTGCTATAACGGAGAGTGCGCTTAGGAAAATAGGGATCACCATTGCACTAAGATAGGTGAGACTACAGCCAAAAAGAGACTTCTACGTAAAGAACAATGCTTTGAATTGAATGTGCTTGTTAATTGGCAGCCTTTGGAGAGCATGTAAATGTAAGGAAACAGAAACCGATTTAGGAACATGGCAGAGTAGGCCGGCTGCTGCATTTTGCACAATCTGAAGACTGTTTGCAGTCTTTTTAGTGGCACCTAAATATAGAACATTTCCATTGTCAAGCCTAGAAATAATCAGAGACTGTACAATGGTTCTTTGAGCTGAAACCAAACAATTCTCTTCAGAGATTTGAGTAGACCAAAGCAGCAGCAGAATGCAATCTTATTTATTTGGTAATCCATAGTAAAGCTAGAATCCAGCCAGAATCACACATGTTTTACCATTGTGCTAGGAGTGGGCAGTGGCCCCAGATCACCCAGCGGTGACTGTAGGCCCCATAGTTGTGGCTGATTGCCTACCAGCAGGACCTCAGTCTTGTTGCCGTTCAATTTGAGGTAGTTGTTCCTCATTAAGCCAGCAACCTCAGTAAGGCAGAGTGTAAGATTAGATGGCCTAGTGCTATACTGTGCACGCATGGAAACAATAATCAGCGTGTTATCACCACAAATGATAAGGGTTAGGCCATGAGCCTATACAAAGACAGCCAAAGGCCGAACATAGATATTGAAAATGTAGGGCTCAGGGAGGAACCCTGTGAAACCCTGCATGACAGCTGTAATATCAAGGACGCGGAAGCCTTGGAAAACACCTGAAATTAAATGTCTTGTAGGACAGGACTGAACTTATTCAGAGCTGCGTCCTAAATACCAATGTCTGCTAGGCTCTGAACCATAACTGGATGAGACACTGTATCAAATACAGTGCTTGGGTCCAAAAGGATAAAGAGGCAGTGCTGCAGCTATCCAAATGCCTTCTTAGATGCGTCACAGCACTGAGTAATGTGATTTCAGTGCTAAATCCAGGGCGGACGCCTGACTGACAGGTGTGTAATAGATCATGGCCTTCCAAAAACACGAACATTTGGTGGCTAATATGTTGTTCTGAAAATTACTGGTGATGCCAGAGACATAATGAGAGGTATAGATATCCACAATCTTATTTGGGCTAGAAATTTGCTAAGTCATTGCAGGTTTGCAGCAAGAGAGAGGGAGATTGTGCCAACATCGCAGGATCTAAAAGGGACTTAACAATATCAAAGAGCTCTTTAGAGGAGTTCTGCATGCTAGCAATCTAGTTGGCACAATAGGCTGCCGCACAGGTTGCTTTGAGCTTGACTTCACCCATCTGACAGTAGGACTTCCGCCATGTCCGATCTATCTGCTTACATCTTTTCTTTGAAACCAGCAACAAATCATTAAACCATGGTGCTGGCGTGTGGATGACATTTCTGGACCCAGAGGTAAGTGGCAATACCCTATTCTGAGAATGTCAGATCCACAGATCCCCTACACACGTTTCCTTCTACAGAGTGCCAGTGAGTTTGGGAGCATCCTCCTGTAAGTAAGAGCAGAAAGTTTCAGGATTTAATGTAGACCATTGTCTTAAAACAGCAATGGGACCTGGAGTTGGGAGTTCTGCAGCTCTAGTTGGGACCTACATCGGAACCGTGTAACGGTCGGACCAGAAAAGTGGTAAAGGAGTGTCAGCCGAAAGGGAAGACAAGTTAAAAAAACACAGGATTCAGAGCATGTCCCGCCTTGCATGTCAGAGTATGCATCAGTAGCGAAAGGCATAAAGCCAGAAAATAGTTAGCAACAGACAAGGCCAAGCTACTATTGGTCTCATCAAAATTAATAATACGGTCTCCCAGAATTGTAAAATTGGCACTCTTCAGTATTAAAGTGAAATGGCTTCCACTACTGATGAGCTCCAATGACCTGTGCGGCCAGGAGGGTGATAAATTAAGCACCCCCCCAACAGCATAAAGTTCCTAGGTAGTCCAAGAGAGAAAATCATGCCCTCACAATCTGGGATATTTAGCTGTTCCATACAGAAAGAATATGCCGATTTAAATATGATATAGGTTCCTCCTCCACGACCCTCCATACGGTTGTGCCTTATTATATAATGCTCATCAGGCAAAGCCTGAGCTGTAGCAGGCATTGAGAATGCATTCCACCGGGTTTCAATTAGAAACAAAACATCTGGCATATAATCAGTAATAAAATCAAAAATGTCTAGTGACCGGCAAATCATGGAGTATAAGCGATAGGTGACTTGCCTGCCTGGCGAGGTGCAATTGAGGGCAAGAAGAGTTTGAGATGCAGAGCCATCTCCAATCGGCAGGCTGCAGAAATGACGACTGCCTATATTATCTGAGAAGGGTCAGACTATGCAGGCAAGCAGACAAAATTGCTGTACATAAAGCGTGAAGCCTGACAGCAAAGTATGTAAGTTTAGCTGACATGGGACACTTAGGATTCCTGGCCCGTGGGCCCGTTAGAGAGTGGGCCACGTGGAATCAACCATGGCAATAAAACACTGGAGTGGTAAAAGATATCTTAAAACAGAAGAACAAAATAGCCACCAAGCAAGCCAGCTCTGCACAGCCCACAACAATCCCAAACCCCAGAATCATCAAAGGCCCAGAAAAAAGAAACAACGTATGAAGCATCAACTGAAAACTTTAAAAGATGCAATGTGTCTGCCTCAGGAATAAAAACAAAAAATGCATAGCCTCCATCAGCCTAAAACATTTTCTAGCTAGCACATCAAGATTTTCAATTATTTTAAGGATACGGAGGCGAGGGTAATGCTTCTCCTTCTTTCCTGTTTATTAGTACAATTTTGACAGCAGTCAATCAAAACAGACATTTTTATAAACTACATTTCCCATAAACCTTAGGATTACATCACATCTCCTACATCAATGATAATATCTCTGCTCATATAAAATGCATTGCGGCCATTTGACGTTCTCTTTCTTCACCTCATCGGCTGATTGAACTGCGGAAAAATGTGCTTTCCATCAATTGGATATCACTGTGGTATCGTAACCATATCATAGCGTATACGATAAAACTCAAGAACTGGAATCATCCATGAGACCAAGAGGGTCTTGAAGGAACTGCAACTTACAACCTCTTCTTGGTCATCCATTCGGACCACTGACCAGAATCTGGGACGAACAGAGAAAAAAAACACTATAATACCCAATTCCATGTAGGGTAAAAATACTACATATGAATACAGTTTTCCATGAGGGTGGGGATAATATGAACAACATTTTAACACTTCAGCGTGGTGAACAAATGAGGGTGGGATAATCCTTGCCTTCGTGTCCTTAAGGGAATTGAACACTTTTGATGCGCTAGCTAGAAAATGTTTTATTCTATGTCAGGACTGGAGACTTCGGATTATGCTTGTTCAAAGCTTGTTGTAACACCATTGAGATCACAGCTAGAATCACCTTGTAGTAAAAGTTTTCATAAGTAGAATTAGCAGACCAGTTTGCTGCTCTAATGATGTCTTGGAGATGAGAACCTAGGCCGGAGGATTTCTAGTCTATGGTTTCTTTGACTGAGAAAGTTCCAAAATTAGAAGCATCAACAACTGCTTCGAAGGGAAGCGATTGCACCTGGTGAGCTAAAGTAGCGGAAGAGGCTAGATGGAAAAGTATGTGAAGAAGAGTTGGCTTTCGTTGGATTGACAAAACTCCCTAGTAGAGTCTTATATATTCCTTCTGGCATTGCACTGTGCACAACCTGAGGTTGTCTGAAAAGCTAGGATAAGTAGTCTACATAGAAAGTGTCTTTAACTGTCTTTTTATGGCAAAAAATATTCATCTGAGGATATAAACACACTACCAGAGATGTTCAGCGACTTTAGCATCCGTCACCCTCTTGCAAGAAACTAAACAAAACAGAATGGTCAGCTTGTCAAAAAAGAAATTTCAGAACAAATCAGAGTTAGCAGGCCATCTCTGTAGGAATCTGAGGATAACATTGATGGTTGACTAAACAAATATCCTGCATGATTCTACTGGCTAGGGGAAGTTTGCCAGTTGGTCTATCCTCTATGAGAGAATGACTGGATGCATTTGCAGACTGGTATTCACAGAAATTAGGTGAAGCTGTTGGAAACCATTTATACTAGGAAGTAGATTACAGAAGCAGTGGGAACATCTAGGGGTCCAGACCCCGTTCGCTCTACCAACCTAACCATTTCCTCCATGTTGGGATATATATTGCTTGTGGGAAGAATCTGACCAGGATTTGGATAGAAATGAGTTGGACTGGTCTGAAAGGTCTGGGAGGAACTAGTGTTTCCTGAGATGCGCTAGCACATGAGATGAAGACAGTCTTGTGGAAAAAACAAGTGCTGCAGGCCAGCTAGATTCAAAAATAATTTGGGAGTAAAGGAATCTGAATTAAGAAATCACGGAATATCTCAGAAGGACTGTGAACCAGGATTGAGCCTTCCATAGTGAAGAGCTAGGATCAATATTGCTTGATGACCAAGACTATATGCTGATACTCTTGAGATCATCAGGAATGGGGTGGAAACAGAAGGCAACAGACTCCTTCAAATTTGAAGGAAGGCATCTGAGGCTTAGGCCATCAGATCCGGTGACCAAGAGAAGATATTCCTCAACTGAGTGGATAGAACGGAATGTGTGGCATTGATTTCAGCAATTCCACAAAGCTTGAAAATCGTGGGAAGGTGATCCCATTAGCTGGAATGTTATTTCATTGATCTGACCCAGAAGGTATTCTGCTGTCACTGAGATACAAAGTTGAGGGCGGTGAGGGCAGAATATTCTGCAATTTCTACTAGAAACCGGGATCTCGTCCCTTACAGATTGTTCATGCAATGGACCGTCAGAATTTTGTCCATTCCTAGCCGAACGCACCCACTGGAAAGAAGGACAGGGGTTTTATTGTAAAGGACCTTGATAACAGCTCAAAGTAATTCTTATGAAGGTTGGCTTCTTCTGAGTCAAACTAACCTCTCGTGGTACCTCATACCCCCAAAATTGACGTCTGATTCTAGAAAGACGTCCTACCAGAAGACAAAAATGGTGTTATAGGCATTCATGCGGATTAACCATCATTGAAGAAGGGACCTGGAATCTGGAACCAGATTGATCAGCTTTGAGTAAGCTATTCACTTCTGAAAAAGGATGGGTCTGTAGGTGATGGAGTGCTTTGAAGTGGAGAGGGGTCGGGAAGATGGCTTGGTTGAGGGAGGCTTGCAGGCCTAGGATACTGGTCAATATTAGCAAATTGGCTCTGCCTTAGTGAAGGGTGAAGTGTGTGTTCTTCTGCACAGTACTCAACTTCTGTGTGATGAGGGACAACTGGTCTGGCACAGAGTCTGCCTAAAAACCTAGAAACTTTATGCATTGAGAGGTAACGAGAATGGATTTCCTTTAATTGAACCGGGAGGTTTAGGTCCTGACAGAGGTGGCCTCTTCAGTTCTGATGCAGAAGCAGAAACGTCTAGTCTTGTGCCGCCAAGAGAATGTGATCTACATAGATAATCAGACGAATCCTTCAGGTGCAAAAGCTCTCAACTATCGCCTGCATGACGTTGATAAAAACACCAAGGGACGGAGGTGGCGATCAAAGTGAGCACTTTGAAATCATGCATTGTTGTCCCATGCAGATGGAAGGAATTTCTGATGAGGGTAAGTATCAAGAAAAGAAATGGACGTCCTTCAAGTCAAAGGTATTTTTACCCTCTAGTCTTTCTCTTTGAGGATATCCCTGAAGAGCTATATTTCCTCCACGAAAGAACTCTAGCTGGTGTCCCGTCGCTGCTTCCAGAACTCATTGGCCTATACCCATAGAAAGCCTGGTCAAAAGAAGGACTGAATCCTGCCCCCTAAGACAACAGGGAAAGTTTCACTTAGCTTTACCTTGGTGATTTAATCTGGTGTTGTAGTTGTCCTAGGAGTAGAAGAAACTTCTTTCGTATCAATAGTGGTCTCCTCGCACCCTGGCGGGGTAGAATGTTTCCCAGGAGTGAGTGGAGTACTCACGGACTCTGAGCAGAAAGTACGACTGGGGGCGCTAGACATGTTTGCGGCTAGTTGGTTTAGAACGTCCGGCCCTGGTAAAAGTTGTGTTGGATACATCATGGTGGGGCGTCTGAACCTTGTCATGGGCTATAAATGTGTTGCCGAATGTGGCCAGGTCTTTTGCGAACTTGTCACAGAGTGGCCAGCCATTGGCGACACGGACTGCCTCTTTGTTAGCATGCTCCGCCAGTATGAGGTCACTGCAGATTAACACTGAGCCACGCCATTCTACAAACAGTGCACAATGGGTGTTGTTCAGAAGGCACAACACTCTATGGGCCCATCCTGTAAGGACATCAGGGTCCACCAGGTTATCAGTGTCTCTGGCAAGGACTGCCATCTCAAGGATTTTGTACAGCAGAAGCTTTAAACAGAAGGCTGAATGGAGGTCGAGCATTACCTTATCGGGTACGTCAGACGGGGGGTAGTGTAAGCAGACTCTGTAATAGATGTCCCTGTCATAGCTCTTCTGAAGGGGGGGAAAGGGCATTGCCACTGACAACAGGAAGCGGCATCCAATCTGAAGAGCGGGAATGTGGGAGCGCATCAGGCTCAAAGTCCATGGTGGGGTCATGGTCAGAAGAGGGGTGGGACCTTTCAGAAGGGGAGTGGTTCTGAGGGTCTCAGTAACCTCGTTTGTGCCCTAGAATGGATGCATCACCTGAGTCAGAGGGGGGTGGGTCAAAGCCATAAGTGCCATTGCATGGAGAAGTGAGGGAGGCGGGGAGGGGCTAGTGAAAGGAACGATCCGTGGCATCAGCATGGCCATGAGGTATGGCTTTTGACCTAGTAGGCATTGTCATTATATAAGGCCAGACATTGCCCTTAGAGAGTGCTGTAAGAAGCCATGGCAGGATAAAGGGGGGAGGCAGCCCTGAGATGTCCATAAACGTAGGCAAAAGTAAGAGGAGAAGGTGCCTTAAGGTGGTGTCTGAAGCCCCTCAGGAAAAACCCTGTATGGCCAAATTGTTTGCCCTTGTGTGCGAGCATAGGGGAGGTGACGAGTAGTCCCCCGCATGCACTGAAGTGGGCGGAAGGGCTCTCTCCTGCAGAGCCATGCGTCTACTTACTCACCTAAGATAGGTCAGGAAATCTGTGGCATGAGAGTAAATTGAAGTGGAAAAAAGACTCCTTCTTGTGGAACCACATGTCTACTCGCTTACCCAACACAGTTTGGGATACCCATGGTGAGGGAGTCACGTTGTTGTGTAGTTCCTATAAATCTATATAGGATCTGCGCATTTAGACAACATGAACTAAGGGATTGGTGTCCAGACTGGTTCCAGACACCCCGGAAGGCTATGTTACTATGTAGACCAGCTAGCTCACAGTACCACTATAAGCCCCACAACCTTACCAAGGAGCGAATAGTTTCTGGCAACTATCGAACATGACAACCGTGACCTCTCAGGGATCGTGGAAACAGTACAGTATTTTTAGCTCAGTCACTCGTGCTCACTTTGTCTCAGAGAGCTATATAGTATAAATGGTGGGGACGTTTTATTGAACCAGCGTCATTCTAGTATAAAATACATGTGCTGCAACAACCATGAAACAGAAACAGATATAGACGACTACCAGCACCAATAGAGTAAATAAATGGTAGAATTCTACCATAGTGAATATATACAGGCATATAAATACATGACAGTAATAATGTGTACTCCTACGATGCTCACCCTAACCCTAAGTGTACCTAACATGTATGTAGGTATATAGCCAGGAATCCCCCTAAGAAAGAGCCAACCCCATTACCTGATGTGAGAGAGCGAAGGACTCTGTCTTGCTCTTGAGTTGGACACCCCACAAGGGATGTCAGACCACTGAGTGCTGGAGTGTTTGTGTACAGGGACTTCATCGTATCGTGTCAGTGTGTCAGCATCTACGTTTTTTCTCCTCTGGTTTACCCAGCGAAGATGTGGTACTTATATACCCGAAAGGTACCCTCAGGGGTTCTACCTAGATGTGTCACGGTACTGTAGACATGCTGGCCATTGATGACAATAGTGGTGACCCTTACACAGAGTTATTATGCAGAAGATGGTAATCCTGCTGTGATACTGATGGAGAAAACCACATAACATATGCGGCACCTAACTAGGTAAAAGGTCTGCGCCAGAACCGTTATGTAGAGCAATGGTAGATGTAGGTAATTGGTCATACAACTACCGAGGCCTATATCGGGGTACATTTGGGTTCATAACAGCGTGCACGGGAAGGTGAGGTCAAAATAGGACAGAGACTGTCCGTACTGGAGCGCTCTGCCTCCTTGCATCCGGTCACCCCCTTCGGGTGCCAAAGTACTGTGGCCTAAATTGTATCTCAAAATGTTTGATAAAGATAAGAAAAGCAGAAAGAATATTAAATAAAGTAAAATCGAAGTCTATTTATCTTGTACGAAAGCAGAAAAGAAAGCGGACGTCCATATGACGACAATTTATTTAATATGAGCAGAGACATAGGTGACTGGTGTAGGAGACGTGATGTCATGCTAAGGTTTATGGGAAATGTTTATTAAAAAAAGTCTGCTTAGATTGCTTGATGCCGAAATTGTATTAATAAACAGCAAAGAAGGAGTAGCATAATTCGAAGCCTCCGGTCTTCACATAGAATTACTAGCGTGTCAGCACACTGCCATTAAATAATAGCTGAGTCGCGTGGAATCAAGTATGGCGCTCAAACACTAGAGAGCTTAAAGAGATCTTAAAATTGCACCAACAAAATGGCTGCCATGGTTTGACCTGACAGCAAGCTCTGCAATGCCCACACAATCATCCAACAATAATCACAAACCCGAGAACCATCAAACTTATAAAACTTCAACTGAAAATTTAAAAACATAAACTGTGTCTGCTTCTGGAATTAAAAAAATGAGTGGACTCAACCAGTCTTATGAGCATGTGCGCGCACTACCCTTTATGAAATAATAGTTGGCCTACGTGGAACCAAGCTTGGTGCTCAAACACTTGACCACTTAAAGATATCTTAAAAAAGCACAGACAAAATGTCTGCCAAGTATTCATCCGACAGCAAGCTCTTCACAGTGAAGTTTTAAAATGCCCACACAATAAGCCCACAACAATCTCAAGCTCCATACCTCTTATTTTGTGTTTTCCGTTGGAAAATGAGGAATTGCATGCAGATTTTGGTACTTTCAGCACCAGGTTTCCCGAGTATATGAATTTATCAAAAGTTTTTCACTGGTAAATTTCGGCAAGTATGATGATCTGCCAAAATTCACATGGGGAAAATTGTGGAGGTGCGATAATTAACTGGGTATTTGGGTTTGTGCATGCATCAGAGTATACCAGCAGCCTCCTCAGTCTTTCTATGGCTCCTTGTTCTACCACGAGTCTCAGGACTGCCTGTCAATCGAAAGATCATGGCTGCCGCGTGTTTCTCAGCTCGCGCCGGTCCCCTTGCCATCAGAGGTTCGCACTGCTTGTGGTCAAAGCGGAATAAGACGAGGGACGAACACTAATGAGGAAGTCCTGTGCCTCATTCCACAGGCATCATGGCATGGAAAGCAGGGAACGAAGCGTAAGAGCCCCGGGCCAGGTTCTGATTAGGCATCAGCTGAAAAAGAACAGCTAATAATTAGTTGATCCTGAGAGAGGGGGAGACTTTGACACTAATACTTTTAAATTAGTCTAAATATCTCCCAGATGGTCTAGTAATAGTTCTTCCTCCGAACGTCCCTCCTTTTCCAAGGTAAAAGGTAAGCAAAAATATATCCTGAGCGTCGTTTCTTGTGAACTACACAAGAGTGTGTTATCCACCTCCCCATGTAAGCACGACTTTTCTCAGCCCAAATAATGAGCCGAAAAGACAGACTCTATCTAGGTTTAGGTTTCACTTTAGCAAATACAACTTAACCATACAGAGTTCATTCTTCCGTGAAATGTCTTCGGGCTATAAAGGACTCTCAAACAATAGCTGGCTTTTTAGGATATTTCTACTTCTAAGAAACACTGATATGGACAGATACGAGAGAGCAACCTAACGTTTTCCTTTTCACCAGACTAATGCTCCGCTTATTTTGCATATTTTCTGATCCCACAATGCTCTGCGTGTTTACACATGCCAGATTGAGCTCCAGTTTAAAGAAATACCAGCTGCCTCAAGCTTTGTCTGCTTCTTGCAATATTCAAAGGCTGCCATGTCTATCTAGTGCGTGTGTTTGAAGTGGAGGGTATGGAAATGTATGAGAGAGATTCTTCAAACCCACCACAGATTCAAGGACTCATTGCAGACCGCTTTCTACTTTAATATTTAAAACATGGTGTAACAGGAGACGGGGGGGTAGGCGACACAAAGTTTCTGGGATCGGACAAAGACAGTCCTGGGGACTCTCAATTGACCCCATACAAAGTAACTGTATTCTGGTAGCCGCAGGCTCTGATAAACGTACACAGTTGCAAAGTTCTAAAGTTAAATAATGATTAAGGCGGGCTTTTTTCACAGTTTGTGAGTATGCTTTATTGTTTTTTACATTTTGCAAAGTAAATAGACAATAGGTAAAAAATATGAACAAACAAGGGTTGTATAGGAAAAAATAAAGAATAAACTAAACGTTCTTAACGTCATTCCCAAACCTCAAAATGCAAATTGTCTAATCAGAAACCATTCTTTTTTGCTGCAATCTCCTTGTGCCTTTATTTCCTTAGCTGGAAATTTTGCAAGTGCTTAGAAACAGTGCTATTAGAGAACACTTCACCCAGCCTCCAGTTGACATTACTCTTGGGTTAGCAGACAGCATCACCGAGCCACATGATGTGGCCTGTGTGTAAGTTTTATCCAAAGAACTAGGAGGTTTGAAAATATCTGCAGTACAGAAAAGGACAATATCCTCTAAAGAATCATTAATCTATGAATGCAGTAATGCGCTTTGTGCCTAAACATTTGTATCTATGAGTCATATGCCTATAGTTATCTGATGTGTTCTTCTGGCTATGGAGATCTCGTTCTTGTCATGGTACTTGCATTCTGGTGACATAGGAGAAAGACAAAATATAATTAAGTACACAGTTTCTGCTTTTTTAAGAAACATATAATTAGAAGGACAATAAGGCCCTACACCATTTTGTGTTAGTTTTGTTTTGTTGTTAGAGAGAAAATACCAGAAGTTATTTTATACACTATTCCAGGATTTGGAATTCCTACATTTTTGGACCTTACTTTATCGCTGATTACAAAAAGCTTTTAAGTATGTTTGTATGTTCCTGATTTTCTATATAACGTAATAGGTAAACAGTTTTGCCCCTCAAAACTTATGCTCTCGCTTTCCGTTCCATAGATTCTATACCACTCCTGTGTACGCAGTCACTTACTTAAGTTACGGAAGAGGGTATTGATGCAGGTATTACTATAATGCTATATAGATTTATGAATCCCTGTTAGTTTTGTTGTGCAATTCCTGTAGACTCAGCACATACACTAATGTCCCTATTCTCTTCTTTGTATGCAGGAGACGTATAGAGACTTCATGGGCACCACAAATCTCTCTGCACTGACTCTGTGGGACCTTGTGTTTTTTTTCTCTTCCCTTCCCCTCTTCCCCATTTCACCTCGACTAGCTTTGACACTGCTGGGCAGTCTTGGAGGTGGGAGGAAGTTGGGACCTTGCTTCAGTTTCTTCCTATCACTCTTGCGGAAATACAGGTGAGAGTTTGGCAAACAGGATTTGGCACTATGACATCAAAAACAGGATGCTCACAACTCCACCCTGCATAATCTATGATGTTTAGAGGAGTTATCTCTGTCCATTCAGACCCACCATGTCAATCACAGTGACCTAATGTGTAGATCCTGGGAGTACTTTCACACATCATTCACACCTATTCAAATACTGGCATGGGGAAGTTGGAAAGCAAATGCGAACTACCATCCAGGACCATTAGGCAGGGAAAAGATAACTTTCCTAAGGTTATGTTTCCTTAAGATTTGTTACAAATCTGATTTTAACATATAATTGGATTTTTAATCATTGGTAAAAATAGTTGTTTAAGTATTTTTCTAGCTAGTCCTATACCTGACATACAATTTTAGGATTTTAATCTGAAATCTGGTTTTCTACATATGAAAGCTAGGCCTGCCACAGTGAAAAACAGCTTTAAATGCTAGTCACTGTAAAGAAGGACACGTTAACATAAAATTACATGTCCTTCTTTTAAACACCATGCACTCTGCCTTCATGGAAACAAGGCCTATTTAGTGGTGACTTATTATTAGTCAAAAGGAGTTCTTGATTCTTGATGTTACACTTTGAGAATCCAGTCATGATTCTATTAAGTTATTTTGCTGTGTGGAGGGGTGTACAGTTGCATGTTTATGAAAAGAGGCAGCTAAGCTACCTGATGGAATTTTAGTTGACATGGTGGCAGGATAGATTCCCACTCGAACACTTGAAATGGCATCACTGAAGAACAGGATCTCCCTTAGTACATGGCATGTTAGAGGGCTGGGCTCTGCAGATAAAAGGCATAGGACCACTGCATGCCTGAGGAGAAGGGAGGGACATATCGGATTCTTCCAAGGACCCATCTAATTGTTATGTGCCCGAATTAGGCCCACGTACCAATGCTGCACATTTTCTTACATTGTCCACTTTCTGTACAATAACATTATTGCTATGACCTTTTGCACATATTCGTGTGCTTGACAATGTTGAATTAGTTTCTCTGAAACTGCTGTGCTTATGCATCTGGCTTCACTCAACATTATCATGATGCCTTGAACACTGAGTACAAGACCTTTTATTCAGAATGTACAAATCTTCATCCAGGGGGCGACAGGACTTTCTGAATATCCATACCAATGCTAATCTGCGTATACATCGCAAGGATGCTTTTTATTATAAATAGAGAAGCAGCCAAGTAGCCGTCTAACAACTTGGTGACAAGTATACAGTTTGTGAACAAGACAGGGTCCTACATTCTTTCCTGCCAGGTAATGGGGTTGGATCATCCTCGGGGGAGGGGGGCAGGATTCTTAGCTCTACACCTACATGCACTATACACATACACAGAGTGGGGATTGCATAGTAGGAGTATGCCTGATTACTACCTTGTACTTTAAGCCTGCATATATACACTATTATAGCACCATGGTGGAACTATATCTGCTATTTACTATTTTGCTGCTTGTAATCACTTTTATATGTTTCTGTCTGTTGATTATCGCAGCACATGTATTCTATACAAGAATAACGTTGGTTCAACAAATACATTGATAATGTCCCATTGTGTATTTTCTGTATACTTCTCTGAGAAAATGATTGCACGAGTGACTGAGCGAAAAGGTTCTACATCTGTTACCATGATGCTTGAGGGATCAGGGTAGTCATGTTCAGTGGTTGCTAGAAACAATTCACTCCTTGTTTGGGTTTGGGGGCTTTTGGTGGCACTATGAGTTAACTGGTCTCTAGGCCAACATATACTGCGGGGTGCATGGAATCAGTCTAAGCACCTCACCCAAAGTTTATGTTGTCCACAAACGCACAGATCCCACAAAATAGTGGGAACTACATGACATTTCTAAGACTGGGGTCTGTAATGTCTGTAGACTACAACAGAGATGAAGGGGTCAGATGTTCATGACTTGGAACTCATCTTTTGCAAGGGGCGAGCATCATCTGTATTAGGGACGGAATCCCATTCCCTGTCTCACATCCTGTGGAAGATAAAGAAGGAAGGTATGTGCTGGTGAAAGGTAAGTTAGATTGCCATCAGTTGGGCAGTATTTATGTGCCTTTCCAAAAGCAGATACCATTCCTTGAATTGCTGACTTTGCAACTGATGATGAACTACAACAAAACCATTCATGAGTTGGAATTGGATGCAGTCGATGCCCGGGCTACTAAGACAACATTAGATTCAAGTAGGGGGAGATATACTCAGATCACTGAGGCGTTGCATTGTTATAATTCCAAAGAGTACACCAATAGGGTACATGAAAAGGTAGGTAGGCGTGGGAGCATGTCCCCAGAGAGTAGAGGGTCTCCGATCACATATTTTCAGGATCCTGGTGGTCACACGCTATGCTACCAGACTCAAAATATTGACACCTTCCTAGAATATTATAGGGCTCTGTAAGTCCAATCTGATGGGGCACTAGAAGAAGAGGTGAAGGCATTTTTGAAACGGGCACCTCGGAGTGTGCTGGACTCAGAGAGCAGAAAGACTATGGGGGGCCCAATGACAGAAAATCAAATCAGGCAAGCCATTAAAGACGTGGCTATGGGTAAAACACCAGGGAGTGACAAGCTACCAGCAGAGTCTACTTATTTCATTCACTTGATTTTGCATTTGTTAGTGGTGTATGCAGTGGCTTGGGAGAAGGGCAAGTTGCCGGCTTCAGCTAGGGAGGCCTTAGTGGTATCACTCCTTAGACCTGGAAAGAATCGAGACATTTAGTCAATTAATCAAGTGGCTTTATGTTGAGTAGCTAATCAACCGAGAGGGTTTGCAGGTGCTTGAGGGTCATGATAGTCAGTTTGTGGTAAATAAAATTCCTTTACCTGGACTTAATTTGATACAGAAACCTAATAAAATAGCTCAGTAAAATGAGAGGCAGAATCCGTGGTATTAGAGGTTCGGAATGGGCTTTATTCCAGTGATCGATTATAATCGGTTGCTCCAAGTTCCATCACCACGGAGGTTCAGGAAGTGAAGTACATACTTTATTGACAAGAAATGATTTTTATAGTACATACATTACAATGAAGCAAATGCAGTAGGCGTAACAATTGATAAGAAAAATGACGATTTATCTGCGTAACCAAAAATGGGTGTAATAAGGAGTAAAAAGGAACATAATTGGTTATGATGTCACATATAGGTGGATCTATAAGATTATACTTGGCATAGTTGCGCGCGCAGCAGTATGACGTGTGATTGACGTGCGACTAGGGGGTGAAGGGGACTTGGCATTTAGCTCTACATGTGGAGACAAGAAGTCTGGGGGGTCAAGTCAACCTAATCCCAAATCATATCTAACATCCTATGTTTAAAGAACTATGTTATCCACGAAAGAAGGACTCTCGGACGGAATCTATTCTATACTGACTGTGCGTGCGTGTACAAGCGTCTAAGTGTCTACACTGAATGCGAGGGGGTAGGAATATTCCATGGTAACAGGGCTATGAATTACTTGCATGAGGACAGAGAAGCCGAGCCTTTTGCTTGGTAACTGGAAGAATGTTTACTTAAACTACTAGGCAGGAATGCATCGGCTGAGGGGGAAGCAGATAATTCGAAGGTGAAATACAGTTCTTGGCAGAGAATAGGCTGATGTCAGGCTTCGGGAGCCGCGCAGAGAATGAGACAAAGTTCATGGTCACAGATGCAGGCTCAGACTCGAGTTTTCAGAGGCAGAAGGCAAGAGGAGTTTGATGACAGAATCAGGGCCTACTTGCCTGGACTGTAAAATGGCATAAGTGAACCATATAAAGCCGGTGGCCTTTCATATTTAGGAATGGAATATCCGGCCTATTCATGGCGGATCTGACAGAGGACATGTTGACGGTGGACGCACATGTATTTGCGTCTTCATAACTGGAACTGGAGGAAACATACATGTACTTGTGACATGCACATAGAACCGTTGGGGTCCAAGATAGGGGACATAACTGACCAGAAAAATCCATATTTCCACAAGTTGACCTAGTCGAACAGCCCGGTCTTGAGTGCTCTTCAGAATTCCAGTAGAGAGGTGGTGGTGTGTAGCTGTAGAGGGAAGTCATTCCAGCTTTTCACCATGAGGTAGGAGAAGCAGCGTTCTCCGCTGTTGTTTTGGTGGATGTGGGCGGTGTCTGCTGGTCTTGATGGCAGCAATTATGCCTTTGCATCATCATACAGAACATTTTCAATGCTGAACCTGGATTTTAAAATCATTAATAGATGTCCTTTCCGAGCACACATTTGTGTAAGCTTAATCCACTTTTTTAATCCATTGACACTATTTCAGGATCAAGGTTCCATCCAAGTTCTTATAACAGCCAATGATCCAAATGATACAGTTCACGTGATAGTTGCAGATTTTTGGAGCAGTACATCTTGATACAGCCAACACGTGTTTCGTCATATGGTATTATATGCCTCGACTTCTTCAGGGCTGAAATTTCAAATACATAGTATCATAAAAATATCTAACACCAGACGAAACAGAAACATCACCCACCGATGTATCAGGTAGGAAGTAGTTGCCAGAATCTGAGTGAATCAAAGAGTGTGTCTATAGACCAAAATGAAACAATCATCCACCATAGTGCCAAACCCACAATCAATTTCAGAATCCGAAAGCATCGGAAAACCGTATTAGTCATACCTATTCAGAAACAGGATATTTTATTAAGGGGTCGATTCCGATCCGGGTCGGACAGCTCTCCGAGAGCTGTCCGTAGCCTTACCGTGCGACCGACACGTGCCCATAGCCGGTCCGTCCTGTAGATGAAGTACGATGTGCATAACTGCCAAAAACACGACCAACAGGTAGGCTGTGATTCAAGCTCCATTCTCCTTCCGAGCCGTAACTCCGAACGCTGAATAGAGTCGCCCGGAATCAGTATCCACAGCAGTTTCCGCCCTGACAAGTACGATGCGTTCGTCCTACGCGCCAGACGGGTCGCCACGTACGGCACGTCACAGCATCCAGAAAACAAGCATATCAGCTACGATTCGCGCCACAACTCAATCCACGGCTACAAGACGGACCAGCTTGCAACGGGTACGAGACGGAGCAACAAGCAGCGTGTACCAGATGAACACATCATGAATCCCGTCGCGCAGGTAATGCCAGTACTCTACATCTATGACCGGATCAGGAATCAACGCCGATGGCGCAGACGGTAAGTCAGACACCTACCACACAAACAAACAACACGTACCCGCAAAATGGCACACACACACAGGGGATCCACATCCTGGCCACTAACAACAGGCCACCATAGGGGTTGCATGGCCATCACCACTACCACCCCCACTCATAGGGCTCATGTTGCCCATCACCCCTGCCACACCCACCCATAGGGGACCTGTTGCCAAGCACTACTGCCACCCCCACTCATAGGGCATATGTTGCCCAGCACTACTGCCACCCCCACTCCTAGGGCATATGTTGCCTAGCACTACTGCCACCCCACCCATAGGGGACCTGTTGCCCAGCACTGCTGCCACCCCCACACATAGGGGATCTGTTGCCCATCACCCCTGCCACCCCCACTCATAGGGCATATGTTTCCGAGCACTACTGCCACCCCCACCCATAGGGGACCTGTTGCCCAGCACTACTGCCACCCCCACACATAGGGGACCTGCTGCCCATCACCCCTGCCACCCCCACTCATAGGGCATATGTTGCCCAGCACTACTGCCACCCCCGCACATAGCGGACCTGTTGCCCATCACCCCTGCCACCCCCATCCATAGGGGACCTGTTGCCCATCACCCCTGCCACCCCCACCCATAGGATGGGTGATGCGCCACACATCCATCATACTCCAACATTAGGTATGTCAGCAAAATACATACCCCCTAACATCATGACAACAGTGTGTAGTCTGTGACAAATGCCCACAACAGTGATTATGACTTCGAACATACAATGTAACTAACAGCATATGTGTGACAAACAGATGAGTGTGCCCTACACAAGGCAAGCATCACTATAGCACTGTGTCAATGTAAAACTAACACCCCCTCACTGTGTAGAACAAAAGTTAAGTGTGGGGTTCCAAACTGCAGCAAGTGTCGAGCATTGTGGTGATGGGGTCTAAACCCCCCCCCCTCATCACAGTGACCAAAAGGTAAGTGTCATCATGGTCAAAGCTGCAAATGCCAAACCGCATGTATGATCCCTGCTCCCAACACATTAAACACTTCTGGGGCAAACTAGTGGTTGTGTCCCATACCCACAGAGATGTGGTGAGGCTAATAGTGCAGTGAAAACAAAATACACTCTCGGCCATGTGCAGGCAAGCACCACATATGGGGGCTGACAATGCATACAGTGTACAATGACACAAGAGCAGAAGTGACCATCACAAAGCATACACACATCTCGAAAATAGACACACTAATCAAAACAACCTCTGTAGACTGTAGGTGTCAGGTCACAAACTCACATTCCATGCCAGCAATGGCACCTAACAACCAGGAGGAATGTGCAGAATGATGTGATATGACTCACAGGGACAGCAGGGCAAATCACAGAAACAGCATCCAGACAATGGCCCACAACAGCAATACCAATGCACTGATGCAGATGCACAAACACAAACAGGCAACCTCACACTGCACATCTGACACAACATGTGTGTGTGTGTGTGTCTCAGTGTCCCCAGGCAACTACACAACACATGAGGGGGGCTGAACCACAGTGACACAGATGTGGACACAGTGCCATACAAAAGTAAACCATCATTGGGACCCCCTTAGTGGGCAATCAGGCATTGTGAGATGAGAGGGAGCACAACAGACACATGTGACACAAGCTGGAATGAACACCAACTAACACAGCAAGAGACTGACACACAACAGCACTACCCCCAGGGACCAGACATCGGGGTGACACAAGCATGCATGACACCTCCACTGTGATGACAAAGGTAGATGTCGTACAAACTGGGAAACCCAGATATGTGTCCTGTGCCACAAACGTACATCACACATACACAAACACAAATCACTCAGCATAGCCTGTCATCCATGGACAAACGGGAGCTAGGATCCAATCCATGCAAACATTTACATCAGTCCGCCCTCAACACCATACACCCTGAACTGCAACAATGTGCATCTGTGAAGCCCACATGGACAGGTGACATTGCACATGCACCCATGACAAACACAGGAATGTTGGGAGGAACTAAGGTGCACAGACTCATCACACAAGGACAATTTACAACCCTGGTGAATGACAGACATACTGCACAGTATGCGTACATGGCCATGACATCAAAGCTCACGTAACCTTCTGAATACCTGCCACAGTCCCAGGGCAATGCAGAACCCAAGGAGAACCACAAGGCACACATGCTGACACCTGCAAACATTGCAGCCCTGAACCCGACAAGTGGGAGCAGTCACACACACATACACATGTCTCAATCACTGAAAGGTACCACCTAGGGACAACTACATGATATTGCGAACAAACAAGTAAGCCTGGGCGGTGAACTTCGCTCCGCTCGCGGAACTTACGAAGTTTAGATAACTTCGCGATTCGCGTAGAGCGCGAAGTTGCAGATTGCTACGCAATCTACCGCGTAGCGTAGTTGTTTTGCTTCCTCGCGCGCTCAATATTCATTCTCGCGCACGCGGTAACGTCTTACCGTGATTCTGCATTCGCCAACTCGCTTTTCTGTCCGTTAGCGTGCACCACGCGATTTGTAATATGGCCGCCCGATCCTGCAAGAGTGTGCGAACGCGAACACGTAATTCGGACGCGCGAGCTGACTTCCGGCAGCTGTCTTGGTAAGATCGCGATCCCGAACATGCAAACACTACAATCTGGCGAAGAATATCTCTCGAGCATCATAAGACCTTCTCGACAATGATCATTTTGCTCAGAAAAACTCCTAAGATTGCGATTTGGCTGTAGTCTTTTGTGCAATGAGGAAGGAAGTGCCCCTGAGTCTCCAACTTCCTGTTCCTGTCCAGCAGGCTCCTCCCAGTGCTTTGTCCATGTGCTGTTCACTTTGATTTGGATTTGGAGCTGGAAGGATCTCTTTTTGTGTCTGTCTGCTGCATCATACCATTGGATTGGATTTATTTGAGGAGTTTTTGATTTGAGATTTAATTTTACAAGTAAGTTGGAGAATTGGTGTACATGTTTGTTTCATTGGGGCTTGTTTGTACCTACATTTTTCTGGGATTTTCATTGTTTTTAAAAATTATTGTTGTGGGTGGCCTGTACTTTCAATAGGGGCCTAGTTGTTTTTCTTTGAAATTTCAGCCAGTAGGGTACCCATGGGTCCATGTTTCTGTAGTGTCTGTTGAATTTAAACATCATGTAGGGCATGGGTGGCATAGGATTGAAATGCCAAATGTGGCTGTGGTGTATTTCACTGTTTGTGTGTGTGTGTTAAATACCTTTGTTGGATGTGTGTGTGTGTGCTTGATGTGTAACTTCTTTCCAATCCTTTCGTAGCCCTGTTGATTTTCATTTTTGTATTAAAGCTGTGTTGTTTAACAGGCCTCCTTTGTCCGGTCATATATAGGCCTGCTTCAGATCATTGTTTTCCATGGCCTGTTGTGACTGTGAGTGCCCATGTGGCTTGTGGCAATTTTATGGTGGTAGTTTAGTAGTGTGTGCTTCTTTTTCCATAAAGGCCTGCATGTCTTTTCTTTGTTCCCCTTGGCTTATGCTTGTTGTTGTTGTGTCCTGGCCATGTGTGTGGCGGCCATTTTGTGAAGACAGGCATTGTGCTTTTGGCATAGGCTTACATTGTCTGTCTTCCATTTCTTGTTGTTGTGGGTGGGTAGCGGCCATTTTGTGGAGCCATCCAAGCAGTGTGCTTGCTTTTGCCATTCAGTTCCAAGCTTGTGGCCTAGTCTGCCAGTAGGCCCAGAGGTAGTCATCTTCAAATCATGGGTGCTTAAAAACAGTTTGTGTTGTCTGTTGAATTTTAACACCATGGATGGCTTTGGATTGAATTGCAAAAGGTGTTTTTTGGGGTGGAATTGCAGTTTTTGGGTGTGTGTTAAATAAATAGGGCTTTTCAGCCAGTAGGTAACCCTAGGAATTCAGCTCGCATACTTTTGGCAACTCTGCGACAACGCGAACTTACAGTTTTTGTCATTTTCGCGCTCTCAATATGCGTGTTGGCGCACGCGATAACGACTTTTTGTACAGTTCGCGATGCCGAACACGCAGAATTTGCAATCTGGCAAACAATATCTCGCGAGCAATATAAAACCTTCTCGAAAACGCTGATTTTGTGCATTTTGCTAAAAAAACTCCTCAGGTTGTCATTTTGCTGTAGTTTTGAAGCACGGAGTCACTTTTATTTTTTTAAAAATATTTTTAGGAGAGGAAGTAAGTTCCACAGATATTCCAACTTCCTGTTCCTGTCCTTTGTATTCACTTTTTTGTTATTATTGTGGTGGGTGGCCTGATCATGTGGGTGGTGGCCATTTTGTGAAGACAGGCATTGTGCTTTTGCCATAGGCCTGCATTGTCTGTCTTGTATTCCTGATCTTTTCTTGTTTTTGTGAGTGGCCTGGCCATGTGGTGGCGGCCATTTTGTGGGACCAGCCACTGTGATTTTTCCGTAGGCCTCCAAGTTTGTGGCCTAGTCTGCCAGTAGGCCCAGGGGTACTACTCAGCAATCATCACAGGGGCATAGAAGTTAAACAACTGTTTTTGTGTTGTGCGTTGAATTTCAACATCATGTATGGCATGGATTGCTTTGGATTGAATTGTAAAAGGTGTTTTTTGTGGTGGAATTGCAGTTTTTGGATGTGTGTTAAATAAATAGGGCTTTTCAGCCAGTAGGTAACCCTAGGAATTCAGCTCGCGTACTTTTGGCAACTCTGCACAGCGCGACAACGCGGACTTACAGTTTTTGTCATTTTCTCGCTCTCAATATGCGTGTTCGCGCACACGATAACGGCTTTTTGTACAGTTCGCGATGCCGAACACGCAGAATTTGCAATCTGGCAATCAATATCTCGCAAGCAACATAAAACCTTCTCGAAAACGCTGATTTTGTGCATTTTGCTAAAAAAACTCCTCAGGTTGTCATTTTGCTGTAGTTTTGGAGCACGGAGTCACTTTTATTTAAAAAAAAATATTTTTAGGAGAGGAAGTAAGTTCCACAGAGACTCCAACTTCCTGTTCCTGTCCTTTGTATTCACTTTTTTGTTATTATTGTGGTTTGTGGCCTGAGCATGTGGGTGGTGGCCATTTTGTAAAAGCAGGCATTGTGCTTTTGCCATAGACCTACATTGTCTGTCTTGTATTCCTGACCTTTTCTTGTTTTTGTGAGTGGCCTGGCCATGTGGTGGCGGCCATTTTGTGGGACCAGCCACTGTGCTTTTTCCATAGGCCTCCAAGCTTGTGGCCTAGTCTGCCAGTAGGCCCAGGGGTCCTACTCATCAATCATCACGGGTGCATGGAAGTTAAACAACTGTTTTTGTGTTGTGCGTTGAATTTCAACATCATGTATGGCTTTGGATTGAATTGCAAAATGTGGGCTTTACTTTTTTTCTGGGGTATATTTCACTTTTTGGGTGTTGTAAATAAATGCCTTTTTTGTGTATATGTTCATTGTTGTTGCTCCCTGATGCTGCATCCATCCCATGTGATGCACAAGCTTTTGTTTAGGACAAATAGGCTACACTACATTTATGTTTTTGTTCTTTGCTATTCTTCCTGAGTGTACACAGTACAGTAGTACACCAGGAGCCCTGGCCTTGTTGTCAGTCTCATAAATGGCTATACTGTTGTTGTTCACTGACTTAATACAATTTAATAATTGTGACCACCCACCACACACTAAGAAGTTATATATTATATTAGTTTGATTGTACTATCTTTTGACTGATGTTCTTCTGGCTTTTTTGCTTTTAGGTGCACAAAAGACGGAGGAGGTGTGTCATCATCACCCATTGTGGTGCCAGACCGACGTCCTGCTGCTGTACACGACGTGATGTGTGAGTGACCTGACCAGCCATCTCTGCAACTTGTGCAACTTAAGACTGTGTTGACATCTGAAGAAGATGCCCCCAAAGAAAGCAGGTAGCAGGTCCTCCGGTACCAAGAAAGTTGCCATGGAGAAGAAGGAACAGAAGAAGAAGGAAGTGTCACTTAAGTCTGGTGTGCCTCCCAAAACCTTTTTTGGGACACCAAAAATGACGCCTGCAGCAGCGGTGTCTGGGGGCCAAGCTGGGGGCAGCACCTCCGCATCAGTGGGCCCAACCCACCAACCCAGGTCCAAGCAGATGAGTGTGGAAGAGGTAGCCGGCCTAATGGTGGAAAGCAGTGATGCTGAGCCTGAACTAAACGTATCGCTATCTCAAAGTAGTACACAATCAACGCAGGAGGGAACACAGCAGATAAGTGGTCATTAATAACAGCCGCAACCACCACCCGCAATAGTAGCTGTTGTTCCTCCCGAAGTAGGGGCAGTTCAGGAAATTGAGCCTCGTGCAGACGAAGAAGAGGAAGCCACTCCTTCAGAAGTTCCATTGTCTTCCAAATCCCCAGCAAGGAAAAGGAGGGTTATTACATCAAGTTCTTCGCCAAGCCCCCCTTCGGATGATCTAGATGCCACTTGGAAGCCACAAACGGAGTCTGAGAGGGAGACACGTCACAAGAGCAGGCATGGGAAAAGGAAGGTTCCAGAAAGCTTTACACTTATGGAGGTTGATGTAGAAGAGCAGGATGATGATGATGATGAGCCAGTCATCACGAACATCACTCCCGGCCCAGAGGAGATGGAGAGCAACATTTTTACCCTATCCAAAATGGCTGTGAAGGATGTAGCACGCATACCTCTAACACAGGTAACACCAACACGACCTCCAGCTTCCATATTTACATTAGCAAAGGGCCGGCAGCATCCTACATCCATCACAAGCACCACCTCAGCAGAAGTAGGTAGTGGTACTGCACAGAGTCAAATTCAACACACACCCTCCAGTTCATCTGGCATTGGAAGTGGCACCTCCAGCAGGAAACAAAAGTTAAGCTCCCCAGTGTGGGACTTCTTTACGGTTAGCGGAAAGGAGGAGAACATTGCTATATGCTCCGTTTGCCATACCTCTGTTAGTCGTGGTAAGCTTGGTACAAACTATGGTACCGGAGGCCAAATGACCCATCTGAAAAAACACCACGCAATCCAGTGGGAGGAGCACCGTCGTCGCATAAAAACTGGAACCATTGCTGTTGGTGGGGATAAACGAGTAGAAGGTCCGTTCACGGTGAAACAGGAAGAAGAAGAAGAGGGAGACATTCTCTGTGGTAGTGGTACACAAAGTAGCCCTGTCCCCAGCACTGCAGTGGTAATGCCCACATCCTCAGCAACATCTCAGTGGCAAAAGAGTAAGAGTCAGCCTGAGACACAAAGGAGTACTGCTTTTAAAAAAAGTGTGACGTTGAGCACAGGAAGGAATACCACGCAGCCTACTATTCTTAGAATGTTGAGGGGCAGTACGAACGCAACCACCCAATAGCACGTTTGTACAATGCGAAGCTGGCTAAAATGTTAGCACTGGACCTTCGCCCTTTTTCTTTTGTTGAAGGGGTGGGTTTTCTGGAATTTGTGACAACCATCTGCCCAAAATGGAAGGTTCCCAGCCGCTACTATTTCGCCAGAGTTGTTGTTCCAGCACTACATCACGACGTGCTGGAATTGCTTGGAAAAGCCTTAAAACAGAGTGCTGTTCAGAGTATCCACCTGACAAGAGACATGTGGACCAGGTGCCAAGCCACTGATTACATGTGCATCACTGCACACTGGGTGTCTTTTTCGGGTGATAAAGATAAGATATCTGGAGGTGTTGTTGACCCTGCTGAGATTTTTAAAGACACTCGCAAACATGCAACTGTAGCCATGTTTGCTATGGAGAAATCTCATACTGCTGCAAACATTTTGGATGAGTTTAACAGCAAGGTGTTTGAGTGGCTGCGACCAAGAGGGCTTAACATCGTTTTTGTTGCCACGGACAATGGCAGTAATGTAGTTAGGGCCATGAAAGATGGTGGCTATTTCAGGGTCCCGTGTTTGGCACACTGCATTAACATTGTTGTTCAAGACTTTCTGAAAAATGAAAGCAAAGTCAGCAACTTACTGACCACCTGCAGAAGAATCGGCACACATTTCAACCATACTTTTAAAGCCCGGAAGCAGCTGAGGGTCATTCAACGTGAGCATAAAATGCCAGTAAGAGCACTCATCCAGGAGGTGCCAACACGTTGGAACTCAACTTATTACATGCTTGAGCGTCTGTTTGAGCAGTACATACCACTCAATGCTTTTGTCATGAAAAGTTCAGGAGATCCTACTGTGAAAGGCATGACCGTTGAGATGGGCCAATGGGACCTCGTTAAATGCCTGACAGAGATGCTACTTCCTTTTGAGGTCTTCACACGTGAAGTCAGCAGGGAGGACTGTACTATGGGCCAAGCTATCCCATTGTTGCACATGCTAGCGCAAGAGCTGAAGGAGGTGTCAGAAATGTACGCAGGTGTGGATGACAAAGTAGACGCATATTATTTGGCGGACCCCTTAGCTGACAATACAAGGATTCAAAATAACATTGTGTCACATCGACATTACATTACTGCCTCAATTTTGGATCCACGTTACAAATTAGTACTGAGCAGTAATGAAGTAATTCCTTTTTCAGAAGTGGATGTTGCCAAGTACAAAACTTTGATAGCTGAGGAAGCCACTGACTTTGAAAACGAACGGATCTTAATTAGAGGCCCGCCACCCCAGGGCAGAAAAAGTACTACAGGGCACCCAGAGTCAAGTTCTCCTTCAGAGCCCGAGAGCAGTGTGTTTGCCTCCCAGCAGTCACCAACACTACCAGCAATAACATCAGCAACAGCACCAACAGGATCATCAGCCACATTTAAAAAAATGGCAGGTGATTGGTTTCTACGGAAAGGGTTTTGTACGTCCATTACTGATGCAAAGGCAAAAGAGGCCAAGCAAATCGGAGCACCCTTGAACATTGAGCGGATTTTTCCGGCCTATCTAGATGACATAACAGAGGTCTTCATGGAGCAAATCCCATTGGTGTATTGGTATGGGAAAAGAAGCCAATGGCCAGTGCTCAGCAGGCTGGCGATAAAGTATGTGGCTTGCCCTGTTGCAAGTGTCTCATCAGAGCGTGTTTTCAGTGCTGCTGGTGCCATTGTTACTGTGAAAAGAACCAGTCTCTCGCCCAAAAGCGTGGAGAGGTTAACCATGATCAAAATGAATCAGCACTTTATACCACCGGAGTACAAAATACATGAATCACAGCAGGAAGAGGAGAGCGACTTTGATGACATAAGTAGTGGGTTACATGACGTACTTTTGTCCGAACCACCAGAGTTTGAGGACAAGCTCCTCTTCCCTGACAACTAGGCTTTCAAATTGTTCTTTCTTCCTTTATTTGTGTGTGTATCTGTTTTTCTGGTTCAAATCTAATCACAACAAATCCATCAACACAGTCTCCTCTTTTTCTTTCCCTATTGGAGTTGTAGGTCTGTGCATAACTGTCCACTCCACTCCTCAGAGTCCTGCTCCATCTTCCTTACGCTCCCTAAATACATTTCAAGCAAACCAGACATTGGATGGAGATGGAGAATAGTACAATACATGGTGCCTCTAACAGTCCCTCCATAAGAAGTGAAACGTGACTACAGCTATATTCCATTTTGTTTCCAAGCCGAAATAAACTCATCACTGTCAGAAGGCTAGGCATCTGATCTGACAGCCAAAGAGAATAGCAAGACAGGTAATGATTATTATGAATGATGGCATGCATTGCATTGGATGCTTGCTGACTAAGAGTGAATGTGCATGAAGTCGAACTATACTAGTTTATCTACAAAGTAAAAGTGACTCAGGTGACAGTCAATGTTTCCGTGTTGTTTAATAACCACATTGTACTCCTACTACTGCAGGTGCCGGCCAATATCCGTTGCAATTTTGTAATATCGAATATACTATAAACTTAATCAGTCACTACAGACTGAGTTGGTGTTGGAGAACACGTACCACACGGTCATGATGCTGACCATACTATCTTTGCACACAGTCAGTCAGTTGGATCGGAGATAATTGATGGAATAACTGCGTTTCATGGACTGCCTTAAAAGGTAAACGGTTTCAACAAGAACCACAGCAGACCTAGGCTACATGTCCGTGTAGTGGTGTGGACTGGAGTAGAGTGTAGTGGAATGAGGGACAGTGGCGCATTGATTTAGTCACTTCATTTGGAAAATGCTAGGTTGCTGCAGTGCATATGCCTTTTGTCTGTCTCTGTCAAAGTTTAAGGTAAATGGGGGTAGGGTGCCTGGCCTGTGCCGTGGTTGGCCTGTTCTGTGCTGGCTCATATCCCGTTGTTGTTGTAGCTTAATGCTGTAGAGTAGACACTATGTATCCAAGCCGCCTCAGTTTGAAAGTGTTCTCTCAAGAGACTTATCTTCTCTTCTTGCACTTCACTGTAATTGAGTTTATTTTTTTTAATTCAGTTATTTTTCAATACCCCTTTTGTTTTTCCATCTACACTTACAGGCCGGCCTTTAACCTGTACTATAGTGGGAGAAACAGCTCACACTTACCTTACCAATCCGCATCAGGCAGGCAGTGGTACCCAAGATTGATGTGTGGAGTGTCCATGGAAGGGAGGACCAAGATGAATGACGAGAATGATGCAACTCCGCATTTGGACCAGGATAATACAGTAACTTTAGTATCATTCATCATTCGTCTTTAAATTTATTTGATTCCTTTTTTCTCTTCAATCATTACGACTGTGTATTGTGGTTTGTTTGGTAATTGATCCCTACAACTATTTTTTTCATTTCCTTTGCCAGCTTGAAAAATAAAAGTAAGCCCGGTACAGCATGTAATTTGGTTCGCTCTGAGAGCAGACAGGCAAGGCAAATTTCATATTAATAATTTCTGCCCTGTACAGTCTAATTGTGTAGTAGTAGTTAGTAAGTACAACTCATTATCATTAACCATCAAGTTCTCTTCATCATCATGCATGCATTTCCTTTTTCTCACTTTATTGATTTCTTTGATAATGGATCATGGTCGTCTACCAAGATTGTGTTTTACTTTTGTTGTGTCCATGCATACTGTCTGTTTTTCTTTGTCTAACCGTTCCCCAAACCTCCCTTCCCATCCATTCATCAATCCCTAACCCTCTTCCCCCGGGCTGTGTGATTTATATTGAGGTGTGATGTGACTACATTAAATGTACACCAACAATTGATCACACGCTTTCTAGGGCAGATGTGGTGAAAGCAACACTAATTGAATTTCAACTAAGGCAGGGCAAGGATCTTCTTCTGCTTGCCCACCCATGCTGTACTTTGCTTTGTTCTACTACTCCTCCCACAGTCTCTCTCAGTCAAGTGACTTTCTCTTTCTTTTTTCAAATGCTATTGCCAGTGTCTACTACTACCACTATAATAGTGGCATCTTCTCCATTCATTTGGGAAACCAACTATGCAGCCATCACTGTGCCGAATTTCATCATCATCAATCACAGGTAAGATACGTTTGGTGGGAGGTATAATGGACTAGGAGGAAAGACTGACAGTACTAGTATGACAATTAAAAATAACTCAGTGAGGGGTACCACATCTATCTGTTTGTGTGTTACAAAATTGGCAGATCTTTTAAATCAAACGCTGGCTGCGGGCATGCAGCAGCAAGGAAACAAAGTAACAAACCATGTGACGTAAATTGAATTTGTAAAACGATAACACACCACAAAACATTAACATCGTATGTTTAAGTAAATAATATATAGTTTAATATACCCTAACAAAAATAAATATCCCACTCTGACCTGACCCACCCCCCTCCCTAACCCCAACCAATGTCCAAAAGTCAAAGTCCAAAATTTCCGTAAAAAAGTTAAACCCCAATACCCAAAACCCATCCACCAACAAAAGGAATTAAAAAAGGGGCAAATTGAAAAGGTCCTAAAGTCGGCGGGCTTTCAGGTGTTTGTCCACAAGTATTTTGACACGCTCCTCTAGGTGCTCCTCCAAGCGAACCATCCGGCGGAGCATCTGGCGGCGAAATGCCCTGCAGTTACATACAGGGTGGGGGGCAGCAGTCCTAGATATCGAGGCACGGCGGCGGGTGGCTGCCGGACCACGGCGCCGTAAAACTGGAGTCAGGGCCTGACTGGGGCCCGGGGCATTGGAGGAGGCTGCAGCTGCAGCACCCTCCTCCACCTCCTCTGCCTGAGCCACCAACCGCCGATATTCCTCGCAAATGGCCTCCAGTTTACGGCGCCGGGCCCTGGCTGCCAACTCCTTCCTCGTAGGTTTTGGTTGGGAAGGAGTATCTATATCAAGAAAGAAAAAGAACATGTTGTAACCAATACTCTTAGCAAAACAGAAAAACAAAATTCATTCAACACATAGTGGCACAGTATCACTAGCAAGCACAGTACATAACTTTTGTGATTTTGTGGTAAGTATCTATACTCCTACTTACTCGGACTCTAACATTTGTGGGAGTTTCCGAGATTATACTAGCATTATGTACTCCAGTACACACCAGTCGTCTTGTTCTTATCTCTAGTTTAACGTAATTACATAACCTTGTTGTAGCCGGCAAGCAAGCTCAGTCAGCTAAGCTTGCACCCAAGAGAAACAGATATGAGTCACATGATGCAGACTCACGTTGGTTTTATTTACTACTACTGTCTGCAGGCTGGGAAGCTCATATTTTTGTATTACGGGTGGCACTGGCCATACTCTGTTACATGAGGCAAATGCTCAATTTCACTTTCACCCTGCCCTGGGTACTACAAAAAGGCTGATTATTTATCGGATCCAATGATCATTGCTTATATTATAGATGGTAATACGACATCAGGTCAGTAGCGGTCGGTGGTGGAAGTGCTGCCGGGCGGTGACGTGGGAAGGTGCAGGGTGGGGGTAGAAAACTATGGATTGCAGACAATCACAGGTAATTAAACAATACATATAACTAAATAAAACAAATTTTGTTGTACGCACTGCATCGCATTTGGCGGTGCAGTGCGCTCAATGAAAATAATTTTTTTTTATGTTGATTACCTGTATTTGGCCGTAATACATAGTTTACTTCCCACCCACCCTGCCCCTCCCCATGTCACCGCCCACCAGCACTCCCACCACCGACCGCTACTGCATAGGGTACTTTGCTTTCATTGATTGTGTAACCAACAAATAGGCCACCCTTTGCAGGCTGGCTGACACAATCGAAAATAAATTAACATAGGTAGGGAGTGGTCCTCGGAGTCGGAGGAAGGTGCTTCGGCTTGATAATGTGCTTGCAAACTACTGCGAGTCAACTGTATTCAGAAAATACTACTTATATTCCCCTCCGCTTTGCTACTCTGGCGCAGTTTATTTTACATTTTCTTCAAAGTAAGACTCTCCAGTGACAGTCTCCATCTATGCTGTCTATTGATGATAATACATCCAGGCATACATCCATTAAAGTAAATGTTTATCCTTCTTTTTTATATATCTCTTAACAAACCTTAGTTGGTTTCACCAACAACCACCCATGCGTCCGCTCCTTCCTTGCTTGCCTTGGCTTTGAGTTTGAACCAAACACCGCTGATTCTTGCTATCTAGTACTATCCACCCATACTGTGTCGCCCACCCAGGCAGGCATCCTCTTTCACCTTCCACCCATCCTTCAACAACCCATGCATCTGATCTGATTACTATCAGCCACCTATGCATGCTTCCAACATATCCTTCTCTGCCAGTCAGTCATATTATTTATCTCGCCCGTCCTTCCACCCTTCTTTCCCTCTTTGTTCAACACATCCATCAAGGCCATCTGATCTGAGTTTGTCTTCTCCATAAAACCTTCACAGCTGAGTTGGAGTCAGATAGAAGAGGCCATTGGTTACTCAACTCACGCTGCTAATGCTAAGTAAAGGGTGTCTTCTTCAACCGTTGTATAATGTTCACTACAAGTTAATAAGTCGCACAGTACAGTGAGTGAAGTAGTGAACACACTTCCATCTAGTAGTAATGTCAAGAAGTAATGAATATAACTTACCACTGACCGCCACTGCTGCTGGCTCCTCCCCTGTAGCTCCTGCAGGTGCCGCCTGTTCTCCCGCCCCCTCCGGAATGGCCGCATCGCCATCGCCGCTGGCCCCGCCGGCACTGGTGGTTGGTAGTATGCCTAGAAAAAACATTACACATTTTTAGATGCCTGGAAACCTCCCCCTATTTTATTAGTGTTCACTTGGAAGATTGAAGAAAAAGTTAATGCAACATACATCAGCACTAGAGTAGTACAGTCAGTAGACAGACACTAGTAGTGTTATATGGTTCCTAGGGTCATCTAGTCCTACTCTACTCTTTTGAAAGTTAGCCTGAGCAATGTGTAACCCTTTTAGATTCATCATGTCTACTACTCTTTTTGCGCATATTTAATTATACCTCGCAGCTTATTTACATGTGCAGTAGATGCCTTTGAGGCCACATGACGGTTGCGTACAAGTGAAGAGTTCGAAAAACAAGTCACTTTGTTATGGACTTTGGTTAGTCCGTATTGCTTAGCCCTCACATACATGTTACACTTTTTGCCATGACTGCGAAATGCTTGCATTATTTCAGTATACTATCTAACGCGCAGCGTTTTTCTCATATAATAGGCGTAAGATTCCCTTCTACAAACCAGAGATCTGCAGAGCTTATGATGCATGATGTAACCAGTATTTCTACGTTCTACGGTGAGGGGTCTTCCAGAATTCACACAGATCTTTAGTCTTGTTCTTGTTGTCCTGCACTTGTAAATGTTTACTGTTTTAATCTTATGCTTTTTGCTGTTGACAATGGCTGTAGTAAAATTTCATATAACGATGTACAGAGCTTGTTACTTGTTTCAAATAAACCTATTGAACTTACACATAGACTCTGTGGTATTTGGTGTGGTATGGTGGACTTACACAAGTGAGTGAGCAAAAGGGTGTTATTATGTTCTGGGTTGTCTGTCTCAGTCATCATCATTGAGTATCTTCTTCATGTGGGGGGTCGGGAGTGAGACCCTAATGTGAGACACTATATCTAGTCAGTCAGGGGATCGTGGGTTCTTCTGACTGAGGTGTGATGAGTAAGGTCCAACCTCCCATCACCAACATCCTATTTTGTTGTGCATAGTTCTGTATGTGGCTCTGCAGAATCACTACAACAGTAGTAGTATGCACAATCCGATCCAAAATACTAGTCAAATATCTGATTGGGCATTTTGTTTGTGGGAATTGTCAAAGCCTCAACATTAAGAAGACTAGAAGAGGACAACCCAAAGGACAGGATACAGTGGCTAGAGCTATTGGTCAATCTGAGTTTTATTATTCCAAAGAAAACCTTCAATAAAGTGTGGCCAACTGTGCAAGCTTAGCTTCAGACAGAATAATAGTAGTAGTAGTAGTACAGAGAGTCATAGCAGAGGCAGTTAGAAGGAGCTTAGTTAGAGGTAGGGATAAACAGAATTTGTAAACAGATAGTCAAGGTCACAGAAGCTTTTGTAAAAAATTGAATTAGAAAGTGGAACCATAATTTATAGTTCGGAAAAAAAGATGCAGTAAAAGTTAGGGAAATATAATTGTTAATATTAACCACTGGAGGACTTACTGGGGCCAGCAGCAGGAGCCTCGGTAGAGGAGCGGTCCTCTGGTTGTCCCGCCAACTCGGACCCCGTCTTCTTGCCCCTGGGTGGTGCTGATGATCATGTAAAATATAATGAAGAAAGAGACAAACATTAAGGAGTGGTGTGAAACAAATAAATCATTTGGAAAGATAAGTCAAAAAACATTTTAGGAAACAACAATTGCAATAAAATTTACCTATCTAATCAGATGTATCGAATACTGGGCTGGTTGCTGGATTCACGGATCGTCTACTTATTTATGAACACTCCAGTGTTCCATAATCATTCTGATTACAAATACTAACGAAGCCTAGTAAGTACCACCTGACCTAGACCACCTATTCCAGATGGGCCAATTGTTCACTGACTCTGCATTTCCATTTTTTTTAGCCATCAAATGCATAGATGAGATGGAGGTCACATGCATAAATTTGTGCATACATACAACAAATTGTGGGTTGGTTGCATCTGATCTTGTTCTGCTACTTACTGACCCTGCTAAGCCTATCACTCACTAAACAAACTACAAAAGGTTCTACGGAGGACTGGGGTAAGCAGCACTCAGTGACAGAGGAGGCGTCACACAGAACGCGTAAAATAATTATTAACTAATACTAACTAAACCTAGTATCCAATATCCATCCACCACTATTTCACAGGAGGACAATAGAAGGACTAGAGTCTCTCTAGCAATAGCATTACCTAACTTCAGTTCTCTAAAATAAACTCTTACATTAATCAGCACAAGCTAGCACAAAGTTGCAAACAAGTAAGAGTAGCACAGAGCACCTGGGTCCTACAATCACAGAAGATTTTGAAACGTAATTTACCAGCAACGCGTAGCACGCAGCAGTAATCTTGTTAGTCGTCAAAAATGTAATTTATACACAATAAGTTACTCACCAAGCCCAACGACCTCGACACCTAGCAGGTCCAACAGGTCCTGCTCCCGGTCCAGGATGTCAGAGCACTGGTGGGCCAGCTGATTATGGGTGCGCCGGACCCCTGAGCACCGACGGTTACGCTCCTGGTAGCGTACCCGGAGCCGGGCCTGCCACCTGCTGCCAAGGTCAAGGGGAGGTGGCGCTGAATGAAAAAAACAAGGGCGGCCACCTCCGCCTCACCAAAAAGTTGCCAGGCCTGCACCCCTGCAGGACGCTTTCTGCCGCAAGGCAGGCGGCTCTTGGGCGCAGGCCCCTTGCCCTTTGTGCTAGAGCTCGACGATGTGCCCTTGGCCATGGTTCTGGGGTGGGTGGGAGGCGGAAGATAAAAGTTAGAAGGGAAAAAAAAGCTAGGTGGAAGAAGTAAGAAAGAAGTAATAAAAGTAAAAAAAACACAGTAAAAGAAATAAAATGCAAAATATAAACTTAGGGAAAGAGAGAGATAAATGATAACTAAAAAAAAGTCAGAAAAAATGTTTTAAATACTAAGGATTACAAAGATTAAGGGAGGATAGAAAAGTAGGCCCAGAACCATAGCATAGAGTGAAAAACAAGACGGCCGCGCCCATTCTGGACTGCGTGGGTAAGTTTGCGCGATATTTCTCGCGAATATGCAATAATCACTGCAAACAAGTAAAATGTGCCCCCGAACACGACATGCGCATCGCGAAAACGCTACACGTGACCCGGAACAGGAAATAAGGCATCGCGAGCAGGCGGGACAATTGAAAAACAAGATGGCCGCGCCCATTGGCGACCGCTTGGGTAAGATTGCGAGATATTATCCCCCGTGCATGCAAACAGCTCTCCAAACACGCACAACGCGCTCCAGAACAAGAAAAAGGCATCGCGAACGGGCGCCCCAAGCAACTACGCACACTCGCGAATCTACGCGTAGCTTGTGTAGTGCAAGAACATCTTTGTGTAGCTTCGCAAAGCGCGACTACGCAAACTACGCCCAGGCTTACAAACAAGTGCCTTGGGAACCACTGACTGTGTCCCATCTGCGTCTGACCACATCATCACTACTCAGAACAGACAAATCCCAATGATGAACCATCAATTAACAGTAGTGTGTCATGCACCCACACATCTGGTAACCCATGGCAAGGTTGTGGGATGAACACAGTACCACTCAGCAAGCATCAACAACAGGAACATATCAAGGGAACACTGCCTGTTTATGAAAAGGGATGTTGACACACACACACATGCTCATGCAACACACACCATGGGCCCAGGCTATGTCACGGGACAACACATCCATGACATAGCCTGAGGGGACCCAACTCCTGTGTAAGTTCAGCTGTGCCACAGCACGTCCCACTCATGTCAGCAGAACACTTGGTCAGTCAGCCATCACTTACCACACAATGAAGGCTCTGGTCACAACAGCCTGAGTACGTGAGTTTCCCCTAAGTCATCTGCACATACTCAACACATATGTACAGCAAGTTGCACAGAGGACCCAGTTGCTCCTATACCAATGATGCCCACACCTGTAGGTCCAGTGGAGATGCGCACAAAGTCAGGGAAATAGACAAATTGGACAATAGGAAGCACATCATATGTGCATGGGTGCAAGCCACAGATGTGACCATGCAAATGATATGTTCACAGAGATGTCCACAAATTGTTGATCATGACACACCCAGTTAGTTGCAGAGGATGACATGGATACCAACCAGAATAGGATACATATCTCATGGACCACATGGAGTATCTCACATCATCACCTCTGTATTCAACATTGGAAACCAAGCATTACAGGTGCAAGGGCATGTTAAACATCATCAACCTAATGTACAGCTACATCAAGTTCACAAGGATAAAGAAAAAAGCCTTATTCAGCATATGAAAATGTAAACGTCCGTTCAAACAAAAGGCCAATGGCCAGTCCATCATCAAATTTCAAGGAGTGAACTTGAGTGACAACTGTTACACATTGCTTGCCTGCACTGGAAGGACAGGGGACATCACCTCGGAGTGGCATACATGGGGGCAGGCCAGGCACTGCAGGGACAGGATCAGGGCGCAGCAGAAGGAGGCAGTGAAGGGGTGGTGGATGCAGGAGAGTCACTTGCAACTGCAGTGAAGTTGACTGAAGTGGTGGGTACAGTCACAACTGTGGGGCACAAGTCAGATGGGGTGGGTGCCGGCACAACTTCAGTGGGCAGGTCAGATGGAGTGGATTGGGTCCCCACTGCAGTGCCCAAGTAAGAAGGGGTAGTCGTGGACTCAACTGCAGTGCCTAAATCCATGTGAGCGGAATGGGGTGCAGGTGAGGTCGGCAGGACAGAGGGGGGGACACGGTCCCCACATCAATGGCACTAACCGTCTGACAGGGTGTGGGGGACCAAGTGGTAGGGGGAAGGGCCTCAGCATTTTGGGGATGGTGTATCTGTGGGTGGGGGAACCCGGGGCAGGGTGTGGCGGGGGAACCTCTGGAAGGGTGGCCTGGGGATGGAGGATGGAGACTTTGCCTTGGAGCTGCGTGGTGGCAGTGGGGTCGTGCTCTTCTGGCTCCGGGGGGACTTGCGGGTGGAGGGCTCAGTCTGACTGCACCTAGGGGAGGGTGTCCGGGTGTGAGGGGCACTCCCCTCTGTGTGTGGGGACTTCCTCTTCCCCTTGTAATCTGGATCTGCTGGGTCGGTGGGGAAGAGGCCAAGGTCACAGAGGAAGAGCTTCTGTGGAGATGGGGTTGCAGGTGAGCCAAGGGAAGGGGGCTGGTAGGGAGAGGTTTTGGAAGACTGCCGAGTGGTTGTGGATGACTGTGTGTGTGTGTTCAAACCAGGCTCTGTGAGTGTGGTATTAGTCCCCTGCGCTTGCTTGTGTGCATGTCTAGCCCTTGGTTTAGGTTTTTGTGTGCTGCCCGTGTCTGTGGCTTTGTGAGAATGTGCAGGTGTGTGTGTGCTTGGGACAGGTAGCCTGCTAGGAATCATGGGTGGTGCAGGGGTAGGAGGGGTGCGGGACTGTTGGAGGAGGGACACTACTGCCGTCAGGGAGGAGGCCATGGACTGATTGGTCCTCTGTAGGGCAGACATGCCCGATGAAATGCCCTCCATGAACGACACCAGTTGTGCAACAGAGTGGTGTGTGCATGGAGGACACTCAGCATCGATGTCTGCCCTACATGGATCTGTCTAAGTATGTCCGCAGACTCCTCACTCAGGGCAGCAGGGGACACAGGGGCAGGGGGTGCGGTGCCTGGCACAAAGGAGACATGTTCCCAAACATGGGAGCCTCCACGGACCTCTGGGATGGGAGCCGATGGGAGGGTGGTGATGGTGGTGGTGGTGGTGGGAGCGGTGGCGGGGACAGCCTCACTAGCTGGGGTTTGGTGGCTGCTGACACCCGCCTCCACATGGGAGTCATCCTCAGAGCTGCTGTGGCCCTCGACTGGGTGGGATGGTGCTGACGACTCCTCGGTGTGGCTCCACTCACCCTCCGTGCCACTGGGTTCCCCCGACTCCTCTCCTTCTGTCCCTGTCAGGCTCTGTGGCTCCTCCTGGTCCGTGGAGCTGTCCCCTCCTGTGGATGTGGATGTGTCTGGATAGGAATAGGAAGAAAGAGATCAACATCAGTCACCTGCACTGACTGCACACACATCACATCACAGGGCAAGCCCTGGCATCATCAGCTGAACACTGCTCAAAGTGCCAACACTGTTCAGAATAAGCCAATTGCCATTCTCAACATCACCCATGGCACACATATCCCTCCTTGACTTGCACCCATATGTCTGTTGCATGTTGGATGCTAATACCCCAATGTCCTGACATGCACCACCCACACATCAGTTGGACATGCAAGTGAACATGTAGGAGTATGTCACTATACACACAGCACATCTCTTGCCACTGACTCAGCACAGGTGTCCGGATGAAGGGATGGGCAGAGACTCATTTCACATGCTTGTGATGCATGCCAGCAACACACACTATGATGTTCCCATGTCCTGATAGTCAATGCCACAATGGGGTGCATGGTGCACACTTGAACACAATACAGGATCACTCATAGCAAATTCAATGCCATGGCACTGGCATGCCTGGAAAGTCAGTCAACACTGTCTCCTGTCACAGGGGCAGGGCATCCAGACAACAACAGTATGCACTGTCTCACAATCATAGCTCAGGGGTAAAGCTAACTCTGCAGCTGACAAGTGTACTTGCCCATCCCCTGCAAACAACATATCCAAGACCCAGAAGACCCCACATCATGCAAATCAGACATATGAGTCTCTGCAAACACAACTCCATGTACATCAGCACATCACAGTCTGCCGTGCATGTAACCTAGCTGCCTGAAGTACACAGTTGAATACACCGTTGTGCGCTGCCAGATGATCACACACCTATATGTCACACAGGTCTTGTCTCTCACAGTCACATCTCAGATGTCCTGCTGACCCTCAAAATCATGGACACCCAGTTGTACGTAACAGGAAGCCACAGCATAATGACACAGAGGCAGACACCTGAAGGCACATGTCACGAAGCACAACCTGTAAGTTGATACACAGGAGTGGGATTACAGAGTGTTTCTAAATGCCCTTGAGGAGGCATGACTGCCCAGGTCTACGTGAAACAGTGTTTGGCCCTGGACAGTAGTCAGGTGGCTAAGTAAGTGTGACATACTTGATATACATACTCCTGAGGCCCCCAAATTGGAGTCCCCTGCTGCATGGGTTTGTTTGGAATACCCCAGCCACATGTGGCGAGTCAGACCAGCAATTGGAACACATATCAAGGGCACACACAGATCACATGTCAGAAAACAGGCATTGGGCAAACAATTGAACCACACATGAAACACACAACATAGTCACGGGAACAGATGCTGTCCGGTAGCTGAAGCATAGCTGACTGCAGGGATACAGTGCCCTAGTGACGCAAGCAACAGACTGTAGGGGCCACACCTGTGGAACAGATGAGTAGGGTGCATCACACAATTGAGGGACCTGAGTATTGGACTACAAGACCTACGTAATGTGGAAGTGTGACCAGGCCAAAAGACTGCAATTAGCATGTCAGACATAGTACACAAATTAGGCATGGACTTACCCTCTTCTTGCTCCTGTCTGGCCTTCAGCTGCCTATCCAGGCCCGGGAAGACCACCGCCAGGATCCGGAGCATGTGGGGGGTCAGAGTCCAGTGTCCACCCCTCCTGCGTGGAGGTGACAGCTTCAGCTGGACTCTAGCTATCCTCCGGGTCCAGCCCCAAAAATCCTGCCACCTCTTCTGGCAGTTGCGGATCCGGCGCTGGTACACAACCACCAAACGAACTGCCCGGGTGATGGTCAGTCATATCTCCTGCTTCTGGTGGGCATCAACCTGTGAGATGACAAAGTTAAAAGTACATTAACACACATGCCCCATATTTGTGCTGCACACATTTGGATATACATGTCATCATCACAAAGGGAAATGAGTTACACAGGTAGTGCAACCATAGGGAAGGACAAATCACCTGCATGTCTGACATGTTTACAATGCCTTGCACTAATGCACTTTAGCAGCAGAACACCTGTTCATTACATGTACCTACACACTTTGGGTGATAAAAGTAGTCAGTGAGAATGCTTGCCACTGGTGTACACACTGCTAGTACTGCTAGTCAGACAACATGCACAATTAGGAAGGCAGTGGACTGCACACTCACCTGCATCCCTGGTCTCCCATACAGCTTGCTGTACTGTGGAAGGAGCCCGTCCAGCAGGGCCTGGCTCTCTTCCTCAGTGAAGGCTGGGGCTCTCTCCAGAGTATGCGCCATAGCAGGAGCCAGAGGATGCAGAGACAGCAGCAGTGGTAGCAGGGATATGGTCCAGGAGCATGTAGTGCAGGCAAGTGAGCTCCCTGGGGGCCAGCCAGCCTTATATCTGTGCTGCAGAGGCAGAATCTGTGCCATGTGTCCCAAGTGATAGGTCCAACAAGGTTGCATTCTATGAATCTGGCCATGGAAATGTACGACTCGTACACACCTTCTGCATCGTTCAAATCTTCACCTTCATGAAACACTAGTAATTGCAACATTGTTGTAGGCATCCAACTGAATTTCCAGCGCACAACTTATACAAGTTTTTAATCCGCATCCGTCTCCATGACAGTCCAGAGCCAATGGGTGCGTCTGGCTTGGTCAACTGACTGTACAACGCGTATTTTGAATATACACATGCACCCGTCTCCATACGATTCAATGGCCAAGGCGTACAGCTGTCTCGGACCATGCCTGCCCGATGCGTATGCATGATAGTCACCCGCGTCGGACCTCATTGCAGTCAATGGCAAAGCGTACGCATGGCTTGGTCATGAACCGTGCAATGCGTACGCATTGTCACTCGCGTCGGACCTTATTGCAGTCAATGGCAAAGCGTACGCACAGCTCGGTCATGATCTGTGCAATGCGTACGCATTGTCACCCGCGTCGGACCTCATTGGTGTGACTATTCGACAGATTCAACACACAATTACTTGCCAGGGACACCTGTGCACATCTACCACACTTCAGCATTGTCCACACAGCGTCCCATGGTATGTAAGGCTGCATTCCCTGGGTGTTGGGGGGGGCACATTTGGTTTGTTGGGTGGCACTTTTGTTCAGCCACTCCCAGGCTGTGCACGTGTACATGGGGGCAGAATCCTTTGTGTGTTGTGCACATTACCAGTGTGATGTGCAAATGTACAGTAATGGGTATGAGTCATGGACACAGTTTCATGTTGGATATGTTTAGGACATGTCACATACACCCTGAGTCCTGGGTGTGATGGCATGTATGTCACAGTGAGACCTGTAGCCACAATTCTGATGTGCACCCACAGTCTTTGTGCATGTTGTGTCTCAGATGTGTCTGATTAAATGTGCCCAATGGGAGACAGTCTCCACATCCATGTGGTATATGCATCAACCTTGATGGTGTGTGTGTGTGTCTAAGAGACGTACATGTAGGGCCTGCAGGGACAACAGTGGCCACTGCCTGTGGGACTCACGCTTGCCTTGTGGTGTGTACGTGATATGCAATGTCCATGCCAGTGTCGATGTGGCAATACAGGGACCCTGGGTTTCTGCATGGCAAAGATCTGTGATGCCTGGGAGACATCAGGCCTCCCTTGTCACTGTGGTGTGTGTTAGTAACGTCACAGCAGCATAGGTCGGGTGACACACCCAGATGATTGGCCATTGCACTACATGGGACTCATGTGGACATGCGGAATTGAGATGTGAGGTGATGGTCATGTAGGTGACATATGTGTCCATGCCCCAACAGCACACACCCCAGTACATTGTGTAATGTCATGATCTATCATGTGATATTGAGCCTGGTCGTGGCCACATGGGTGGAGGAACCGACAATCTTCCTTTGTTCATCTCTGTTCTGCAGGGCACCAGCTGTCCATCGACCGTTCCGAGACCTTGCTACTATGCAGGAACGCGACTGCATCTGACGGTACCGCTTCACCAGGCCACTGATTGAGGAGTTGGCGGAGCAGTTGGCGCCACATCTGCTACCTGGCCGGGCATACCCTACAGCACTGACCCCAGAGGTGAAGGTGATGGCAGACCTGCACTTCTTTGCTACTGGTACCTTCCAGTACACTGTGGCTACAGCAGGTGGGATGTTGCAAACTATGTTTAGTCGTGTGCTACGCGATGTCTTGGAGGGATATTGCATTTCCTTGATCTGTACATCAAGGTCCCTAGCCCAGCTGAACTCCCTGAAATAAAGGATGCCTTTTATACACTGGGTAGGATGCCGAACGTCATCGGATCTATTGATGGGACACATGTGGCCCTGATACCACCACAGGCACATGAGCAGGCATACCGTAACAGGAAACATTTCCACTTGATCAATGCTCTGGTGGTACGTCTTGCAGACATGTGTATCACACATGTGTGTGCACGGTTCCCTGGTTCTGCGCACAATGCTTACATAATGAGGAGTAGTCGCATTGCAACGCTGATATCACAGATGCCAGCTCAGCATGCCTGGCTTGTCGGTGTGTACTGACTGTTTATCATTGTGTGTGTTTGTGAATGTTGTATTCCGCACTCCTACAAAACCCAGCTACTTGTTCATTTTTGTGTGTGTAGGTGACTCCGGATTAGGCCTGGGCGAAAATTCCGTTCCGCTCACGGAAATTGCGATTATTTGGCATTTTCACGTTCCGCGGAAAGCGCAAAAATATCAAAATTTCCGCATTCCGCAGCTTAGCGATAATTTGTTTCTTGCTCGTGCTGTAAAAAAATATATTCTCGCGTGCGTGCGATCGCCTTACCTGGATCCCCGCGTTCGCTGACAAGTTTTCCCGACCCGGTCGCGTTCTCCACAAGATGTTGGATGTTGATACCCATTTTGCGCTCTCTCGCGACAGTTCGCGCCCGCATTAACGTCATTTGTCGCGCGAACACGTAATTTGTTGCGCGATCACGTCTTTCTTCTCGCGATCATGCACCGCAAGAGAATGAGAAGATTGAGATCTCGAACACGTCATTCTCCACCGCGAGCCAGAGAGTGAGGACGCGGGCACGTCTAATCGAACACGAAAAGGAGAAAGAGACCCCGAACACGTCATATCCAACGCGACAGGGAGCGAGAGAACGCGGTCAAGTCATTTTTGACACGCAATCGACATCCGGCGAAAGTAATGTGAAGCTCTAGAAAGCGAACATGTGAAATTTTCAATTTGGAGAAGAATATCAGCTCTAGCAGCATGAAACCATCTGCAAAAGATGATTTTGGATGAAAACAACTCCTCAGATTGACATTTGGCTGTCCTTTTATGTGCAAGGAGCCCTTTTTTAAAAAGGTGGGGAGAGGGAGGAAGTGACACAAAATCTCCAACTTCCTGTTCCTCTCCAGCAGACTCCTCCCAGTGCTTTGTCCATCTCCTGCTCATTCTACCTTTGGATTTTGAGCTCTTTTTGTCTGCTGCATCATTGCAATTGGATTTGAGGATTTTTGGATTTGGATATTTTACAAGTAAGTGGTTGTTGTGTCTGTTTGATTGGGGACATTGCAGTTCTTGTAACTACAATTTATTTTTGGTAACTATCATTATTCCTTTTTTTTAAAAATGTTGTGGGTAGTACTAGTTAGTAGTAGGCCCGAGCAGCATGGGCATGGCCTATGGGTGTGTGTGTGCATGATGAAGCAACTGTTCCTTTAGTGTTTTTTGAATTTATATTATTTTTTCAAGGATCATTCAAGGGCATGGATGGCATTGGATTGAGTTGGGGAAGTGTGTTTTGGGGGTGGCCTTTGTGATGTTGTTGGGCCTGGCCATGTGGCTGGTGGCCATTTTGAAGCCTAGACCTGCAAGCTTGCCTGGCCTTGTCTGCCAACAGGCCTGCTTTTTCATCCACTAGGATCAGAGCAGGGAGCCACAGCTTTATTAATCAAGTGTTTTCTGTGTGGTCTGTTGAATTTAGACATCATTTAGGGCATGGATGGCATTGGATTGAGTTGGGGAATTGTATTTTTTGGAGGTGGCCTTTGTGATGTTGTTGGGCCTGGCCATGTGGCTGGTGGCCATTTTGAAGCCTAGGCCTGCAAGCTTGCCTGGCCTTGTCTGCCAACAGGCCTACTTTTTCATCCACTAGGACCAGAGCAGGTAGCCACAGCTTTATTAATCAAGCATTTTCTGTGTGGTCTGTTGAATTTAGACATCATTAAGGGCATGGATGGCATTGGATTGAGTTGGGGAATTGTATTTTTTGGAGGTGGCCTTTGTGATGTTGTTGGGCCTGGCCATGTGGCTGGTGGCCATTTTGAAGCCTAGGCCTGCAAGCTTGCCTGGCCTTGTCTGCCAACAGGCCTACTTTTTCATCCACTAGGATCAGAGCAGGTAGCCACAGCTTTATTAATCAAGTGTTTTCTGTGTGGTCTGTTGAATTTAGACATCATTTAGGGCATGGATGGCATTGGATTGAGTTGGGGAAGTGTGTTTTTTGGGGGTGGCCTTTGTGATGTTGTTGGGCCTGGCCATGTGGCTGGTGGCCATTTTGAAGCCTAGGCCTGCAAGCTTGCCTGGCCTTGTCTGCCAACAGCCTGCTTTTTCATCCACTGGGATCAGAGCAGGTAGCCACAGCTTTATTAATCAAGTGTTTTCTGTGTGGTCTGTTGAATTTAGACATCATTTAGGGCATGGATGGCATTGGATTGAGTTGGGGAAGTGTGTTTTTTGGGGGTGGCCTTTTTGATGTTGTTGGGCCTGGCCATGTTGCTGGTGACCATTTTGAAGCCTAGGCCTGTAAGCTTGCCTGGCCTTGTCTGCCTACAGGCCTGCTTTTTCATCCACTAGGATCAGAGCAGGTAGCCACAGCTTTATTAATCAAGTTTTTTCTGTGTGGTCTGTTGAATTTAGACATCATTTAGGGCACGGATGGCATTGGATTGAGTTGGGGAAGTGTGTTTTTTGGGGGTGGCCTTTCTGATGTTGGTTGTCTGAAAGACATGCTTTTGCTGTAAGTGTCTGGTGTGTTGGTGTGCAATGCATGCACCCTGCAGACCTTTTTGGGGCCTGTGAATGTTCGTATTTTCATTTTGCATTAAAAAGGCAGAGCAGTGTGCTTAAGCATGCAGCCTTTACCTGGCTTTTATAGGCCTTTTGTCAGCTCCTGGTGTTTCCCAGGCCCCCTGCTTGTTTGTGTTTTGTGAGTGTCCATGTGGCTGGTGGCCCTATTTAGTGTTTGGACTGGGAGTTATTATTGTCCTGCTTTTGCCATAGGCCTGCATGGTTTTCCTATTGGCTATTTGGCTTACTGCTTCCATCCATCCACTCCCTTTGCCGGCAGCAGCTCCATGGATGCGGAGATGCTCAAAAAATTTAATGGCAAATAGGGTCCACCCCACTTCCATTACATTGTTATTTTGGTGGTTATTATTAACTTTCCTATCCTTCCTGAGAGTGTAGTGTGTGACTGTACACAGTAGTATAACATAGCCCTTGTTTAAAAAAAGTCGTAAATGGCTAGACTATATTTTTTTGTTTGCACTAGTACAGTACTAAGTAACTGAATCACAACAAGAAATGCAACATTTCACTGATGTTCTTCTCCTGGCTACCCGTTGTACTGCCAGCCAGACAGAAGTCCTGCTGCGCATCACGTCCACGTGTGACCAGAGCTTGTTGTGCATCTGCATCCTGCCTGACATCTGAAGAAGATGGCCCCAAAGAAAGTTACCAGGTCCAGTACCAAGAAAGTTGCCGGTGAGAAGAAACAGAAAAAGGAAGTGCCATTAACCACGACTGCTGGTGTGCCGGCCAATGTTTTTTTTGGCACCAAAAAAGTTACGCCTGCAACAGCGTTGTCCGGCAACCAAGCTTGGAGCAGCACAGTGGTCCAACCACACCAACCTAGGCCCAAGGGCTTTAGTGTCGCAGAGGTAGCCAGTCTACTAACGAGCTGCGATGTTGAAGAAATGTCATTACCGCAAAGTAGTACACAATCAAGTTCAACGCAGGCGCAATCTCAGCAGATAAGTGTGCAGCCGAAACAAGAACAGCAGCAGCCGCAACAAGAACAGCAGCAGCCACAACAAGAACAGCAGCAGCCGCAACAAGAACAGCAGCAGCCGCAACAAGAACAGCAGCAGCCGCAACAAGAACAGCAGTGGCCGCAACAAGAACAGCAGCGGCCACAACAAGAACAGCAGCGGCCGCAACAAGAACAGAAGCGGCCGCAACAAGAACAGCAGCGGCCGCAACAAGAACAGCAGTGGCCGCAACAGCCCACCATAGTAGTTGTTGCTCCTGACGTAGGGGCATTTCAGGAAATCGAGCTTCCTGCAGACAAAGTGGAGCAAAGTCAAACCACTGTTTCAGAAGATCTATTGTCTTCCAGAGCACCAGCAAGGAAAGGGAGGCTTAGTCCATCATCTTCTTCTTCAAGCCCCGCTTCTGATGATCGTGATGACACTTGGGTCCCACCAGCTCGGTCTGAGAGTGATATACGCCACAAGACAATGCTTCTGAAAAGGAATGTCCCAGAAAAACTTAGAGTTATGGAGGTAGATGTAGAAGAGGGGGGTGATGATGATGTTGATGAAGACAAGCCAGTCATCACGCACATTACTCCCACCCCAAAGGGATTGGAGACCAACATTCTCACCCTATCCAGAAAGGCTGCTACTGAGCGGGATGTAGCACGGATATCACCAACGCAGCTTACACCACCACTGCCTCCAGCTGCCATATTTTCCAAGGCCCGGCAGGGACCTACATCCAGCTCAACCATCTCAGTAGGTAGTGGTAGTAAAAGTCACAGTCTAGGTGCACAGGGTCACATTTCAAGCACACCCTCCAGTTCATCTGGTATTGAAAGTGGCACATCCAGCACTGCCAGAAAGTTCTCCTCCCCAGTTTGGAACTTTTTTCCTGTTATCACCAAGGAGGAGAACGTTGCTATAAGCTTAATTTCTCGGCAAGGTGTTCGGCGTGGTAAGCTTGGTACAAACTATGGTACCGGAGGACAAGCAAGTCATCTCAGAATACACCACACTATCATGTGGGAGAATCACTTACTTCAGTTAAAAGAAAGTAGAAAAACTCAATCCATTGAAGTTGGTCAGGAAGAATCAGGGAGCGATATTATTGCGGTGGAAGGTGAAGAAGAGGTAGGCATTTCTAGCCCTGTCCCCAGTAGTGCAGTGGTACCGCCCACATCCTCCTCAATAACATCAGAGTGGCACCGCAGTAAGAGCCATACTCTGAGTCAGGCTGAGACACCAAGGCGACCGAGTACCGCAATGAGACAATCTGTGTCGTTGAGCCTAAGTGGGTTAGCACAACAAAGGAAAGTAATTCAGCCTACCATTGAGAGCATGTTTAGGTTGGAGGGGCATTTCCAACGCAACCACCCAACGGCACGGTTGTACAATGCGAAGCTGGCTAAAATGTTAGCCCTGGACCTTCTTCCTTTTTCATTTGTGGAAGGGGTGGGTTTCCTTGAATTGGTGTCTGCCATCTGCCCTAAATGGAAGGTTCCCAGCCGGTCCTATTTCGCAAGAATTGCTGTTCCGGCACTACATCATGATGTGCTGGAATTGGTTGGACAAGCTTTGCAGCAGAGTGCTGTTCACAATATCCACCTGACAACGACATGTGGACCAGTTGCCAAGCCACAGATTACATGTGCATCACTGCACACTGGATCTCTTTTGTGGGGGTTAGAGATAAGCTATCTGCACGAGGTGCTGTTGACACAGCTGCAATTTTTGAAGGTACTCGGAAACATGCAACTGTAGCCATGTTCGCCATGGAGAAATCTCATACGGCTGAAAACATTTTACACGAGTTTCGCAGCAAGTTTTTGAAATGGTTGCGGCCAAGAGGGCTTGGTATTGGTTTTGTTGCCACAGACAATAGCAGTAATGTACTTAAGGCCATGGAACTTGGTTCCTATTTCAGGGTTCCATGTTTGGCGCACTGCATAAACATTATAGTTCAAGACTTTCTGAAAAAAGAACCCTGTCAGCAATTTACTGGCCATCTGCCGAAGAATATGCACTCATTTCAGCCATTCTTTTAAAGCTCGGAAGCAGCTGAGGATCATCCAACGTGAACATAGGATGCCAGTCAAGGCACTCATCCAGGAGGTGGCAACACGATGGAACTCAACGTATTCATGCTTGATCGTCTGTATGAGCAGTACAGGTCACTCCATAAATATGTCTGGAACAGAAGAGGGGATGCTACTGTTAAAGGCATGAACCTTGACATGGAGCAATGGAGCCTAATTAAATGCCTGACTGAGATGCTGTGTCCTTTTGAGGTCTTCACACGTGAAGTCAGCAAGGAGGACTGTACAATGGGCCAAGCTATCCCATTATTGCAAATGCTAGAGGATCAACTGAATAATGTGTCTGAATCATACAAAGAGGAGGAGGACAAAAGGCAAGCCCATGACTTGGTGGACAGCTTATCCCGGCGCTTAGCTGAAAATGTAAGGATACAAAATAAAATGTTGTCACAAGAGCATTACATTTGTGCCACAATTCTGGATCCACGTGCAAAATTTGGACTGAAGACATTCTTTGCTTTTTCCGAGATTGATGTTGCCAGCTACAAAAGTTGTATAGCTGAAGCAGCCAGTAAGTTGGAAAACGAACGGCTGCTAATTAAAAGCCCGCAAGATCAACCCACAAGGACGGAAGCAGGCCATGCAGGATCAAGTGCAACTTCGTCGGCTGAGGGCAGTGCGTTTGGATCACAAGACTCACCATCACTATCGACCACAGCAACAATAGCTGGATCAGTAGGCGGAGTACAATCATTACACGATTGGTATGTAAAGTTAGGCATTAATAAGCACAGTGCAGATGCACAGAGAAAACAGCCCAAAACCTTACCAGCAGCAACCCTGAACATTGAGCGGATGGTCCAGGCCTATCTGGACGACCCAACAGAGGTGTACATTGATCAAAACCCATTGCAGTATTGGTATAGGAAAAGGTCTGAAGGCCACAGCTCAGCAGGCTGGCGATAAGCTATCTGGCTTGCCCTGTCGCAAGTGTCTCTTCCGAACGTGTTTTCAGTGCTGCTGGTTCCCTTGTAACATTGAGAAGGAGCAGTCTCTCGCCCAAAAACGTGGAGAGGTTAACAATCATCAAAACGAATCAGCACTTCATACCACCGAATTACACAATACGTGAAGCAATGGAGGATGATGAGGACAGCGGCTCAGGTGACGGAAGTATTGTGTCACATGATTACCTACTACTGACTGAACCCCCAGAGGTTGAGGACGAGCTATATTTCCCTGACAATTAGGCTTGCACTTACTGTCTTCCTCCCTTTTTTCCCCCTTTGTTTGTGAGTCTGTCGTTCCGGTTACAAACTTGTGAATCACAACAAATCCATTACCACCGTCTTCTACTCTTCTATTTTAATATACAAGTTTCGGGTGTCTGCAATTTGACAGTACAGTACTCCGAATCCAGCTCCTCCGCTCCATCATACTGAATCTCCCGCCCAAATCCATTGCCCTCATGAATGATGATTGGATGATGGTAACAATAGTAGAAGAACAAACTTTCCTAGTCCTGCTAAAAGAAGTGGAGCATGAATCAGATGACTACTATAGCTCTCCTTTCAGAGCCGAGAGAGACTGCCCATTAACTGAAAATAAGATGGAACAGGTAATGATTGATGCCATGCATTGGACGCATGGTCGCAGACTGAATGATTTTGTTGTGTTTGTTGTGCATGAAGTTATGTAATTGTGCACTGCCACTAATCATCTTTCTACAGAACACACTAAACTTAACTCAAGGTAAATTACATTTTCCCCTTCTTGAAAATATTAAATTTGTACTTCTCCTCCAGCTAGGTGATACATTGCTTTTAATTCAATACAGGAAGGGTACTCACTCAATCTGCGCAATGAGTATGATTGACAAAACAGCACCGTCCATCATGATGATGGCGAAATAGACGGCCCGTTAACTTAAGATGAGAAGGAACAGGTAATGACAATTAATGGCATGCATTGGACACCTGACTCTGAGCGATTGGTCTTTGTGTTTTCGTTGTTTGTTTGTTATGCACAAAGTGAAGTCAAAGTGTACTAGTAATCTATCTTTCTGTACACACTAAAGAATGACTCAAGTCAGTAATATTTCTACTCTTGTTGTGTAATAAAATTTTTACTTATACTGCAGGCCGATCTTCACAGTCAGTCAGTAAAAGTATCGGAGATGATGATGAAGTCAGGAGGATGTTTCTTGAGTGGCATAAAACGTAAAAGCCTAAAGGTAAACACGTCAACAACAACCACAGCAGACCCAAATGTCTGTGTAGAAGTGGAATAGAGTGTAGCGGTGGGATGTCTGCGGTGCATTGATTTTACTAACTTAAACTGTAAAATGCTATGTTTGGAATGGATAATGTGCTTTGCCTTTATCCAACTCTTTAAAAAAAAAAAGTACTCTAAAGTCTTAACGTAGGATGTGCTTCTGCTAAGCACTATGGGCCTGCTCTCTCCTGTTATTGTTGAAGGTCAATGCTGGAAACAGACTAGAGTAAACTGAGATGATGCATACATGCCACCTCGGAAAGTGTTCTTGTTGCACTACACCCTAAGGTGTGCATTTGTTTTAACTTTCTTTCTCAATATCCCCTTTGGTTTTACATCTACAATTACAGGCCGGGCCTTGCCCTATACTTTGGAAAACATTACAATGCACACTTACCTTACCAATAAATTAACATTTTTTTCCAGCCGGGCAGTGGCGAGTGGCGACTCAAAGCGACACACCCAAGATTGATGGACGAGAGGAGCAAGAGCAATGCCGAGATGCAAATCCAGTCCACATTTTTTACCAGGATAACACAGTAACAGTATCCACTTAAATCTTCTTTTAAATAATTTGATTAATATTTTGTATGCAATCTTTACAACAGTGTGTTCTTGGAGTTGTTGTTATCATCATTAGGTTTGCTCTGTGTTTACGATTCGTCCCTGCCAATATTTAAAATTTCTATTTGCTATCTGTAAAAGTATTAAGGCCGGAACAACAGAACAAGAACTAGAAGTGTATGTAATCCGGGTCTCTCATCATCATGCATGCATTTCCTTTTCCTCCCTTAACATATGGATTTGGTAGTCTTCAATGATTGTCGTTTGTTTGTCCATGCATACTGTTTTTCTATGTCAAACCTTTCCCAAAAACCCCCTTCCCATCCATTCAACAAACCCTAACCCTCTTCCCCCGGGCTGTGTGACTTATTGTCGAGGTGTGACTAAATTAAATGTACACCAATACTTAATCACACACTTGCTGGGGCGGATGTGGTGAAAGCAACAGTACTTCAATTTCAAGGCAGAGCGATGATCTTCTTCTGCTTGCCCACCCATGAGTAGGATATTTCAGAGGTTATTTTATTTAACAAAGGAACATGTACCTCAGCATGAATTGCCGGCATTGATTGGATTTGTTTGTTGTCATTCCTCATATACAGCACTAACTGTTAGGCTGTAGGCCTAGTCAAGTGTCTCGACACAACTATAGTTTGTAACTCTGTCTAGTAGGCTATCCCAACCACCATTATGTTTTTTTGTCAAATATTTGAGCATATTATTGTTGCTCGGTAAGTTCTGTACTGTACTTCATTCTACTACTCCTCTAACAGTCTCTCAAAGGCGATTGACTGTCTCCTTTTCTTTTTTTGCAAATGCTGCCGCCCTGCCAGTGTCTACTACTACTACTATGCTACCACCACCACCACCCCAATCATGGCATGTATGAAAAAGGAAACCATCTTCACCATGCAGCCAGTGCTGTGCCACAGTTGGACATAAACATCAAGCACTGGTAAGAGAGAAGTTTGGGGGAGGCAGAATTAATAATGGACATGTTGTCAATGATTTCATTTTCACACACCAGTCCAAAGAATGCATAGACTAGAGGACAGACTGAAAGTACTAGAAGGACAAGTCAATGAGTGAGGTGTGTCGCATCTATCTGTTTGTGTCTTATACAGTCAGCCAATTATTTAAATCAAACACAGGCTATGGGCGGCCATGCACCAGCAAGGAAACAGTGTGATGTAAAACAGTTACCCCACCTACAAAACATTAACAACATTGCATGTAACATAGAAAAATATATTTAATTTACCCTAACAAAAATAAACTAAACCCACAAAAGCTGACCCACCCCCCTCCCTAACCCGAACCAATGTCCATAGGAGAAAAAAGTCCGTAACGCCCAAACAAGTTCCCAAAAAACAAAAATTAAAAAAGGGGCAGAACAGAATGACAGGGACTAAGTGGTGGGGCGGGACTCAAGGAAGACATGCATCTAGCCCTCTAAACGGGCGACACAGCATCTAAGTGCGCGGCAGTTGCAGCCACAGTGGGGGGGCACCGGAGATGGCCCTACGGTGGCAGCGGGCAGCCACCAGACGGTGGCGCCGTACCGCTGGAGGGCGGTGGCTGGGGCCCGGGGCACTGGAGGAGGCTTGAACAATTGCTGCCGCAGTCTCCTCCTCCTCCTCGGCTAAGACCACCAGCCGCCGGTATTCCCGCTGGATTGCCTCCAGCTTCCGGCGCCGTGCATTGGCGGCCAACTCCTTGCGATTTTGTTTCGGAGTAGCTGTGTATCAAAAAGAAAAAAACAAGACAATTGTAAAATATACTCTTAGAAAAACAGTAAGACAAGTTAATTATTTATACACATAGTGGCATGGTAGAGTAGCACTATAAAGCACAGTAGTACATAACATTTTAAATCTCGCCCGTCCTTCTTCCTTCCACCCGTCTTTCACTTTTTAGTTGAACAGTGCACCAGGTGCTCTTCTCCATAAAACTTTCAAAGCGGAGTTGAAATCAGATAGATGAGGCCATTGGTTACTCAATACTCCCGCTCCTATGCCAATTAATGGGAATTCTAGTCTTCTAGTTCACTCTTCAAGAGTCCCCAACAACTCATACTTACTTACGACATCAGATAGCGTGCGGACTCTGTCCGCCCGCCATCCTCACGTTAAAAAGGGTGGGGGTCCCGTGGGGACAATTAATTAGGATGATGCACAAGGGACAGTGGCGGGCGCATCCTGTTTTTTTTACATTCTGGTTGGCGTTGCCGAAAGCAATGCTAAAAATACATGTTGTGCTGCTTTTCCAAGCACAACATGATGGGCCCCGCACAGAGCCTGTCACGTTTTGTTTTGAAAGGTGGGGGGGTACCATAGCATAGGTAGGTACCCTCCATGGGGGCCCCCAAGCATACTCTGCAATGTCTGCATGCCTTTCCGTGGCGGACGGCAATGCCGCCACGCAAAGGCATTCCAAAATGCAGATTATATGGCTGGCGGTGTGTTCAGAGAGACACCACCGCCATATTGAACCCTTTTCCGCCTGGTCGACATGTGGGGGATCTGAATATTTTCTACAGGGATGGCGGGAGGTTTGCCCCTGCGGTGTCGGCAGTGAATTCCAGCCGGCCCGGCGGGGGCAATACGCCCACCATCCTAATGGGGCCCTAAGTCACAACTGTACAGTATATTCTTTTCACGTGCTCCCTGCTGACGAGAGGCAATTACCTCGAAACACGTGTCCAGGGATGGCATTATTTCACATACTCGTGGCATAGGCGTACTCACCGCTGCCACTACATTATCCAGAATTCTTTGGGGCTATTTGCTAGTATGACGAGCAGTGTCGCGACCCACTACGTAAACTATTTAAAGCTCTTTCGAGCGACTTTGGGCTGACGAGCCTGGTGTCTGCACCTGCGCGCCTTGAAAGGTACTTTACCTATATATTTTGGCAGTCTACTTGGCACCCCGCATACCTACCTGCTCCCTGCTGACGAGAGGCAATTACCTCGAAACACGTGTCCAGGGATGGCATTATTTCACATACTCGTGGCATAGGCGTACTCACCGCTGCCACTACATTATCCAGAATTCTTTGGGGCTATTTGCTAGTATGACGAGCAGTGTCGCGACCCACTACGTAAACTATTTAAAGCTCTTTCGAGCGACTTTGGGCTGACGAGCCTGGTGTCTGCACCTGCGCGCCTTGAAAGGTACTTTACCTATATTTTGGCAGTCTACTTGGCACCCCGCATACCTACCTGCTCCCTGCTGACGAGAGGCAATTACCTCGAAACACGTGTCCAGGGATGGCATTATTTCACATACTCGTGGCATAGGCGTACTCACCGCTGCCACTACATTATCCAGAATTCTTTGGGGCTATTTGCTAGTATGACGAGCAGTGTCGCGACCCACTACGTAAACTATTTAAAGCTCTTTCGAGCGACTTTGGGCTGACGAGCCTGGTGTCTGCACCTGCGCGCCTTGAAAGGTACTTTACCTATATATTTTGGCAGTCTACTTGGCACCCCGCATACCTACCTGCTCCCTGCTGACGAGAGGCAATTACCTCGAAACACGTGTCCAGGGATGGCATTATTTCACATACTCGTGGCATAGGCGTACTCACCGCTGCCACTACATTATCCAGAATTCTTTGGGGCTATTTGCTAGTATGACGAGCAGTGTCGCGACCCACTACGTAAACTATTTAAAGCTCTTTCGAGCGACTTTGGGCTGACGAGCCTGGTGTCTGCACCTGCGCGCCTTGAAAGGTACTTTACCTATATATTTTGGCAGTCTACTTGGCACCCCGCATACCTACCTGCTCCCTGCTGACGAGAGGCAATTACCTCGAAACACGTGTCCAGGGATGGCATTATTTCACATACTCGTGGCATAGGCGTACTCACCGCTGCCACTACATTATCCAGAATTCTTTGGGGCTATTTGCTAGTATGACGAGCAGTGTCGCGACCCACTACGTAAACTATTTAAAGCTCTTTCGAGCGACTTTGGGCTGACGAGCCTGGTGTCTGCACCTGCGCGCCTTGAAAGGTACTTTACCTGTATATTTTGGCAGTCTACTTGGCACCCCGCATACCTACCTGCTCCCTGCTGACGAGAGGCAATTACCTCGAAACACGTGTCCAGGGATGGCATTATTTCACATACTCGTGGCATAGGCGTACTCACCGCTGCCACTACATTATCCAGAATTCTTTGGGGCTATTTGCTAGTATGACGAGCAGTGTCGCGACCCACTACGTAAACTATTTAAAGCTCTTTCGAGCGACTTTGGGCTGACGAGCCTGGTGTCTGCACCTGCGCGCCTTGAAAGGTACTTTACCTATATATTTTGGCAGTCTACTTGGCACCCCGCATACCTACCTGCTCCCTGCTGACGAGAGGCAATTACCTCGAAACACGTGTCCAGGGATGGCATTATTTCACATACTCGTGGCATAGGCGTACTCACCGCTGCCACTACATTATCCAGAATTCTTTGGGGCTATTTGCTAGTATGACGAGCAGTGTCGCGACCCACTACGTAAACTATTTAAAGCTCTTTCGAGCGACTTTGGGCTGACGAGCCTGGTGTCTGCACCTGCGCGCCTTGAAAGGTACTTTACCTATATATTTTGGCAGTCTACTTGGCACCCCGCATACCTACCTGCTCCCTGCTGACGAGAGGCAATTACCTCGAAACACGTGTCCAGGGATGGCATTATTTCACATACTCGTGGCATAGGCGTACTCACCGCTGCCACTACATTATCCAGAATTCTTTGGGGCTATTTGCTAGTATGACGAGCAGTGTCGCGACCCACTACGTAAACTATTTAAAGCTCTTTCGAGCGACTTTGGGCTGACGAGCCTGGTGTCTGCACCTGCGCGCCTTGAAAGGTACTTTACCTATATATTTTGGCAGTCTACTTGGCACCCCGCATACCTACCTGCTCCCTGCTGACGAGAGGCAATTACCTCGAAACACGTGTCCAGGGATGGCATTATTTCACATACTCGTGGCATAGGCGTACTCACCGCTGCCACTACATTATCCAGAATTCTTTGGGGCTATTTGCTAGTATGACGAGCAGTGTCGCGACCCACTACGTAAACTATTTAAAGCTCTTTCGAGCGACTTTGGGCTGACGAGCCTGGTGTCTGCACCTGCGCGCCTTGAAAGGTACTTTACCTATATATTTTGGCAGTCTACTTGGCACCCCGCATACCTACCTGCTCCCTGCTGACGAGAGGCAATTACCTCGAAACACGTGTCCAGGGATGGCATTATTTCACATACTCGTGGCATAGGCGTACTCACCGCTGCCACTACATTATCCAGAATTCTTTGGGGCTATTTGCTAGTATGACGAGCAGTGTCGCGACCCACTACGTAAACTATTTAAAGCTCTTTCGAGCGACTTTGGGCTGACGAGCCTGGTGTCTGCACCTGCGCGCCTTGAAAGGTACTTTACCTATATATTTTGGCAGTCTACTTGGCACCCCGCATACCTACCTGCTCCCTGCTGACGAGAGGCAATTACCTCGAAACACGTGTCCAGGGATGGCATTATTTCACATACTCGTGGCATAGGCGTACTCACCGCTGCCACTACATTATCCAGAATTCTTTGGGGCTATTTGCTAGTATGACGAGCAGTGTCGCGACCCACTACGTAAACTATTTAAAGCTCTTTCGAGCGACTTTGGGCTGACGAGCCTGGTGTCTGCACCTGCGCGCCTTGAAAGGTACTTTACCTATATATTTTGGCAGTCTACTTGGCACCCCGCATACCTACCTGCTCCCTGCTGACGAGAGGCAATTACCTCGAAACACGTGTCCAGGGATGGCATTATTTCACATACTCGTGGCATAGGCGTACTCACCGCTGCCACTACATTATCCAGAATTCTTTGGGGCTATTTGCTAGTATGACGAGCAGTGTCGCGACCCACTACGTAAACTATTTAAAGCTCTTTCGAGCGACTTTGGGCTGACGAGCCTGGTGTCTGCACCTGCGCGCCTTGAAAGGTACTTTACCTATATATTTTGGCAGTCTACTTGGCACCCCGCATACCTACCTGCTCCCTGCTGACGAGAGGCAATTACCTCGAAACACGTGTCCAGGGATGGCATTATTTCACATACTCGTGGCATAGGCGTACTCACCGCTGCCACTACATTATCCAGAATTCTTTGGGGCTATTTGCTAGTATGACGAGCAGTGTCGCGACCCACTACGTAAACTATTTAAAGCTCTTTCGAGCGACTTTGGGCTGACGAGCCTGGTGTCTGCACCTGCGCGCCTTGAAAGGTACTTTACCTATATATTTTGGCAGTCTACTTGGCACCCCGCATACCTACCTGCTCCCTGCTGACGAGAGGCAATTACCTCGAAACACGTGTCCAGGGATGGCATTATTTCACATACTCGTGGCATAGGCGTACTCACCGCTGCCACTACATTATCCAGAATTCTTTGGGGCTATTTGCTAGTATGACGAGCAGTGTCGCGACCCACTACGTAAACTATTTAAAGCTCTTTCGAGCGACTTTGGGCTGACGAGCCTGGTGTCTGCACCTGCGCGCCTTGAAAGGTACTTTACCTATATATTTTGGCAGTCTACTTGGCACCCCGCATACCTACCTGCTCCCTGCTGACGAGAGGCAATTACCTCGAAACACGTGTCCAGGGATGGCATTATTTCACATACTCGTGGCATAGGCGTACTCACCGCTGCCACTACATTATCCAGAATTCTTTGGGGCTATTTGCTAGTATGACGAGCAGTGTCGCGACCCACTACGTAAACTATTTAAAGCTCTTTCGAGCGACTTTGGGCTGACGAGCCTGGTGTCTGCACCTGCGCGCCTTGAAAGGTACTTTACCTATATATTTTGGCAGTCTACTTGGCACCCCGCATACCTACCTGCTCCCTGCTGACGAGAGGCAATTACCTCGAAACACGTGTCCAGGGATGGCATTATTTCACATACTCGTGGCATAGGCGTACTCACCGCTGCCACTACATTATCCAGAATTCTTTGGGGCTATTTGCTAGTATGACGAGCAGTGTCGCGACCCACTACGTAAACTATTTAAAGCTCTTTCGAGCGACTTTGGGCTGACGAGCCTGGTGTCTGCACCTGCGCGCCTTGAAAGGTACTTTACCTATATATTTTGGCAGTCTACTTGGCACCCCGCATACCTACCTGCTCCCTGCTGACGAGAGGCAATTACCTCGAAACACGTGTCCAGGGATGGCATTATTTCACATACTCGTGGCATAGGCGTACTCACCGCTGCCACTACATTATCCAGAATTCTTTGGGGCTATTTGCTAGTATGACGAGCAGTGTCGCGACCCACTACGTAAACTATTTAAAGCTCTTTCGAGCGACTTTGGGCTGACGAGCCTGGTGTCTGCACCTGCGCGCCTTGAAAGGTACTTTACCTATATATTTTGGCAGTCTACTTGGCACCCCGCATACCTACCTGCTCCCTGCTGACGAGAGGCAATTACCTCGAAACACGTGTCCAGGGATGGCATTATTTCACATACTCGTGGCATAGGCGTACTCACCGCTGCCACTACATTATCCAGAATTCTTTGGGGCTATTTGCTAGTATGACGAGCAGTGTCGCGACCCACTACGTAAACTATTTAAAGCTCTTTCGAGCGACTTTGGGCTGACGAGCCTGGTGTCTGCACCTGCGCGCCTTGAAAGGTACTTTACCTATATATTTTGGCAGTCTACTTGGCACCCCGCATACCTACCTGCTCCCTGCTGACGAGAGGCAATTACCTCGAAACACGTGTCCAGGGATGGCATTATTTCACATACTCGTGGCATAGGCGTACTCACCGCTGCCACTACATTATCCAGAATTCTTTGGGGCTATTTGCTAGTATGACGAGCAGTGTCGCGACCCACTACGTAAACTATTTAAAGCTCTTTCGAGCGACTTTGGGCTGACGAGCCTGGTGTCTGCACCTGCGCGCCTTGAAAGGTACTTTACCTATATATTTTGGCAGTCTACTTGGCACCCCGCATACCTACCTGCTCCCTGCTGACGAGAGGCAATTACCTCGAAACACGTGTCCAGGGATGGCATTATTTCACATACTCGTGGCATAGGCGTACTCACCGCTGCCACTACATTATCCAGAATTCTTTGGGGCTATTTGCTAGTATGACGAGCAGTGTCGCGACCCACTACGTAAACTATTTAAAGCTCTTTCGAGCGACTTTGGGCTGACGAGCCTGGTGTCTGCACCTGCGCGCCTTGAAAGGTACTTTACCTATATATTTTGGCAGTCTACTTGGCACCCCGCATACCTACCTGCTCCCTGCTGACGAGAGGCAATTACCTCGAAACACGTGTCCAGGGATGGCATTATTTCACATACTCGTGGCATAGGCGTACTCACCGCTGCCACTACATTATCCAGAATTCTTTGGGGCTATTTGCTAGTATGACGAGCAGTGTCGCGACCCACTACGTAAACTATTTAAAGCTCTTTCGAGCGACTTTGGGCTGACGAGCCTGGTGTCTGCACCTGCGCGCCTTGAAAGGTACTTTACCTATATATTTTGGCAGTCTACTTGGCACCCCGCATACCTACCTGCTCCCTGCTGACGAGAGGCAATTACCTCGAAACACGTGTCCAGGGATGGCATTATTTCACATACTCGTGGCATAGGCGTACTCACCGCTGCCACTACATTATCCAGAATTCTTTGGGGCTATTTGCTAGTATGACGAGCAGTGTCGCGACCCACTACGTAAACTATTTAAAGCTCTTTCGAGCGACTTTGGGCTGACGAGCCTGGTGTCTGCACCTGCGCGCCTTGAAAGGTACTTTACCTATATATTTTGGCAGTCTACTTGGCACCCCGCATACCTACCTGCTCCCTGCTGACGAGAGGCAATTACCTCGAAACACGTGTCCAGGGATGGCATTATTTCACATACTCGTGGCATAGGCGTACTCACCGCTGCCACTACATTATCCAGAATTCTTTGGGGCTATTTGCTAGTATGACGAGCAGTGTCGCGACCCACTACGTAAACTATTTAAAGCTCTTTCGAGCGACTTTGGGCTGACGAGCCTGGTGTCTGCACCTGCGCGCCTTGAAAGGTACTTTACCTATATATTTTGGCAGTCTACTTGGCACCCCGCATACCTACCTGCTCCCTGCTGACGAGAGGCAATTACCTCGAAACACGTGTCCAGGGATGGCATTATTTCACATACTCGTGGCATAGGCGTACTCACCGCTGCCACTACATTATCCAGAATTCTTTGGGGCTATTTGCTAGTATGACGAGCAGTGTCGCGACCCACTACGTAAACTATTTAAAGCTCTTTCGAGCGACTTTGGGCTGACGAGCCTGGTGTCTGCACCTGCGCGCCTTGAAAGGTACTTTACCTATATATTTTGGCAGTCTACTTGGCACCCCGCATACCTACCTGCTCCCTGCTGACGAGAGGCAATTACCTCGAAACACGTGTCCAGGGATGGCATTATTTCACATACTCGTGGCATAGGCGTACTCACCGCTGCCACTACATTATCCAGAATTCTTTGGGGCTATTTGCTAGTATGACGAGCAGTGTCGCGACCCACTACGTAAACTATTTAAAGCTCTTTCGAGCGACTTTGGGCTGACGAGCCTGGTGTCTGCACCTGCGCGCCTTGAAAGGTACTTTACCTATATATTTTGGCAGTCTACTTGGCACCCCGCATACCTACCTGCTCCCTGCTGACGAGAGGCAATTACCTCGAAACACGTGTCCAGGGATGGCATTATTTCACATACTCGTGGCATAGGCGTACTCACCGCTGCCACTACATTATCCAGAATTCTTTGGGGCTATTTGCTAGTATGACGAGCAGTGTCGCGACCCACTACGTAAACTATTTAAAGCTCTTTCGAGCGACTTTGGGCTGACGAGCCTGGTGTCTGCACCTGCGCGCCTTGAAAGGTACTTTACCTATATATTTTGGCAGTCTACTTGGCACCCCGCATACCTACCTGCTCCCTGCTGACGAGAGGCAATTACCTCGAAACACGTGTCCAGGGATGGCATTATTTCACATACTCGTGGCATAGGCGTACTCACCGCTGCCACTACATTATCCAGAATTCTTTGGGGCTATTTGCTAGTATGACGAGCAGTGTCGCGACCCACTACGTAAACTATTTAAAGCTCTTTCGAGCGACTTTGGGCTGACGAGCCTGGTGTCTGCACCTGCGCGCCTTGAAAGGTACTTTACCTATATATTTTGGCAGTCTACTTGGCACCCCGCATACCTACCTGCTCCCTGCTGACGAGAGGCAATTACCTCGAAACACGTGTCCAGGGATGGCATTATTTCACATACTCGTGGCATAGGCGTACTCACCGCTGCCACTACATTATCCAGAATTCTTTGGGGCTATTTGCTAGTATGACGAGCAGTGTCGCGACCCACTACGTAAACTATTTAAAGCTCTTTCGAGCGACTTTGGGCTGACGAGCCTGGTGTCTGCACCTGCGCGCCTTGAAAGGTACTTTACCTATATATTTTGGCAGTCTACTTGGCACCCCGCATACCTACCTGCTCCCTGCTGACGAGAGGCAATTACCTCGAAACACGTGTCCAGGGATGGCATTATTTCACATACTCGTGGCATAGGCGTACTCACCGCTGCCACTACATTATCCAGAATTCTTTGGGGCTATTTGCTAGTATGACGAGCAGTGTCGCGACCCACTACGTAAACAACTGTACAGTATACATATACATACAGTACACCCTTGCAGTGAGTGTACTGTCAAGTTCAACAATAGTTAAGGATTATGAATCTAACTTACCACTGCCTGCCACTGGTGCTGCCACTCCCCCTACCGCTCCATTGCCATCTGCAGCAACGGCCGCATTCTCACCCTCCGCGTCGCCTTCGCTGGCCCCGGCAATGGTGGTCGGTAGTGCTCCTAGAAAACATTACACATTTATTAGGCGTCATTTACACCTCCCCCCTATTGATCAGTAGCAAGGTTGAAAAATGAGTTAATACTAACATACATCACTAGTACAAATCAGGTAGTAGTAGAGTAGACACTAATAGTTATATATGATCATTGTAGCCTTTGCTTAATTAGCCCTAGCCATGCTACCATTTTACCTTTGTGTCTTTTATTTTTGCACATGTGACGTTACCTTGCAGCTTCTTGTATAAGACACCTTTGAGCCCACATGACCTGCCTCACACTGCTACTGTCTAGTCTACGCGCTGCGTACAAGCGGTCAACAAAAACATTAACAAGCCACTTTTTTAGGAAGTACTGGTGTACTGTTACTGTTAGTCCATATTGCTTATCCATAAATGCTACACTTTTTGGCACGGCTGAGAAATGCTTGCAAGTTGTAGTATACTAACGCACACCATTTCATTTTTCGCATTACAGATGGAAGATTCCCTTCTACGAACCAGAGCTTCTGAATGATGCAACAACTACCAGTACTATGTTCTCCTAAGGTGAGGGGTCCCTTCACTCACATCTTCATTTATAAATTTATATAAACTAAATTCCTAGGGGATGGTGGTGCTGCCTTCCACCACTGTTCAGTTATCATGATTTAATTCCCAACTGTATAAGTGTAACAATGTATATTGTTTTAATGTTATTGATTTTCCGGTTGGTGCTGCATTTTATAATAAAACAGTGTACAGAGCTTCTCAATTTGAAATAAACATTTTAAACTTACATAGACTTGGTGGTATTTGGTGTGGACTAACTTACACGAGTGAGCAAATTAAAGTAAGGGTGTGCATGTGCATTGCTTGCATAACAGAGAGGTTGGGTATGTTATGTTCTGGGTTGTTTACTTGTTGGGTATCTTGGGGGGAAGGTTCCGAGACCTAATAGTTATGACAAGACAGTACTATAGTCAAGCAGTGGAATTGTGGTGGGTGCGGAATTTCTGATTGAGGTGTGTGAGGAAGGTCCAACCTACCATCACCAACATCCTATTTTCTGGTGCAAATGTCTGTGTATGTGCAAGATCCCTACAACAGTAGTAGTATGTCCTATAGGCTATCATATCAAAATAGTAAAAAATCTGGTAGGGCTGTTGTTGCTGTGAATTTTCAAAGCCTCAAGACTAACAAAGACTCAAGATCAATAAGATTAAAAGTAGTACAAGACGACGACCCAAAGGATTGGACTCAATGGCTCGAGCTACTGGTGAATATGAGTTTTATATTACAACCTTTCACATAAAGAGTGGCACTGGCCAACTGGGCAAGACTAGCTACTACAGTACAGACAGACTGATAGTATGTAGTAGTAGTAGTACTGAGAGTCATCATAGCGGAGGCAGGGATAAGATTTTTGAAGCCGTACAGATCGAAGGATAATTGGTGGTAAAAAAATAGCATTTGGAAACAAACAATAGTTCGTGAAAAATATGGGGCAGTAAAAGTTATGGAATAAGAAATATTATTAAAAACAAGAAGACTTACTGGGGCCAGTAGAGAAGCCTTCATTGGTGTCCTCCTGGTGGTGTTCTGACTGTCCCGCCGACTGCCCACTCCCTGTCTGTCTGCCCCTGGGTGCTGATGAACAGGATGGTGTCAAACAAATACAATATTTTTCAACAACGGTCAAAAAACACTTATGTCAACAACAATTGCAATAACTAAATTGACCGATCTCATCTGGTCAACAAGTAATATCGGGGGATTCGCAGTTCGACTACTTAAGTTACTATTTATCAACAGTAATCCAGTCTTCCATTCTGATTCCACAATACTAAGTTACAACTAAGCCTAAGTACGACGTACCACCCAACCTAGCCCACCTATTCCAGGCATGCCAATTGTACATTAAGTATGCATTTCCACTGTATTCCTCAACAATGCATATGGTCAAATCATGGAGGACACATGACTACATTTTTTGTATACACCAAATGTTGGTTTGATTGATTGATGCTGATCTGCTAGTGCTAAGCCTACCACCACTCATTGAACAAACTAGAAAAGGTTCTAATAAAGACTGCCGTACTACAGCACGTCACGTAACTGAGTGAGGGGGCATCACGCATACCACCAACAAATTAGAAGCTCATACAAAGTACCTAAACCTAAGTATCAATCTGCCCCTATCTATTAGTGGCAGGACAAAGTAAGGAGTGGACCAGAGTCACTGTAGCATTACGTAACTTAATTTCTCTAAAATAAACTTGTAAAGAATCACACTAAGCAAGCGCAAACGCAAAGCTGCAAACAAGTAAGATTAGTAGTAGCGCAGAAGAGCACCTGTGTCATAATCACAGAAGACTTTTAAGCATTATTAACCTGGAATGTATTGTAAGCAGCAACATTCTAGCTGGTTGGAAGGAAAAAAAGATATTCGCAATATATAACACAGAGCAGAAGAACAGACACAAAGTTGTAATAATTAAATAGGTACTCACCAAGCCCCGGGACCTCCACTCCTAGCAGGTCCAGCAGGTCCTGCTTACGGTCCAGGATGTCGGACCATCGGTGCGTCAGCTGCGCCTGGGCGCGCCGGACCCCAGAGAAGCGCGACACTGCCCGGCGCACCTTCCCCCACCGCTGCCGATGCTCCCGGAGGGCGTACCCCGACCCAGGCCTGCCACCTGCTGCCAGGGTTGAGGGGAGGTGGCGCTGCACAAAGAAAATTAGTGCAGCCAACTCCACCTCCCCAAATAAGGCCCGTGCCTGCACCCCTTGTGGGCGCCGCCTTCCGCAAGGAAGGCGGTCGCGGCTCTGGCTGCGACGGCGAACAGCCCTACCCTTAGACATGGTTCAGGGGACGGGGCGGGAAAGAAAAGGTAAAAAAAAATAAAGGAGTAAAGGAAATAAATAGCAGGCAATAGAAAGAGAGAAAAAGTCGCTAAAAAACAAAAAAAAAGTAGACAAAAACCAAAAATATAGAAGCAGGAAAATAGTTAGAGAAATAATAAGTAAGAAAGATAAAAAAAAAGTGGCTATAAACAAAGGATTGAAAAGATTTTGGGAGGATTTAAAATCAGGCCCCAGAACCATGCAAGAGAGTGAAAAACAAGATGGCCGCGCCCATTGCGACCACGTGCGCAAGTTCGCGCGATATTTTCTCCCCGAACAAGCAAAAAGCAATGCGATCAAGTAAAAGCGGTCGCGAACAGGAAATAACTACCGCGAACGGGCGCGAACATGCATTGCGCGACCCGGAACAGGAAGTAAGCATCACGAGAGGGCGGGACAAGTAAAAACAAGATGGCCGCGCCCATGAGCAACCGCATGGGTAAGTTGGCGACCCGCAATCACGCAAAAAATACCGCGAACAGGCGCGAATAAAACTTCTGCGTCTTCGCGATATTTCCGGCGTGTTTGAGGAGATTTTCAGCATTTTCGCAGTAATTTGCGAAAGTTAATTTCGCAAATTCCGCCCACCCCTATTCCGGATACCCCAACATGCTGCGGTTGCTGACACCCCTCAGGAACCCTGTGACACCAGCCGAGATGCACTACAATGAGGCACATGGTCGGAGCAGGAGGATGATTGAGCGGACATTCGGCCTCCTGAAAAGCCGCTTTCGCTGCATGGACAAGACCGGAGGGGCCCTCTCATATGAAACTGCAAGGGTGTGCAAAATAATCCTTTTTTGCTGCATGCTACACAACATGGCAGTGTGGAAGAAGGTGCCTCTCATCCAGGATGACGATGACGATGACCAGCCTCCAGCACCTGTGGAGGATCCCGGCCTGGGCCAAGATGCCAGTGATGATGAGGATGAGGGTGACGTCCGCTCACAGCTCATCAACAACTTCTTCACCTGAATGTGAGTTTACAGGGTTGTTATGTCAATGTATGAAGTTAGCCTGGAATGTGTTGTGGCTGCTCTGTTGCTGTCTGAGTGTGTCTGTGTGCCACTTGATTGGATGCGTGCAGTGATGTGTCCATTCAGGTGGTGTGTACTGCACAATAGGGTAGTACTGCTAACTTGTTTTTGTGTAGGTTTCTTGTGACAAGCTTTGTGCATGTGTATTACATTTCTCTGTTGTGCTTTTGACTGTGTCTTGTGTCTGTCCTTCACAGGGTAATTTGCCTGTTGCTTGTTCAACACTGACCCCCAACACCCAGAATCCGACACCAGTGTGGGAGTAGTCAATTGACATCAAGTGATGTGCCACACACCCCTGGACTACAATTCTCAGACACTCTGTGACCGTGTGTCTACCGTAACGTACAATTGCCTTGCAACTATTTTTGAATAAACATGTTGCTGAAGTGTAATGAACCCGTGCTATACTTTGTTAGGTGCGTTGTCTGTCTTCCCACATCTGACTGACATTTGCTTACCTCACCTGTGGACTTGTTACCACTGACTGTGGATAGGTGTTGTGGTTGTGCATACCTATGTGTTTCAGGTCAACATCATTGTGTGTGATGAGTAACATGGCCATGGTGAGCATGTGTTGTGTTGCCATAGTGGTGTGCCTCCCTCACATGTGTCACATCACCATGACTCACCTAACGTTGGTCACATTGTTGCAGTATTTGGCATGCACTGTGTTGTGTAGCAGATCGACATCTCCATGACACATGACAATTTGGAATCACAACAGAGGCAAGTATGGTGTACTGGTGAGTTTATTTTTGAACATGGATGAGGAAAGTGCACAGGATAGTGGGTGCTGTACATTGGTTTTGGAATCCAAAGTTCACGTTAGAGTTGGAAGTGCTGGTAGATGAAATGTCCAGAGTAAAGTCCACAGTCATCTGCTACATTGGCCGAACATGAACCCGCCATGTCATGTGGGCGAGTTGTGTTCGATTGAACAAGGTGAATGGGTTGCGCACAAAGAACATTGTCCAGAACAGGTTTAGAGGCCCTGGGGGATGTGCTGGGACATCTGCCTCTCACATGTCCTTCTTCGGACGACCCCTCTTCTTCCTGGGGGGGGATCCTCAGGTGCAGGCCTCTGCTGTGCAGGGGACTCTCCGCCAGAGTCCTCCTCCCTTCCTGTGGCGCTGGCAGATGGTGTTGCAACAGATGTTGTGGCCACACAGGGAGGTGTGGACAGGTTTTTGTTGATCTGGCGGAGGCATTGGAGTATGTCCCGATTCACCGCAGTAAGGGCATCCCACTTGGCTTCCATGTGGGCATGGTGGGCAGCCTGCTCCTGTTGCATGTCCTTGAGGATCCCCACTACCTGGCCAAATCCTCTGGTGCTATCCTGGTACACATCTATGATGCATGCCAGTTGGTGGTCATCATGCAGTCCAGACCCCTCTGCAAGGCGCGCCCTCTGCCTCCCACCCCTCCCAGCACCCCTATCCACAAGGGCAGGATCAGCGGCGGGACACACAGGTGACACTGGGACCCCTTGGGTAGCTTCCGGGGGGTCCTGTGTCCCTGTGCTGTGGGTGTTCAGTGGCCTTGGTCTGTCCGTGTTGGTGGGGGTGCCCTGTCAGTTTCCAGATGCTGGAGGCGTGGGTACAGGGGGTGCAGATGTTGATGCTGCTGGTGCTGCATGATGACTCACACCGGAGGTGCCAGGTTGGTCGTCGTCATCTGAAGAGGACAGAGACAGAGTCAAACCAGAGAGCTCAGTGTCCACCAGCGTCTGGGCCTGGGAATCCTCTTCATTTGGTACTGGGTCCCCTGCACCACCTGTGTTTGGTAGAGACACACAATGCGAGTTATGTTTCTACGTGCATCAATGGTTCACAAACATGACATTTTCTACTGTACGAACAGATGCCTGCCTGTACACTGCTTTTTTCCAGCTTGTCACAGACAGAGTTTGATATTGTTGTTACCCATGTCCCAGCAGGGCCTTGTGCTCCCCACAGCAGAGCCCAGTGTCAGACATCCTGTCAGTCCCTTCCCACTCCCTGTGAGGCGAGTATGGTTCAGTTTGAACTTGCTGGGCCATGTGGGTGGGTGTGGATTGTCTGTGACTGCAACTCCCATCATACTCTTAGATATACCCCCTTCCCAGCATGCCCATACTTCCTCTCTCTTGACTCTGCTTCCCTGTGAGGAGGTGTGACAGCAATGGCAAGATGGCTGACTGTGAAATCCTGGTGTTTGTTTGGCTACAAGTCCAAAGAGAACCCCTTGTGCTTCACACAGCTTCACCCAGTACGGGGTATCTTTTGATGATATATCACAGAGGTGTGGGTCAATGCATTCTACCCGGTGAGTTGTGTGGAGTTTGTGTTGGGGGGGTTGTCTCCACATGCTGGTAAGTATGGTCAGAGCTGTCAGTCCTCCTTCCTACCCGGCTAGGCATCCCACCATGAAACGTGCTTCCATTGGAGGGCATGCAAGTTGTCTTTCAGGATGTCAGTCAGTGGTGTCCTGCTTCTGATTTGCGCACATGCCCTACCAGGGCCTTGTGCTCCCACAGCAGGACCCAGTGTCAGCCATCTTATCAGTCATTTTCCACTCCCTGTGAATTTGGAGGGGGAGCATTATCTGTGACTACAAACCCCATCATGCTTTGGATACACTCACCTCACCTGCATCCCCACAATTCCTTCCTGTCAGTCAGCTGCACTGTGAGGTAGTGTGTTTGTGGTGGCAAACTGTCTGGCAGTGTCTATTTAGCTTTGTGCCACTGCCTTGCTCTGTTTGTAGGTTGGTGCATGTCATGACACAGTTCCAAGTCACTATGAGATGGCAGGTATTTTGTTTGTCTGACTGGCATACACATCTTGGGATGATTAGCTATTGGTTACTGTAGCTTTGGTTGCGGTGCATGGTTTCACTGTCCCCTTGCCACACAATCTTGGGTATGTTGTTTGTGTACTCACCAGGCTCTGGGATGTCTGTTAGGCCATGGACGCTCTCAGGTGGTAGGATGTCCCGCATCTTCTCCTCCCAGGTCCTGAAGTAAACTGGTTTGGCAGGAGGGCCACTGCCGGTGCACTGACTCAGGGCGTGATCTTTTTCGATGAGTTACTTGACCCTCCTGCGCACGTCATACCACCTGTTCTGAATATCGTCCTTTGTGCGCCTTGCTGGTGCTTGAGCATTCACCTTGTCCACAATCCTCGCCCACATCTTTGTTTTCTGTGACATGGGGGTCCTATGGATCAATGTACCAAACAAATGTGGCTCTACTCTGATGATCTCGTCTACCAGCACTTCTAACTCACTATCTGTGAACTTTGGATTCTTCTTTGGGGGCATGGTGATGGGTGGTGGTGGTAAGGGATGTGTGTGAGGGTGCAAGGGAGGGTGGGTTGGTGTTGGTTTTGCTGGCTGTATGTGTGTGTGATTTTGGATGAGGTGCTGATGGTGTGTGAGTTGTGTGATGGGTGAGTTATGAGTGTGTCTTTGGTTGCTGTGTAATGGTGTTTGCTGCTGGCTGTGTCTCCTGTTTGCAAGGGATCATGGTAGTGATGGTAGTCCTTTATATATTTGGAGTTGTGGGTGTGTCTTTGTCCCAGGTTTTTTTATTTGATATTTATTGGCTTTGTCATTGCTTGTTTGGTCCTTTTTTGGTCTATTTTCCTTTGGGTTTTGTAGGCATGAAGGAGACGTTCATCTGACGGAAACAGACGCTGATGTTGTCTCGTGCGGGCTTCTCCGCCTCGTTCACGCTGCCTATCTTCTTTGTTTCATACGCGTCGGTCGCGGAGATCTCTATTACTTGTGGGCCCGGTTTTCTGTGTGTGTCGGTCATGGGGCTTGGTCTCAGTGCGAGTCGGTCTGGGTTTCCACGCATTGCATCGTACTGCGCGGATCGGACATTGTGGGTACGGGTCGGTCGGGTTCATTCTGGGTTCGTGTCGGTCAGTGAAAATCGCGTCGGTTTTCCGGCCGGTTCACTATTTTCCCTACGGCTCGGTCATACGGCTTGTATTCCGTACGCGTCGGTTGTAATTCACATGCGTTGCATTGTACTTCACGGGTCGTACGGCGCTGGTCCGTGTCGGTCGGTATCCGGTCTGGGTCCTTGTCGGTCGGTACGATTTGCGACCGGAATCGGCCCCTAAGTGGTGATGAAACTCATGCGAGAAGTGCCACCCTCTCATGTTACCCATTAGAAATGTAGCCTTGAGGCTTGGTTTCTTTCTTCTAATGGTTTCCTCTCCTGTTGTAAATACACTACCTGTTTTTGTAACTGTTCTCCTTCTTCACTACTCGGGTGGCACTTCACACAAGTGGAATGGATTAATCTTACACTTGTGAATTTGAGATTACTTTTGACTTCTTTTTACTCTAATGTGTGCTCGTAACCGACATCTGTTCTCTTTTTCGAAGAAACAGTTAGGGTTGAATTGGTGACCGACCCTTCCTCTCCTAGTAGTACCACTTTACTTTTGTGTAATACACCTCCCAATACGGACTGCAGAGCGCCCTTTTTTGTCTATACCTGGTTAATAATTCTGTGTTTTAAAAAAATCATTAGTAAGGTTTTGCCAGTAGAATCTACCAGCATCTGCTGGGTTTTATCCAATGGGAACAGAATGCTTTCATACCCACTTATAACACGTCTGGTAATCTCAAGAAACTATATAGGATTCTAGATGTGACAAATGTAGCCTTATTCTGTGATGAAACAATTGCCTCTGTCGACCTTGAAAGGGCCTTCAACACTGTAAAATTGAATAATGTTGATACAGTTATGGACAGAATGAAGCTGGGTTGGATTAAATGTATTAGGGTATTGTACTCTAATCGAGTGCCCCCGGGTAAAAACCGGACCATATCTATCTCAACAATATTCTAGATACCAAGGGACCCAAATAGGTTGCCTGTCTTTCCCTTCTACTTTATGCTATTGAGATTCTGGCGGCAATAATCCAGAAGGCAGGAGGCCCATTATGGGACGGGGTGCATATTATATCACTTTACATCATTATCATATGTCCGCAGTGAGATATCAGATTTAAGGCTAACCATGCCCCTTCTAGCTGAGTTTGGAAGGGTCTCTGGGCTTAAGACAAATACTTGTAAGAGGTCGATTCCGATGTCGTTAGGAAGGTCTGCTCTGGAACAAGCAAATCTGATTCTGAGCCTATGTTTCAGACCGAATAGTCCCCCGATCCAAACAACCAAGTACGATGCGAAGATCTAGTCAGCGTCGACCAAATCGTTTCTTAATCCGAACCTGTCCGTCCGACTCATTCCGAGCCAAATTTTGCCACACCATGGAGACAGATTCCGAACGAGCGAGTACGATGCATGATTTGGAGAGCTGTTTTGACTCAGTCTCAGCGAGCCGAAAAGTCTATCGGAATATGACTTTGGGGGCCAGAGCAGGCCCCCCTTCACCTGGAGCCCTCCGAATCAGTCGCGGGGGGGTGCACATGGGTCCTCCCTCCAAGCATGCACAGTGTGGTGGGCAACATGGGGTGCCCGCCACAAGGTGTACACTTTTCCCCACCCACCCCTTTTTTGATATGGGAGCCTGTGCGTTGGTATACAGGCTCCCATAGAGTTCAAAGGGAGTCCGAGCGAACCAAGTCTATCAGCAAATGGCTGCATCATACTTGTTTGGTCAGACTCACACAGTGCAATTCGCTAGGAAAGCCCTCCGGATCCAAGTCGTATGGAGGGCTTTCCTAGAAAGATCGGAATTGGCCCCTAAGTCTTATGTCTTCTCGGTTAGCTGGCATTAGCTGGGATGGGCAGGAACTTGACCTGGCCGGAATCAGAATGCAGTGAGCCCCTCTTACCTTTAAATGTTTGGGGTAAATATCTATCATTGACTGATGGACCTGAGAGACTGTAACTGGGAGTTGTATTAAGAGCATTGAAAGGATCAGTAGTATATTGGCACTCCCTCAGGCTGCCAATTATGGAAAGGATTATCAACTTTATACCATCCATGGCGAATATAAAGTAGGAACGGTCTTGCGATCCCAGTGTATCGCTATTTCTCGTTTGGCCAGTAGGAAACTCAGTGCTGTGAATTCCTAACCTTTTTGGGGAAGTTCACCACATCTCCCAAAAGTGCCACCCCCGATGTAGGAATAAGGGACAGTGACCTAGCGTTTTGTGTACATTTTTCCCAGTATGGTAGTAGAGCGGGGCAGGTCCAGGTTAGGTGTGCAAATTTTGCGTAAGGGGTGCCGCATTTGCGGCAGTTGTGGGGCCTTGTAGGGTCGAGTCTGTGGACTTTAGCCGGAGTAATGTACAGTCTGTGAAGAAACTTAAAAGTGTAGTAGTTTATGCCTGCTGTTTAGTGAAATTTTTTTCGTGAGTGATGGGGCGGCCCAGATCCCCTTCCAGTCCCTGCGAAGCTTAATGTCCCTAACTGGTAGCATCCCAGAGCACGCCCTATAAAGTTTAGAGATAAGATGTACTCCGCTCACACTCTCAATGGTCAGTGAAAGTGGAGTGAACGAGTCTGGCTCAATGGGAAATCCTGGAAGTGTGGCTTGGAGTGCCGAACGGATCTCTTCCAACACAAACCTGTCCATGAACGTGGCATTGTGGAAGCCTACCCTCCCCTCAAATAAGGTAGGGTGAGATTTTGCCAGCGGACATGCGCCTGTTTGCCCCCCCAGACCAATCGTAGGAGGTGCGATCGCATCGTTGAAAAGAAATTGTTAGGTAGGGGAATGGGAATATTGTTGAAAAGATACAAAAACTTGGGAAGGATGACCATCTTGATAATGGCAACTCTACCGGCGATGGATAAAGGCAGTCGTAGCCAGTGTTCCACCTGGGCCTCAAGTGTCCCGACTGCCTGACCATAGTTGAGGTGGAGGATCTGTTCTGTGTCTAAGTGCACGTGAATGTCTAAATATTTAACAGAGTCCAAGCCCCACTCAATAGGGAACTCAAATTCCCATTGGGTTGTACTGGGAGTTAAGGGGAAAATGACTGAATTGCTCCAGTTGATGCCCAAGCCAGAGTGCCGCCCAAAACGGAGAATTTCTCAAATGAGCGGCTCTAAGTTCACCTGGGGATCCCTAACGTACAGGATGGTGTTGTCTGCACAGAGCGAAGCTAGAAGGGGGCCAGTGTTGAATGGTAGGTCTCTCTGCAGGTGCCTCTCCTGAAAGTGCCGAATCAGGGGTCCATGGTGAGAATAAATAACAGAGGTGAAAAGGGGCACCCTTGGCGCGTGCCGCGGGATAGGGTGAAAGGTCTGGAGAGCGTGCTATTTAGGCGGAGCCTCGCCGTGGGACGGCTGTATGGCAGTGCCGTGGCAGCTATGAGTCCTACCGGCATGCCCATGCGGTGCATGACCGACATGAAAAAAGGCCATTCCAAGGTATTTAAAGGCCTTTTCGTGTCTAATAGAATTGCAGCAGCTGAGACCTCAGGGCTAATTCTATGAAGAACCGAGAACAGTGTCCTGAGGTTTAAGGACGTAGACCGGTGGGGAACGAAGCCAGATTGAGCAGGTGAGATAATAAACTCCGTAAATTGGGATAAGCGATTGGCGACAATTTTAGCAAGAATTTTGTAATCCAAATTGAGGCGGGATAAGGGTCTGTAGGACCTGCATAATGACGGGTCCTTACCAGGCTTGGGTAGGTGTATAATAACCACTTCACGGAGCGTAGGGGGCAGGATCTGCCTCTCGAGGGCTTCCGCGTACACTTCGATTAGGTGCGGCGCTAATAAGTCTTTATAAGCTTTGTAGAATTCCCCAGTAAAGCCATCTAGCCCAGGAGCAGAGGAGCAACAAAGGGAATCAATGACCCCAAGTACATCAGCCTTGGAAATCGGTGCAGCCAAGAAATCCTGCTTATCTTTCTCTAAGTATACCAGAGCGATCTCCGAGTGATAAGCTTCCTGTGCTGTGGGATCTTGCCCTAGTTTAGAAGTGTATAGAGAAGTGAAAAATGCAAGTAATTTGTCTCGGATTTCTGCGGTGCCGTGTAGTATCTGGTCAGTAGAGGAACGAAGCTCGGTAACATAGGCTTTGCTATATGGCGGTCGGAGCATCTGAGCCAGCACTCGGCCTGGACGCTCTCCTTCGCCATAGCGCCGCGAAATTTGATATTTACACAAGAAGAGGATCTCGCGATCAGCCATATCTCTGTATTCAGTGAGGAGAGCCAAACGTTTTCCCGTCGCCTCCGGGCCGGGGGATCGTCGCGCTACATTGTCCAGGACCGAGAGATCATGTTCCAATCGCACAAGTGTAGTACGGAGTGCTTTAAGTACCCCCGAATGTTTGACAATACACACTCCCCTGATGTAGGACTTAAACCCCTCCCACAGAACTGCCCAGGTGTCAACCGATCCTGTATTGATGGTGAAGTAATCCTCAATGGCCTCGCGCACCTCAGCGTTAAACAAGTCATCATTAGGGGGGGGCACCTAGGGAAGCACAATTGTCTCTCAAACCCGTCGGTCCTTTGCCCCTGCAGGAGGAGCTTAACCGGGGAGTGATCGGAGTACGTTCTCGGAAGTATCAGAAGAGAGTGATACCAGCAGGAGACATCAGGGGAGAGCAGCCAATAGATGATTCTAGTCCAGGTGTTGTGTTGGCCTGCATAGTGTGTGAAGTCAGTGTGTAAAGGGTGATGCTTGCTCCAAATATCAAGAAGGGAGAATTGGTCGCAAAGGTCAAGGAGAGCGCTGCGCTCGCGCGCCTTAGTGTCGCGGGATTTGGCGGTGCTATCCAACGTGGGGTTGAGAAGTAGATTAAAGTCCCCGGCCCATCAGCAGTAACGTGCAGCCAAGCTTTGAAAGCTGGGCATGGATAGCATGAACAAATTCTGGAGAGTCGGTATGCGGGGCGTACACACATATCAACGTAACGCTATGACCCATTAGTGTCCCCACTACGATCGTGTATCGGCCTTCGGCATCATTGGTGACTGAGTGTAAACTGAAGGGGATCCTTTTGTGAATGAGAATGGCAGTGCCCCTGGCGTAATTACTAAAATTAGCAAAATATCTATGAGCCCCCCTCCCTGAAGCAAAGCGACCGGAGTCTGACTTGGGGAAATGAGTTTCCTGTAGGAACGCAATGTCTACTTCATGCCGAAGCAGATAGTGAATAACCTGCAGTTTCTTGCTATTATTGTTGAGTCCCCGGGCATTCCAGGACATCAAGATTAGACTGGAGCGGCCAGCAACATTACCCAGCTGAGTCATCTAGTATAAGCAGCATGTATGTAAGATGCAAGCACCAGCTGTTAAATGCACACTGTGACAGTGAACAAACGAACAAGTAAACAACAACAGGTAAAAAATGGCAGTCACCTCCCCACTCCCCACCCAGCCTCACTACAAAAAAGGCGAGGCAAAACCCTAACAGATAGCAATACGTAATATACCAATCGACTTTACAGTGGAAAGAAAAAACCCTGAAGCGGTACATCAGTTGGACCAAAAATAAACCCATGGTATACACCATGAGGAGTGGCAACGCCACGACAGCCAACCAGCTAATTGAAACATATCAAACGTGATGCATAATGTCATCCCCTTATCGTTCTGCAAAGACAGAAAAAAGCCATGTAGAAGAGTCAACTAGTTCCGGAACCGGAGAAGAGCTCCATGCTTGCTTCGGAGCCACTGTGCGGAGGAGAGGGTCTACCCCCGCCCGAAGCTACCTGTTTGTTGTGTTGCTTATAAGTGTGGCAAAAGTCCTGTACATCAGAAGGAGTGTCAAAGATACGGGCCCGGCCATCCACGTCAACTCTCAATCTGGCGGGGTATAGCATGCCATACTTCAAACCCAAGTTTCTGAGGGTGGCCTTAACCCCATTGTATTTGCGACGGGCTTCCTGCACCATGATGGTAAAGTCTGGGAAGAAAGCAAACTTTGAGCCCTGCCATGTGTTGTGTCCTCTTTCCCTAGCAAGGCATAATGCAGTGTCGCGATCTCGGAAGTTCATGATGCATGCTATAATAGGGCATGGAGGACAGCCATGGTTTGGCCGGGGTCCGAAGGAACGATGAGCGCGCTCCACCACAAACCAGGGGTTAAAGGACTCTTTACCAAACAAGTCAAAGAATAGAGATTCAACAAAGAGGTCCAGGCTGCCCGTGGCAGTGGTCTCCGGCACTCCCAGGATGTGAACGTTGTTGCACCGGCTTCGCGCTTCAAGGTCCTCGATTTTAATTGCCACTTCCTTGAGGATGCGCTCCACTCGTTCCAGTCTTTTAATGGATTGTGCAGTGCCGTCTTCAATATCCGAGATACGTGCCTCAGCCACATCCAGGCATCTGTCATGTATCTAGGGCATCAAATTTCCCATCCAGCGCACGAAAGCCCGCTCTCATCTCCTGCAGCAAGGAGGTCGAAGGGGCGGAAGGATCAGCAGGTTCGTCCGGTCCCTGCCCGCCATCCGCCATGTTGGAGCTGTCTTCGGTGACCTTTTCCGCAAGCCTCCCGAAGGGAAGGGACTTTTGCTTTGGATCCTTGCATCCCATGCCATAGCCCAGCAATGTGAGCCAGGCCGCAGTGGAGTGGGCCCTGCGCGGGAAGGGGGAGGCGAGCAGGGCCGTGCCCAGGACCGGGGATCTAAGCAATTTGAAAAATATATCCACATACAGCAATACAAGGTTATTATTTTCATTTCAACCAAAATATATAGAGACATCTTAAAAACGGGGAACAACCTTTACAACGCAACTGTTACAACGCACTACACTTACAACGCATTTTTTACAACGCATAAGCCATTACAACGCACTACACTTTCAACGCATGACACTACAACGCATTTAAAAAAAATACCTTTACAACGCATACCATTACAATGCCTACCATTACAACGCATAATATTACACTACACTATCCAACACTTACCCTACTGTTGCACCCCCTGGAGTTAGAATAGTAATTTTTACCCCTATACTATCCAACACTTACCCTACTGTTGCACCCCCTGGAGTTAGAATAGTAATTTTTACCCCTATACTATCCAACACTTACCCTACTGTTGCACCCCCTGGAGTTAGAATAGTAATTTTTACCCCTATACTATCCAACACTTACCCTACTGTTGCACCCCCTGGAGTTAGAATAGTAATTTTTACCCCTATACTATCCAACACTTACCCTACTGTTGCACCCCCTGGAGTTAGAATAGTAATTTTTACCCCTATACTATCCAACACTTACCCTACTGTTGCACCCCCTGGAGTTAGAATAGCAATTTTTACCCCTATACTATCCAACACTTACCCTACTGTTGCACCCCCTGGAGTTAGAATAGCAATTTTTACCCCTATACTATCCAACACTTACCCTACTGTTGCACCCCCTGGAGTTAGAATAGCAATTTTTACCTCTATACTATCCAACACTTACCCTACTGTTGCACCCCCTGGAGTTAGAATAGCAATTTTTACCCCTATACTATCCAACACTTACCCTACTGTTGCACCCCCTGGAGTTAGAATAGTAATTTTTACCCCTATACTATCCAACACTTACCCTACTGTTGCACCCCCTGGAGTTAGAATAGTAATTTTTACCCCTATACTATCCAACACTTACCCTACTGTTGCACCCCCTGGAGTTAGAATAGTAATTTTTACCCCTATACTATCCAACACTTACCCTACTGCTGCACCCCCTGGAGTTAGAATAGTAATTTTTACCCCTATACTATCCAACACTTACCCTACTGTTGCACCCCCTGGAGTTAGAAAAGTAATTTTTACCCCTATACTATCTAATACTTACCTTAAATGCAATTAAATATTATGCGTTGTAATGGTATGCGTTGTAATGGTAGTTTTTAAAAATGCGTTGTAGTGTCATGCGTTGTAAGTGTAGTGCGTTGTAATGGATTATGCGTTGTAAAAAATGCGTTGTAAGTGCATGCGTTGTAAAAGTGTGCGTTGTAACGTCATACATCCCTTAAAAACTCAACCCTAATTATAAAATATGCAACAAACAGCAACTTTGCTTAAAATATATTTTTTTAAAACTAATAGCCCTGTATGTACCAACAGCAGAAGTAGCAAGCCACTATAATATACTCATCAAAAGTCCTTTCTACCAAGCCAACGAAGTAAAACTAACACCCTTTCTTGACTACTTTGAAGACACCTGGGTAGGAAGACTACATAGATCAGGGCACCGAAGACAACCCAAATTCCACATTCCCTGGTGGAATGTCTATGAAAGTACCCTAGCACAAAAAGCTAAAACAAATAACGCAGTCGAGGGATGGCATAATGCCTTCCAAGCAACAATAAGAAAAGTACAACCAACTTTTCACAAACAAACAGAAGCCATCAATAAAGAACAAACTTACCAAGAATGAAGGCTAGAACAATCCCTAACCAAGGGGGTGATTACGATGGCGGACAGACTTAAATCCGTCCGCCACCCTCACGGGGTTTGGGACCGCCCGCCTGTAAGGCGGTGGTCCCGCACAACATATTACAATGCAGCCGCCACCAGGACGTCCACAAAAGGCATTATTAACATTGCGTCGGGTGCTGCTGACTGCAGCACCCTCCGCAATATTAATAATGCATGTTGAGCATTTCCCTGCACTACGCGGCAGGCACCCCGCAGTGCCTGCCACCTGGTGCAGGGAACTGTAGGGGGGGCCACCATATGTGCCCCCAAAGTGCAAAATTCACATGGCCCTGCACAAGGGCGGGCCATTATAATTGGCGGTGAACCCACCACAGGCAGCCTGCCTGTGGCGGGTTTACCCCATCATAATCACCCCTTAAAATAGGTTTAAACTTAGTAAACAAACAAAAACAATGTACGAATACCTACAGTACAAAAGTAGGCTGTATCCAAACACCAAAGGACTAGAATATCTAGATATAATAGCCAAATCTATACTTTTAAATAAGAGAACAGCAAACACCATGCAGCATTTAAAAATTACAAAACAATCAAACAACATATTTCTACTCTTTTTAAAATATTAATTATAAAGATATATATAAAGACGTATATAAAAATATATGACATAATATAATTATTAAAATAAAAAAAGAAAGAAGCGAACAAAATGTTACCCAAAAACATTTTCCACTCATAATATTTAAAAATAACTTACAGTTTTGTAGCAGTAGATGGTCCTCAAAAACAAACACATCCATAATATTTCAAACAAAATACGAATCCATGAAAAAAATGAAAGCCCCCCCAAAAAATGAAAAATTACAACTGTAGAAAAAAGGCTCCAGCGACGCAATTCTCTCAATAACAAAACCCTCAAAAACCCGAAAATGAGTTTTAAAAAAAACGCTCCAACAAACCACAAAAAATAAAAGAAAATGTAAAAAAGTCATTTGTTTCAAAGAAACTAAATACATTTTCCTGTTTTAGAAAAAACACTTCTTCACCACCTTAGTTTATCAAAACCAGAAACCTGCAAAAATAAAAAAACAACACCCTTCCACATAAACACATTCAAACCCACACACATTAATTACAACATTTAATATAAAATAACATCACATAACTGGCACTATATAACACTTTACTATTCTTAAAAACTATGTTAAACACTAAACTACCAAAACAACACCATACTACACAAAAAACTGACATTTAACACTTTAACAAGTCTAACTACACTACCACTAGCTTCCCCCTGCCCTAAAATTACCCTAAAAGTAAATTTAAAAAACTTACCTTAACCAACTAAACGCAGCTCCCAACTGCGAGGTTCCGTGTTCTAAAATGACCTAAAATTGAAATAGATACACAGAAAAGAGAGCAAATAGAAATAGAAATGGCAGCATAATTGAAAAAAAGATTACCTCCCCATAGACAAGAATGGAAAATACTAAAAGAAAATCTACAAAATTAAATATATATTTTTATATTATGAAAAAATAATATACAAATATAGAAAAAAAGTACAAAAAATTTAAAATATATATTGAATACTATATTATCACAAAACATAAAATATATTATTTAGATGCCGATTCGAATCCTGTAAAACCCGGGTACGAATGGTCGTACGGAGCGTATTCTCCGTACGACTCGTACCCGGGAAATCCACCTTACAAACCAGCAAGTACGATTCGTACAGAAATACCATTTCCGTACGAATCGTAATAAACTACGTGCGGCTAAAAAATACCCACAATTCAGATCCAGGACATCGCGTACGTGTCGTCCGGACGGTCACTTCGGCCCTCAGAGCGTGGGTATGGTCCGTACCACCATTGTAGTAGTGATGTAGGGGTACGCGTGGTACGGACCGTACCCACGCCCTCAGAACATGGGTACGGTCCATACCACCATTGTAGTGGTGATGTAGGGGTACGCGTGGTACGGACCGTACCCACGACCTCAGAGCGTGGGTACGGTCTGTATCACGCATACCCCTACATCACCACTACAATGGTGGTACGGACCATACCCACGCCCTCAGAGCGTGGGTACGGTCCATACCACACGTACCCCTACATCACCACTACAATGGTGGTACGGACCGTACCCACGCTCTGAGTCCGTGTGTACGGTCCGTACCACCATTGTAGTGGTGATGTAGGAGTACGCGTGGTAAGGACCATACCCACGCCCTCAGAGCGTGGGTATGGTCCATACCACACATACCCCACACCACTACAATGGTGGTACAGACCGTACACACGCCCACAGAGCGTGGGTACAGTCCGTACCACCATTGTAGTGGTGACGTAGGGGTATGCGTGGTATGGACCGTACCCAACCTATGAATGCGGGGGTACGGACCGCATCACCCGTACCCCTAGGGCACCAGTACATTTGTGATACTAGGCGTACACACGCCACAAATGTTGGCTTAGGGCCTGGTGCAGCATATAACCAGTATATTGGGGTGTGTGTATGCCCAGGACAGCAGTGTACTGCACCAAGGGTGCGGGTGGGTGGGTGGCTGCCTAGGATTCCCAGCAGTGGACAAAGACATGTGAGGTGTGGGTGCAGAGGAATACCAGCAGTGGACAGAGACATGTGGGGGGTGGGTGCCTATCACTCCCAGCAGTAGACAGACATGTGAGGGGTGGGTGCCTATCACTCCCAGCAGTGGACAGAGACATGGGGGTGGGTGCCTATCACTCCCAGCAGTGGACAGAGACATGGGGGTGGGTGTCCATCACTCTCAGCAGTGGACAGAGACATGTGAGGGGTGGGTGCAGAGGAATACCAGCAGTGGACAGAGACATGTGAGGGGTGGGTGCCTATCACTCCCAGCAGTGGACAGAGACATGTGAGGGGTGGGTGCCTAGAGACATGTGAGGGGTGGGTGCAGAGGAATACCAGCAGTGGACAGAGACATGTGAGGGGTGGGTGCCTATCACTCCCAGCAGTAGAGAGAGACATGTGAGGGGTGGGTGCCTATCACTCCCAGCAGTGGACAGAGACATGGGGGTGGGTGCCTATCACTCCCAGCAGTGGACAGAGACATGGGGGTGGGTGCCTATCACTCCCAGCAGTGGACAGAGACATGGGGGTGTGTACATCATTATCAGATGACCACAACTCCATGGGTGTATGTACGCAACCCTAATTTTCGACTATGTTGATAGTGCCATAACAATACATCACTGACAGCAGTGTCCCACTCCCATGAGGATGGATGTCTTTCCCCCACTGCATGACACACCACATGTGGGTGTGAGGACAAATGACACATGCACACCCACCCCTGGCGGATGCAGCACTATACACACACAGAGATCATGCCACAAGACTGTATAGTCATGTCAATACCTACTAAACTAAGAGAGCCAAAGGGAACACACTGTCACGCACATCCCAGGACTGATAGGAATGTACACGTGCTGGGACAGCCACCAAGATGTTGTCTCTCATGGAAGGAATAGGGTGGAGTTCCCACAGATACAATGCCCACAATAGTGAGTCAGGTGCCCAAATACCCTGCAGAACAAGTACCATAGGTGCGCTAGGCAGGGATTACACACATGCATAGTGCGGAAAAGGGAGAATTTCTCCATGAAGGCATGGCAACATACTCAATACACAAGTACAGTGACTAGCAAGGATGGCACAGACGATGCAGCCGGAGACATTGCGGAGCAGGCATGGCCATAGTTGAAGGGATCCGTCACCAACAAAGGGAATGTATACACAGGTCAGCACAACAATTGTGCAACTCTCTGCAGGGAAGATGTCAGGTGCCATGGAGGAAGGGACACTCCTTGGTACAATGTCTCAAAAAATAAATAACACACACGACCAAAGATCCTTTGCAGAGACCTTGTGATGGCACGCAGATCCCATGGTCCAACTCATGACCATCAGACTCGAACCTTTGCCAGAAACATAACACATTACCATAACCCCAACTCCTGGAGCATCAGCACCAACATCAATACCTGAAATGCAATAGTTTTCAAAGTAAAAAGAAAATGCTTTAATCAGCATAAAATAATATTTTTTTCAAGAACACTATATACAAAGGCCAATGGCCAGTCCAGAATAGAAGTCCTTGGGCGGACACATGTGCACGCGTCTCCCCAAGCTTGCCTGCACATTTGAACCCTCAGGTTCGTTGACTGGGGGGGGCATCATGTGGGGAAGGACCAGGCACCGCAGGGACAGGAGGTGTAAGGGTAGGTGTGGTGGGTGCAGGGATGGACGCCTCCACCACAGGGGTTGGGGCAGCGCCAAAGGTGGAGGTGAGCTCGGCGCTGCACACTTCTGCCAGGGCGTCCAGAGTATCCCCTGCACCGGAAGAAACCACAGGCACAAAGGAGGAAGGGGGGTCGGAGGGATGGGGCGCAGCGCTCCTGGGGGAGGGGGTGGACATGGGGGGGGACTCAACTCCCCTACCCGGGGAGTGCCTTGCCCGTTTGCGGGCTGGTGACCCAGTGGGGCTGAGGCCCAGCACAGACATGTAGCTCTCCTTGTCTGACTGTGTGGCAGGGGAGCCAAGGAGAGTGCCTTTGGAAGGACTGGGTAGTGAGGCATGCGGACTCAGACTGTGGCTGCATGTATGCCTGTGTGCCACAGACCCAGTGGGTGTGCCTTTATCCCCCTGAGTGTGCATGCCAGGAGGTGTGTGCTTGCCCTTACGTGTTGGTGTGCTGCCTGTGTCTGGTGGGGTGCGTGCTTGGGAATGTCTGGGTGTGCATAGGACAGGCATGGGAGTGGGAAATGTGGATGGGGCTGGATTAGGGGGGGACGAAGTGCTGCAGGAGACTCACTGCTGCCGTCAGTGAAGAGTCCATGGACCTCAGCAACACCCGTTGGTCAGACATCGCTGTTGACATGCCCTCCATGAACGACACCATCTGTGTCAGCAGTCTGGTGTGGCCATGGAGGACATTCAGCATCGATGTCCGGCCAACCTGAAACTTCCGCTGAATGTCCACAGACTCTGCAGTGAGGGCAGCAGGGGTGACAGGGGAAGGGGGTGCGGTGCCTGGCACGAAGGAGACATGGTGGTGCCCTGCACGGACAGAAGGGACTGAAGCAACTGGGAGGGCGGTGATGGGAATGGAGGAGGCGGGGACAGATGTTGTGCTGCTGCCAGGTGTTGTAGCAGCCTCCGCCCCCTCGAGGAGTTCAGCCTCGGACCCGTCAGTGTCGTAGTCGGTGTCGTCACCAGACAGATCCTCCGCCTGACTCCCCTCCCCCTCCGTGCCACTTGCTCCCGCAGACTTGCCAGCAGTGGTGGCACCGGTCCTGGATCCCTCCTCCAGGTCCGTGCAGGTGTCTCCCTCGGGTGTCCTCCGATGATGCTGTGGGCAAGGTGAAGATACAGAAAATAATCAGTCACCTGTATACATCTGACACACGAGTCCAAACAAAATAGGTCACAGTGCATATCAGGCAAGGCATCATGAGTAACATCTAGATTACTCCGCACATATGTAAGCCCTGCACTCCACAGTTGGTTGACCCACCATGCCACTTGGAAACAAGGAAAAATAGGACACAACAGCAAATAACTTGATATCGAAATATACTGAGAAGCTAGTGTCTGGGAACAGTTGAGCACAGCAATACTATGAAGGCATGCCACCTCTTGTTTACTGTGAACGAAACAGTATTGGTGCACCCAAGGCTAAATAACAGACCTCAATGCTGAAGGTGTCCCCGCACTCAGAGACCTGTAAGTACTTTGGAAACCCAAACGAAATACATTGTGATCCCTTCGGAATCACACCACTTTACACAATCTACATGTTTAGAATGTGTGAATGTGCCACTTTGTGAACAGAACACACATGTGCCTGTATAAAAGAAGTCACACAAGGAGGTGCACACAAAACTACATTTACACAGTCATTGTATGAGCTGCCAGCCTTATTCAAAGAAGCCACTGTTAGAAAGAAATGGGGTTTCAGTAAGTACATATACATGGCACCACGGCGGTCTGGATGACTTGACACTCGTAAGTTGGTATCAGCAACAACCAAGGACTTACCCAAATGCCACCACACTGTGGGAACATGGATATGTATAATCTTGAAAAACAGTCTTATTCAAACTGTTCCTTTCTTTAAAATGTGCCAGCGTGTCCTCTGAAAGTGTAAAGGTGGTTTCCTTGGGAGACATCTGTCATGCAGGCACATTATTGTCCTTCACAACAAAACATAAAAGTCAAGCATTGAAAACATGAAGACATGTTGACAAGTGTAGTGAGTGCCAAGGTACAAGACTTCTTGACTAACAACTTGAATCATGCAACCTGTCACATGGCCATCCGTACCATGATGACACAGTTGGCAACACATCTGACCAACTGCCTGTCATGTGGAGTGGCACACATGCCCAAACACAGGACAATGCATAAGCTAATGGGCCTGCAATTGTGTTGGAATAAGGCACACCTGCAGTGAGGAGACACCCTCATGGCAAGCAAGAATGTCCACACAGATGTCAGCACAGAAAGACCAAACTACGTAGCATCTGGACCACACACTGGTGCCAAAAATGGATGAGCAGGAATCATGTATTTCAACTTGTGACACATGCTGCAAAGCACAAACGTTAAACCCTGCAGAGCATGACTGGGTCACTGCATGTTGAGTGTCTGTCCAGACAATTATCACACACAGGTCAGACCTGGCAAGGAGACATAGGGTTTGGACATGTAGACCTCACCCGCACAAACCCCCCATACCTGAGACAATGTGATTGAGACAGATCAAGAAGTTACACCTCTTAATCTGGGTTTACTAAAATGTGCATCAAGAATTCCAAAATGTACTCCACATCACCTCGTGAGGCTGCCAACACATATTTGTGACAAACAACCATCAACAGACAGTTGTAAATAGACACACAGGCACTGCCCAGTGTGAGGATGCAGAAGCCAAATGGGGTCACCCTGTCCAGTGGACACATGTAGCACACTTTAGATAAATACAAATGAGGCCAGGGAACAATGCCACAGAGGCCAACCTATGCTGAACACACAGAGAATGGGTACAGTGTTGGATGACACACATGATTCCGAGGCAAGGGTGTCTCAGGGGACTGTAGTGGGCACACTGCTACATGGTCCTGTAATGATCTGACTGTAACATGAGCAACCGTCCCGGCACTATGCATATCTCCCACTCATGCACATCGAGGCGACAACATCGGTCATGCATGCTGCAAGTCTGTTCATTTGAAACCTCACACTCCCATGTTGAGACTCAGCATCAGTGCCAACAAACATGGACCCCCAAATGACTGACAGGCAGGGCACAGGCAAGGTACCAACACATGTTACAGACCACCCACACACATGATGCAGAAAGCAATGTGCACTTGGATTAACTGGCAGCCTAGATGACCATGTGCAATAGTGATTACACACAGACCAGGGAACACATGTCAAGGAGGGGAAGGGAGGAAGAACAGCACCGGTTGACTTGGGGGAACAGGATATGCACTGCACATATAAACCCTGGCAGTGTATCCAGGCGACTGAGCACTTCCAAAAGCTGGTGACACACAACAAACACACATGTACCTACCCCTCATTGCTGCTTCATCTCTTGTAACCGCCTATCCATGTCAGGGAAGACCACCGCCAGGACACGCCTCATCTGGTGGGTCAGGCATCGGCGCCCGCCGTGGTGGCATGGAGGTGAGTCCTTCAGCAGGACCCGGGCGATCCTCCGGGTCCAGCACCGGATGTCCTGCCACCGCTTTCTTACTTGGGCTAGGCACCGACTGTGACCCTCCACCCATCTCACGGCCCTGACGGCCCGCTTCCAGATCTCCCCCTTCGCATAGGCAGTTACCTGTGAGGATGACAAAGTGAGACAACATCACTACACCTGCTCCATGTCAGAGAGACACACATTTGAACATCTTTGATATGTTGAACAGGACATAGGATGCTGCCAAGGAATAGCATCTTTGTCATATGGACATCGGCCTCTGTGGAAGCCCCAATGCACTACATGGCATATAAAGTACACAGGTGGCATGAGGGGTGCGACACACTCCATGAACATGGCACACACTGTGCATCACAAGCAACACCAGGCTGATGGACAGCACCTCCAAGCAGTTACATGCCCCAGGCCACTGACGCAACCTCAGCAGAGTACACAGAGTACACAGACACACACAGGCACAGATCAATCACATGCCATTGGCAACAGCGGATACAAACCTCACTCTGCACATGTGCCATTTGCCTGTGGGGTGTCACAGGTGTGGGGCTAGCTCAGCAAGTCAATTTCAATTCACCATAGCTGATGTTGGTGGCATGTCCCAGACGATGTTGAGCCGTGTCCTGCATAAAGTTTTGGCAGGCATGTTGGAGCCATCAATAATAAGGAGCTAAGGGGGTAAACAGACAGGTCGCCCCCAACTCATCAACTTGTTACAAAACAGGACCTGCATGTAAATGTATCGAGTGAAAAACTTTCATCAGTAGCCCATCCACATTCAAAACACCTTTGTTTCAAATAATCAAAAGGCGGACAACTTTTCTGCCGTCCATAGATAGGGTCTGGTATCACTCTAGTTGTTAAAAAAACAAATTTGTATCTGTGTGAAGTGCCTCCCCCACTAACCTTCTACCTGGAATGTGTAAGAAGGTAAGGAAAGGTCATGTGGAAATGATATCTAATGAAAAAGGATGGCATTGCCTCACGGAAGAAACACCATGGAGGCTACGCAGACAGGTACTCGCCTGATACCTCACGTTCTCATCATTAGCAACTGCCACCCGGAAAACAATGTCAAAAACTAATAAAAACATGTAGTGCTTGTGTGTGAACACTAGGCTACGGTATATATATCCGAGCTCAAAACAATATCAACCCTTAAAGGAGAAACGGGGTCTGATCAGAACCCTCGTCAGTCCACATTAAAAACTAGCTAAACAACACTGGCTATCTGATCTTTATTCCGTGCTGTGTGTTTGCTCACTTAAAAACCAACATGTTTCATTGCCTCAGTAAACTTGCGGAAATTTCATCAGGGCTAGGGTCGACTGGCCACACTGCACCTTTTGTTAGACCAGTTTACTTTTTGTCTGCACCTACGCGAGACACAATTGACAACACACAATCAGCCATCATCGCCGCATTACCTCATGTTTCTTTTAAAAGAATGTGCTATTGGAGTGAGGTGCCTGGAACAAAACAAGAATATTTACCACGTGGTCGCTCGCCTTTTGCATACCTTTACCCCTCTAATAGGTGGGTGTCTGTTGTATGCGAGTGTACTCGTCCACTCTATTACTGGTCGCCCGATGGCTGCGGGTGTATAACTCTAAAGGGCGAAAACGTGCAAATATCAAAATGTGTATATCAATATCAATAAGCACACAGTGTAACCAAATCCATGTCGTCTACTTTTTGGGTATAGATGTTAATATCCTATCATGCCTTTCTTTGTTAGGTCTTAGCCATCATCCCGTTCAATGGTCACTTACTCTGCCTCACAACGGTGTCAGATGATACTGTTACCCTAACTATGGTGTTGCCTCTCTGCCACCATAGGGATTGTTACCGCTACATCAACCTCTCAGTAACCGAGGACAACGCGTATGAACATGGCATTGTTCCCATTCGCTGGGCGTCTAAAAGACTGAGTCCGCCTTGTTCGAGAATAGTACACAGAGGACCCACCGTTCTTTCATTCACAGTCATACGCTCACCTCGTCAGCCTGTAACCACAGCTCGCAATCAGCCTCACAATGCAGCTGGACGCCTTCATTTTTTATGTGCGCGGCGCCTTCGCGCATGCGCAAAAATTTATTAGCTTGTTGTGCTTGGTTTGAGGGACTCTGCGGCCATATTATGTAGGTTGTAATATACGTGCCACACTAGGTAACTGTTCTCCCCTTTATTATTTATTGCGAGAGTCAATTAGATAGAATGAATTACTCAGGATGGTATTTGAAAACAATCTAAACCACAATGTTGTTAAGTAAAAATTACCTAGTGGTGTGCGTAAAAGAATTCCTAATTAAAGGCAAAGGTGTGTGTTCCTCAATCTGCCGATTACTCCATTAACATGTAAATGGCTAGATCTATTCATATTCCCTCTTTTCTTTTTTAGAAAAAATGATCTATTGTCGTGCTGTATATATAGTATGTATTTGCTGTAGAATAAAAAGCGATGGATCCTGTACCTTTCCTATCCACCTTTATCACAATAAGGGTTTCAAAAGATTTCGGCGGTATAGGTAATAGGAGATAGGCGCCACAAATATTTACACTTCAAGTGTTAAAGAACATTCACTAATTATGAACGGTGCTAAAAGGTGAGGGAGAACCACCAGCCTCCCCAAAGGATTTGTGGCAAGAGCAACAAAATGCATAAATTAAACACCCTAGCACACGTAATATTCTGATTTAGGTTAATTTCCTATATTATTCACAGTACAAAAATTCAAGCGAAGTCTTCTCCTTTTTCTGTCTTTTAATCCAGTCGGGTGTTCGTTAGCCAACACGTGTTTCGTCGTCTCTGTAGTCTAATACATACGACAGACAAAAGAGCTTTACGCTGATATCCAAGGGCTGAAATTCTATGTGGATTCAACAGGCCACTACCTTATGCCATTCAATATAATCGTTCAACCCCTGTTGGTCTACCTTCTCCTGGTAGATCCAACGTGCTTCTTTCATTATCAATCTTGTCTCCATATTGTATTGGTCACCCATCAGTCTTTCCAACACCACCCATTGCAGGTCTTTCGGACTGTGTTTGGCCATACGAAAATGTTGCACCAATTTCGTGGTCAATTTACCTGTTCGTAGGGTACTAAGATGTTCCTGCACCCTGATCTTAACCTTGCGTGTGGTGAGACCAATGTAGTGGAGTCCACAAGGGCATGTGAGTCTGTAGATGACATTAGATGTATTACAGTTACTAAACATGTTGAGATACCATGTCTTGCCTCCCACCAGAGTAACACTTTTAGCCGGTGCGGTAAGCTCACATACTGTGCACCCCCATTGATAGTGTCCTGAGGGGATCCCTGTGTCTTTGATCCCCTGTTTAGATCGTGAATGCACCAACCGATCTCGCAAATTGGTTGATCGCTTAAAGGCAAATCTGGGTTGAGGCATAGTCATAGTAGGGGTATTCAACAGGTGCCAATGTTTTCTGATTATTTGTCTGATTTTCGTCGACAAGGGTCCAAATGTGGTGACCACAGGAATGCAATCCCCTATGGTCTTAGATGTTCTGTCGAGCAATGCAGCTCGTGGAGTGTTCAAAGCTCTCTTTTTTGCTTGTTTGATAACCCTTTTTAGGATATGCTCGCTCTTCCAATTTGCGGGACAAGACAACTGCTTGCTCCACATATGCCTCAGTAGAGTAAGAGTTCCTGCGGTATCGCAAAAACTGGCCTACAGGTAAATTGTCCCTCAGGGCCCTGGGATGGTAAGACCTGTAATGTAAAAGCAAGTTCTTATCTGTTGGTTTTTGATGGACATTGGTGGTTAGTTTGTAATTCGTCGCCTTAATGTCCAGGCGCCTTAATGTCCAGGTCCAAGTATGTAGCTGTTGTCCTATTTACAGTCCAGGTGAACTTAAGACATTTGTCAAGGTTATTCAACCAATTCAAAAACCTGTCGAGGTCGATTTCAGAGCCTGACCAGATACAAAGCACATCGTCAATATATCTCTTCCAGAGGACAATGTTCCCCTGGAACAGATTGGTGGTATGATTGATATGATTAGCCTCAAACTGGCCCACATAAATACAGGCCAGACTGGGGGCAAAGGTAGCCCCCATTGAAGTCCCGGACACCTGCAGGTACAGCTGGTCCTTATAAGCAAAAAAATTGTTTGTTAAGGCCAATTCTATGCATTGCAGGACAAAAGTTTGTGGGACATCATAGAACCATTCGCATTCCCCCAGGGCGCGAGCTGCTGCCACCAGTGTTGCTTCCTGGGGGATGCTGGTGTATAATGATTCTATGTCAATGGTGACTAGAAACTGATGTTCAGGATCGTAAGCGATGTTATCCAAAATCCTTAAAACATCTGTGGCGTCTTGTACATAAGAGGGCTGCGTAATGACGCATTCCCTCCAGAAGAAATCAGAATATTGAGATAGGGGTTCTAGTACTGACTGGATACCCGATACTATCTGGCGACCCGGTGGGGGCCTCTGAACTTTGTGTATTTTTGGAACGATATAAAAAGCAGGAACCCTTGGTTTATCATTGATCAGAAATTCTGCCTCTTTAACCGTGAGCCATTTTTTCTGCTTAGCCTCTGTGACCATTTTACTAATGGTCATCTGTAGATTTTTTGTAGGGTCTCTCATCAAAGGTCTGTAATTATGACGAACATCTAGTAGTCTTGCTACCTTGGTTTCATAATCTAGGGTGTTCATCACTACCACTGCCCCGCCCTTATCGGCCGGTTTGATGGTGATAGCACGATTCTGTTGTACAGATTGTACATCTCTACAATCAGACTGTGTCATATTGCTGCGACTAGGACCCTGCTGGTCAGCAATCTCTTTTATTACCTTTTGCTCAAATACTTGTACTTCGGGGCCGATGGTGTTATTCGGAGGGCAAAATTGAGAAGGACGTCGCAGGTTAGTGGAAAATACTGATGGGGCATCTTGTTCCTTCCCTTCAAAGAATTTCCTCAGTTTGATTTTTCTCATTAGTCCATATAATTCCCCACGAAGTTTAAAACTATCATGTTTCGGGGTCGGGACGTATCCTAAACCTTTGTTTAAAACTCTGTGTTCATCTATGGTTGATATGTATGTTGACAAGTTAACCACTATATCATTATCGCTGGTAATTATAGGGGCGTTCTGCCCCTGCTGCGCATGATCCTGGGTGAAAACATTTGCCTTGATGTATTCGCATTCTGCCGCGGGCGCCCTCTCCCTCTGCCCCTGTAACTGGCCCCTCTCTGGTCTGATGGACGTTGTCCTAAAAAAGTACGTAACATAACACCTAGATCTTCATTTGTTCTTTCTTCAGTGTTAAATCTCACCCTCTGGTTTGTGATAGATGTTTGTGCATTATAGTCGTCATCTTCACTGCTCGTATTATCAAACGTCCAGTTGTTAAAAGTACGTCTGCCCTGTCGTCGCCCACCCCTGGAGCCTCGTGTGTACAGTGGTTGTTCAAGAGGTTGTTGGTAATAACTATCTTCAACATACGGGAATGCCCAATCATGGCTAAATCTGTCAAGATTCCTTTTAAACCTTTCATTTTCTGGTTCACCATATACATTTGATATTCCCCTACATCATTTTGGATCTGGATCAGTTGTTCTTTAATGTCTTTTATAGTGGTATCTGCTTTTAGGGTTTCCTCAAGATCTAATATTTCTTTCAGCAGTTCTTCACTTAATCTCTTGGCCGTATTAATAATGAGGATAAGCCAGTCCCGGGTGCACTTGTTGGCTATATAGTTCCAGTCCACCCGGAACCTCTTATCCTCCAAGAAGATCTTAGGTTCTATACGGACCAAGGAACTGGCCGGGGCTGCACCTGCTCGCAGGTACTCGGTCATTAATGCCCCGTGAAGCGCTATTCTGACCTGCCGTTTATTGGTATTAGATAGTTTTTCCCATTCTTCCCTAGCTGTAGAAATTCCACTGATAGGTGCATTTGGAAGTAATGATGGCCCTGCAAGGATGGAGGCTATATGCTCGTCAGTAAATGCCAAGCAGAACTTATCCATTTTCAATATTCTAGATATGTCCAGGCAACCAGACTCATAGGCACAAGAAACTTTTTATTTAAATGCGGTGCTGATTTAAAAAGAGAGGTGTCTTCCAATGTAGTGGAAATATCCCCCATGTATTGAAAAAAAAAAAAAAATATATCATTTGCACATGACCTTTCCTTTCCTTCTTACACATTCCAGGTAGAAGGTTAGTGGAGGAGGCACTTCACACAGATACAAATTTGGTTTTTTCATGACTAGAGTGATACCAGACCCTATCTATGGACGGCAGAAAAGTTGGCCGCCTTATGATTATTTGAAACAAAGGTGTTTTGAATGTGGATGGGCTACTGATGAAAGTTTTTCACTCGATACATTTACATGCAGGTCCTGTTTTGTAACAAGGCATGTTGGAGCACCTGGATGAATTCATCCATTTTCCGACTCCTGTGGAGTTGACAGGTGTCAAGGGTTATTTCTATGCCCTGGGAGGGATGCCCCATGTCATTGGGTCCATTGATGGGACACATGTGGCTTTGGTACCACCACAGGCACAGGAGGTCGCCTATCGCAACCGTAAACATTACCACTCTATAAATACCCTTGTGGTGTGTCTTGCTAACATGCTGATTTCCCATGTCTGTGCACGTTTTCAAGGGTCAGCACACAATGCCTACATCATGAGGCGTAGCAGGGGGCCACAAATGATGCTGCGGCTGCACAATGAACAAGCATGTCTTGATGGTGGGTATACTGTGTTTGTTCTGTGTTTTGCGGTATCTTTGTATCTTACGGCATCTCCTGACCCACTTTTTTACATGATGTTTCCATGTAGGGGACTCTGGCTATCCCAACATGCCATGGCTGATGACGCCTCTCCGAAACCCAAGCTCAGCTGCAGATCACCGTTACAACAATGCACACGGGCAGACCAGGCGAGTGATTGAGAGGACGTTTGGCCTCCTGAAGAGCCGATTCCGGTGCCTTCACAAGACAGGCGGGTCCCTCCCATATGCACCGGCAAAGGTCTGAAAAATCTTCCTCATGTGCTGCATGCTGCACAACATGGCAGTGGAGAAGGCAATGGCACTCATCCTGGAGCAGCATGAGCAGGAACATCCACCCGTGGAGGATGAAGGGCTTGGTCACAAGGCAAGTGAGGAGGAGGAGGAGGAGGATATCTGGAGTCAGCTCATACGCAACTTCTTCACATAATGGTGAGTCACTGGGTCTGAGTGTGCACGCTTGGAGCCTTGTGTGGCATGTGTTGCAATGTGTGTGTCTAGCTGACTGTATGCTAAGTGACTTATATGTGTGTTCTGATGTGTCACTCGAGTGATGATGTCATTCCACTCATTTTAGCTGTGACCCTAATTTTTCTAATCCACCTGAGATAGCTGCAAGGGATCACTGTGTGCTGCAGGATGACCTTCACACACCTCACACACACTCAGGAGGCAGTCAACAACCCCAGACCCCAAAATCAACCTTGTACATCTGTCATCCAAGACCCTGTTGGCCCAACTCTATGCATCCGAACTTGGCCTGGCCACCATTCTTCACATCCACAGCACTCCAGCATGAAGGAGATGGTTCTCACGCCTGGACAAACATACCTGGGACTCCCTCCCCGGGAACCTCCACATGAGCCATGACCTCTAGGCCTTCATCATCCTCTTCCTGATTGGTGTGTCCGCACAGTATTTCAAGCCCCCCCTCAGCAGCTTGAGGCCATCACGGGTGAATATTGGGCTCCCAGGCTGTATCAGTTGATACATTGTGAGCCATGTGTGTCCTGTACCAGATTCAGATCCCAGGGTATGGATGGCTGGAGTTAGTTCAACATTCAGGCATAGTTTGACATTTACCCACACGTATGTTGTGGACTAATGCAAAATGACTGCAACATCTCATGACAAAAAAATAGTTTTATTCTCGGTGGGGTGCGTGTTTTGGTAGAAAAAATAAAGTGCTCTACCGGGTGCATAGAATCCAAAGTTCACAGGGGGGGGTTTGGGATCCTTGGCATTTGAAGTCATCAGAGTCCAGACCACAGTGTTGGTCATCATTGGTCAGACTGTGACCAGCAAGTCCATGTGGCAGAGAAGGTCAGTGAATGATGTGCTGCTGTTGCGCATGAAGGCCAGGTGCCAGGCCAGGTGACCTGGGAGATGTGAATGGTCCGCTGCCTCTAACGGTCTTTTCCGTGGACTGTGGTAAATAATTTAATTACCGGTACTTAATTTGATGCGGAAAACTAGTAAGGATAACTCAGTAAAATAAGAGGCAGAATCCGTGGTATTAGAGGTTCGGAAAGGGCTTTATTCCTTATACAATTCGAATTGTGGGCTTCATATTCCATCACCACGGAGGTTCAGGAAGTGAAGGGGCAATACATTATTGACAGGTAATCATTTTTATAGAAGAGGCATTACAGTGAAACAGATGCAGGAGGCGTAACAGCTGATAAAGTAGATAAAAACATACATGCGTAACTAAAATAGGCGTAACCTAGGCGTAACTAGAAAACGTCATTAAGTATGATGTCACAAATGGGTGGATCCATAAAAGAATTTCGCAATGTCAGCAGAAATACTTAGCAGGGATGCGCGCGCAGCAGCATGACGTGTGATTGACGTGCAACTAGGGGGTGAAGGGGACTTGACATTTAGCTCTACATGTGGAGACAAAAGTCTGGGGGGTCAAGTCAACCTAATCCCAAATCATATCTAACATCCTATGTTTAAAGAACTATGTTATCCAAAAGGAAAGGTCTTTCGAACAAAATCTATTCTATACTGACTGTGAGTGCGTGTACAAGCGTCTAAGTGTCTACATGAGATGCGAGGGGCAGAAATCTTCCATAGTAACAGGGCCATGAATTACTTGCATGAAGACAGAGAAGCCGGGCCCTTTGCTCGGTAGCTGGAAGGATGTTTACTTAAACTACTAGACAGGAATGCATTGGATGAGGAGCGGAGCAGATAATGTTGAAGGTGAAATACAGTTTTTGGCAGGCAGACAGGCCGAGTCAGGCACCGTTAGCCGCGCAGGGAGTAGGACAAAGTTCATGGATACAGATGCGAGCTCAGACTGGAGCTGTCAAAGGTAGAAAGCAGGGAAAGGCTTGATGGTAGCATTCAGGGCCTACTCGCCTGAACTGCAAAATGGAGTAACTGAGCCATATAAAGTCGGTGGCCTTTCATACTTAGGAATCGAATATCCAGCCCATTCATGGCGGATCTGAAAGAGGACATGTTGACGGTGGACGCACATGTGTTTGCGTCTTCATAACTGGAACTGGAGGGAACATACATGTACTTGTAACATATACATGGAACCGTTGGGGTCTAAGATAGGGGACATAACTGATCACAAAAATCCATATTTCCACATTCCCTCCTTGTCCCCTACTGGCCCTTAGGAGATATCAATCTTCATTAATCCATCGATCTGTTCATATAGCATCATTTGTTCTTCTTTCTTCTTCCGGGATCTTGAGCGAAAACTTTGATGTGGAATACACGATGTGGCACACAGACCACAAATCGCTGGTCCACATTGCAGGCATAAGCAGCAACTGAATAGTATGAGAAAGCCAATACCTAGGAAGGATAGGACCCTCCATCTCCAGGCTGACAATACACTCCAAAACCAACCGGACCAAGTCCAGGTGCCTGGATTCTGGTGTATCTGGTTTACAATCTTATGAAGACGTGTTATAGCCTTATATACAGATGGCGAATTTTCTGGAATGAATACGCAGCAACTTGATCCGATGACCCTACAAGCTCCGCCCCTATCGGCCAGGATGACGTCAAGGACAAGACGATTTTGAAGAACAACAATCCTCATCGCAGACTGCTCCTCTGTCAAGTTGCCTAAGGCGGAAATAGTTTCATTTACTACGGCTTCAAGAGTCCTAGTTAATCTACGTATCAGCTTACTATTGGTAACTGTACCTATATAGGGAAAGAGACCTTTATTAAAATCTGTATACTTTTCCCATGCCGTCTCAGTGTAATCGACAATTGGGAGATCTCTCCGTTCTCTATTGTGTACTAAATGAGTATTCCTGTGATAATCAGGAGGGGCTAGAAAAACAGGTGGCAAAAGAAATGCGATGTAACAGGTACCATCCCAATCTAGAGGCAGACGTATATATGCAGTTTGACCACATACGAAGTAGGAATGACGAGAAGCTCTAAATGTAGACTTGCCTTGATCATTAAATTCTATCACAGTGGTGCATCTACTATGGCCCATATGTATTGAACCATTCTTTCTTACGCATAATTCACCTTTAACTGGAAATACTGACATAGCGGGCAAGCTTGGTGCAGCTTCGGATTCAACATTCAGGATCATGAGATTAAGCGTAAAATTACCTAATCCATATACTTCATTTTCTAGATCAGTTCCTGTTCTTTTGGGAAGTCCCTCCTTGTCAGGGTAGCAGACTTTGAGTAAAACTAGGTTCAGGTTTCCCCATACCCAATTGTCTTGATAAACTACTGAGTTTGAATCTAAGGAATTAATTAAACTAAACCATGCTCCACAGGAGCCATTGTGTGTGAACGGATATGGAAAGAGAGGCAGAATTCCCTTATAGTTCTGATAGGGAGGGAGTCGGCCACATATCCAACAATTGGTAGCATTACTAGTCTGATGGGAATGATGTAACATACTGATAAAAGTGTTATTGCGCAGCGCAAATCTATAGGACAACTCATGCGGGGGTAATTCACTAAAGGAATGTTCAGCAGTAACATTGTAAGCATGTTTAGAAATAGGATAATATATGTGCAACAGTATACTTGTCGCGATGATTAGAAGACTTAAGAAAAACAAAATTAATAACGTCACTGTGCAATGACTACGCAGTGATTTACAGTACGCATGCTTTTTCAACTGCATCTTTCGGTTTCTTTCTCTATTCAGGTCTAGGAGATACATGTCAGAGACAAATTCAACCGATTCACCTTGGAGAGGACTTAAACAATCAAATTGTCTGACTTGCTAGACCGTAATTTCAGTTTGTACAGGTCCTTATCGCATTGTTCAACCAAAGGGAGCTTTGAATCAATCGGTGAAGACATGCAGGGTGTAACGTTTACATCAGACGGTAGTCCATGAAATTTCTTGATATGACTTGAATGTAACCATCCTTTTCGACCTTCGATCTTCACGGCTGTCCTCGTGGTGAGCAGTACAAGTTGAGGCGATTTCCACCTAGGATCCAGCTGAGTCTTCCGGTCAAAATTTCGTACTAACACCAGGTCCCCGGGAACTACGTCATGGGGTTTCACCTCGGTGTTGTCGGGAAAGGCTGCAGCTACCTGTGAACGACAAGATTGTAGTGCAGACATCAAGGAAGCCAGGTAATCTGTCAGCATATTACAGTCAACATCAGTTATTTTACGGGGTATAGGCGTCCCCCACATATTTGGTGGTCTGCCAAAGATCACCTCATAAGGGGATAGCCCTGTTCGAGAGTGCGCTACCATTCTCATGTAAAAGAGTGCAACTGGTAAGGCTACTACCCAATCAACACCTTTCTCTCTACATATTTTGGACAATCTAATTTTCAGAGTTTGATTATGTCGTTCCACGAGACCTGCTGCCTCGGGGTGTCGGACACAGTGAAATTTCCATTGACAGCCTAACAAAAGTGAAACGTGTTTCATTAGTTCGGATGAGAACGGCTGGCCATTATCTGAGTAGACAACACGTGGTAAACCGTACCGTGGGAAGAATTCTCGAACTAACTGTTTGGCAGTAGTCGGGGCAGTGTAATCTGAAACCGGGTAGGCTTCGGTCCAACGGGAAAGAGCACAGACAACTACGAGAACATATTTGAATCCTCGACATCGTTCCATCTGGATATAATCCATCTGGAGGACTTCAAAAGGGTGATCAGGAGGCTGAAATCCACCCTGTTCTACGGGGATGCTTTTACCTGGGTTAAACTGACAACATATCATACAGGTACGAACTTTCTGTTTAGCTGCTGCTCGTAAATGTTTGTTGAACCAAATGTGTTGAATGCTATCTAGCATAGCTTTTTCTCCTAGGTGCGCTGGACTATGTATTGTATTAATGACAACTTGAACCATAGAGTCAGGAAGAAACCATACAGATTTTTCCTTCGTCATCCATCCTTGGTCCGTTTGGATCCCTCCTAATTCAGTCCATTTCTTTATTTCATCTGGTGTAGCATGTGTCTGTATGTCAACTACGTCAAGAGCGGGATCCTTAACCGTCATGCAATGTGTTGGTGTCGGAACTATTGTCTTTGTCATGTCAGATGTGTGAGTTTGAGCAGTCTGTTTAGCTGTTCTGTCAGCTAGATCATTGCCTTGAGAAATGATATCAGTGACTTTCGTATGAGCTTTGCATTTCATAATCGATATTGCAGTGGGTAGATGAATTGCGTCTAATAGGGCATGAATGAGGGGTCCGTGCTGAATGTGGGCACCGTGAGAAGTTAAATAACCTCTCTCTCGCCACAGCACGCCGAAGTCATGTACAACTCCGAATGCATAACGTGAATCCGTGTATATGTTGACTTTCTTATTTGTGGCTTGAATACAGGCTTGTGTCAGAGCGGTGAGCTCTGCTGCTTGAGCTGACAAGGTGTTTATACAATTTGTTTCGATGACTTCAGTGTCTGTTGTGACTGCATACGCGGCCACTAACTCTCCTGTACTTGTTCTCATACATGAACCGTCTACATACAACGTCAGGTCTGGATCTGACAATGGGACATCTGTCAAGTCTTGTATGGGTTTCGTCGTGATAGTAATAACTTCAATACAATCATGTGCTAGTGGGTCTGTTCCGTTTACTGGCAAAAGTGTGGCAGGATTCAATGTATTACAACGTCTGATTTCTATGTGTGGCTGAAACAATGTCAATTCATAACCGGTAAGTCTTGCTATAGTCAAGTGTTGTGTTTGCGTTCGGTTCACAAGAACCTCTACTGCATGTGGTACTTGTACTGTCAATGGATGTCCTAACACTATGGCATCGCTTTGTCTGATTGCTAAAGCTGTCGCTGCCACTGATTTCAGGCACGCAGGCAAAGCCTGAGCTACGGGATCTAATGTACTAGAGAAATAGGCACACGGTTTGTGTGATCCTGCTTGTTCCTGAGTGAGTACTGACAGGGCAGTACCTTCGCGTTCTGTAACAAAGAGTGTAAAATGTTTATTATAACATGGTGTTGCTAAAACAGGTGCTTGACATAAAGCTGTCTTTAAGCTTTCAAAAGCTTGTGTATGTTCCTGAGTCCAAGGGAGGACAGTCGATGTGGCCGCCTCCTGTGTTGTCAACTGAATGAGTGGTTTTGCTAGAAATGCATATTGAGGGATCCACTGCCTACAATATGAAGTGAGGCCTATAAAAGCCCGCACCTCCTTTTGTGTCTTGGGTATTGGCATGTTAGCAATTAACTGGATGCGATCAGGTGTAAGCTGTCTTCCCTCCTTGGACAGCGAGTGCCCAATGTACACAACTTGCTGGACACAGAATTGCAGCTTAGAAGGGGACACCTTGTGCCCCTTTTCGGCCAGAAATTGTAAAACCGTCAGTGATGCTTTTTCACATTCAGGTTCACTTCGAGCGGTGATCAGCAGATCATCGACATATTGAAGCAGTGCAGTGTTGACTGGCATGTGTATACTGTCAAGTTCTCGTTTCAGTGCTTGGCTATAGATGCTGGGGCTTTCTGTAAATCCTTGAGGTGCGCGTGTGAATTTAAAACTTCGTCCATTTAAACTGAATCCGAACAAGTATTGGCTTTCCGGATCTATTGGAACGCTGAAAAAGGCATTCTTGAGATCAATTACAGTAAAGAATGTTGCTTTGGAATCAATGGCTGTCAGTAATGACGAGATGTCTGGGACCACAGGGAATTGTGGTACAATGCATTTATTTAGTTCGCGCAGATCAATAACTAATCGATATACTGGCGGGGCCTTTGGATCAGTTCGTTTAAGAATCGGAATTATCGGGGAATTACATACATTGGAGTCGGTTTCCACAACCACTCCTTGGGCAATAAGCTCGTCAATGATTTGCAGTAAAGCCACTACAGCATCTGGGGGTAACTTGTATTGTCGCATTCGTGGTAGTACCACTCCTGTCTTTAGTGTGACTCGATATGGTGTAATGTTCATGCAACCAACATCTGTAGGGCCTTGTGCCCATAAATGTGTAGGTAAATTCTGCAGTCGGTGATCCATGTCTCTGGACACATAGTGCCCTTTGAAATCACGTAGAAACAATCTTACTCCTTCCGGAGAACAACATATTATAGCTCCTAGAGCTTTCAATGTTTTTATACCTAACAGGTTTTCTGGACATGATTTAGTAAGCAATAAATCTGTAGTTCGTGTCAAGGGACCAATCGTAAGTGGAAGAGGTTGTGATACTTCATTAATGATAGGTTTTCCTGAAAAGCCAAGGGAAATATTCTGTGAGCCTGAGAGGGGTGCCCCTGGAACTTCACTACGTCGTATTGTTGTTCTGCTTGCCCCTGTATCAAGTAAAAATTTTCTGTCTTGGCCTAATAGTTCACTATGTACATAAGGTCCCTCTTGATCTACAGGGACCTCGATAAGGGGTAAGCCAACTTCCCTCTCTAGGCTGTTTCATGCGTATCGTTGATAATCAGGGTAGTCATATTGTGCATACTGGTACATCTGTCGTGTCGTGTTTTGTGTTGCAGTAATAGGCTGCGGTGGCGGAGCTGGCATGGACTGTTGTGGAGCCGGCATGGACTGTTGTTGAACTGGCATAGACTGTTGTTGGATCTGATCCTGTCTAGGTGGCCGTGGTCTTTCCTTTGTTATACCTATGGCGATATTATGTTTTAAGACTGGACAATCGTGTATGTAATGACCTGGCTGCTTACAATAGTTGCATGCCCCTTTCACAGGACCTGCTGAATCACTGGACTGTGTCATACCCTTTTTATGACCGTCAGCTGGAACTGTCTGAGCAACTAGCATTTTCATTTTCGTGTCTTTCATTCGTCTTTGTTCATGTTCTTGTTCCTCCTTGACGCCTTCGGGCTAAGTTGCGCGTTTACAAGTCTCCTTTCATTCATTCATTCATTCTCTCTAATTCTATTGTGATGATACTGTAACATTTGTAACATTTGTGACGGAGTGTTACCTTGCCAGGTACTCTCGAATTTCAATACTCTATTCTTAACTTGGGGCAGGGAATTTTCAACTAATTTTGTCACAAACAGATGTGGATATGATTCGCTATTTGCTTTTATACCACTATTTATACCGAAACATTTTTCGAATCGGGCGTAGAAATCACTAGTGTCTTCATCTTGCTTTTGTTTACAGGCTGAGATTGCACCCCAGTCTTCCTTTTTCGTAGTTAATAAACGTGGCAGTACCTGTACTAGTAAACCTGGTAGCATTTTAGTCTTTTCCCCAAGCCCTGAACCTGCACCTCGGGCCGTTTCTTCTCCTTCTAATGCTACCCAATCTATCTTTTGGTCTCCCACCTCCCAATCTTTCTCTTTGAGTTTTTCGTAAATGCCAGCAGGCATTAATACTTTTAATATTTTCATAATGTCGGGGTAGGTATATTCTCCCATGAGTAACATGTCTTTAATCTCACGGTGGAAACCCGCTGGGTCTTTGTCATGACTGGGTACCACTTTCTTCATTTCTAATAGTTCCATTTTGGATATGGGTGTGTATACAAATACGCGTTTAAAATGATTGTCATCACCTTTTATTGGGTGCACTTCGCGTAAGGGATTCTGTCTATCCATATGATACGTCGTTCTTTCCTTGATGGGCAGTGAGACATGTTCTGGGCATACGAAAAGAATATACTGGTTTCTGGATTCTAGTATTTCTCTAATTAAATCAGTACCTGAACCTCTCCATTTATTCGTGAGTAATTCAGTCAATATATCAGGTAAAGGACCAGGATCAGAGTGTTGGCTTTTATATAATATAAGGAGATGTTGGATCATGTATATGCCAGCTAAACGCTGTTCGTCTGGGGTAAGGTTCAAAAACGTGTGTGCTAGTGTATCATCACTGTATTTTCCGGGACTGTCAGCCCATAGTACTGCTGATCTAGCTAATTCTTGTTCGTCCAATGAATCAAGTATATGATGTCCTCTTCGTTCTCGGAGTAAGTTGTCAGCGGCTTGGAATAAGTGTTCGGGAGATCTTATATTGATTATAGGGGTTTGGTAATGTCTGCTACTTTCTGGACGTGTCGGACGTACCGAATCATTACAGCATTTAGTATTATTAGAAAATCTTCCTCTACCTACATAAGCCATCGTGTCCACGTGTCCTGTGGGCATTCCTGACTCTTCCTCTTCCCTTCTGTTTTGTTCAGGCTCGTCTATCTCTAATCTCTCTTCGTGTATTCGTTCAATTTCTTTGCGGATCTTTCGGCACATAGCTACTATACTTAACTGTCTATCATGTCTCCCCTCTGATATATTCCGGCTCCATGTGGTAAGAATTCGCATTTCTTCCGGATTTACCCCAGGCCGGTCTTGATTTCTGATCACACAGTTTATGAGGAAACGTAACAGTTCCCCCTGTATCTCCACTTTCTGGTACTCCATGGCTCTGCTAATACTTTCAGGATCTCGCCCTGACTGGACAAAATGATATATATTTTCTAAATGTGTAGTCATTCCTGGTAGCCTCGCTAAATATATTGCAGCTCGTCGGATACGTAATGATGCCAGGAGCATTTCGTCCTCTTTGCCGGGCACAGGGTCATATCTACAATCTACTAGAAGTTCCTTAAGCATATCGGGAGTTACTAGTTTGGGCGTACGTTGGTGTGCTAATTCTTGAAAGGAAAGTTTATTTACTCTGGGTGGCATGGAAAAAATGTTTGTTGTACCTCCTGTAGCACCGTCTGGGGTGCTGGGCGTGAAAGGATTTGTTGAACGTGAGACAGCAACCATAGTTGCGGGAAGAGCTGTAGAAACAGATGTGCTTGCCGGAACTTGTGTCGGAATTTGTTGTTGCGGAGGTACAGACGGAGGATCTTGGCGTTGAACCCCCTCGACAGGCGGTCTATGTGGTGCAGTATTAGCATACTCGGGAGCTGCGTCATCTAAATAAGAGGAAAGGAAAACATCTTCTGCCGTTCTGGGATGCCCTTTGGGGTGTACTTTTATTGGAAACAATGGAGGTGACAAGTCTTTTGGTATTTCCGGAGTAGCCTTAGGTAACCCTTCGGCCAGAAGTGGATACATACCATTCATAAGGGCATTTCTTTGTCTGTCTACTTGTTCTGATTTTACTCGGGTACCTTCTTCAATCAATAGATTTTCTCGAACTTTATTTGAATTCTCCTTACTTTTCTCTTCCTGTCTGAGTGCTTTTTCTGTACGTCTATGGGATTCTTTACGCCATAATTCAATGGCATCTTTCTGTGACTGTCTAGCTTTCTTTTTCCATAATTCTTCTTCTACTTTCATGATGCAATCCGCATCCCAGGTCCCAGCTGCGGGCCATCTCTGATTTTCTGGTAATTCCTTGGTGTGGTCTACCCATAAATCAAGAAATAATACGGCGTCTAGGCCATGTTTATGATACATGAAGTACCCTGGAGTGTCCCTAGGAGGAATGGGAACAGCTTCTTCGAGTACCCCTTTTCTAGTTTTGATCTGTCTTAACTTTGAAAAGAGCGGCATGTTTGAGAACTGATTTGATACCTAATCTTGAACACGTTTAATACAACTAAACACAATAACGAATAATAATGAACAGTCATTCACCCCACAATATGTAGAACGTATTTAAAACATTTAACATTTAACATTTAACATTTAACATTTAACATTTAACATTTAACAGTTAACGAACAATAACGATGGCCATTAGGGAACTAGTCACTTAGCATACTCGACATACTAGATATACTGCTAAACAGTACAGATACACTGCTGAAACAGTGCAGACCGGATTTGTGTACCCAAACCCGTCTTGACCGGCACAACCTATGTGCACGTCAGAACGTCTCCCCGGCAATGGTACTCACCGGGTAGCTCGGAACGGAAGGCCTCGGAACTGAACTGAACTGAACTGGACCGGACTGGACTCGACTCGGAACTTCGGAACTTCGGGACTTCGGAACCTGGTGGGCCTCTGTATACCTCGGATCTTGCTCTCTCAGCTAGGCTCTGGTCGGGATACTTCGCACTTCTCACCGCCTCGTCTGGGTGTTGATCGCAGCCTCAGTCGCCCCCGCTTGACCGGAGGGAGATACAGGAAATCCTGCTGGTACGCGTTGTTGTCCGTCCAGCTGTGGCAGGAGACCGGGCCTGCAACGCACCTCCGGCGCGTGAGATGAGAAAGTGTCCCTATTCGGGCGCCAATTATGTGGTAAATAATTTAATTACCGGTACTTAATTTGATGCGGAAAACTAGTAAGGATAACTCAGTAAAATAAGAGGCAGAATCCGTGGTATTAGAGGTTCGGAAAGGTCTTTATTCCTTATACAATTCGAATTGTGGGCTTCATATTCCATCACCACGGAGGTTCAGGAAGTGAAGGGGCAATACATTATTGACAGGTAATCATTTTTATAGAAGAGGCATTACAGTGAAACAGATGCAGGAGGCGTAACAGCTGATAAAATAGATAAAAACATACATGCGTAACTAAAATAGGCGTAACCTAGGCGTAACTAGAAAACGTCATTAAGTATGATGTCACAAATGGGTGGATCCATAAAAGAATTTCGCAATGTCAGCAGAAATACTTGGCAGGGATGCGCGCGCAGCAGCATGACGTGTGATTGACGTGCAACTAGGGGGTGAAGGGGACTTGACATTTAGCTCTACATGTGGAGACAAAAGTCTGGGGGGTCAAGTCAACCTAATCCCAAATCATATCTAACATCCTATGTTTAAAGAACTATGTTATCCAAAAGGAAAGGTCTTTCGAACAAAATCTATTCTATACTGACTGTGAGTGCGTGTACAAGCGTCTAAGTGTCCACATGAGATGCGAGGGGCAGAAATCTTCCATAGTAACAGGGCCATGAATTACTTGCATGAAGACAGAGAAGCCGGGCCCTTTGCTCGGTAGCTGGAAGGATGTTTACTTAAACTACTAGACAGGAATGCATTGGATGAGGAGCGGAGCAGATAATGTTGAAGGTGAAATACAGTTTTTGGCAGGCAGACAGGCCGAGTCAGGCACCGTTAGCCGCGCAGGGAGTAGGACAAAGTTCATGGATACAGATGCGAGCTCAAACTGGAGCTGTCAAAGGTAGAAAGCAGGGAAAGGCTTGATGGTAGCATTCAGGGCCTACTCGCCTGAACTGCAAAATGGAGTAACTGAGCCATATAAAGTCGGTGGCCTTTCATACTTAGGAATCGAATATCCAGCCCATTCATGGCGGATCTGAAAGAGGACATGTTGACGGTGGACGCACATGTGTTTGCGTCTTCATAACTGGAACTGGAGGGAACATACATGTACTTGTAACATATACATGGAACCGTTGGGGTCTAAGATAGGGGACATAACTGATCACAAAAATCCATATTTCCACATTCCCTCCTTGTCCCCTACTGGCCCTTAGGAGATATCAATCTTCATTAATCCATCGATCTGTTCATATAGCATCATTTGTTCTTCTTTCTTCTTCCGGGATCTTGAGCGAAAACTTTGATGTGGAATACACGATGTGGCACACAGACCACAAATCGCTGGTCCACATTGCAGGCATAAGCAGCAACTGAATAGTATGAGAAAGCCAATACCTAGGAAGGATAGGACCCTCCATCTCCAGGCTGACAATACACTCCAAAACCAACCGGACCAAGTCCAGGTGCCTGGATTCTGGTGTATCTGGTTTACAATCTTATGAAGACGTGTTATAGCCTTATATACAGATGGCGAATTTTCTGGAATGAATACGCAGCAACTTGATCCGATGACCCTACAAGCTCCGCCCCTATCGGCCAGGATGACGTCAAGGACAAGACGATTTTGAAGAACAACAATCCTCATCGCAGACTGCTCCTCTGTCAAGTTGCCTAAGGCGGAAATAGTTTCATTTACTACGGCTTCAAGAGTCCTAGTTAATCTACGTATCAGCTTACTATTGGTAACTGTACCTATATAGGGAAAGAGACCTTTATTAAAATCTGTATACTTTTCCCATGCCGTCTCAGTGTAATCAACAATTGGGAGATCTCTCCGTTCTCTATTGTGTACTAAATGAGTATTCCTGTGATAATCAGGAGGGGCTAGAAAAACAGGTGGCAAAAGAAATGCGATGTAACAGGTACCATCCCAATCTAGAGGCAGACGTATATATGCAGTTTGACCACATACGAAGTAGGAATGACGAGAAGCTCTAAATGTAGACTTGCCTTGATCATTAAATTCTATCACAGTGGTGCATCTACTATGGCCCATATGTATTGAACCATTCTTTCTTACGCATAATTCACCTTTAACTGGAAATACTGACATAGCGGGCAAGCTTGGTGCAGCTTCGGATTCAACATTCAGGATCATGAGATTAAGCGTAAAATTACCTAATCCATATACTTCATTTTCTAGATCAGTTCCTGTTCTTTTGGGAAGTCCCTCCTTGTCAGGGTAGCAGACTTTGAGTAAAACTAGGTTCAGGTTTCCCCATACCCAATTGTCTTGATAAACTACTGAGTTTGAATCTAAGGAATTAATTAAACTAAACCATGCTCCACAGGAGCCATTGTGTGTGAACGGATATGGAAAGAGAGGCAGAATTCCCTTATAGTTCTGATAGGGAGGGAGTCGGCCACATATCCAACAATTGGTAGCATTACTAGTCTGATGGGAATGATGTAACATACTAATAAAAGTGTTATTGCGCAGCGCAAATCTATAGGACAACTCATGCGGGGGTAATTCACTAAAGGAATGTTCAGCAGTAACATTGTAAGCATGTTTAGAAATAGGATAATATATGTGCAACAGTATACTTGTCGCGATGATTAGAAGACTTAAGAAAAACAAAATTAATAACGTCACTGTGCAATGACTACGCAGTGATTTACAGTACGCATGCTTTTTCAACTGCATCTTTCGGTTTCTTTCTCTATTCAGGTCTAGGGGATACATGTCAGAGACAAATTCAACCGATTCACCTTGGAGAGGACTTAAACAATCAAATTGTCTGACTTGCTAGACCGTAATTTCAGTTTGTACAGGTCCTTATCGCATTGTTCAACCAAAGGGAGCTTTGCATCAATCGGTGAAGACATGCAGGGTGTAACGTTTACATCAGACGGTAGTCCATGAAATTTCTTGATATGACTTGAATGTAACCATCCTTTTCGACCTTCGATCTTCACGGCTGTCCTCGTGGTGAGCAGTACAAGTTGAGGCGATTTCCACCTAGGATCCAGCTGAGTCTTCCGGTCAAAATTTCGTACTAACACCAGGTCCCCGGGAACTACGTCATGGGGTTTCACCTCGGTGTTGTCGGGAAAGGCTGCAGCTACCTGTGAACGACAAGATTGTAGTGCAGACATCAAGGAAGCCAGGTAATCTGTCAGCATATTACAGTCAACATCAGTTATTTTACGGGGTATAGGCGTCCCCCACATATTTGGTGGTCTGCCAAAGATCACCTCATAAGGGGATAGCCCTGTTCGAGAGTGCGCTACCATTCTCATGTAAAAGAGTGCAACTGGTAAGGCTACTACCCAATCAACACCTTTCTCTCTACATATTTTGGACAATCTAATTTTCAGAGTTTGATTATGTCGTTCCACGAGACCTGCTGCCTCGGGGTGTCGGACACAGTGAAATTTCCATTGATAGCCTAACAAAAGTGAAACGTGTTTCATTAGTTCGGATGAGAACGGCTGGCCATTATCTGAGTAGACAACACGTGGTAAACCGTACCGTGGGAAGAATTCTCGAACTAACTGTTTGGCAGTAGTCGGGGCAGTGTAATCTGAAACCGGGTAGGCTTCGGTCCAACGGGAAAGAGCACAGACAACTACGAGAACATATTTGAATCCTCGACATCGTTCCATCTGGATATAATCCATCTGGAGGACTTCAAAAGGGTGATCAGGAGGCTGAAATCCACCCTGTTCTACGGGGATGCTTTTACCTGGGTTAAACTGACAACATATCATACAGGTACGAACTTTCTGTTTAGCTGCTGCTCGTAAATGTTTGTTGAACCAAATGTGTTGAATGCTATCTAGCATAGCTTTTTCTCCTAGGTGCGCTGGACTATGTATTGTATTAATGACAACTTGAACCATAGAGTCAGGAAGAAACCATACAGATTTTTCCTTCGTCATCCATCCTTGGTCCGTTTGGATCCCTCCTAATTCAGTCCATTTCTTTATTTCATCTGGTGTAGCATGTGTCTGTATGTCAACTACGTCAAGAGCGGGATCCTTAACCGTCATGCAATGTGTTGGTGTCGGAACTATTGTCTTTGTAATGTCAGATGTGTGAGTTTGAGCAGTCTGTTTAGCTGTTCTGTCAGCTAGATCATTGCCTTGAGAAATGATATCAGTGACTTTCGTATGAGCTTTGCATTTCATAATCGATATTGCAGTGGGTAGATGAATTGCGTCTAATAGGGCATGAATGAGGGGTCCGTGCTGAATGTGGGCACCGTGAGAAGTTAAATAACCTCTCTCTCGCCACAGCACGCCGAAGTCATGTACAACTCCGAATGCATAACGTGAATCCGTGTATATGTTGACTTTCTTATTTGTGGCTTGAATACAGGCTTGTGTCAGAGCGGTGAGCTCTGCTGCTTGAGCTGACAAGGTGTTTATACAATTTGTTTCGATGACTTCAGTGTCTGTTGTGACTGCATACGCGGCCACTAACTCTCCTGTACTTGTTCTCATACATGAACCGTCTACATACAACGTCAGGTCTGGATCTGACAATGGGACATCTGTCAAGTCTTGTCTGGGTTTCGTCGTGATAGTAATAACTTCAATACAATCATGTGCTAGTGGGTCTGTTCCGTTTACTGGCAAAAGTGTGGCAGGATTCAATGTATTACAACGTCTGATTTCTATGTGTGGCTGAAACAATGTCAATTCATAACCGGTAAGTCTTGCTATAGTCAAGTGTTGTGTTTGCGTTCGGTTCACAAGAACCTCTACTGCATGTGGTACTTGTACTGTCAATGGATGTCCTAACACTATGGCATCGCTTTGTCTGATTGCTAAAGCTGTCGCTGCCACTGATTTCAGGCACGCAGGCAAAGCCTGAGCTACGGGATCTAATGTACTAGAGAAATAGGCACACGGTTTGTGTGATCCTGCTTGTTCCTGAGTGAGTACTGACAGGGCAGTACCTTCGCGTTCTGTAACAAAGAGTGTAAAATGTTTATTATAACATGGTGTTGCTAAAACAGGTGCTTGACATAAAGCTGTCTTTAAGCTTTCAAAAGCTTGTGTATGTTCCTGAGTCCAAGGGAGGACAGTCGATGTGGCCGCCTCCTGTGTTGTCAACTGAATGAGTGGTTTTGCTAGAAATGCATATTGAGGGATCCACTGCCTACAATATGAAGTGAGGCCTATAAAAGCCCGCACCTCCTTTTGTGTCTTGGGTATTGGCATGTTAGCAATTAACTGGATGCGATCAGGTGTAAGCTGTCTTCCCTCCTTGGACAGCGAGTGCCCAAGGTACACAACTTGCTGGACACAGAATTGCAGCTTAGAAGGGGACACCTTGTGCCCCTTTTCGGCCAGAAATTGTAAAACCGTCAGTGATGCTTTTTCACATTCAGGTTCACTTCGAGCGGTGATCAGCAGATCATCGACATATTGAAGCAGTGCAGTGTTGACTGGCATGTGTATACTGTCAAGTTCTCGTTTCAGTGCTTGGCTATAGATGCTGGGGCTTTCTGTAAATCCTTGAGGTGCGCGTGTGAATTTAAAACTTCGTCCATTTAAACTGAATCCGAACAAGTATTGGCTTTCCGGATCTATTGGAACGCTGAAAAAGGCATTCTTGAGATCAATTACAGTAAAGAATGTTGCTTTGGAATCAATGGCTGTCAGTAATGACGAGATGTCTGGGACCACAGGGAATTGTGGTACAATGCATTTATTTAGTTCGCGCAGATCAATAACTAATCGATATACTGGCGGGGCCTTTGGATCAGTTCGTTTAAGAATCGGAATTATCGGGGAATTACATACATTGGAGTCGGTTTCCACAACCACTCCTTGGGCAATAAGCTCGTCAATGATTTGCAGTAAAGCCACTACAGCATCTGGGGGTAACTTGTATTGTCGCATTCGTGGTAGTACCACTCCTGTCTTTAGTGTGACTCGATATGGTGTAATGTTCATGCAACCAACATCTGTAGGGCCTTGTGCCCATAAATGTGTAGGTAAATTCTGCAGTCGGTGATCCATGTCTCTGGACACATAGTGCCCTTTGAAATCACGTAGAAACAATCTTACTCCTTCCGGAGAACAACATATTATAGCTCCTAGAGCTTTCAATGTTTTTATACCTAACAGGTTTTCTGGACATGATTTAGTAAGCAATAAATCTGTAGTTCGTGTCAAGGGACCAATCGTAAGTGGAAGAGGTTGTGATACTTCATTAATGATAGGTTTTCCTGAAAAGCCAAGGGAAATATTCTGTGAGCCTGAGAGGGGTGCCCCTGGAACTTCACTACGTCGTATTGTTGTTCTGCTTGCCCCTGTATCAAGTAAAAATTTTCTGTCTTGGCCTAATAGTTCACTATGTACATAAGGTCCCTCTTGATCTACAGGGACCTCGATAAGGGGTAAGCCAACTTCCCTCTCTAGGCTGTTTCATGCGTATCGTTGATAATCAGGGTAGTCATATTGTGCATACTGGTACATCTGTCGTGTCGTGTTTTGTGTTGCAGTAATAGGCTGCGGTGGCGGAGCTGGCATGGACTGTTGTGGAGCCGGCATGGACTGTTGTTGAACTGGCATAGACTGTTGTTGGATCTGATCCTGTCTAGGTGGCCGTGGTCTTTCCTTTGTTATACCTATGGCGATATTATGTTTTAAGACTGGACAATCGTGTATGTAATGACCTGGCTGCTTACAATAGTTGCATGCCCCTTTCACAGGACCTGCTGAATCACTGGACTGTGTCATACCCTTTTTATGACCGTCAGCTGGAACTGTCTGAGCAACTAGCATTTTCATTTTCGTGTCTTTCATTCGTCTTTGTTCATGTTCTTGTTCCTCCTTGACGCCTTCGGGCTAAGTTGCGCGTTTACAAGTCTCCTTTCATTCATTCATTCATTCTCTCTAATTCTATTGTGATGATACTGTAACATTTGTAACATTTGTGACGGAGTGTTACCTTGCCAGGTACTCTCGAATTTCAATACTCTATTCTTAACTTGGGGCAGGGAATTTTCAACTAATTTTGTCACAAACAGATGTGGATATGATTCGCTATTTGCTTTTATACCACTATTTATACCGAAACATTTTTCGAATCGGGCGTAGAAATCACTAGTGTCTTCATCTTGCTTTTGTTTACAGGCTGAGATTGCACCCCAGTCTTCCTTTTTCGTAGTTAATAAACGTGGCAGTACCTGTACTAGTAAACCTGGTAGCATTTTAGTCTTTTCCCCAAGCCCTGAACCTGCACCTCGGGCCGTTTCTTCTCCTTCTAATGCTACCCAATCTATCTTTTGGTCTCCCACCTCCCAATCTTTCTCTTTGAGTTTTTCGTAAATGCCAGCAGGCATTAATACTTTTAATATTTTCATAATGTCGGGGTAGGTATATTCTCCCATGAGTAACATGTCTTTAATCTCACGGTGGAAACCCGCTGGGTCTTTGTCATGACTGGGTACCACTTTCTTCATTTCTAATAGTTCCATTTTGGATATGGGTGTGTATACAAATACGCGTTTAAAATGATTGTCATCACCTTTTATTGGGTGCACTTCGCGTAAGGGATTCTGTCTATCCATATGATACGTCGTTCTTTCCTTGATGGGCAGTGAGACATGTTCTGGGCATACGAAAAGAATATACTGGTTTCTGGATTCTAGTATTTCTCTAATTAAATCAGTACCTGAACCTCTCCATTTATTCGTGAGTAATTCAGTCAATATATCAGGTAAAGGACCAGGATCAGAGTGTTGGCTTTTATATAATATAAGGAGATGTTGGATCATGTATATGCCAGCTAAACGCTGTTCGTCTGGGGTAAGGTTCAAAAACGTGTGTGCTAGTGTATCATCACTGTATTTTCCGGGACTGTCAGCCCATAGTACTGCTGATCTAGCTAATTCTTGTTCGTCCAATGAATCAAGTATATGATGTCCTCTTCGTTCTCGGAGTAAGTTGTCAGCGGCTTGGAATAAGTGTTCGGGAGATCTTATATTGATTATAGGGGTTTGGTAATGTCTGCTACTTTCTGGACGTGTCGGACGTACCGAATCATTACAGCATTTAGTATTATTAGAAAATCTTCCTCTACCTACATAAGCCATCGTGTCCACGTGTCCTGTGGGCATTCCTGACTCTTCCTCTTCCCTTCTGTTTTGTTCAGGCTCGTCTATCTCTAATCTCTCTTCGTGTATTCGTTCAATTTCTTTGCGGATCTTTCGGCACATAGCTACTATACTTAACTGTCTATCATGTCTCCCCTCTGATATATTCCGGCTCCATGTGGTAAGAATTCGCATTTCTTCCGGATTTACCCCAGGCCGGTCTTGATTTCTGATCACACAGTTTATGAGGAAACGTAACAGTTCCCCCTGTATCTCCACTTTCTGGTACTCCATGGCTCTGCTAATACTTTCAGGATCTCGCCCTGACTGGACAAAATGATATATATTTTCTAAATGTGTAGTCATTCCTGGTAGCCTCGCTAAATATATTGCAGCTCGTCGGATACGTAATGATGCCAGGAGCATTTCGTCCTCTTTGCCGGGCACAGGGTCATATCTACAATCTACTAGAAGTTCCTTAAGCATATCGGGAGTTACTAGTTTGGGCGTACGTTGGTGTGCTAATTCTTGAAAGGAAAGTTTATTTACTCTGGGTGGCATGGAAAAAATGTTTGTTGTACCTCCTGTAGCACCGTCTGGGGTGCTGGGCGTGAAAGGATTTGTTGAACGTGAGACAGCAACCATAGTTGCGGGAAGAGCTGTAGAAACAGATGTGCTTGCCGGAACTTGTGTCGGAATTTGTTGTTGCGGAGGTACAGACGGAGGATCTTGGCGTTGAACCCCCTCGACAGGCGGTCTATGTGGTGCAGTATTAGCATACTCGGGAGCTGCGTCATCTAAATAAGAGGAAAGGAAAACATCTTCTGCCGTTCTGGGATGCCCTTTGGGGTGTACTTTTATTGGAAACAATGGAGGTGACAAGTCTTTTGGTATTTCCGGAGTAGCCTTAGGTAACCCTTCGGCCAGAAGTGGATACATACCATTCATAAGGGCATTTCTTTGTCTGTCTACTTGTTCTGATTTTACTCGGGTACCTTCTTCAATCAATAGATTTTCTCGAACTTTATTTGAATTCTCCTTACTTTTCTCTTCCTGTCTGAGTGCTTTTTCTGTACGTCTATGGGATTCTTTACGCCATAATTCAATGGCATCTTTCTGTGACTGTCTAGCTTTCTTTTTCCATAATTCTTCTTCTACTTTCATGATGCAATCCGCATCCCAGGTCCCAGCTGCGGGCCATCTCTGATTTTCTGGTAATTCCTTGGTGTGGTCTACCCATAAATCAAGAAATAATACGGCGTCTAGGCCATGTTTATGATACATGAAGTACCCTGGAGTGTCCCTAGGAGGAATGGGAACAGCTTCTTCGAGTACCCCTTTTCTAGTTTTGATCTGTCTTAACTTTGAAAAGAGCGGCATGTTTGAGAACTGATTTGATACCTAATCTTGAACACGTTTAATACAACTAAACACAATAACGAATAATAATGAACAGTCATTCACCCCACAATATGTAGAACGTATTTAAAACATTTAACATTTAACATTTAACATTTAACATTTAACATTTAACATTTAACATTTAACAGTTAACGAACAATAACGATGGCCATTAGGGAACTAGTCACTTAGCATACTCGACATACTAGATATACTGCTAAACAGTACAGATACACTGCTGAAACAGTGCAGACCGGATTTGTGTACCCAAACCCGTCTTGACCGGCACAACCTATGTGCACGTCAGAACGTCTCCCCGGCAATGGTACTCACCGGGTAGCTCGGAACGGAAGGCCTCGGAACTGAACTGAACTGAACTGGACCGGACTGGACTCGACTCGGAACTTCGGAACTTCGGGACTTCGGAACCTGGTGGGCCTCTGTATACCTCGGATCTTGCTCTCTCAGCTAGGCTCTGGTCGGGATACTTCGCACTTCTCACCGCCTCGTCTGGGTGTTGATCGCAGCCTCAGTCGCCCCCGCTTGACCGGAGGGAGATACAGGAAATCCTGCTGGTACGCGTTGTTGTCCGTCCAGCTGTGGCAGGAGACCGGGCCTGCAACGCACCTCCGGCGCGTGAGATGAGAAAGTGTCCCTATTCGGGCGCCAATTATGTGGTAAATAATTTAATTACCGGTACTTAATTTGATGCGGAAAACTAGTAAGGATAACTCAGTAAAATAAGAGGCAGAATCCGTGGTATTAGAGGTTCGGAAAGGTCTTTATTCCTTATACAATTCGAATTGTGGGCTTCATATTCCATCACCACGGAGGTTCAGGTAGTGAAGGGGCAATACATTATTGACAGGTAATCATTTTTATAGAAGAGGCATTACAGTGAAACAGATGCAGGAGGCGTAACAGCTGATAAAATAGATAAAAACATACATGCGTAACTAAAATAGGCGTAACCTAGGCGTAACTAGAAAACGTCATTAAGTATGATGTCACAAATGGGTGGATCCATAAAAGAATTTCGCAATGTCAGCAGAAATACTTGGCAGGGATGCGCGCGCAGCAGCATGACGTGTGATTGACGTGCAACTAGGGGGTGAAGGGGACTTGACATTTAGCTCTACATGTGAAGACAAAAGTCTGGGGGGTCAAGTCAACCTAATCCCAAATCATATCTAACATCCTATGTTTAAAGAACTATGTTATCCAAAAGGAAAGGTCTTTCGAACAAAATCTATTCTATACTGACTGTGAGTGCGTGTACAAGCGTCTAAGTGTCCACATGAGATGCGAGGGGCAGAAATCTTCCATAGTAACAGGGCCATGAATTACTTGCATGAAGACAGAGAAGCCGGGCCCTTTGCTCGGTAGCTGGAAGGATGTTTACTTAAACTACTAGACAGGAATGCATTGGATGAGGAGCGGAGCAGATAATGTTGAAGGTGAAATACAGTTTTTGGCAGGCAGACAGGCCGAGTCAGGCACCGTTAGCCGCGCAGGGAGTAGGACAAAGTTCATGGATACAGATGCGAGCTCAAACTGGAGCTGTCAAAGGTAGAAAGCAGGGAAAGGCTTGATGGTAGCATTCAGGGCCTACTCGCCTGAACTGCAAAATGGAGTAACTGAGCCATATAAAGTCGGTGGCCTTTCATACTTAGGAATCGAATATCCAGCCCATTCATGGCGGATCTGAAAGAGGACATGTTGACGGTGGACGCACATGTGTTTGCGTCTTCATAACTGGAACTGGAGGGAACATACATGTACTTGTAACATATACATGGAACCGTTGGGGTCTAAGATAGGGGACATAACTGATCACAAAAATCCATATTTCCACATTCCCTCCTTGTCCCCTACTGGCCCTTAGGAGATATCAATCTTCATTAATCCATCGATCTGTTCATATAGCATCATTTGTTCTTCTTTCTTCTTCCGGGATCTTGAGCGAAAACTTTGATGTGGAATACACGATGTGGCACACAGACCACAAATCGCTGGTCCACATTGCAGGCATAAGCAGCAACTGAATAGTATGAGAAAGCCAATACCTAGGAAGGATAGGACCCTCCATCTCCAGGCTGACAATACACTCCAAAACCAACCGGACCAAGTCCAGGTGCCTGGATTCTGGTGTATCTGGTTTACAATCTTATGAAGACGTGTTATAGCCTTATATACAGATGGCGAATTTTCTGGAATGAATACGCAGCAACTTGATCCGATGACCCTACAAGCTCCGCCCCTATCGGCCAGGATGACGTCAAGGACAAGACGATTTTGAAGAACAACAATCCTCATCGCAGACTGCTCCTCTGTCAAGTTGCCTAAGGCGGAAATAGTTTCATTTACTACGGCTTCAAGAGTCCTAGTTAATCTACGTATCAGCTTACTATTGGTAACTGTACCTATATAGGGAAAGAGACCTTTATTAAAATCTGTATACTTTTCCCATGCCGTCTCAGTGTAATCGACAATTGGGAGATCTCTCCGTTCTCTATTGTGTACTAAATGAGTATTCCTGTGATAATCAGGAGGGGCTAGAAAAACAGGTGGCAAAAGAAATGCGATGTAACAGGTACCATCCCAATCTAGAGGCAGACGTATATATGCAGTTTGACCACATACGAAGTAGGAATGACGAGAAGCTCTAAATGTAGACTTGCCTTGATCATTAAATTCTATCACAGTGGTGCATCTACTATGGCCCATATGTATTGAACCATTCTTTCTTACGCATAATTCACCTTTAACTGGAAATACTGACATAGCGGGCAAGCTTGGTGCAGCTTCGGATTCAACATTCAGGATCATGAGATTAAGCGTAAAATTACCTAATCCATATACTTCATTTTCTAGATCAGTTCCTGTTCTTTTGGGAAGTCCCTCCTTGTCAGGGTAGCAGACTTTGAGTAAAACTAGGTTCAGGTTTCCCCATACCCAATTGTCTTGATAAACTACTGAGTTTGAATCTAAGGAATTAATTAAACTAAACCATGCTCCACAGGAGCCATTGTGTGTGAACGGATATGGAAAGAGAGGCAGAATTCCCTTATAGTTCTGATAGGGAGGGAGTCGGCCACATATCCAACAATTGGTAGCATTACTAGTCTGATGGGAATGATGTAACATACTGATAAAAGTGTTATTGCGCAGCGCAAATCTATAGGACAACTCATGCGGGGGTAATTCACTAAAGGAATGTTCAGCAGTAACATTGTAAGCATGTTTAGAAATAGGATAATATATGTGCAACAGTATACTTGTCGCGATGATTAGAAGACTTAAGAAAAACAAAATTAATAACGTCACTGTGCAATGACTACGCAGTGATTTACAGTACGCATGCTTTTTCAACTGCATCTTTCGGTTTCTTTCTCTATTCAGGTCTAGGAGATACATGTCAGAGACAAATTCAACCGATTCACCTTGGAGAGGACTTAAACAATCAAATTGTCTGACTTGCTAGACCGTAATTTCAGTTTGTACAGGTCCTTATCGCATTGTTCAACCAAAGGGAGCTTTGAATCAATCGGTGAAGACATGCAGGGTGTAACGTTTACATCAGACGGTAGTCCATGAAATTTCTTGATATGACTTGAATGTAACCATCCTTTTCGACCTTCGATCTTCACGGCTGTCCTCGTGGTGAGCAGTACAAGTTGAGGCGATTTCCACCTAGGATCCAGCTGAGTCTTCCGGTCAAAATTTCGTACTAACACCAGGTCCCCGGGAACTACGTCATGGGGTTTCACCTCGGTGTTGTCGGGAAAGGCTGCAGCTACCTGTGAACGACAAGATTGTAGTGCAGACATCAAGGAAGCCAGGTAATCTGTCAGCATATTACAGTCAACATCAGTTATTTTACGGGGTATAGGCGTCCCCCACATATTTGGTGGTCTGCCAAAGATCACCTCATAAGGGGATAGCCCTGTTCGAGAGTGCGCTACCATTCTCATGTAAAAGAGTGCAACTGGTAAGGCTACTACCCAATCAACACCTTTCTCTCTACATATTTTGGACAATCTAATTTTCAGAGTTTGATTATGTCGTTCCACGAGACCTGCTGCCTCGGGGTGTCGGACACAGTGAAATTTCCATTGACAGCCTAACAAAAGTGAAACGTGTTTCATTAGTTCGGATGAGAACGGCTGGCCATTATCTGAGTAGACAACACGTGGTAAACCGTACCGTGGGAAGAATTCTCGAACTAACTGTTTGGCAGTAGTCGGGGCAGTGTAATCTGAAACCGGGTAGGCTTCGGTCCAACGGGAAAGAGCACAGACAACTACGAGAACATATTTGAATCCTCGACATCGTTCCATCTGGATATAATCCATCTGGAGGACTTCAAAAGGGTGATCAGGAGGCTGAAATCCACCCTGTTCTACGGGGATGCTTTTACCTGGGTTAAACTGACAACATATCATACAGGTACGAACTTTCTGTTTAGCTGCTGCTCGTAAATGTTTGTTGAACCAAATGTGTTGAATGCTATCTAGCATAGCTTTTTCTCCTAGGTGCGCTGGACTATGTATTGTATTAATGACAACTTGAACCATAGAGTCAGGAAGAAACCATACAGATTTTTCCTTCGTCATCCATCCTTGGTCCGTTTGGATCCCTCCTAATTCAGTCCATTTCTTTATTTCATCTGGTGTAGCATGTGTCTGTATGTCAACTACGTCAAGAGCGGGATCCTTAACCGTCATGCAATGTGTTGGTGTCGGAACTATTGTCTTTGTCATGTCAGATGTGTGAGTTTGAGCAGTCTGTTTAGCTGTTCTGTCAGCTAGATCATTGCCTTGAGAAATGATATCAGTGACTTTCGTATGAGCTTTGCATTTCATAATCGATATTGCAGTGGGTAGATGAATTGCGTCTAATAGGGCATGAATGAGGGGTCCGTGCTGAATGTGGGCACCGTGAGAAGTTAAATAACCTCTCTCTCGCCACAGCACGCCGAAGTCATGTACAACTCCGAATGCATAACGTGAATCCGTGTATATGTTGACTTTCTTATTTGTGGCTTGAATACAGGCTTGTGTCAGAGCGGTGAGCTCTGCTGCTTGAGCTGACAAGGTGTTTATACAATTTGTTTCGATGACTTCAGTGTCTGTTGTGACTGCATACGCGGCCACTAACTCTCCTGTACTTGTTCTCATACATGAACCGTCTACATACAACGTCAGGTCTGGATCTGACAATGGGACATCTGTCAAGTCTTGTATGGGTTTCGTCGTGATAGTAATAACTTCAATACAATCATGTGCTAGTGGGTCTGTTCCGTTTACTGGCAAAAGTGTGGCAGGATTCAATGTATTACAACGTCTGATTTCTATGTGTGGCTGAAACAATGTCAATTCATAACCGGTAAGTCTTGCTATAGTCAAGTGTTGTGTTTGCGTTCGGTTCACAAGAACCTCTACTGCATGTGGTACTTGTACTGTCAATGGATGTCCTAACACTATGGCATCGCTTTGTCTGATTGCTAAAGCTGTCGCTGCCACTGATTTCAGGCACGCAGGCAAAGCCTGAGCTACGGGATCTAATGTACTAGAGAAATAGGCACACGGTTTGTGTGATCCTGCTTGTTCCTGAGTGAGTACTGACAGGGCAGTACCTTCGCGTTCTGTAACAAAGAGTGTAAAATGTTTATTATAACATGGTGTTGCTAAAACAGGTGCTTGACATAAAGCTGTCTTTAAGCTTTCAAAAGCTTGTGTATGTTCCTGAGTCCAAGGGAGGACAGTCGATGTGGCCGCCTCCTGTGTTGTCAACTGAATGAGTGGTTTTGCTAGAAATGCATATTGAGGGATCCACTGCCTACAATATGAAGTGAGGCCTATAAAAGCCCGCACCTCCTTTTGTGTCTTGGGTATTGGCATGTTAGCAATTAACTGGATGCGATCAGGTGTAAGCTGTCTTCCCTCCTTGGACAGCGAGTGCCCAATGTACACAACTTGCTGGACACAGAATTGCAGCTTAGAAGGGGACACCTTGTGCCCCTTTTCGGCCAGAAATTGTAAAACCGTCAGTGATGCTTTTTCACATTCAGGTTCACTTCGAGCGGTGATCAGCAGATCATCGACATATTGAAGCAGTGCAGTGTTGACTGGCATGTGTATACTGTCAAGTTCTCGTTTCAGTGCTTGGCTATAGATGCTGGGGCTTTCTGTAAATCCTTGAGGTGCGCGTGTGAATTTAAAACTTCGTCCATTTAAACTGAATCCGAACAAGTATTGGCTTTCCGGATCTATTGGAACGCTGAAAAAGGCATTCTTGAGATCAATTACAGTAAAGAATGTTGCTTTGGAATCAATGGCTGTCAGTAATGACGAGATGTCTGGGACCACAGGGAATTGTGGTACAATGCATTTATTTAGTTCGCGCAGATCAATAACTAATCGATATACTGGCGGGGCCTTTGGATCAGTTCGTTTAAGAATCGGAATTATCGGGGAATTACATACATTGGAGTCGGTTTCCACAACCACTCCTTGGGCAATAAGCTCGTCAATGATTTGCAGTAAAGCCACTACAGCATCTGGGGGTAACTTGTATTGTCGCATTCGTGGTAGTACCACTCCTGTCTTTAGTGTGACTCGATATGGTGTAATGTTCATGCAACCAACATCTGTAGGGCCTTGTGCCCATAAATGTGTAGGTAAATTCTGCAGTCCGTGATCCATGTCTCTGGACACATAGTGCCCTTTGAAATCACGTAGAAACAATCTTACTCCTTCCGGAGAACAACATATTATAGCTCCTAGAGCTTTCAATGTTTTTATACCTAACAGGTTTTCTGGACATGATTTAGTAAGCAATAAATCTGTAGTTCGTGTCAAGGGACCAATCGTAAGTGGAAGAGGTTGTGATACTTCATTAATGATAGGTTTTCCTGAAAAGCCAAGGGAAATATTCTGTGAGCCTGAGAGGGGTGCCCCTGGAACTTCACTACGTCGTATTGTTGTTCTGCTTGCCCCTGTATCAAGTAAAAATATTCTGTCTTGGCCTAATAGTTCACTATGTACATAAGGTCCCTCTTGATCTACAGGGACCTCGATAAGGGGTAAGCCAACTTCCCTCTCTAGGCTGTTTCATGCGTATCGTTGATAATCAGGGTAGTCATATTGTGCATACTGGTACATCTGTCGTGTCGTGTTTTGTGTTGCAGTAATAGGCTGCGGTGGCGGAGCTGGCATGGACTGTTGTGGAGCCGGCATGGACTGTTGTTGAACTGGCATAGACTGTTGTTGGATCTGATCCTGTCTAGGTGGCCGTGGTCTTTCCTTTGTTATACCTATGGCGATATTATGTTTTAAGACTGGACAATCGTGTATGTAATGACCTGGCTGCTTACAATAGTTGCATGCCCCTTTCACAGGACCTGCTGAATCACTGGACTGTGTCATACCCTTTTTATGACCGTCAGCTGGAACTGTCTGAGCAACTAGCATTTTCATTTTCGTGTCTTTCATTCGTCTTTGTTCATGTTCTTGTTCCTCCTTGACGCCTTCGGGCTAAGTTGCGCGTTTACAAGTCTCCTTTCATTCATTCATTCATTCTCTCTAATTCTATTGTGATGATACTGTAACATTTGTAACATTTGTGACGGAGTGTTACCTTGCCAGGTACTCTCGAATTTCAATACTCTATTCTTAACTTGGGGCAGGGAATTTTCAACTAATTTTGTCACAAACAGATGTGGATATGATTCGCTATTTGCTTTTATACCACTATTTATACCGAAACATTTTTCGAATCGGGCGTAGAAATCACTAGTGTCTTCATCTTGCTTTTGTTTACAGGCTGAGATTGCACCCCAGTCTTCCTTTTTCGTAGTTAATAAACGTGGCAGTACCTGTACTAGTAAACCTGGTAGCATTTTAGTCTTTTCCCCAAGCCCTGAACCTGCACCTCGGGCCGTTTCTTCTCCTTCTAATGCTACCCAATCTATCTTTTGGTCTCCCACCTCCCAATCTTTCTCTTTGAGTTTTTCGTAAATGCCAGCAGGCATTAATACTTTTAATATTTTCATAATGTCGGGGTAGGTATATTCTCCCATGAGTAACATGTCTTTAATCTCACGGTGGAAACCCGCTGGGTCTTTGTCATGACTGGGTACCACTTTCTTCATTTCTAATAGTTCCATTTTGGATATGGGTGTGTATACAAATACGCGTTTAAAATGATTGTCATCACCTTTTATTGGGTGCACTTCGCGTAAGGGATTCTGTCTATCCATATGATACGTCGTTCTTTCCTTGATGGGCAGTGAGACATGTTCTGGGCATACGAAAAGAATATACTGGTTTCTGGATTCTAGTATTTCTCTAATTAAATCAGTACCTGAACCTCTCCATTTATTCGTGAGTAATTCAGTCAATATATCAGGTAAAGGACCAGGATCAGAGTGTTGGCTTTTATATAATATAAGGAGATGTTGGATCATGTATATGCCAGCTAAACGCTGTTCGTCTGGGGTAAGGTTCAAAAACGTGTGTGCTAGTGTATCATCACTGTATTTTCCGGGACTGTCAGCCCATAGTACTGCTGATCTAGCTAATTCTTGTTCGTCCAATGAATCAAGTATATGATGTCCTCTTCGTTCTCGGAGTAAGTTGTCAGCGGCTTGGAATAAGTGTTCGGGAGATCTTATATTGATTATAGGGGTTTGGTAATGTCTGCTACTTTCTGGACGTGTCGGACGTACCGAATCATTACAGCATTTAGTATTATTAGAAAATCTTCCTCTACCTACATAAGCCATCGTGTCCACGTGTCCTGTGGGCATTCCTGACTCTTCCTCTTCCCTTCTGTTTTGTTCAGGCTCGTCTATCTCTAATCTCTCTTCGTGTATTCGTTCAATTTCTTTGCGGATCTTTCGGCACATAGCTACTATACTTAACTGTCTATCATGTCTCCCCTCTGATATATTCCGGCTCCATGTGGTAAGAATTCGCATTTCTTCCGGATTTACCCCAGGCCGGTCTTGATTTCTGATCACACAGTTTATGAGGAAACGTAACAGTTCCCCCTGTATCTCCACTTTCTGGTACTCCATGGCTCTGCTAATACTTTCAGGATCTCGCCCTGACTGGACAAAATGATATATATTTTCTAAATGTGTAGTCATTCCTGGTAGCCTCGCTAAATATATTGCAGCTCGTCGGATACGTAATGATGCCAGGAGCATTTCGTCCTCTTTGCCGGGCACAGGGTCATATCTACAATCTACTAGAAGTTCCTTAAGCATATCGGGAGTTACTAGTTTGGGCGTACGTTGGTGTGCTAATTCTTGAAAGGAAAGTTTATTTACTCTGGGTGGCATGGAAAAAATGTTTGTTGTACCTCCTGTAGCACCGTCTGGGGTGCTGGGCGTGAAAGGATTTGTTGAACGTGAGACAGCAACCATAGTTGCGGGAAGAGCTGTAGAAACAGATGTGCTTGCCGGAACTTGTGTCGGAATTTGTTGTTGCGGAGGTACAGACGGAGGATCTTGGCGTTGAACCCCCTCGACAGGCGGTCTATGTGGTGCAGTATTAGCATACTCGGGAGCTGCGTCATCTAAATAAGAGGAAAGGAAAACATCTTCTGCCGTTCTGGGATGCCCTTTGGGGTGTACTTTTATTGGAAACAATGGAGGTGACAAGTCTTTTGGTATTTCCGGAGTAGCCTTAGGTAACCCTTCGGCCAGAAGTGGATACATACCATTCATAAGGGCATTTCTTTGTCTGTCTACTTGTTCTGATTTTACTCGGGTACCTTCTTCAATCAATAGATTTTCTCGAACTTTATTTGAATTCTCCTTACTTTTCTCTTCCTGTCTGAGTGCTTTTTCTGTACGTCTATGGGATTCTTTACGCCATAATTCAATGGCATCTTTCTGTGACTGTCTAGCTTTCTTTTTCCATAATTCTTCTTCTACTTTCATGATGCAATCCGCATCCCAGGTCCCAGCTGCGGGCCATCTCTGATTTTCTGGTAATTCCTTGGTGTGGTCTACCCATAAATCAAGAAATAATACGGCGTCTAGGCCATGTTTATGATACATGAAGTACCCTGGAGTGTCCCTAGGAGGAATGGGAACAGCTTCTTCGAGTACCCCTTTTCTAGTTTTGATCTGTCTTAACTTTGAAAAGAGCGGCATGTTTGAGAACTGATTTGATACCTAATCTTGAACACGTTTAATACAACTAAACACAATAACGAATAATAATGAACAGTCATTCACCCCACAATATGTAGAACGTATTTAAAACATTTAACATTTAACATTTAACATTTAACATTTAACATTTAACATTTAACAGTTAACGAACAATAACGATGGCCATTAGGGAACTAGTCACTTAGCATACTCGACATACTAGATATACTGCTAAACAGTACAGATACACTGCTGAAACAGTGCAGACCGGATTTGTGTACCCAAACCCGTCTTGACCGGCACAACCTATGTGCACGTCAGAACGTCTCCCCGGCAATGGTACTCACCGGGTAGCTCGGAACGGAAGGCCTCGGAACTGAACTGAACTGAACTGGACCGGACTGGACTCGACTCGGAACTTCGGAACTTCGGGACTTCGGAACCTGGTGGGCCTCTGTATACCTCGGATCTTGCTCTCTCAGCTAGGCTCTGGTCGGGATACTTCGCACTTCTCACCGCCTCGTCTGGGTGTTGATCGCAGCCTCAGTCGCCCCCGCTTGACCGGAGGGAGATACAGGAAATCCTGCTGGTACGCGTTGTTGTCCGTCCAGCTGTGGCAGGAGACCGGGCCTGCAACGCACCTCCGGCGCGTGAGATGAGAAAGTGTCCCTATTCGGGCGCCAATTATGTGGTAAATAATTTAATTACCGGTACTTAATTTGATGCGGAAAACTAGTAAGGATAACTCAGTAAAATAAGAGGCAGAATCCGTGGTATTAGAGGTTCGGAAAGGTCTTTATTCCTTATACAATTCGAATTGTGGGCTTCATATTCCATCACCACGGAGGTTCAGGAAGTGAAGGGGCAATACATTATTGACAGGTAATCATTTTTATAGAAGAGGCATTACAGTGAAACAGATGCAGGAGGCGTAACAGCTGATAAAATAGATAAAAACATACATGCGTAACTAAAATAGGCGTAACCTAGGCGTAACTAGAAAACGTCATTAAGTATGATGTCACAAATGGGTGGATCCATAAAAGAATTTCGCAATGTCAGCAGAAATACTTGGCAGGGATGCGCGCGCAGCAGCATGACGTGTGATTGACGTGCAACTAGGGGGTGAAGGGGACTTGACATTTAGCTCTACATGTGGAGACAAAAGTCTGGGGGGTCAAGTCAACCTAATCCCAAATCATATCTAACATCCTATGTTTAAAGAACTATGTTATCCAAAAGGAAAGGTCTTTCGAACAAAATCTATTCTATACTGACTGTGAGTGCGTGTACAAGCGTCTAAGTGTCCACATGAGATGCGAGGGGCAGAAATCTTCCATAGTAACAGGGCCATGAATTACTTGCATGAAGACAGAGAAGCCGGGCCCTTTGCTCGGTAGCTGGAAGGATGTTTACTTAAACTACTAGACAGGAATGCATTGGATGAGGAGCGGAGCAGATAATGTTGAAGGTGAAATACAGTTTTTGGCAGGCAGACAGGCCGAGTCAGGCACCGTTAGCCGCGCAGGGAGTAGGACAAAGTTCATGGATACAGATGCGAGCTCAAACTGGAGCTGTCAAAGGTAGAAAGCAGGGAAAGGCTTGATGGTAGCATTCAGGGCCTACTCGCCTGAACTGCAAAATGGAGTAACTGAGCCATATAAAGTCGGTGGCCTTTCATACTTAGGAATCGAATATCCAGCCCATTCATGGCCGATCTGAAAGAGGACATGTTGACGGTGGACGCACATGTGTTTGCGTCTTCATAACTGGAACTGGAGGGAACATACATGTACTTGTAACATATACATGGAACCGTTGGGGTCTAAGATAGGGGACATAACTGATCACAAAAATCCATATTTCCACATTCCCTCCTTGTCCCCTACTGGCCCTTAGGAGATATCAATCTTCATTAATCCATCGATCTGTTCATATAGCATCATTTGTTCTTCTTTCTTCTTCCGGGATCTTGAGCGAAAACTTTGATGTGGAATACACGATGTGGCACACAGACCACAAATCGCTGGTCCACATTGCAGGCATAAGCAGCAACTGAATAGTATGAGAAAGCCAATACCTAGGAAGGATAGGACCCTCCATCTCCAGGCTGACAATACACTCCAAAACCAACCGGACCAAGTCCAGGTGCCTGGATTCTGGTGTATCTGGTTTACAATCTTATGAAGACGTGTTATAGCCTTATATACAGATGGCGAATTTTCTGGAATGAATACGCAGCAACTTGATCCGATGACCCTACAAGCTCCGCCCCTATCGGCCAGGATGACGTCAAGGACAAGACGATTTTGAAGAACAACAATCCTCATCGCAGACTGCTCCTCTGTCAAGTTGCCTAAGGCGGAAATAGTTTCATTTACTACGGCTTCAAGAGTCCTAGTTAATCTACGTATCAGCTTACTATTGGTAACTGTACCTATATAGGGAAAGAGACCTTTATTAAAATCTGTATACTTTTCCCATGCCGTCTCAGTGTAATCAACAATTGGGAGATCTCTCCGTTCTCTATTGTGTACTAAATGAGTATTCCTGTGATAATCAGGAGGGGCTAGAAAAACAGGTGGCAAAAGAAATGCGATGTAACAGGTACCATCCCAATCTAGAGGCAGACGTATATATGCAGTTTGACCACATACGAAGTAGGAATGACGAGAAGCTCTAAATGTAGACTTGCCTTGATCATTAAATTCTATCACAGTGGTGCATCTACTATGGCCCATATGTATTGAACCATTCTTTCTTACGCATAATTCACCTTTAACTGGAAATACTGACATAGCGGGCAAGCTTGGTGCAGCTTCGGATTCAACATTCAGGATCATGAGATTAAGCGTAAAATTACCTAATCCATATACTTCATTTTCTAGATCAGTTCCTGTTCTTTTGGGAAGTCCCTCCTTGTCAGGGTAGCAGACTTTGAGTAAAACTAGGTTCAGGTTTCCCCATACCCAATTGTCTTGATAAACTACTGAGTTTGAATCTAAGGAATTAATTAAACTAAACCATGCTCCACAGGAGCCATTGTGTGTGAACGGATATGGAAAGAGAGGCAGAATTCCCTTATAGTTCTGATAGGGAGGGAGTCGGCCACATATCCAACAATTGGTAGCATTACTAGTCTGATGGGAATGATGTAACATACTAATAAAAGTGTTATTGCGCAGCGCAAATCTATAGGACAACTCATGCGGGGGTAATTCACTAAAGGAATGTTCAGCAGTAACATTGTAAGCATGTTTAGAAATAGGATAATATATGTGCAACAGTATACTTGTCGCGATGATTAGAAGACTTAAGAAAAACAAAATTAATAACGTCACTGTGCAATGACTACGCAGTGATTTACAGTACGCATGCTTTTTCAACTGCATCTTTCGGTTTCTTTCTCTATTCAGGTCTAGGGGATACATGTCAGAGACAAATTCAACCGATTCACCTTGGAGAGGACTTAAACAATCAAATTGTCTGACTTGCTAGACCGTAATTTCAGTTTGTACAGGTCCTTATCGCATTGTTCAACCAAAGGGAGCTTTGCATCAATCGGTGAAGACATGCAGGGTGTAACGTTTACATCAGACGGTAGTCCATGAAATTTCTTGATATGACTTGAATGTAACCATCCTTTTCGACCTTCGATCTTCACGGCTGTCCTCGTGGTGAGCAGTACAAGTTGAGGCGATTTCCACCTAGGATCCAGCTGAGTCTTCCGGTCAAAATTTCGTACTAACACCAGGTCCCCGGGAACTACGTCATGGGGTTTCACCTCGGTGTTGTCGGGAAAGGCTGCAGCTACCTGTGAACGACAAGATTGTAGTGCAGACATCAAGGAAGCCAGGTAATCTGTCAGCATATTACAGTCAACATCAGTTATTTTACGGGGTATAGGCGTCCCCCACATATTTGGTGGTCTGCCAAAGATCACCTCATAAGGGGATAGCCCTGTTCGAGAGTGCGCTACCATTCTCATGTAAAAGAGTGCAACTGGTAAGGCTACTACCCAATCAACACCTTTCTCTCTACATATTTTGGACAATCTAATTTTCAGAGTTTGATTATGTCGTTCCACGAGACCTGCTGCCTCGGGGTGTCGGACACAGTGAAATTTCCATTGATAGCCTAACAAAAGTGAAACGTGTTTCATTAGTTCGGATGAGAACGGCTGGCCATTATCTGAGTAGACAACACGTGGTAAACCGTACCGTGGGAAGAATTCTCGAACTAACTGTTTGGCAGTAGTCGGGGCAGTGTAATCTGAAACCGGGTAGGCTTCGGTCCAACGGGAAAGAGCACAGACAACTACGAGAACATATTTGAATCCTCGACATCGTTCCATCTGGATATAATCCATCTGGAGGACTTCAAAAGGGTGATCAGGAGGCTGAAATCCACCCTGTTCTACGGGGATGCTTTTACCTGGGTTAAACTGACAACATATCATACAGGTACGAACTTTCTGTTTAGCTGCTGCTCGTAAATGTTTGTTGAACCAAATGTGTTGAATGCTATCTAGCATAGCTTTTTCTCCTAGGTGCGCTGGACTATGTATTGTATTAATGACAACTTGAACCATAGAGTCAGGAAGAAACCATACAGATTTTTCCTTCGTCATCCATCCTTGGTCCGTTTGGATCCCTCCTAATTCAGTCCATTTCTTTATTTCATCTGGTGTAGCATGTGTCTGTATGTCAACTACGTCAAGAGCGGGATCCTTAACCGTCATGCAATGTGTTGGTGTCGGAACTATTGTCTTTGTCATGTCAGATGTGTGAGTTTGAGCAGTCTGTTTAGCTGTTCTGTCAGCTAGATCATTGCCTTGAGAAATGATATCAGTGACTTTCGTATGAGCTTTGCATTTCATAATCGATATTGCAGTGGGTAGATGAATTGCGTCTAATAGGGCATGAATGAGGGGTCCGTGCTGAATGTGGGCACCGTGAGAAGTTAAATAACCTCTCTCTCGCCACAGCACGCCGAAGTCATGTACAACTCCGAATGCATAACGTGAATCCGTGTATATGTTGACTTTCTTATTTGTGGCTTGAATACAGGCTTGTGTCAGAGCGGTGAGCTCTGCTGCTTGAGCTGACAAGGTGTTTATACAATTTGTTTCGATGACTTCAGTGTCTGTTGTGACTGCATACGCGGCCACTAACTCTCCTGTACTTGTTCTCATACATGAACCGTCTACATACAACGTCAGGTCTGGATCTGACAATGGGACATCTGTCAAGTCTTGTCTGGGTTTCGTCGTGATAGTAATAACTTCAATACAATCATGTGCTAGTGGGTCTGTTCCGTTTACTGGCAAAAGTGTGGCAGGATTCAATGTATTACAACGTCTGATTTCTATGTGTGGCTGAAACAATGTCAATTCATAACCGGTAAGTCTTGCTATAGTCAAGTGTTGTGTTTGCGTTCGGTTCACAAGAACCTCTACTGCATGTGGTACTTGTACTGTCAATGGATGTCCTAACACTATGGCATCGCTTTGTCTGATTGCTAAAGCTGTCGCTGCCACTGATTTCAGGCACGCAGGCAAAGCCTGAGCTACGGGATCTAATGTACTAGAGAAATAGGCACACGGTTTGTGTGATCCTGCTTGTTCCTGAGTGAGTACTGACAGGGCAGTACCTTCGCGTTCTGTAACAAAGAGTGTAAAATGTTTATTATAACATGGTGTTGCTAAAACAGGTGCTTGACATAAAGCTGTCTTTAAGCTTTCAAAAGCTTGTGTATGTTCCTGAGTCCAAGGGAGGACAGTCGATGTGGCCGCCTCCTGTGTTGTCAACTGAATGAGTGGTTTTGCTAGAAATGCATATTGAGGGATCCACTGCCTACAATATGAAGTGAGGCCTATAAAAGCCCGCACCTCCTTTTGTGTCTTGGGTATTGGCATGTTAGCAATTAACTGGATGCGATCAGGTGTAAGCTGTCTTCCCTCCTTGGACAGCGAGTGCCCAAGGTACACAACTTGCTGGACACAGAATTGCAGCTTAGAAGGGGACACCTTGTGCCCCTTTTCGGCCAGAAATTGTAAAACCGTCAGTGATGCTTTTTCACATTCAGGTTCACTTCGAGCGGTGATCAGCAGATCATCGACATATTGAAGCAGTGCAGTGTTGACTGGCATGTGTATACTGTCAAGTTCTCGTTTCAGTGCTTGGCTATAGATGCTGGGGCTTTCTGTAAATCCTTGAGGTGCGCGTGTGAATTTAAAACTTCGTCCATTTAAACTGAATCCGAACAAGTATTGGCTTTCCGGATCTATTGGAACGCTGAAAAAGGCATTCTTGAGATCAATTACAGTAAAGAATGTTGCTTTGGAATCAATGGCTGTCAGTAATGACGAGATGTCTGGGACCACAGGGAATTGTGGTACAATGCATTTATTTAGTTCGCGCAGATCAATAACTAATCGATATACTGGCGGGGCCTTTGGATCAGTTCGTTTAAGAATCGGAATTATCGGGGAATTACATACATTGGAGTCGGTTTCCACAACCACTCCTTGGGCAATAAGCTCGTCAATGATTTGCAGTAAAGCCACTACAGCATCTGGGGGTAACTTGTATTGTCGCATTCGTGGTAGTACCACTCCTGTCTTTAGTGTGACTCGATATGGTGTAATGTTCATGCAACCAACATCTGTAGGGCCTTGTGCCCATAAATGTGTAGGTAAATTCTGCAGTCGGTGATCCATGTCTCTGGACACATAGTGCCCTTTGAAATCACGTAGAAACAATCTTACTCCTTCCGGAGAACAACATATTATAGCTCCTAGAGCTTTCAATGTTTTTATACCTAACAGGTTTTCTGGACATGATTTAGTAAGCAATAAATCTGTAGTTCGTGTCAAGGGACCAATCGTAAGTGGAAGAGGTTGTGATACTTCATTAATGATAGGTTTTCCTGAAAAGCCAAGGGAAATATTCTGTGAGCCTGAGAGGGGTGCCCCTGGAACTTCACTACGTCGTATTGTTGTTCTGCTTGCCCCTGTATCAAGTAAAAATTTTCTGTCTTGGCCTAATAGTTCACTATGTACATAAGGTCCCTCTTGATCTACAGGGACCTCGATAAGGGGTAAGCCAACTTCCCTCTCTAGGCTGTTTCATGCGTATCGTTGATAATCAGGGTAGTCATATTGTGCATACTGGTACATCTGTCGTGTCGTGTTTTGTGTTGCAGTAATAGGCTGCGGTGGCGGAGCTGGCATGGACTGTTGTGGAGCCGGCATGGACTGTTGTTGAACTGGCATAGACTGTTGTTGGATCTGATCCTGTCTAGGTGGCCGTGGTCTTTCCTTTGTTATACCTATGGCGATATTATGTTTTAAGACTGGACAATCGTGTATGTAATGACCTGGCTGCTTACAATAGTTGCATGCCCCTTTCACAGGACCTGCTGAATCACTGGACTGTGTCATACCCTTTTTATGACCGTCAGCTGGAACTGTCTGAGCAACTAGCATTTTCATTTTCGTGTCTTTCATTCGTCTTTGTTCATGTTCTTGTTCCTCCTTGACGCCTTCGGGCTAAGTTGCGCGTTTACAAGTCTCCTTTCATTCATTCATTCATTCTCTCTAATTCTATTGTGATGATACTGTAACATTTGTAACATTTGTGACGGAGTGTTACCTTGCCAGGTACTCTCGAATTTCAATACTCTATTCTTAACTTGGGGCAGGGAATTTTCAACTAATTTTGTCACAAACAGATGTGGATATGATTCGCTATTTGCTTTTATACCACTATTTATACCGAAACATTTTTCGAATCGGGCGTAGAAATCACTAGTGTCTTCATCTTGCTTTTGTTTACAGGCTGAGATTGCACCCCAGTCTTCCTTTTTCGTAGTTAATAAACGTGGCAGTACCTGTACTAGTAAACCTGGTAGCATTTTAGTCTTTTCCCCAAGCCCTGAACCTGCACCTCGGGCCGTTTCTTCTCCTTCTAATGCTACCCAATCTATCTTTTGGTCTCCCACCTCCCAATCTTTCTCTTTGAGTTTTTCGTAAATGCCAGCAGGCATTAATACTTTTAATATTTTCATAATGTCGGGGTAGGTATATTCTCCCATGAGTAACATGTCTTTAATCTCACGGTGGAAACCCGCTGGGTCTTTGTCATGACTGGGTACCACTTTCTTCATTTCTAATAGTTCCATTTTGGATATGGGTGTGTATACAAATACGCGTTTAAAATGATTGTCATCACCTTTTATTGGGGGCACTTCGCGTAAGGGATTCTGTCTATCCATATGATACGTCGTTCTTTCCTTGATGGGCAGTGAGACATGTTCTGGGCATACGAAAAGAATATACTGGTTTCTGGATTCTAGTATTTCTCTAATTAAATCAGTACCTGAACCTCTCCATTTATTCGTGAGTAATTCAGTCAATATATCAGGTAAAGGACCAGGATCAGAGTGTTGGCTTTTATATAATATAAGGAGATGTTGGATCATGTATATGCCAGCTAAACGCTGTTCGTCTGGGGTAAGGTTCAAAAACGTGTGTGCTAGTGTATCATCACTGTATTTTCCGGGACTGTCAGCCCATAGTACTGCTGATCTAGATAATTCTTGTTCGTCCAATGAATCAAGTATATGATGTCCTCTTCGTTCTCGGAGTAAGTTGTCAGCGGCTTGGAATAAGTGTTCGGGAGATCTTATATTGATTATAGGGGTTTGGTAATGTCTGCTACTTTCTGGACGTGTCAGACGTACCGAATCATTACAGCATCTAGTATTATTAGAAAATCTTCCTCTACCTACATAAGCCATCGTGTCCACGTGTCCTGTGGGCATTCCTGACTCTTCCTCTTCCCTTCTGTTTTGTTCAGGCTCGTCTATCTCTAATCTCTCTTCGTGTATTCGTTCAATTTCTTTGCGGATCTTTCGGCACATAGCTACTATACTTAACTGTCTATCATGTCTCCCCTCTGATATATTCCGGCTCCATGTGGTAAGAATTCGCATTTCTTCCGGATTTACCCCAGGCCGGTCTTGATTTCTGATCACACAGTTTATGAGGAAACGTAACAGTTCCCCCTGTATCTCCACTTTCTGGTACTCCATGGCTCTGCTAATACTTTCAGGATCTCGCCCTGACTGGACAAAATGATATATATTTTCTAAATGTGTAGTCATTCCTGGTAGCCTCGCTAAATATATTGCAGCTCGTCGGATACGTAATGATGCCAGGAGCATTTCGTCCTCTTTGCCGGGCACAGGGTCATATCTACAATCTACTAGAAGTTCCTTAAGCATATCGGGAGTTACTAGTTTGGGCGTACGTTGGTGTGCTAATTCTTGAAAGGAAAGTTTATTTACTCTGGGTGGCATGGAAAAAATGTTTGTTGTACCTCCTGTAGCACCGTCTGGGGTGCTGGGCGTGAAAGGATTTGTTGAACGTGAGACAGCAACCATAGTTGCGGGAAGAGCTGTAGAAACAGATGTGCTTGCCGGAACTTGTGTCGGAATTTGTTGTTGCGGAGGTACAGACGGAGGATCTTGGCGTTGAACCCCCTCGACAGGCGGTCTATGTGGTGCAGTATTAGCATACTCGGGAGCTGCGTCATCTAAATAAGAGGAAAGGAAAACATCTTCTGCCGTTCTGGGATGCCCTTTGGGGTGTACTTTTATTGGAAACAATGGAGGTGACAAGTCTTTTGGTATTTCCGGAGTAGCCTTAGGTAACCCTTCGGCCAGAAGTGGATACATACCATTCATAAGGGCATTTCTTTGTCTGTCTACTTGTTCTGATTTTACTCGGGTACCTTCTTCAATCAATAGATTTTCTCGAACTTTATTTGAATTCTCCTTACTTTTCTCTTCCTGTCTGAGTGCTTTTTCTGTACGTCTATGGGATTCTTTACGCCATAATTCAATGGCATCTTTCTGTGACTGTCTAGCTTTCTTTTTCCATAATTCTTCTTCTACTTTCATGATGCAATCCGCATCCCAGGTCCCAGCTGCGGGCCATCTCTGATTTTCTGGTAATTCCTTGGTGTGGTCTACCCATAAATCAAGAAATAATACGGCGTCTAGGCCATGTTTATGATACATGAAGTACCCTGGAGTGTCCCTAGGAGGAATGGGAACAGCTTCTTCGAGTACCCCTTTTCTAGTTTTGATCTGTCTTAACTTTGAAAAGAGCGGCATGTTTGAGAACTGATTTGATACCTAATCTTGAACACGTTTAATACAACTAAACACAATAACGAATAATAATGAACAGTCATTCACCCCACAATATGTAGAACGTATTTAAAACATTTAACATTTAACATTTAACATTTAACATTTAACATTTAACATTTAACAGTTAACGAACAATAACGATGGCCATTAGGGAACTAGTCACTTAGCATACTCGACATACTAGATATACTGCTAAACAGTACAGATACACTGCTGAAACAGTGCAGACCGGATTTGTGTACCCAAACCCGTCTTGACCGGCACAACCTATGTGCACGTCAGAACGTCTCCCCGGCAATGGTACTCACCGGGTAGCTCGGAACGGAAGGCCTCGGAACTGAACTGAACTGAACTGGACCGGACTGGACTCGACTCGGAACTTCGGAACTTCGGGACTTCGGAACCTGGTGGGCCTCTGTATACCTCGGATCTTGCTCTCTCAGCTAGGCTCTGGTCGGGATACTTCGCACTTCTCACCGCCTCGTCTGGGTGTTGATCGCAGCCTCAGTCGCCCCCGCTTGACCGGAGGGAGATACAGGAAATCCTGCTGGTACGCGTTGTTGTCCGTCCAGCTGTGGCAGGAGACCGGGCCTGCAACGCACCTCCGGCGCGTGAGATGAGAAAGTGTCCCTATTCGGGCGCCAATTATGTGGTAAATAATTTAATTACCGGTACTTAATTTGATGCGGAAAACTAGTAAGGATAACTCAGTAAAATAAGAGGCAGAATCCGTGGTATTAGAGGTTCGGAAAGGTCTTTATTCCTTATACAATTCGAATTGTGGGCTTCATATTCCATCACCACGGAGGTTCAGGAAGTGAAGGGGCAATACATTATTGACAGGTAATCATTTTTATAGAAGAGGCATTACAGTGAAACAGATGCAGGAGGCGTAACAGCTGATAAAATAGATAAAAACATACATGCGTAACTAAAATAGGCGTAACCTAGGCGTAACTAGAAAACGTCATTAAGTATGATGTCACAAATGGGTGGATCCATAAAAGAATTTCGCAATGTCAGCAGAAATACTTGGCAGGGATGCGCGCGCAGCAGCATGACGTGTGATTGACGTGCAACTAGGGGGTGAAGGGGACTTGACATTTAGCTCTACATGTGGAGACAAAAGTCTGGGGGGTCAAGTCAACCTAATCCCAAATCATATCTAACATCCTATGTTTAAAGAACTATGTTATCCAAAAGGAAAGGTCTTTCGAACAAAATCTATTCTATACTGACTGTGAGTGCGTGTACAAGCGTCTAAGTGTCCACATGAGATGCGAGGGGCAGAAATCTTCCATAGTAACAGGGCCATGAATTACTTGCATGAAGACAGAGAAGCCGGGCCCTTTGCTCGGTAGCTGGAAGGATGTTTACTTAAACTACTAGACAGGAATGCATTGGATGAGGAGCGGAGCAGATAATGTTGAAGGTGAAATACAGTTTTTGGCAGGCAGACAGGCCGAGTCAGGCACCGTTAGCCGCGCAGGGAGTAGGACAAAGTTCATGGATACAGATGCGAGCTCAAACTGGAGCTGTCAAAGGTAGAAAGCAGGGAAAGGCTTGATGGTAGCATTCAGGGCCTACTCGCCTGAACTGCAAAATGGAGTAACTGAGCCATATAAAGTCGGTGGCCTTTCATACTTAGGAATCGAATATCCAGCCCATTCATGGCGGATCTGAAAGAGGACATGTTGACGGTGGACGCACATGTGTTTGCGTCTTCATAACTGGAACTGGAGGGAACATACATGTACTTGTAACATATACATGGAACCGTTGGGGTCTAAGATAGGGGACATAACTGATCACAAAAATCCATATTTCCACATTCCCTCCTTGTCCCCTACTGGCCCTTAGGAGATATCAATCTTCATTAATCCATCGATCTGTTCATATAGCATCATTTGTTCTTCTTTCTTCTTCCGGGATCTTGAGCGAAAACTTTGATGTGGAATACACGATGTGGCACACAGACCACAAATCGCTGGTCCACATTGCAGGCATAAGCAGCAACTGAATAGTATGAGAAAGCCAATACCTAGGAAGGATAGGACCCTCCATCTCCAGGCTGACAATACACTCCAAAACCAACCGGACCAAGTCCAGGTGCCTGGATTCTGGTGTATCTGGTTTACAATCTTATGAAGACGTGTTATAGCCTTATATACAGATGGCGAATTTTCTGGAATGAATACGCAGCAACTTGATCCGATGACCCTACAAGCTCCGCCCCTATCGGCCAGGATGACGTCAAGGACAAGACGATTTTGAAGAACAACAATCCTCATCGCAGACTGCTCCTCTGTCAAGTTGCCTAAGGCGGAAATAGTTTCATTTACTACGGCTTCAAGAGTCCTAGTTAATCTACGTATCAGCTTACTATTGGTAACTGTACCTATATAGGGAAAGAGACCTTTATTAAAATCTGTATACTTTTCCCATGCCGTCTCAGTGTAATCGACAATTGGGAGATCTCTCCGTTCTCTATTGTGTACTAAATGAGTATTCCTGTGATAATCAGGAGGGGCTAGAAAAACAGGTGGCAAAAGAAATGCGATGTAACAGGTACCATCCCAATCTAGAGGCAGACGTATATATGCAGTTTGACCACATACGAAGTAGGAATGACGAGAAGCTCTAAATGTAGACTTGCCTTGATCATTAAATTCTATCACAGTGGTGCATCTACTATGGCCCATATGTATTGAACCATTCTTTCTTACGCATAATTCACCTTTAACTGGAAATACTGACATAGCGGGCAAGCTTGGTGCAGCTTCGGATTCAACATTCAGGATCATGAGATTAAGCGTAAAATTACCTAATCCATATACTTCATTTTCTAGATCAGTTCCTGTTCTTTTGGGAAGTCCCTCCTTGTCAGGGTAGCAGACTTTGAGTAAAACTAGGTTCAGGTTTCCCCATACCCAATTGTCTTGATAAACTACTGAGTTTGAATCTAAGGAATTAATTAAACTAAACCATGCTCCACAGGAGCCATTGTGTGTGAACGGATATGGAAAGAGAGGCAGAATTCCCTTATAGTTCTGATAGGGAGGGAGTCGGCCACATATCCAACAATTGGTAGCATTACTAGTCTGATGGGAATGATGTAACATACTAATAAAAGTGTTATTGCGCAGCGCAAATCTATAGGACAACTCATGCGGGGGTAATTCACTAAAGGAATGTTCAGCAGTAACATTGTAAGCATGTTTAGAAATAGGATAATATATGTGCAACAGTATACTTGTCGCGATGATTAGAAGACTTAAGAAAAACAAAATTAATAACGTCACTGTGCAATGACTACGCAGTGATTTACAGTATGCATGCTTTTTCAACTGCATCTTTCGGTTTCTTTCTCTATTCAGGTCTAGGGGATACATGTCAGAGACAAATTCAACCGATTCACCTTGGAGAGGACTTAAACAATCAAATTGTCTGACTTGCTAGACCGTAATTTCAGTTTGTACAGGTCCTTATCGCATTGTTCAACCAAAGGGAGCTTTGCATCAATCGGTGAAGACATGCAGGGTGTAACGTTTACATCAGACGGTAGTCCATGAAATTTCTTGATATGACTTGAATGTAACCATCCTTTTCGACCTTCGATCTTCACGGCTGTCCTCGTGGTGAGCAGTACAAGTTGAGGCGATTTCCACCTAGGATCCAGCTGAGTCTTCCGGTCAAAATTTCGTACTAACACCAGGTCCCCGGGAACTACGTCATGGGGTTTCACCTCGGTGTTGTCGGGAAAGGCTGCAGCTACCTGTGAACGACAAGATTGTAGTGCAGACATCAAGGAAGCCAGGTAATCTGTCAGCATATTACAGTCAACATCAGTTATTTTACGGGGTATAGGCGTCCCCCACATATTTGGTGGTCTGCCAAAGATCACCTCATAAGGGGATAGCCCTGTTCGAGAGTGCGCTACCATTCTCATGTAAAAGAGTGCAACTGGTAAGGCTACTACCTAATCAACACCTTTCTCTCTACATATTTTGGACAATCTAATTTTCAGAGTTTGATTATGTCGTTCCACGAGACCTGCTGCCTCGGGGTGTCGGACACAGTGAAATTTCCATTGATAGCCTAACAAAAGTGAAACGTGTTTCATTAGTTCGGATGAGAACGGCTGGCCATTATCTGAGTAGACAACACGTGGTAAACCGTACCGTGGGAAGAATTCTCGAACTAACTGTTTGGCAGTAGTCGGGGCAGTGTAATCTGAAACCGGGTAGGCTTCGGTCCAACGGGAAAGAGCACAGACAACTACGAGAACATATTTGAATCCTCGACATCGTTCCATCTGGATATAATCCATCTGGAGGACTTCAAAAGGGTGATCAGGAGGCTGAAATCCACCCTGTTCTACGGGGATGCTTTTACCTGGGTTAAACTGACAACATATCATACAGGTACGAACTTTCTGTTTAGCTGCTGCTCGTAAATGTTTGTTGAACCAAATGTGTTGAATGCTATCTAGCATAGCTTTTTCTCCTAGGTGCGCTGGACTATGTATTGTATTAATGACAACTTGAACCATAGAGTCAGGAAGAAACCATACAGATTTTTCCTTCGTCATCCATCCTTGGTCCGTTTGGATCCCTCCTAATTCAGTCCATTTCTTTATTTCATCTGGTGTAGCATGTGTCTGTATGTCAACTACGTCAAGAGCGGGATCCTTAACCGTCATGCAATGTGTTGGTGTCGGAACTATTGTCTTTGTCATGTCAGATGTGTGAGTTTGAGCAGTCTGTTTAGCTGTTCTGTCAGCTAGATCATTGCCTTGAGAAATGATATCAGTGACTTTCGTATGAGCTTTGCATTTCATAATCGATATTGCAGTGGGTAGATGAATTGCGTCTAATAGGGCATGAATGAGGGGTCCGTGCTGAATGTGGGCACCGTGAGAAGTTAAATAACCTCTCTCTCGCCACAGCACGCCGAAGTCATGTACAACTCCGAATGCATAACGTGAATCCGTGTATATGTTGACTTTCTTATTTGTGGCTTGAATACAGGCTTGTGTCAGAGCGGTGAGCTCTGCTGCTTGAGCTGACAAGGTGTTTATACAATTTGTTTCGATGACTTCAGTGTCTGTTGTGACTGCATACGCGGCCACTAACTCTCCTGTACTTGTTCTCATACATGAACCGTCTACATACAACGTCAGGTCTGGATCTGACAATGGGACATCTGTCAAGTCTTGTCTGGGTTTCGTCGTGATAGTAATAACTTCAATACAATCATGTGCTAGTGGGTCTGTTCCGTTTACTGGCAAAAGTGTGGCAGGATTCAATGTATTACAACGTCTGATTTCTATGTGTGGCTGAAACAATGTCAATTCATAACCGGTAAGTCTTGCTATAGTCAAGTGTTGTGTTTGCGTTCGGTTCACAAGAACCTCTACTGCATGTGGTACTTGTACTGTCAATGGATGTCCTAACACTATGGCATCGCTTTGTCTGATTGCTAAAGCTGTCGCTGCCACTGATTTCAGGCACGCAGGCAAAGCCTGAGCTACGGGATCTAATGTACTAGAGAAATAGGCACACGGTTTGTGTGATCCTGCTTGTTCCTGAGTGAGTACTGACAGGGCAGTACCTTCGCGTTCTGTAACAAAGAGTGTAAAATGTTTATTATAACATGGTGTTGCTAAAACAGGTGCTTGACATAAAGCTGTCTTTAAGCTTTCAAAAGCTTGTGTATGTTCCTGAGTCCAAGGGAGGACAGTCGATGTGGCCGCCTCCTGTGTTGTCAACTGAATGAGTGGTTTTGCTAGAAATGCATATTGAGGGATCCACTGCCTACAATATGAAGTGAGGCCTATAAAAGCCCGCACCTCCTTTTGTGTCTTGGGTATTGGCATGTTAGCAATTAACTGGATGCGATCAGGTGTAAGCTGTCTTCCCTCCTTGGACAGCGAGTGCCCAAGGTACACAACTTGCTGGACACAGAATTGCAGCTTAGAAGGGGACACCTTGTGCCCCTTTTCGGCCAGAAATTGTAAAACCGTCAGTGATGCTTTTTCACATTCAGGTTCACTTCGAGCGGTGATCAGCAGATCATCGACATATTGAAGCAGTGCAGTGTTGACTGGCATGTGTATACTGTCAAGTTCTCGTTTCAGTGCTTGGCTATAGATGCTGGGGCTTTCTGTAAATCCTTGAGGTGCGCGTGTGAATTTAAAACTTCGTCCATTTAAACTGAATCCGAACAAGTATTGGCTTTCCGGATCTATTGGAACGCTGAAAAAGGCATTCTTGAGATCAATTACAGTAAAGAATGTTGCTTTGGAATCAATGGCTGTCAGTAATGACGAGATGTCTGGGACCACAGGGAATTGTGGTACAATGCATTTATTTAGTTCGCGCAGATCAATAACTAATCGATATACTGGCGGGGCCTTTGGATCAGTTCGTTTAAGAATCTGAATTATCGGGGAATTACATACATTGGAGTCGGTTTCCACAACCACTCCTTGGGCAATAAGCTCGTCAATGATTTGCAGTAAAGCCACTACAGCATCTGGGGGTAACTTGTATTGTCGCATTCGTGGTAGTACCACTCCTGTCTTTAGTGTGACTCGATATGGTGTAATGTTCATGCAACCAACATCTGTAGGGCCTTGTGCCCATAAATGTGTAGGTAAATTCTGCAGTCGGTGATCCATGTCTCTGGACACATAGTGCCCTTTGAAATCACGTAGAAACAATCTTACTCCTTCCGGAGAACAACATATTATAGCTCCTAGAGCTTTCAATGTTTTTATACCTAACAGGTTTTCTGGACATGATTTAGTAAGCAATAAATCTGTAGTTCGTGTCAAGGGACCAATCGTAAGTGGAAGAGGTTGTGATACTTCATTAATGATAGGTTTTCCTGAAAAGCCAAGGGAAATATTCTGTGAGCCTGAGAGGGGTGCCCCTGGAACTTCACTACGTCGTATTGTTGTTCTGCTTGCCCCTGTATCAAGTAAAAATTTTCTGTCTTGGCCTAATAGTTCACTATGTACATAAGGTCCCTCTTGATCTACAGGGACCTCGATAAGGGGTAAGCCAACTTCCCTCTCTAGGCTGTTTCATGCGTATCGTTGATAATCAGGGTAGTCATATTGTGCATACTGGTACATCTGTCGTGTCGTGTTTTGTGTTGCAGTAATAGGCTGCGGTGGCGGAGCTGGCATGGACTGTTGTGGAGCCGGCATGGACTGTTGTTGAACTGGCATAGACTGTTGTTGGATCTGATCCTGTCTAGGTGGCCGTGGTCTTTCCTTTGTTATACCTATGGCGATATTATGTTTTAAGACTGGACAATCGTGTATGTAATGACCTGGCTGCTTACAATAGTTGCATGCCCCTTTCACAGGACCTGCTGAATCACTGGACTGTGTCATACCCTTTTTATGACCGTCAGCTGGAACTGTCTGAGCAACTAGCATTTTCATTTTCGTGTCTTTCATTCGTCTTTGTTCATGTTCTTGTTCCTCCTTGACGCCTTCGGGCTAAGTTGCGCGTTTACAAGTCTCCTTTCATTCATTCATTCATTCTCTCTAATTCTATTGTGATGATACTGTAACATTTGTAACATTTGTGACGGAGTGTTACCTTGCCAGGTACTCTCGAATTTCAATACTCTATTCTTAACTTGGGGCAGGGAATTTTCAACTAATTTTGTCACAAACAGATGTGGATATGATTCGCTATTTGCTTTTATACCACTATTTATACCGAAACATTTTTCGAATCGGGCGTAGAAATCACTAGTGTCTTCATCTTGCTTTTGTTTACAGGCTGAGATTGCACCCCAGTCTTCCTTTTTCGTAGTTAATAAACGTGGCAGTACCTGTACTAGTAAACCTGGTAGCATTTTAGTCTTTTCCCCAAGCCCTGAACCTGCACCTCGGGCCGTTTCTTCTCCTTCTAATGCTACCCAATCTATCTTTTGGTCTCCCACCTCCCAATCTTTCTCTTTGAGTTTTTCGTAAATGCCAGCAGGCATTAATACTTTTAATATTTTCATAATGTCGGGGTAGGTATATTCTCCCATGAGTAACATGTCTTTAATCTCACGGTGGAAACCCGCTGGGTCTTTGTCATGACTGGGTACCACTTTCTTCATTTCTAATAGTTCCATTTTGGATATGGGTGTGTATACAAATACGCGTTTAAAATGATTGTCATCACCTTTTATTGGGTGCACTTCGCGTAAGGGATTCTGTCTATCCATATGATACGTCGTTCTTTCCTTGATGGGCAGTGAGACATGTTCTGGGCATACGAAAAGAATATACTGGTTTCTGGATTCTAGTATTTCTCTAATTAAATCAGTACCTGAACCTCTCCATTTATTCGTGAGTAATTCAGTCAATATATCAGGTAAAGGACCAGGATCAGAGTGTTGGCTTTTATATAATATAAGGAGATGTTGGATCATGTATATGCCAGCTAAACGCTGTTCGTCTGGGGTAAGGTTCAAAAACGTGTGTGCTAGTGTATCATCACTGTATTTTCCGGGACTGTCAGCCCATAGTACTGCTGATCTAGATAATTCTTGTTCGTCCAATGAATCAAGTATATGATGTCCTCTTCGTTCTCGGAGTAAGTTGTCAGCGGCTTGGAATAAGTGTTCGGGAGATCTTATATTGATTATAGGGGTTTGGTAATGTCTGCTACTTTCTGGACGTGTCGGACGTACCGAATCATTACAGCATCTAGTATTATTAGAAAATCTTCCTCTACCTACATAAGCCATCGTGTCCACGTGTCCTGTGGGCATTCCTGACTCTTCCTCTTCCCTTCTGTTTTGTTCAGGCTCGTCTATCTCTAATCTCTCTTCGTGTATTCGTTCAATTTCTTTGCGGATCTTTCGGCACATAGCTACTATACTTAACTGTCTATCATGTCTCCCCTCTGATATATTCCGGCTCCATGTGGTAAGAATTCGCATTTCTTCCGGATTTACCCCAGGCCGGTCTTGATTTCTGATCACACAGTTTATGAGGAAACGTAACAGTTCCCCCTGTATCTCCACTTTCTGGTACTCCATGGCTCTGCTAATACTTTCAGGATCTCGCCCTGACTGGACAAAATGATATATATTTTCTAAATGTGTAGTCATTCCTGGTAGCCTCGCTAAATATATTGCAGCTCGTCGGATACGTAATGATGCCAGGAGCATTTCGTCCTCTTTGCCGGGCACAGGGTCATATCTACAATCTACTAGAAGTTCCTTAAGCATATCGGGAGTTACTAGTTTGGGCGTACGTTGGTGTGCTAATTCTTGAAAGGAAAGTTTATTTACTCTGGGTGGCATGGAAAAAATGTTTGTTGTACCTCCTGTAGCACCGTCTGGGGTGCTGGGCGTGAAAGGATTTGTTGAACGTGAGACAGCAACCATAGTTGCGGGAAGAGCTGTAGAAACAGATGTGCTTGCCGGAACTTGTGTCGGAATTTGTTGTTGCGGAGGTACAGACGGAGGATCTTGGCGTTGAACCCCCTCGACAGGCGGTCTATGTGGTGCAGTATTAGCATACTCGGGAGCTGCGTCATCTAAATAAGAGGAAAGGAAAACATCTTCTGCCGTTCTGGGATGCCCTTTGGGGTGTACTTTTATTGGAAACAATGGAGGTGACAAGTCTTTTGGTATTTCCGGAGTAGCCTTAGGTAACCCTTCGGCCAGAAGTGGATACATACCATTCATAAGGGCATTTCTTTGTCTGTCTACTTGTTCTGATTTTACTCGGGTACCTTCTTCAATCAATAGATTTTCTCGAACTTTATTTGAATTCTCCTTACTTTTCTCTTCCTGTCTGAGTGCTTTTTCTGTACGTCTATGGGATTCTTTACGCCATAATTCAATGGCATCTTTCTGTGACTGTCTAGCTTTCTTTTTCCATAATTCTTCTTCTACTTTCATGATGCAATCCGCATCCCAGGTCCCAGCTGCGGGCCATCTCTGATTTTCTGGTAATTCCTTGGTGTGGTCTACCCATAAATCAAGAAATAATACGGCGTCTAGGCCATGTTTATGATACATGAAGTACCCTGGAGTGTCCCTAGGAGGAATGGGAACAGCTTCTTCGAGTACCCCTTTTCTAGTTTTGATCTGTCTTAACTTTGAAAAGAGCGGCATGTTTGAGAACTGATTTGATACCTAATCTTGAACACGTTTAATACAACTAAACACAATAACGAATAATAATGAACAGTCATTCACCCCACAATATGTAGAACGTATTTAAAACATTTAACATTTAACATTTAACATTTAACATTTAACATTTAACATTTAACATTTAACAGTTAACGAACAATAACGATGGCCATTAGGGAACTAGTCACTTAGCATACTCGACATACTAGATATACTGCTAAACAGTACAGATACACTGCTGAAACAGTGCAGACCGGATTTGTGTACCCAAACCCGTCTTGACCGGCACAACCTATGTGCACGTCAGAACGTCTCCCCGGCAATGGTACTCACCGGGTAGCTCGGAACGGAAGGCCTCGGAACTGAACTGAACTGAACTGGACCGGACTGGACTCGACTCGGAACTTCGGAACTTCGGGACTTCGGAACCTGGTGGGCCTCTGTATACCTCGGATCTTGCTCTCTCAGCTAGGCTCTGGTCGGGATACTTCGCACTTCTCACCGCCTCGTCTGGGTGTTGATCGCAGCCTCAGTCGCCCCCGCTTGACCGGAGGGAGATACAGGAAATCCTGCTGGTACGCGTTGTTGTCCGTCCAGCTGTGGCAGGAGACCGGGCCTGCAACGCACCTCCGGCGCGTGAGATGAGAAAGTGTCCCTATTCGGGCGCCAATTATGTGGTAAATAATTTAATTACCGGTACTTAATTTGATGCGGAAAACTAGTAAGGATAACTCAGTAAAATAAGAGGCAGAATCCGTGGTATTAGAGGTTCGGAAAGGTCTTTATTCCTTATACAATTCGAATTGTGGGCTTCATATTCCATCACCACGGAGGTTCAGGAAGTGAAGGGGCAATACATTATTGACAGGTAATCATTTTTATAGAAGAGGCATTACAGTGAAACAGATGCAGGAGGCGTAACAGCTGATAAAATAGATAAAAACATACATGCGTAACTAAAATAGGCATAACCTAGGCGTAACTAGAAAACGTCATTAAGTATGATGTCACAAATGGGTGGATCCATAAAAGAATTTCGCAATGTCAGCAGAAATACTTGGCAGGGATGCGCGCGCAGCAGCATGACGTGTGATTGACGTGCAACTAGGGGGTGAAGGGGACTTGACATTTAGCTCTACATGTGGAGACAAAAGTCTGGGGGGTCAAGTCAACCTAATCCCAAATCATATCTAACATCCTATGTTTAAAGAACTATGTTATCCAAAAGGAAAGGTCTTTCGAACAAAATCTATTCTATACTGACTGTGAGTGCGTGTACAAGCGTCTAAGTGTCCACATGAGATGCGAGGGGCAGAAATCTTCCATAGTAACAGGGCCATGAATTACTTGCATGAAGACAGAGAAGCCGGGCCCTTTGCTCGGTAGCTGGAAGGATGTTTACTTAAACTACTAGACAGGAATGCATTGGATGAGGAGCGGAGCAGATAATGTTGAAGGTGAAATACAGTTTTTGGCAGGCAGACAGGCCGAGTCAGGCACCGTTAGCCGCGCAGGGAGTAGGACAAAGTTCATGGATACAGATGCGAGCTCAAACTGGAGCTGTCAAAGGTAGAAAGCAGGGAAAGGCTTGATGGTAGCATTCAGGGCCTACTCGCCTGAACTGCAAAATGGAGTAACTGAGCCATATAAAGTCGGTGGCCTTTCATACTTAGGAATCGAATATCCAGCCCATTCATGGCGGATCTGAAAGAGGACATGTTGACGGTGGACGCACATGTGTTTGCGTCTTCATAACTGGAACTGGAGGGAACATACATGTACTTGTAACATATACATGGAACCGTTGGGGTCTAAGATAGGGGACATAACTGATCACAAAAATCCATATTTCCACATTCCCTCCTTGTCCCCTACTGGCCCTTAGGAGATATCAATCTTCATTAATCCATCGATCTGTTCATATAGCATCATTTGTTCTTCTTTCTTCTTCCGGGATCTTGAGCGAAAACTTTGATGTGGAATACACGATGTGGCACACAGACCACAAATCGCTGGTCCACATTGCAGGCATAAGCAGCAACTGAATAGTATGAGAAAGCCAATACCTAGGAAGGATAGGACCCTCCATCTCCAGGCTGACAATACACTCCAAAACCAACCGGACCAAGTCCAGGTGCCTGGATTCTGGTGTATCTGGTTTACAATCTTATGAAGACGTGTTATAGCCTTATATACAGATGGCGAATTTTCTGGAATGAATACGCAGCAACTTGATCCGATGACCCTACAAGCTCCGCCCCTATCGGCCAGGATGACGTCAAGGACAAGACGATTTTGAAGAACAACAATCCTCATCGCAGACTGCTCCTCTGTCAAGTTGCCTAAGGCGGAAATAGTTTCATTTACTACGGCTTCAAGAGTCCTAGTTAATCTACGTATCAGCTTACTATTGGTAACTGTACCTATATAGGGAAAGAGACCTTTATTAAAATCTGTATACTTTTCCCATGCCGTCTCAGTGTAATCGACAATTGGGAGATCTCTCCGTTCTCTATTGTGTACTAAATGAGTATTCCTGTGATAATCAGGAGGGGCTAGAAAAACAGGTGGCAAAAGAAATGCGATGTAACAGGTACCATCCCAATCTAGAGGCAGACGTATATATGCAGTTTGACCACATACGAAGTAGGAATGACGAGAAGCTCTAAATGTAGACTTGCCTTGATCATTAAATTCTATCACAGTGGTGCATCTACTATGGCCCATATGTATTGAACCATTCTTTCTTACGCATAATTCACCTTTAACTGGAAATACTGACATAGCGGGCAAGCTTGGTGCAGCTTCGGATTCAACATTCAGGATCATGAGATTAAGCGTAAAATTACCTAATCCATATACTTCATTTTCTAGATCAGTTCCTGTTCTTTTGGGAAGTCCCTCCTTGTCAGGGTAGCAGACTTTGAGTAAAACTAGGTTCAGGTTTCCCCATACCCAATTGTCTTGATAAACTACTGAGTTTGAATCTAAGGAATTAATTAAACTAAACCATGCTCCACAGGAGCCATTGTGTGTGAACGGATATGGAAAGAGAGGCAGAATTCCCTTATAGTTCTGATAGGGAGGGAGTCGGCCACATATCCAACAATTGGTAGCATTACTAGTCTGATGGGAATGATGTAACATACTAATAAAAGTGTTATTGCGCAGCGCAAATCTATAGGACAACTCATGCGGGGGTAATTCACTAAAGGAATGTTCAGCAGTAACATTGTAAGCATGTTTAGAAATAGGATAATATATGTGCAACAGTATACTTGTCGCGATGATTAGAAGACTTAAGAAAAACAAAATTAATAACGTCACTGTGCAATGACTACGCAGTGATTTACAGTACGCATGCTTTTTCAACTGCATCTTTCGGTTTCTTTCTCTATTCAGGTCTAGGGGATACATGTCAGAGACAAATTCAACCGATTCACCTTGGAGAGGACTTAAACAATCAAATTGTCTGACTTGCTAGACCGTAATTTCAGTTTGTACAGGTCCTTATCGCATTGTTCAACCAAAGGGAGCTTTGCATCAATCGGTGAAGACATGCAGGGTGTAACGTTTACATCAGACGGTAGTCCATGAAATTTCTTGATATGACTTGAATGTAACCATCCTTTTCGACCTTCGATCTTCACGGCTGTCCTCGTGGTGAGCAGTACAAGTTGAGGCGATTTCCACCTAGGATCCAGCTGAGTCTTCCGGTCAAAATTTCGTACTAACACCAGGTCCCCGGGAACTACGTCATGGGGTTTCACCTCGGTGTTGTCGGGAAAGGCTGCAGCTACCTGTGAACGACAAGATTGTAGTGCAGACATCAAGGAAGCCAGGTAATCTGTCAGCATATTACAGTCAACATCAGTTATTTTACGGGGTATAGGCGTCCCCCACATATTTGGTGGTCTGCCAAAGATCACCTCATAAGGGGATAGCCCTGTTCGAGAGTGCGCTACCATTCTCATGTAAAAGAGTGCAACTGGTAAGGCTACTACCCAATCAACACCTTTCTCTCTACATATTTTGGACAATCTAATTTTCAGAGTTTGATTATGTCGTTCCACGAGACCTGCTGCCTCGGGGTGTCGGACACAGTGAAATTTCCATTGATAGCCTAACAAAAGTGAAACGTGTTTCATTAGTTCGGATGAGAACGGCTGGCCATTATCTGAGTAGACAACACGTGGTAAACCGTACCGTGGGAAGAATTCTCGAACTAACTGTTTGGCAGTAGTCGGGGCAGTGTAATCTGAAACCGGGTAGGCTTCGGTCCAACGGGAAAGAGCACAGACAACTACGAGAACATATTTGAATCCTCGACATCGTTCCATCTGGATATAATCCATCTGGAGGACTTCAAAAGGGTGATCAGGAGGCTGAAATCCACCCTGTTCTACGGGGATGCTTTTACCTGGGTTAAACTGACAACATATCATACAGGTACGAACTTTCTGTTTAGCTGCTGCTCGTAAATGTTTGTTGAACCAAATGTGTTGAATGCTATCTAGCATAGCTTTTTCTCCTAGGTGCGCTGGACTATGTATTGTATTAATGACAACTTGAACCATAGAGTCAGGAAGAAACCATACAGATTTTTCCTTCGTCATCCATCCTTGGTCCGTTTGGATCCCTCCTAATTCAGTCCATTTCTTTATTTCATCTGGTGTAGCATGTGTCTGTATGTCAACTACGTCAAGAGCGGGATCCTTAACCGTCATGCAATGTGTTGGTGTCGGAACTATTGTCTTTGTCATGTCAGATGTGTGAGTTTGAGCAGTCTGTTTAGCTGTTCTGTCAGCTAGATCATTGCCTTGAGAAATGATATCAGTGACTTTCGTATGAGCTTTGCATTTCATAATCGATATTGCAGTGGGTAGATGAATTGCGTCTAATAGGGCATGAATGAGGGGTCCGTGCTGAATGTGGGCACCGTGAGAAGTTAAATAACCTCTCTCTCGCCACAGCACGCCGAAGTCATGTACAACTCCGAATGCATAACGTGAATCCGTGTATATGTTGACTTTCTTATTTGTGGCTTGAATACAGGCTTGTGTCAGAGCGGTGAGCTCTGCTGCTTGAGCTGACAAGGTGTTTATACAATTTGTTTCGATGACTTCAGTGTCTGTTGTGACTGCATACGCGGCCACTAACTCTCCTGTACTTGTTCTCATACATGAACCGTCTACATACAACGTCAGGTCTGGATCTGACAATGGGACATCTGTCAAGTCTTGTCTGGGTTTCGTCGTGATAGTAATAACTTCAATACAATCATGTGCTAGTGGGTCTGTTCCGTTTACTGGCAAAAGTGTGGCAGGATTCAATGTATTACAACGTCTGATTTCTATGTGTGGCTGAAACAATGTCAATTCATAACCGGTAAGTCTTGCTATAGTCAAGTGTTGTGTTTGCGTTCGGTTCACAAGAACCTCTACTGCATGTGGTACTTGTACTGTCAATGGATGTCCTAACACTATGGCATCGCTTTGTCTGATTGCTAAAGCTGTCGCTGCCACTGATTTCAGGCACGCAGGCAAAGCCTGAGCTACGGGATCTAATGTACTAGAGAAATAGGCACACGGTTTGTGTGATCCTGCTTGTTCCTGAGTGAGTACTGACAGGGCAGTACCTTCGCGTTCTGTAACAAAGAGTGTAAAATGTTTATTATAACATGGTGTTGCTAAAACAGGTGCTTGACATAAAGCTGTCTTTAAGCTTTCAAAAGCTTGTGTATGTTCCTGAGTCCAAGGGAGGACAGTCGATGTGGCCGCCTCCTGTGTTGTCAACTGAATGAGTGGTTTTGCTAGAAATGCATATTGAGGGATCCACTGCCTACAATATGAAGTGAGGCCTATAAAAGCCCGCACCTCCTTTTGTGTCTTGGGTATTGGCATGTTAGCAATTAACTGGATGCGATCAGGTGTAAGCTGTCTTCCCTCCTTGGACAGCGAGTGCCCAAGGTACACAACTTGCTGGACACAGAATTGCAGCTTAGAAGGGGACACCTTGTGCCCCTTTTCGGCCAGAAATTGTAAAACCGTCAGTGATGCTTTTTCACATTCAGGTTCACTTCGAGCGGTGATCAGCAGATCATCGACATATTGAAGCAGTGCAGTGTTGACTGGCATGTGTATACTGTCAAGTTCTCGTTTCAGTGCTTGGCTATAGATGCTGGGGCTTTCTGTAAATCCTTGAGGTGCGCGTGTGAATTTAAAACTTCGTCCATTTAAACTGAATCCGAACAAGTATTGGCTTTCCGGATCTATTGGAACGCTGAAAAAGGCATTCTTGAGATCAATTACAGTAAAGAATGTTGCTTTGGAATCAATGGCTGTCAGTAATGACGAGATGTCTGGGACCACAGGGAATTGTGGTACAATGCATTTATTTAGTTCGCGCAGATCAATAACTAATCGATATACTGGCGGGGCCTTTGGATCAGTTCGTTTAAGAATCTGAATTATCGGGGAATTACATACATTGGAGTCGGTTTCCACAACCACTCCTTGGGCAATAAGCTCGTCAATGATTTGCAGTAAAGCCACTACAGCATCTGGGGGTAACTTGTATTGTCGCATTCGTGGTAGTACCACTCCTGTCTTTAGTGTGACTCGATATGGTGTAATGTTCATGCAACCAACATCTGTAGGGCCTTGTGCCCATAAATGTGTAGGTAAATTCTGCAGTCGGTGATCCATGTCTCTGGACACATAGTGCCCTTTGAAATCACGTAGAAACAATCTTACTCCTTCCGGAGAACAACATATTATAGCTCCTAGAGCTTTCAATGTTTTTATACCTAACAGGTTTTCTGGACATGATTTAGTAAGCAATAAATCTGTAGTTCGTGTCAAGGGACCAATCGTAAGTGGAAGAGGTTGTGATACTTCATTAATGATAGGTTTTCCTGAAAAGCCAAGGGAAATATTCTGTGAGCCTGAGAGGGGTGCCCCTGGAACTTCACTACGTCGTATTGTTGTTCTGCTTGCCCCTGTATCAAGTAAAAATTTTCTGTCTTGGCCTAATAGTTCACTATGTACATAAGGTCCCTCTTGATCTACAGGGACCTCGATAAGGGGTAAGCCAACTTCCCTCTCTAGGCTGTTTCATGCGTATCGTTGATAATCAGGGTAGTCATATTGTGCATACTGGTACATCTGTCGTGTCGTGTTTTGTGTTGCAGTAATAGGCTGCGGTGGCGGAGCTGGCATGGACTGTTGTGGAGCCGGCATGGACTGTTGTTGAACTGGCATAGACTGTTGTTGGATCTGATCCTGTCTAGGTGGCCGTGGTCTTTCCTTTGTTATACCTATGGCGATATTATGTTTTAAGACTGGACAATCGTGTATGTAATGACCTGGCTGCTTACAATAGTTGCATGCCCCTTTCACAGGACCTGCTGAATCACTGGACTGTGTCATACCCTTTTTATGACCGTCAGCTGGAACTGTCTGAGCAACTAGCATTTTCATTTTCGTGTCTTTCATTCGTCTTTGTTCATGTTCTTGTTCCTCCTTGACGCCTTCGGGCTAAGTTGCGCGTTTACAAGTCTCCTTTCATTCATTCATTCATTCTCTCTAATTCTATTGTGATGATACTGTAACATTTGTAACATTTGTGACGGAGTGTTACCTTGCCAGGTACTCTCGAATTTCAATACTCTATTCTTAACTTGGGGCAGGGAATTTTCAACTAATTTTGTCACAAACAGATGTGGATATGATTCGCTATTTGCTTTTATACCACTATTTATACCGAAACATTTTTCGAATCGGGCGTAGAAATCACTAGTGTCTTCATCTTGCTTTTGTTTACAGGCTGAGATTGCACCCCAGTCTTCCTTTTTCGTAGTTAATAAACGTGGCAGTACCTGTACTAGTAAACCTGGTAGCATTTTAGTCTTTTCCCCAAGCCCTGAACCTGCACCTCGGGCCGTTTCTTCTCCTTCTAATGCTACCCAATCTATCTTTTGGTCTCCCACCTCCCAATCTTTCTCTTTGAGTTTTTCGTAAATGCCAGCAGGCATTAATACTTTTAATATTTTCATAATGTCGGGGTAGGTATATTCTCCCATGAGTAACATGTCTTTAATCTCACGGTGGAAACCCGCTGGGTCTTTGTCATGACTGGGTACCACTTTCTTCATTTCTAATAGTTCCATTTTGGATATGGGTGTGTATACAAATACGCGTTTAAAATGATTGTCATCACCTTTTATTGGGTGCACTTCGCGTAAGGGATTCTGTCTATCCATATGATACGTCGTTCTTTCCTTGATGGGCAGTGAGACATGTTCTGGGCATACGAAAAGAATATACTGGTTTCTGGATTCTAGTATTTCTCTAATTAAATCAGTACCTGAACCTCTCCATTTATTCGTGAGTAATTCAGTCAATATATCAGGTAAAGGACCAGGATCAGAGTGTTGGCTTTTATATAATATAAGGAGATGTTGGATCATGTATATGCCAGCTAAACGCTGTTCGTCTGGGGTAAGGTTCAAAAACGTGTGTGCTAGTGTATCATCACTGTATTTTCCGGGACTGTCAGCCCATAGTACTGCTGATCTAGATAATTCTTGTTCGTCCAATGAATCAAGTATATGATGTCCTCTTCGTTCTCGGAGTAAGTTGTCAGCGGCTTGGAATAAGTGTTCGGGAGATCTTATATTGATTATAGGGGTTTGGTAATGTCTGCTACTTTCTGGACGTGTCGGACGTACCGAATCATTACAGCATCTAGTATTATTAGAAAATCTTCCTCTACCTACATAAGCCATCGTGTCCACGTGTCCTGTGGGCATTCCTGACTCTTCCTCTTCCCTTCTGTTTTGTTCAGGCTCGTCTATCTCTAATCTCTCTTCGTGTATTCGTTCAATTTCTTTGCGGATCTTTCGGCACATAGCTACTATACTTAACTGTCTATCATGTCTCCCCTCTGATATATTCCGGCTCCATGTGGTAAGAATTCGCATTTCTTCCGGATTTACCCCAGGCCGGTCTTGATTTCTGATCACACAGTTTATGAGGAAACGTAACAGTTCCCCCTGTATCTCCACTTTCTGGTACTCCATGGCTCTGCTAATACTTTCAGGATCTCGCCCTGACTGGACAAAATGATATATATTTTCTAAATGTGTAGTCATTCCTGGTAGCCTCGCTAAATATATTGCAGCTCGTCGGATACGTAATGATGCCAGGAGCATTTCGTCCTCTTTGCCGGGCACAGGGTCATATCTACAATCTACTAGAAGTTCCTTAAGCATATCGGGAGTTACTAGTTTGGGCGTACGTTGGTGTGCTAATTCTTGAAAGGAAAGTTTATTTACTCTGGGTGGCATGGAAAAAATGTTTGTTGTACCTCCTGTAGCACCGTCTGGGGTGCTGGGCGTGAAAGGATTTGTTGAACGTGAGACAGCAACCATAGTTGCGGGAAGAGCTGTAGAAACAGATGTGCTTGCCGGAACTTGTGTCGGAATTTGTTGTTGCGGAGGTACAGACGGAGGATCTTGGCGTTGAACCCCCTCGACAGGCGGTCTATGTGGTGCAGTATTAGCATACTCGGGAGCTGCGTCATCTAAATAAGAGGAAAGGAAAACATCTTCTGCCGTTCTGGGATGCCCTTTGGGGTGTACTTTTATTGGAAACAATGGAGGTGACAAGTCTTTTGGTATTTCCGGAGTAGCCTTAGGTAACTCTTCGGCCAGAAGTGGATACATACCATTCATAAGGGCATTTCTTTGTCTGTCTACTTGTTCTGATTTTACTCGGGTACCTTCTTCAATCAATAGATTTTCTCGAACTTTATTTGAATTCTCCTTACTTTTCTCTTCCTGTCTGAGTGCTTTTTCTGTACGTCTATGGGATTCTTTACGCCATAATTCAATGGCATCTTTCTGTGACTGTCTAGCTTTCTTTTTCCATAATTCTTCTTCTACTTTCATGATGCAATCCGCATCCCAGGTCCCAGCTGCGGGCCATCTCTGATTTTCTGGTAATTCCTTGGTGTGGTCTACCCATAAATCAAGAAATAATACGGCGTCTAGGCCATGTTTATGATACATGAAGTACCCTGGAGTGTCCCTAGGAGGAATGGGAACAGCTTCTTCGAGTACCCCTTTTCTAGTTTTGATCTGTCTTAACTTTGAAAAGAGCGGCATGTTTGAGAACTGATTTGATACCTAATCTTGAACACGTTTAATACAACTAAACACAATAACGAATAATAATGAACAGTCATTCACCCCACAATATGTAGAACGTATTTAAAACATTTAACATTTAACATTTAACATTTAACATTTAACATTTAACAGTTAACGAACAATAACGATGGCCATTAGGGAACTAGTCACTTAGCATACTCGACATACTAGATATACTGCTAAACAGTACAGATACACTGCTGAAACAGTGCAGACCGGATTTGTGTACCCAAACCCGTCTTGACCGGCACAACCTATGTGCACGTCAGAACGTCTCCCCGGCAATGGTACTCACCGGGTAGCTCGGAACGGAAGGCCTCGGAACTGAACTGAACTGAACTGGACCGGACTGGACTCGACTCGGAACTTCGGAACTTCGGGACTTCGGAACCTGGTGGGCCTCTGTATACCTCGGATCTTGCTCTCTCAGCTAGGCTCTGGTCGGGATACTTCGCACTTCTCACCGCCTCGTCTGGGTGTTGATCGCAGCCTCAGTCGCCCCCGCTTGACCGGAGGGAGATACAGGAAATCCTGCTGGTACGCGTTGTTGTCCGTCCAGCTGTGGCAGGAGACCGGGCCTGCAACGCACCTCCGGCGCGTGAGATGAGAAAGTGTCCCTATTCGGGCGCCAATTATGTGGTAAATAATTTAATTACCGGTACTTAATTTGATGCGGAAAACTAGTAAGGATAACTCAGTAAAATAAGAGGCAGAATCCGTGGTATTAGAGGTTCGGAAAGGTCTTTATTCCTTATACAATTCGAATTGTGGGCTTCATATTCCATCACCACGGAGGTTCAGGAAGTGAAGGGGCAATACATTATTGACAGGTAATCATTTTTATAGAAGAGGCATTACAGTGAAACAGATGCAGGAGGCGTAACAGCTGATAAAATAGATAAAAACATACATGCGTAACTAAAATAGGCGTAACCTAGGCGTAACTAGAAAACGTCATTAAGTATGATGTCACAAATGGGTGGATCCATAAAAGAATTTCGCAATGTCAGCAGAAATACTTGGCAGGGATGCGCGCGCAGCAGCATGACGTGTGATTGACGTGCAACTAGGGGGTGAAGGGGACTTGACATTTAGCTCTACATGTGGAGACAAAAGTCTGGGGGGTCAAGTCAACCTAATCCCAAATCATATCTAACATCCTATGTTTAAAGAACTATGTTATCCAAAAGGAAAGGTCTTTCGAACAAAATCTATTCTATACTGACTGTGAGTGCGTGTACAAGCGTCTAAGTGTCCACATGAGATGCGAGGGGCAGAAATCTTCCATAGTAACAGGGCCATGAATTACTTGCATGAAGACAGAGAAGCCGGGCCCTTTGCTCGGTAGCTGGAAGGATGTTTACTTAAACTACTAGACAGGAATGCATTGGATGAGGAGCGGAGCAGATAATGTTGAAGGTGAAATACAGTTTTTGGCAGGCAGACAGGCCGAGTCAGGCACCGTTAGCCGCGCAGGGAGTAGGACAAAGTTCATGGATACAGATGCGAGCTCAGACTGGAGCTGTCAAAGGTAGAAAGCAGGGAAAGGCTTGATGGTAGCATTCAGGGCCTACTCGCCTGAACTGCAAAATGGAGTAACTGAGCCATATAAAGTCGGTGGCCTTTCATACTTAGGAATCGAATATCCAGCCCATTCATGGCGGATCTGAAAGAGGACATGTTGACGGTGGACGCACATGTGTTTGCGTCTTCATAACTGGAACTGGAGGGAACATACATGTACTTGTAACATATACATGGAACCGTTGGGGTCTAAGATAGGGGACATAACTGATCACAAAAATCCATATTTCCACAGGACGACCCACCTTCCTCCAGGGACCCTCAGATGCAGGCCTTGACGATGTTTGGGACGCTCCGTCAGACGAATCCTCCTCCTCCTCCTCCCTCCCTGTGGCTGGTGCTGGTCTGCGCCTGGTGTCACAGGGAGGGTTGCCCATGTTGTCGGTGATCCGACGGAGTGAATGACTTATGTCCCTTTGCACCGCCAGGAGCTCAGCCAGTCTTGCCTCCACCCGTCCCTGGTGTTGTTGTTGACTGGTGTGTTGCTCGGCCTGCTGATTCTTAATGTCTGTGAGGGTCGCCACTACCTGACTGATGGCCCTGGTGTCACGCCGGTATACCTCCATGATGTTGCGTACGTGTGACATACCGGTCCCTTCAGCTGTCTGGTCAGGTTCTTCCCTCCGCCTGCCTCCACTCCCACCACCCCTGCCCACACAAGCCTGTCCTGCCGTTGTGGGCACATCGGGTCTACGGGACCCCTGAGGGATGGCAGTGTCGGTGTTGGCTGCCTCCTCCTGGGTGCCCGGCGAACCTTGTCCCTCCAGGTCAGACTGGCTCAGTTGTTCAGTGTGGGCAGGGCTCCTGGGATGTGGCAGGAATGGGGTTGGTGGTTGGCACAGAAGTACCTGAACCAGGTGCTGCAGGGGCTGGGACACCAGAGGGGCCAGGTGGGTTGGGGTCATCCGCGGAGTGTTGTGAGGTGTCGCTGCCGGTGGGATCAGGTTCCTCCCGAGCCTGGGACTGTGGTAGTTCCCCCCATTGTTCGGGGAGATCCATGACGTTGCCCTGTGTGAGAGAGAGACAATGTTAATGCTGTTTAATGTGACATCCATGTTTCATACATATTCTAGTTGCCACAGTTCCTCCAGGTAGTTGTATGTGCCTAGCATTCACATCAATGTTCACTTGTGGATGGGTATGTTGCAGGGGACTGATTGAAATGTTCTCCAGGGTGTTTGACATGTCGAATTTGGGCTTGGATGCTTATTTGGCTGTGGCTTGATCTTGTTGTGTCACATGTCCATTGTGAGAGTGGGTAGCTCCATTGGCTGCCCCGGGGTTGTGTGCTTGTGTAAGGGGTGAGTGATCATCCCTCAGCCCGACGCTGTTCAACATCCACATGGCCCCCCTCACACAAGTGGCCCGCCAACACAACCTCAAAAACATCTCCTACACCAACGACACCCAGCTCATCCTCTCCCTCACCAAGGACCCTCACACCGCCAAAACAAACATCCACAAGGGCTGAGGCCCATTGCCGACTGAATGCGGAGCGGCCATCTGAAACAGAACTCGGACAAGACGGAGGTCCTCATCCTGGGACCCACACCTTCAGCCTGGGACGACTCCTGGCGGCCGATCGCTCTGGGGACAGCACCGACACCCACCCACCACGCACGCAACCTAGGATTGATCCTCGCATCCTCCCTCTCCATGTCCAAGCAGGTCAACGCCGTCTCCTCCTCCTGCTACGACACCCGATGCACGCTCCGCCGGATCTACTGGTGGATCCCGACCGAAACAAGTAGAACAGTGACACAGGCCCTTGTCAGCAGCTGACTGGACTACGGCAATGCACTCTACGCAGGACTCCCATCCAAACACCAAGGGCGGCTACAACGCTTCCGAAACGCCTCCGCACGACTGATCGTCAACGCCCCCCGCCACAGCCACATCACCCCCCTCCTGAGTGACCTGCACTGGCTCCACATCGACAAGAGGATCACCTTCAAGCTCCTCACCCACTCACACAAGGCACTCCAAAACGCCGGACAAGCCTACCTGAACATCAGACTCAGCTTCTACACCCCCACCCGCCAGCTCCGCTCCGGCAGCCTCGCCCTCGCAGCTATTCCCCGCATCCAGCGTACGACCGCCTGCGGGAGATCCTTCTCCTACCTCGCCGCAAGACCTGGAACACCCTCCCAACCCACCTACGACTGACCCAAGACCTACTTGCCTTCCGAAGACTCCTCAAAACCTGGCTCTTCGAGCAGTAGTGGAACCCCCCCTCCCTCAGCGCCTTGAGACCCTCACAGGTAAGTAGCGCACCTTACAAGTGCCCTGATCGATTGTTGATTGATTGACGGTGCCTGCTGGTGGGTGTAGTGTGATTTGGCAGTGGGTCTCCCAGGTGATGTATCTGTCCCCCCATGGAGCATGCTGCCATGTCAGTGAGTGTGAGTTCCTGTCCTAGGTATCTGAGCTTGTTGTGTTTGTGTTAGAGTTTGCAGTTGTCACAGGAGGATCTTGTGCTGCCTACAGCAGGGCCAAGTGTCAGCTACCTTGTCAGTACTTTGCCAGTACCTGTGCATTGCGCATGGTGCAAGGGTATGTACCTGGGCCATATGGGCTGAGGGCAATGGTGTCTGTTTCTGAGTTGTAGAATATGTTTAGTGATCCCCACCCTCCCAGCATCCTGGACATCCAGTCTTGGGTTTGTGGTTTGTGTAGGCTGGGACATGGCATGGCCTTGCTTTGTGAATGGGGCATACACATGTTAGTGGCATGAGCGTTGTTTTTGAGTGTGGTTGTGTCCGGTGAGGGCTTGGGGGTAGGTGAGTGCATTTGTTGTAGTTGGGGTGTGAATGCCATAACCCCCATGTTATGTAAGTTGTTTGTGTACTCACCAGGCTCGGCAACTCCTTCGACTCCGTGTACTCCCACCGGTGGAAGCAGGGCCATCACCTTCTCCTCCCAGGGAGGGTAATGTGTCGGTCTGCGGGGCAGCCCACCTCCAGTGATGTTACTCTGGGCGTAGTCCTCGTTCATTTTGCGCTTGACTGCCCTCCGCAGATCGTATCCCCTGGCTTGGCATTCATTCCTGGTCCTTCTGATGGGCGCAACAGCATTCACCCGATCGACGATCCTCTGCCACAGGCATGATTTTTTGGCTATGCTGGTCTGTCTGACCAATGTTCCAAAGAGCTGTGGCTCGACTCTGATGACTTCGTTGACAAGGATGTCCAGCTCCTCCTTTGTGAACTTTGGATTCTTGTCTGTGGGCATGGTGTGGGGTGTGGGTGTGGATGGTTGTGGGTGTGTGGGTGTGAATGTGTAGAGGGGGTATGTGTGAAGGAGGTTGTGTGAAGGTGTGTAAGTTAAGGTATATGGGTGCAGTTGTTTGTCTGTGGGGTCTGTCAGCAGTGGGTCTGTTGCAAAGGCTCATGGGTTGTGAGTGTGGGCCCTTTTTATTTGTCCATTTGTGGGTGTGGCTAGGTTTGAACTTTTGGTGGGTGTCTTATAAGAGGTGGTTGTGAGTTTGGGCCTCTGTTTGCCTGTTTGGATGTGCCAGGTCAGTCTTTTAGACGTTTTTTGTACTGTAGATGTGTTTTGTGGTGTTGTGCGAGGCGAATTGATCCTCCTTGTGCTGTTTTACAGTGTCCTGGTTCTGTACGAGTCGTATTAGCGTATGTAAGGTGCGTACATACGCGATGTTGTTGTACAGTGCTCACATATGCAATGTTGTTGTATGGTTCTTACATACGCGATGCTGGGGTACAGTGGTGGGGTACGGTGTGTCCAAGTAGGGGCATGGGGTATGGCGCTGGGGTACGGTGTGTCCAAGTACGGGGCTGGGGTACGGTGGTGGGGTACGGTGCGTACCAGTACGGGGCTGGGGTACGGTGTTGGGGTACATTGCGTACATGTTTGGGGCTGGGGTATGGCGCTGGGGTACGGTCCGTCCAAGTAGGGGCATGTTGTACGGCGCTGGGGTATGGTGCGCCCAAGTACGGAGCTGGGGTACGGTGGTGGGGTACGGTGCGTACAAGTACGGGGCTGGGGTACGGTGGTGGGGTATGGTGCGTACAAGTAAGGGGCTGGGGTACGGTGGTGGGGTATGGTGCGTACATGTACGGGGCTGGGGTACGGTGGTGGGGTACGGTGCGTACATGTACGGGGCTGGGGTAGAGTGCGGACATGGGGGGGTATGGTGCTGACATATGGGGGAGAGAGGGGGGCTGTACGACTCGTATCCCGGGCACAAGTTTACCCGGATACGAGTGGTACGGCGTTCACTCCGTACGGGGCCTTTTCCATGCGCTTGTGTTTTACGGATCGTACTTGCGCGCTCGGACTTCAGTTTTACGATTTGTATGTAAAACTATCCGGGGGTGTCTCGTAGACTTTTAACGAAGTGATTCGTATGTATTTTTCACGTACGAATTGTACTTCGCCGTTTGTACGGGACTTGTACGATTCGTACGTAAAAAAATACGGATACGAGTCGTACGGTAATTTTTTTTAACGGATCGGAATCGGCACCTTAATGTATATTAGGAATGTATATTTGTGTGATGTATTTAATTTTCAGCAAATAAAATTACCAAAGGACTATTGTGAATGTTCAAACAATATGACAATGATTAACCCCCCAAACAAATGTGATACAAAAATATATTTTTAAAAAATATTTGTAAAATATTTAATATATTAAGGTGCCGATTCCGATCCTGTAAAACCCGGGTACGAATGGTCGTACGGAGCGAATTCTCCGTCCGACTCGTACCCGGTAAAACCACCTTACAAACCCGCAAGTACGATTCGTACAGAAATACCATTTCCGTATGAGTCGTACAAAACACCGACCGGCTAAAAAATACCCACAATTCCGATCCGGGACATCGCGTACGTGACGTCCGGACGGAGTCAGGCAGCGTTCTACGGACCAGCAAGTACGATTCGTGCCTACGTCACTCCGCACGGATCATTTTTTACGGCAGCTAAAAACTCCCGGGAAAGTGAGGACGAAGCGAAGAAGGAGCTGCGGGACGCGACGGACAGCCATGAACCCCATCCTAAGTGTCATCCCGGCCCTCCTAGCCTATGACCTGGTGCACAGAAACTGACGCAGACACCGCAGAAAGTCAGCACAACAACCAGGGGCAAAGGAGGGGCAAGGGGCAGGAAACATAACCTCCACCAAATTTTTAAAATACCATGTACTGTCCTAACATTGACTCCAGGGTCTGGTCACTTCGGGGGGCGTGTCCACCAATCCCCGCGTACCCGTCACCACTACAATGGTGGTACGGCCCGTAACCACGCCCTCAGAGCGGGGGTACGGCCCGTACCACCATTGTAGTGGCGATGTAGGGATACGCGTGGTACACGCCGTACCCACACCCTCAGAGCATGGGTACAGCCCGTACCACCATTGGAGTGGTGAAGTAGGTGTACGCGTGGTACGGGCCGTAACCACGCCCTCAGAGCGCGGGTACGGGCCGTACCACTATTGGAGTGGTGAATTAGGTGTACGCGTGGTACGGCGCGTACCCCAACATCACCACTCCAATGGTGGTACGGCCCGTACCCACGCTCTGAGGGCGTGGGTACGGCACGTATCACGCGTACACCTACTTCACCACTCCAATGGTGGTACGGGCCGTACCCACTCTCTGAGGGCGTGGGTATGGCGCGTACCCCTACATTACCACTCCAATGGTGGTACGGGCCGTACCCACGCTCTGAGGGCGTGGGTACGGACCGCATCACCCGTACCTCTAGGGCACCAGTACATTAGTGATACAAGGCGTACACATGCCACGAATGTTGGCTTAGGGCCTGGTGCAGCATATAACCAGTATATTGGGGTGTGTACATGGCCAGGACAGCAGTGTACAGCACCAAGGGTGCGGGTGGGTGGGTGGGTGTCTGCCAAGGAGTCCCAGCAGTGGACATAGACATGTGAGGGATGGGTGCATATCACTCCCAGCAGTGGACAGAGACATGTGAGGGGTGGGTGCAGAGGACTCCCAGCAGTGGACAGAGACATGAGGGGTGGGTGCATATCACTCCCAGCAGTGCCCAGATATATGCGGGGTGGGTGCAGAGGACTCCCAGCAGTGGACAGACATATGAGGGGTGGGTGCATATCACTCCCAGCAGTGGACAGAGACATGTGAGAGGTGGGTGCAGAGGACTCCCAGCAGTGGACAGACATATGAGGGGTGGGTGCATATCACTCCCAGCAGTGGACAGAGACATGTGAGGGGTGGGTGCAGAGGAATCCCAGCAGTGGACAGACATATGAGGGGTGGGTGCATATCACTCCCAGCAGTGACAGAGACATGTGAGGGGTGGGTGCAGAGGACTCCCAGCAGTGGACAGAGACATGAGGGGTGGGTGCATATCACTCCCAGCAGTGCCCAGACATATGAGGGGTGTGTGCAGGGGACTCCCAGCAGTGGACAGACATATGAGGGGTGGGTGCAGAGGACTCCCAACAGTGCACAGACATATGAAGGGTGGGTGCATATCACTACCAGCAGTGGACAGACATATGAGGGGTGGGTGCATATCACTACCAGCAGTGGACAGACATATGAGGGGTGGGTGCAGAGTACTCCCAGCAGTGCCCAGACATATGAGTGGTGGGTGCATATCACTACCAGCAGTGGACAGACATATGAGGAGTGGGTGTATATCACTACCAGCAGTGGACAGACATATGAGGGGTGGGTGCATATCACTACCAGCAGTGGACAGACATATGAGGGGTGGGTGCAGAGGACTCCCAGCAGTGCCCAGACATATGAGGGGTGGGTGCATATCACTACCAGCAGTGGACAGACATATGAGGGGTGGGTGTATATCACTACCAGCAGTGGACAGACATATGAGGGGTGGGTGCATATCACTCCCAGCAGTGGACAGAGACATGTGAGGGGTGGGTGCAGAGGACTCCCAGCAGTGGATAGACATATGAGGGGTGGGTGCATATCACTCCCAGCAGTGGACAGAGACATGTGAGGGGTGGGTGCATATCACTACCAGCAGTGGACAGACATATGAGGGGTGGGTGCAGAGGACTCCCAGCAGTGCCCAGACATATGAGGCGTGGATGCATATCACTACCAGCAGTGGACAGACATATGAGGGGTGGGTGCATATCACTACCAGCAGTGGACAGACATAAGAGGGGTGGGTGCTGAGGACTCCCAGCTGTGGACAGACATATGAAGGGTGGGTGCAGGGGACTCCCAGCAGTGGACAGACAAATGAGGGGTGGGTGCAGAGGACTCCCAGCAGTGGGCAGACATATGATGGGTGGGTGTATATCACTACCAGTAGTGGACAGACATATGAGGGGTGGGTGCAGAGGACTCCCAGCAGTGCCCAGACATATGAGGGGTGGGTGCATATCACTCCCAGCAGTGGACAGAGACATGTGAGGGGTGGGTGCAGAGGACTCCCAGCAGTGGACAGAGACATGAGGGGTGGGCGCATATCACTCCCAGCAGTGCCCAGATATATGAGGGGTGGGTGCAGAGGACTCCCAGCAGTGGACAGACATATGAGGGGTGGGTGCATATCACTCCCAGCAGTGGATAGAGACATGTGAGGGGTGGGTGCAGAGGACTCCCAGCAGTGGACAGACATATGAGGGGTGGGTGCATATCACTCCCAGCAGTGGGCAGAGACATGTGGGGGGTGGGTGCAGAGGACTCCCAGAAGTGGACAGACATATGAGGGGTGGGTGCATATCACTACCAGCAGTGGACAGACATATGAGGGGTGGGTGTATATCACTACGAGCAGTGGACAGACATATGAGGGGTGGATGCATATCACTACCAGCAGTGGACAGACATATGAGGGGTGGGTGCAGAGGACTCCCAGCAGTGGACAGACATATGAAGGGTGGGTGCAGGGGACTCCCAGCAGTGGACAGACAAATGAGGGGTGGGTGCAGAGGACTCCCAGCAGTGGACAGACATATGAGGGGTGGGTGCATATCACTCCCAGCAGTGGACAGAGACATATGAGGGGTGGGTGCATATCACTCCCAGCAGTGGACCGAGACATGTGAGGGGTGGGTGCAGAGGACTCCCAGCAGTGGACAGAGTCATGGGTGTGTGTACATCATGATCAGATGAGCACAACTCCATGGGTGTATGTACGCATCCCTAATGTTCAACTATGTTGATAGTTTCATAACAACACATCACTGACAGCAGTGTCCTACTACCATGAGGATGGATGTCCTTTCCCCACTGCATGACACCACACATGTGGGTGTGAGGACAAATGACACATGCATACCCACCCCTGGTGGATGCAGCACAATACACACACAGAGATCATGCCACAAGACTGTATACTCATGTCAATGCCCACTACAGTAAGAGAGCCAAAGGGAACACACACTGTCACACACATCCCAGGACTGATAGGAATGTACAGGTGCCGGGACAGCCACCAAGATGTTGCCTCTCATGGAAGGAATAGGGTGGACTTTCCACAGATACAATGCCCAAAATTGTCAGTCAGGTGCTCAAATACCCTGCAGAACAAGTACCAAATGTGTGCTAGGCTGGGATAACACACATGCATAGTGTGGGAAATGCTGATTGTCGCCATTAAGGCATGACAACATACTCAATACACAAGTACAGTGACTAGCAAGGATGGCAGAGGATGCAGCTGGAGACATTGCTGAGCAGGCATGTCCATAGTTGAAGGGATCTGTCACCAACAAAAGGAAATTTAGACACAGGTCAGCACTACAAAAGTGCTACTCCCTGCAGGGTAGATGTCAGGTGCCACAGAGGAAGGAACAGTCCTTAGGACAATGTCTCCAAACACAAATAGCACACACAACCAAATATACCTTGCAGAGACATTGTGATGGCAGGCAGATACCATGGTCCACCCCATTAGCATCAGACGACAACTTTCTCCTGACACATAACACATTACCACCACCCCAACTCCAGGACCATCAGCACTCACATCAATACCTAAAATGCAAATGTGTTCAAACGGAAAATAAAATGCTTTATTCAGCAATGAAATAAAAAGTAGTTAATAACACTATTAACAAAGGCACATGGCCAGTCCAGATATGAAGTCCTTGGGGGGGACACATGGCCACGCGTCTCCCCTACCTTGTCTGCACATTAGAACCCGCAGGTTCCTCGACTCGGGGGGCATCATGTGGGGAAGGACCAGGCACCGCAGGGACAGGAGGTGGAAGGGTAGGTGTGGTGGGTGCAGGGACGGACGCCTCCACCACAGGAGGTGGGGCAGCGCCTAAGGTGGAGGTCAGCTCGGCGCTGCACACTGCTGCCAGGTCGTCAAGCGTCTCCCCTTCACCCGAAGACAACACAGCCTCAAAGGAGGGGGGGTCAGAGTGATGGGGTGCAGTGCTACTGGGGGAGGGGGGGGACGGGGTGGGGGGCTCAACTCCCCTACCAGTGGAGTGCCATTCCCGTTTGCGGGCTGGAGAGACAGAGGGGCTGAGGCCCTGCACAGCCAAGTAGGCCTCTTTCTCTGGAGGTGTGGTAGGGGAGCCGAGGGGTGTGCCTTTGGAGGGACTGGCTAGTGTGCCATGCGGCCTTGGACTGTGGCTGCGTGTATGCCTGTGTGCCCCAGACCCAGTGGGTGTGCCCTCATCCCCCTGAGTGTGCGTGCCAGGAGGAGTGCGCTTGCCCTTACGTGGTGGTGTGCTGGCTGTGTCTGGTGGGGTGCGTGCTTGTGAATGTCTTTGTGTGCTTGGGACAGGTATGGGAGTGGGAAGTGTGGATGGTGCAGGGATAGGGGGGGACGAAGCGCTGCAGGAGACTCACTGCTGCCGTCAGTGAAGAGTCCATGGACCTCAGCAACATCCGTTGGTCAGACATCGCTGATGACATGCCCTCCATGTACGACACCATCTGCGTCATCATTCGGCTCTGGCCATGGAGGACATTCAGCAGCGATGTCTGTCCAACCTGCAACTGTCGCAGAATGTCCACAGACTCTGCAGTGAGGGCAGCAGGGGGGACAGGGGCAGGGGGTGCGGTGCCTGGCACGAAGGAGACACGGTGTTGCCTAGCACGGACAGAAGGGACCGGAGCAACTGGGAGGGCGGTGATGGGAATGGAGGGGGCGGTGACAGATGTAGTGCTGCTGCCAGGTGTCGTAGCAGCCTCCGCCCCCTCGAAGAGTTCAGCATCGGACCTGTCTGCGTCGTAGTCAGTGTAGTCACTAGACAGGTCCTCCGCCTGACTCACCTCGCCCTCCGTGCCACTTGCCCCCGCAGACTCCGCAGCAGTGGTGGCAGCGGTGCTGGATCCCTCCTCCACGTCCGTGCAGGTGTCTCCCTCGGTGTCCTCCGATGATGCTGTGGGCAAGGTGAAGAGACAGAAAGTAATCAGTCACCTGTATACAACAGACACATGAGTCACACTTAAAATGTCACAGTGCATATCAGGAAATGCATCATGAGTAACATCTAGAATAGTCCGCACATATGTAACCCTGCACTCCCCAGTTGGTTGACCCACCATGACACTTGGAAAAAATGGAGATCATGACACAACAGCAAATAACTTGATATCGAATTATACTGAGAAGCTAGTGTCTGGAGATAGTTGAGCACAGCAAGAATATTAATCCATGCCCCTCTTGTTCACTGTGAACGAAACAGTATTGGTGCACCCAAGGCCAAATAACACACCTCAATACTGAAGGTGTCCCCACACTCTGAGACCTGCGAGTAGTTAGGAAACCATAGCCAAAAACATTGCAAACTATTGGGACTCACAACACTTTACAGAATGTACATGTTTAGAATGTGTGAATGTGCCACTTTGTGAACAGAAGACACATCTGCCTGCATGACAGAAGTCACACAATGATGTGCACACAAAAATAATTTTACACAGTCATTGTATGAGCTGGCTGCCGATTTCTAAAAAGTCACTGTAAATAATAAATGGTGTAGAAGTAAGTACATATACATGGCACCACGGTGGTCTGGATGACTTGACACTCGTAAGTTCGTATCAGCAACAACCAAGGACTTACACACATGCAAACACACTGTGTGAACATGGATATGTATATTCAGAAGACAAGTGGTAATCAAACTGTGCCTTCCAGTGAAATGTGCCTGCATGTCCACGGAAAGTGTAAAAGTACTTTCTTTTGCACTTCCCTGGGAGACATCTGTAATGCAGGCACAATATTGTCCTTCACAACCAACTAGCAAAAAGAAGCATAGGAAAAATGCAGACATGTTAACAAGTGTAGTCAGTGCCAAGGTACAATACTTATTGACTGAACACTTGAATCATGCCACCTGTCACATGGCCATCCGCACCATGATGACAGAGTTGGCAACACATCTGACCCACTGCCTGTCATGTGGAGTGGCACACATGTACACACACAGGACAATGCATTAGCTAATGGGCCTCCAATGTGTCTGGATAAGGAGCACCTGCACTGAGGAGACACCCTCATGGCAAGCAAGAATGTCCACACAGATGTCAGCACACACAGACCAAACTACATAGCATCTCGACCACACACTGGTGGCAAAAATGGATGAGCATGAGCCATCTATTTCCATTTTTGACACATGCTGCAAATCACAAACATTAAACCCAGCAAAACCTGACTGGGTCACTGCATGTTGAGTGTCTGTCCAGATGATTATCACACACAGGTCAGACACGGCAAGGAGACATAAGGTTTGGACATGTATGCCTTGCCCGCACAAACCCCCCATACCTGAGACAATGTGATTGAGACAGATCAAGAAGTGACACCTCTTAATCTGGGTTTACTCCAATGTGCATCACAAATTCCTAAATGTACTCCACATCACCTCGTGAGGCTGCCAACACATATTTGTGACCAACAACCATCAACAGATAGTTGTACATAGACACACAGGCACTGCCCAGTGTGAGGATACACAAGCTAAATGGGGTCAGCATGTACAATGGGCACATGTAGCACACTTCAGAGAAATACAAATGAGGGCAGGGAACTATGCCACAGAGGCCAAACTATGCTGAACACACAGAGAATGGGCACAGTGTTGGATGACACACATGATTCAGAGGCAAGGGTGTCTTAGGGGACTGTAGTGGGAACACAGCTCCATTGTCCTGGAATTATCTGACTGTAACCTGAGCTACCATCCCTGCACTATACATATCTCCCATTCATGCACATCATGTCTGAGGCCACAACATTGTTAATGCATGCTGCAAGTCTGTTCATTTGAAAACTCACACTCCTATGTTGAGACTCAGCATCAGTGCCAACTAACATGGATACCCAAATGACTGTACAGGACAGGGCACAGGCAAGGTAACAACACATGTCTCAGACCCCCCCCCCCACATGATGCAGAAAGCAATGTGCACTTGGATTAACTGGCAGCCTAGATGACCATGTGCAATAGTGATTACACACAGACCAGGGAACACATGTCATTTAGGGGAAGGGAGGAGGAACAGCCCCGTTTGACTTTGGGGAACATGATATGCACTGCACAAATTAACCTTCGCTGTGTATCCAGGCAACTGAGCACTTCCAAAAGCTGGTGACACACAACAAACACACATGCACCTACCCCCTTCCTGCTGCTGCAACTCCTGTAACCGCCTATCCAACTCAGGGAAGACCATCGCCAGGACACGCTTCATCTCTTGGGTCAGTCGTTGGCCCCCGCCGTGCTTGTGTGGAGGTGAGTCCTTGAGCTGCCAGCGGGCGATCCTCCGGGTCCAGCATCGGATGTCCTGCCAGCGTTTCCTCACCTGGGTGAGGCGCCGACTGCGACCCTCCACAGATCTCACAGCCCTGACGGCCTGCTTCCATATATCCCCCTTGGCGTAGACGGTTACCTGTGAGGATGACAAAGTGAGACAACATCACTACACCTGCTCCATGTCACAGAGACACACATTTGAACATCTTTGATCTTTAGAACAGGGCATATTATGCTGGCAACCAATTGCACCTTTCTCATAGGGACATTAGCCTATGTGGAAGCCCCAAAGCAGGACATGGCATTGAAGGTACACAGGTGGCATAAGGGGTGCAACACACTCCATGATCATGGCACATGCTGTGCATCACATGCAACACCAGGCTGATGGACAGCACCTCCAAGCAGTCACATGCCGCAGGCCACTGACGCAACCTCAGCAGAGTACACAGACACACACAGGCACAGATCAATCACCTGCCATTGGCAACAGCGGATACAAACCTCACTCTGCACATGTGCCACTTCCCTGTGGGGTGTCACAGGTGTGGTGCTAGCTAACCAAGTCAGACACTCTGCACGGAATACTTAAACCCCTCAGATGGGTGGAGCTGTTGCCTCCTCCATGCAGCTGGGGTGCAACACTCCACATAGACACTCACCCACATGACAAGGAACATTCACACACATCAATGTCCAGGGGGCGTACACATCATTTGGACACTCAGCACAGCTCCACTCAACTCACACACATCTGTGGGTACAGTCACCTGTCACACCGGGGGGGCCAGGGAACCAGCTCAGGACAATAGGACAAAATTCGACATAAGGATTGGGAAGGCTGAATGTGCCATGCACTATGCAGTGAATGTCACAGTAAGCACAATGCAAGTGAGGAGTGCACACAGGAACTACATCATGCTCTGCATGGGAGACATAAGCCATTCCCCCCCTGGGACCCACGCTAAAAACCATTGCATGTCTGTCACACCTGGACACAATGCCAGAAGTGACAGTCACAAAAAAGGGGCACTGTCAAAGCTAGTGGAGTCAGCACTCACCTGCTCCCCTGGTCTCCCATACAGGCTGATGTACTGTGGAAGGATGACATCCAGCAATGCCTCATTTTCCTCATGGCTGAAAGGCTGGGCCCTCTCCACAGTCCCTGACATGTTCCCAGAGGAATCACAAGCAGCAGCAGTCGTGTCGAGTGTAAGGTAGTGCAGGCAAGTGCCCTCTCATGGGTTCTGGCTGACTTATATGTGCCTTGCTGGGCTGTTTCATTTACAGGAGTACAGAGTGATTGGTCAGTCTCATTTGCATCCTACGTTTCCTCCAATCCCTTTAAACATACCCCAGTGAGGGCCTTTGCATGGTTCAAAATTTGAGCATGATGCAAAGTCAACAACCACTTTGCAACCTTTGTTTTAGTTGCCAACTGCCTATTCCAGGCCACATGATCGAAAATTTGAACTTGAAAATCGGTATCCATGACAACCAGCATGCATTTAGGCCCCAATACTTGTCCCTCATGTGTCCCTACGTAATTTAGCTATCTACACACAGGTATGGTGTGTTTCACACGTACTCCTATCGCACCAGTTGCACATTGCGTTAGCAACATACGTGTACGACCAGTGTGTACACGTACGTGGACTACCAGTGTGTTCTCGTATGTGGACGCCCTGGTAGTCCACGTACGTGAACGCCTAGTGTGTACATGTACGTGGACTACCAGTGTGTACACGTACGTGTATCCCTGGTAGTCCACGTATGTGTACACACTGGTAGTCCACGTACGTGTTCACACTGGTAGTCCACGTACGTGTTCACACTGTTCGTACACGTACGTGTACGCCCTGGTAGTCTACGTACGTGTACACACTGTTCGTACACGTACGTGTTCACACTGTTCGTACACGTACGTGTATGCCCTGGTAGTCCACATACGTGTACACACTGGTAGTCCACGTACGTGTACACACTGGTCGTACACGTACGTGGACTACCAGGGCGCACACGTACGTGTACGACCAGTGTGTACACGAACGTGGACTACCAGTGTGTACTCGTACGTGGACGCCCTGGTAGTCCACGTACGTGTACACACTGGTAGTCCACGTACGTGTTCACACTGGTAGTCCACGTACGTGTTCACATTGTTCGTACACGTACGTGTACGCCCTGGTAGTCCACGTACATGTACACACTGGTCGTACACGTACGTGTTCACACTTTCGTTTGCGTACGTGTACGCCCTGGTAGTCCACGTACGTGTACACACTGGTAGTCCACAGACGTGTACACACTGGTCGTACACGTACGCGTTCACACTGTTCGTACCCGTACGTGTATGCCCTGGTAGTCCACGTATGTGTACACACTGGTAGTCCACGTACATGTACACACTGGTCGTACACGTACGTGGACTACCAGGGAGTCCACATACGTGTACGACCAGTGTGTACACGTACGTGGACTACCAGGGCGTACACGTACGTGTACGACCAGTGTGTACACGTACGTGGACTACCAGTGTGTACTCGTACGTGGACACCCTGGTAGTCCACGTACGTATACACAATGGTCGTACATGTATGTGTACACCCTGGTAGTCCACGTACGTGTACACACTGGTAGTCCACGTTCGTGTTCACACTGGTAGTCCACGTACGTGTTCACATTGTTTGTACACGTACGTGTACGCCCTGGTAGTCCACATACGTGTACACACTGGTTGTACACGTATGTGTTCACACTGTTCGTACACGTACGTGTACACCCTGGTAGTCCATGTACGTGTACACACTGGTAGTCCACGTACATGTACACACTGGTCGTACACGTACGTGGACATACCACAGCATCCACGTACGTGTACGACCAGTGTGTACACGTACACGTACGTGGACTACCAGGGCATACACGTACGTGTACGACCAGTGTGTACACATACGTGGACTACCAATGTGTACTCGTACGTGGACGCCCTGGTAGTCCACGTACGTGTACACACTGGTCGTACACGTACGTGTACGCCCTGGTAGTCCACGTACGTGTACACACTGGTAGTCCACATACGTGTACACACTGGTCGTCGTACACGTACGTGTACACTGGTGTACGTGTACACTGGTCGTCGTACACGTACGTGTACGCCCTGGTAGTCCACGTATGTGTACACACTGGTAGTCCACATACGTGTACCACCAGTGTGTACACGTACGTGGACTACCAGTGTGTACACGTACGTATACTACCAGGGTGTACACATACATGTACAAACAGTGTGAACACGTACGTGGACTACCAGTGTGTACACGTACGTGGACTACCAGGGCGTAAACGTACGTGTGCACACTGGTCGTACACGTACGTGTGTACGGTCCGTACACACACCCGTACTCCGGCGGGAACAACAGTGTGATGATACGGACCGTTCACACGCCCTCAGAGCCTGTGTACGGTGCGCTTCAGAGCTTACACAGGTGATAGGAGGCGCACACAAATGGAATGGAGGTGTCAGACTCGTGCACGGCTGTACATCATGTCATAGTCATTCCAGTCCTACATGTGCAGGGCCTAGGTGTGTCAGGCAGTGATGTGGCACATGTCTGCTCATGTTTTAGCACAATAGATGTGTGATGACCTGTGTACACATGTCATGTGTGATGGGGCAGTATGTGGCACACTTCCCCTTCCCACAATGCACATGTATGCATGTAGTACAAACGTGTCACACACTGCATCACTGGTATGGCAAATGTCCCCTGATGCCAGGGACAGGGACACTAACACCTGACATCTAAGTAACAGCGTGCCCCGATGTGAACATGTCCTGTGTGTGTGATGTGTTCCCATCAACTTGCTGGTGTTGTTCCGTCAAATGCATCTGCTGTTGCTGCATCCAAAATGTGTCTGTGTGTAGATGGGCATGGCACACATATACACACACCATGCCACATGTGGATTCACACGTTACGTGTGTCTGGATGCTTCAAAGATGATTTTATGACATGAGGACATATCTGCGCCATATCCATGTCTGTGTTTTCATGTTTCACGTGTACCCCTTCATTGATATGTGTGTGATCTGTACATTTCCATTGACATGTGACCTGTGCGTCTAGCTTGCCGCCAGCAGTCTGTATGAGATGACATCCTTCCAATGCCGATTTGTGGATGTATGTCACTCCTGTGATGTCTCTGGCTGTTCACTTACACTGGCCCACAGCTAGTTCCGGGCCATGTCATGTAGAATGTGACTATCAACGGGTGTAGCTCGCTTGTCGTAGGAGTATCACCTGGCTGCCATACGTGTCCTGGATGGGTAGCACAGACATGACTCTGTATTTCGCTGATGTGTATTAGCAGTTGAGCATGTTCTCAGTTCATTGACATTGATGTTGTTAGGTACTCACTCTTCGTTCTTCCTTCCAATTATCTGCAGGGCACCGCCTCTCCCCCGACCAATGCCAGACTTGGCTGCCATAAGGGAACGTGACTGCCTAAGACGTTACCGCTTTTCGCAACAGTTGATTGAGGACTTGACCGCAAAGCTTGAACAACACCTCCAACCGCGACACAGGTATCCTACTGCGCTGACACCCAAGATGAAGGTGATGGCAGGCCTACATTTGTTTGCCACCGGTACCTTTCAATTCACCATAGCTGATGTGGGTGGCATGTCCCAGACCATGTTCAGCCGTGTCCTGCATGATGTTTTAGAAGCCATGTTGGAGCACCTGGATGATTTCATCCATTTTCCAACTCCTGAGCAGTTGACAGGTATCAAGGGTGAGTTCTATGCCCTGGGAGGGATGCCCCATGTAATTGGGTCCATTGATGGGACACATGTGGCTTTGGTACCACCACAGGCACAGGAGGTAGCCTATCGTAACCGAAAACATTATCACTCCATCAATGCCCTTGTGGTGTGTCTTGCTAACATTCTGATTTCCCATGTCTGTGCGCGTTTTCCAGGGTCAGCAGACGATGCCTACATCATGAGGCGTAGCAGGGTGCCAGAAATGATGCTGCGGCTGCACAACGAACGAGCATGTCTTGTTGGTGGGTATACTTTGTTCGTCCTGTATTTAGCGGTATCTTTGTATGTTACGGCATCTCCTGACCCACTTCTTTACATGATGTTTCCATGTAGGGGACTGTGGCTATCCCAACATGCCATGGCTGATGACGCCTCTCCGCAACCCCAGAACAGCTGCAGATCACCATTACCACAACGCCCATGGGCAGACCAGGCGAGTGATTGAGAGGACGTTTGGCCTCCTGAAGAGTGCCTCCAAAAGACAGGCGGGTCCCTCCCATAGGCACCGGTGAAGGTCTGCAAAATCTTCCTTGTGTGCTGCATGCTGCACAACATGGCAGTGGAAAAAGCTGTGCCACTCATCCTGGATCCCGATGAGCAGGAACATCCACCCGTGGAGGATGAAGGCCTTGGTGACGAGGCAAGTGAGGAGGAGGAGGAGGAGTACATCCGGAGTCAGCTCATACGCAACTTCTTCTCATAATGGTGAGTCCCTGGGTCTGAGTGTGCACGCTTGGAGCCTTGTGTGGCATGTGTTGCAATGTGTGTGTCCAGCTGACTGTATGCTAAGTGACTTAGAGGTGTGTTCTGATGTGTCACTCGAGTGATGATGTCATTCCACACATTTTAGCTGACACACTCAGTTTTCAACTAGCATGGTGTCAACCTTATTCATGTAGAGTACATGACCATGCATGCGGATGACTATCTTTTTCTTGACTTCTTGTGTGTCTGTCACCCCCAGGTAGTTGCGCATGCTGTCTGCTCGTGGCATCGTTGTGCTCCTGCTATTCCTCATGAGTATTGCAACGTGTGCTGAATCAGCGTTACATGCACGGACATGGTGAGATGTCTCCTTTGGGCAAGGATTGCAGCAAGCCATTTTGGGTGTGGTAGTTGTTTGGAATGTGTGGGCACTGCTCCTGTGCAGGTTTTGTCACTATGCATACATGTCGACTCACCATGGGGCACATGATATGTAGCATGACTCACATGAATTGATAGTCACACTTCGTGACAGTCATCTGTAATGGGATTGTGGATTGTGATGAAGGTATCAATGTGTGTAAAACTTCCCTATGAAACATACGGGATGCTACGGGTGGACATAGTGTGGGACATCCCCATAAGAGGCTCAATGGGGAATTGCAGCCTCTCCGTGTGCAGCAGGGGATGTTTGGCTCACCCCCTTCACTTGTGTGCCAGTCCAATGGATTTACAGCATCTGTGGTGCGAAGGGGGTGTCCAGTGTAGGTCCCACATGTTCATCCAAAAGACCTGTGTGTCTGTTCATATTGATGCATTTCCATAGGTGTGAGGCTGAGTAATAAAGGTGTTCCTCACCCTCCAAGGTGCCTCATCTCTGTCAATGCAGGTCTCTTGCCACTGTGCATGCGGCATCTCTGGCATAGTTGTCAAAGATTGTGCATATGAGTCTATGTGTAGATTAGCAACCTGCATGCTGTTATTCATGTATTTGATTCTCTATTGTGCATGGAGTCCATGGCTGTGTATGTGTTTTGGCATGTTGGTCCCATCAACGGGCCGTCAACACCTGCTGAAGGTGTGTTTCCTGTGCGCAGCTCGCCCTTCAGTTTCATGATCCGGTGTCAGTCATCTTTGGTGATTGTGCATCCTTTGTCTCTGGGTGTGCCATGAAAAACCAGACACTCCTTCCTTTACATACACCTGTTGCAGTGGTCCTTTCTGACATCCTAGTCTTTGGGTGGAACTTGTGGCATAGTTTCCAGGGCATGCCGCCTGCTGTTGCTGACCCTGCAGCACGGGCACACAAAGTTTCCGGATTTGGCAACACACACACATCAAAGATGCTCCTCCCTTCCTCCCTCAACCCATTCTTTTGGCTGTCATCAGCTTGTCTGTGCCACAGTTGCGGCCACGTGGTGCCAAAGGCTGGACCGTCTGCACATGCAACGTGAACATTGAACAACTCCCAGGTCCTTGCATGACCCACATCACACTACAGTGTGATGTTGCAGACACCCTCCAAGCAATGTCCATCCACAAATCTCCCGCCTGCTCTCAGGCATACACTAAGCGCACACACAACACCTTTGCATGATGAGTGTGCAACTCCGACTGCCTACAGAGCGCTGCCACGCCTTCCAGGCCCTGTCACACCAACCAGGTCATGTCCCTCCTACTCCCCACCGGCTCTGTATCCCAGCAAGGCCATGGGAGTGGGACTCAAGGCTTCTGCATGTAGTATGGTGTCATCGTCAGGCACATGGCACAGGTATCATCACTCAGCGTGTCAATCTACAATGTGCCCAGGACCCCCCTCTCCGCCATCACATGCGCACACAACCTCATCATCAACTCGTATGCCATTGACAGCCAGGTGCTCCTCACCCTCACCAAGGACTCAGACATTGCCAGTTCCAATATTCAAGATTGCATGAGATCCATTGATGAATGGCAGAACATCAGCCACCTGAGGCAGGACTTGTACAGGACTGAGGTCAACATCTGAGGATTGTCCCCTTACAGCTGGGTCAACTGCTTGTGTCCCACCCGCAAGAGCCCTGCATAAGCACCCAGTGTCCACGCACAGTGTGAGTTCCTGTGCTAGATATCTGAGCTTGTGGAGTTGGTGTTTGAGTGTACAGTGGTCACAGGAGGGCCTTGTGCTGCATACAGCAGGGCCAAGTGTCAGCTACCTTGTCAGTACTTTGCCAGTCCCTGTGCATTGGGCATGGTGCATGGGTATGCACCTAGGCCATATGGGCTGACGGCATTGGTGTCTGCTTCTGAGTTGCACAATGTGTTGTGTGAGCCTCACCCTCCCAGCATCCTGGACATCCAGTCTTGGGTTTGTGGTTGGTGTGGCCTGGGACATGGCATTGCCTTTATTTGTGAAAGGGGCATGGAGACGTTAGTGGCATGAGCGTGGTTTTTGAGTGTGGTTGTGTGCGGTGAGGGCTTTGGGGAAGTTGTGTGCATTTGGTGTATTTGTGGTGTGGATGCCATTCCCCCCATGTTACGTGAGTTGTTTGTGTACTCACCAGGCTCTGCGACTCCTTCAACTCCATGTACTCCCAGCGGCGGAAGCATGGCCATCACCTTCTCCTCCCAGGGATGGTAATGTACAGATCTGCGGGGCAGCCCACCTCCAGTGATGTTACTCTGGGCGTATTCCTCGTTCATTTTCCTCTTGACTGCCCTGCGCAGATCGTACCACCTGGCTTGGCATTCATGCCTGGTCCTTCGGATGGGCGCAACAGCATTCACCTTATCGACGATCCTCTGCCACAGGCTAGCTTTTTGGGCTATGCTGGTCTGTCTGACCAATGTTCCAAACAGCTGTGGCTCGCCTCTGATGACTTTGTTGACAAAGAGGTCCAGCTCCGCCCTTGTGAACTTTGGATTCTTGTCTGTGGGCATGGTGTGGGGTGTGGGTGTGGATGGTTGTGGGTGTGTGGGTGTGAATGTGACGGTGTGTGTGTGAATGTGAAGAGGGGGTGATTGTGAAGGAGGTTGTGTGAAGGTGTGTAAGTTAAAGTGTAGTTAAGGTGTAAGTAAGGTGCAGTTGTTTGTCTGTGGGGTCTGTCAGCAGTGGGTCTGTTGCAAAGGCTCATGGGTGGTGTGTGTGGGCCCTTTTTATTGGTCCATTTGTGGGTGTGGCTGTGTTTGAAATTTTGGTGGGTGTGTTATAAGAGGTGGTTGTGATTTAGGGCCTCTGTTTGCCTGTTTGGATGTGCCAGGTCAGTCATTGGGATGTATTTTGTCATGTAGACATGTTTTGTGGTGTTGTGCGAGTCGAATTGACCCTCCTTGTGCTGTTTTACAGTGTCCTGGTTCTGTACGAGTCTTTTTTTGCATAGGTAAGGTCCGTACATACGCGATGCTGGGTGAGGGTGCTGGGGTATGGTGTTGGGTTATGGTGCGTACAGGTACGGGGCTGGGGTACGGGCCTGGGGTGCGGCGCTGTTGGACAGGCCACACGAAGGGCTTGCTCCCTCCCCGCACGACAGGGCCCGAGCTCCGGCCCACCAGGCATAACCCACGAAAAGCACCTGCACCCCGTCTCCCGACAGATCTTCTGCCCTCGGACCTCTACTCATCACGGGCCCCAGCCCCACCGGCTTCCCCGGCCGGGTCAAGCCGCCATCTTGGGCCCTGCACCACGAGGCCGCGTGGCCTCGCCCCGACCCTAACCCCGGGCCTGGCCGGCCCCGACATCCCGGCACCACCATCCACCCAGGAGGTGAGCGGACCACTTGGCAGGTCAATGGGAGAACGAAGCGTCAAGAGCTCTTCCCCCGCCAGGTGCCGATCGCCTCCAGCTCCCTCAGGCGCTGGCTCCACCCCCTGCTGGGTGTCTGGACACCTTCATCCCGGGCCCTCTGACCTCCAAGTGCGAGGGTCCGGACATCAAAGGGCGCCTGCCCTATAACTGGGGCAACTCCGGAGCAGGAAGGCAGTTGTATCCTGGAGTCGAGAGACACCGAGAGAACTCAGCCTTGACGGACTACTGGCGCTGCCGTAGCCCTATCCTGCGAACCATCGTCCTGCCTGCTGGCGCTGCCGCGGCCTTCTGCAACATCTATCCTCGTCGGGACCTGCTGGCGCTGCCGCGGCCCGTTGTAACGACCATCCTCACCGGGACCTGCTGGCGCTGCCGCGGACCGTACATCGACCATCTTTCCGGGACCTGCTGGCGCTGCCGCGGACCGTGTACCGACCATCTCGACCGGGACCTGCTGGCGCTGCCACGGCCCGTACCAGCTAAACCACCAAGCTCGAGGATTGTGAGCTAATCATCATCTCATCCGAACTACCTGACTGGTAAACAGACTGTCCCGCTACCCCCTTCCCTACTTTGAGAGACTTGAATCGAGGGGACCCCTGAGTCCAGACCTCCTTGTACCATTCAACCGTACCTTAAGAAGTGCTTATAAAGAACGCTGAATCTTATCCTTGTGTGGTATCTGTCTGTGGGGGGGAAGTTACTTGTCTGTACGATCGCTGGAGACGGCTCTCCCCGGAGACCTCTCCCCCTGACCTCGGCCGACCCTCCCGGTCCGTCTAACCTTTCTAACATTGGTGGCCAGCGGCGCGATCCGAATCAACGCGTAATCATACAGAGAGTAGCTCACCCCACGACAAAACCACGATGTCAGCCAAAGATAGCGGTTCCACTGAGAAATTCCAAATGGATAAGTTAGAAGAATACAGCCACCGCGAACTGAAACAATTCTGCATAGAACTTGGCATTGCTACCACCGGCCTGAGTACCAAAGAGGATCTAAAGCACGCCCTTGAGTCGTGGACGGAAACTGGGATCGCCGGACCCTCCGACCAAAACAGTGTCGCACCAGAGGGGAACGCCACGGCTCCCGAGGAGCGGGGAACGGGCCTCTCGCAGGAGGAGATCCGAGAGAGAGAAAGAACCAGATTGCACGAGTTGGAAATGGCACGACTCAAGATGGATGGGGAACTCAAGTTAGCCGAACAGAAACTCAACCTAGAGCACATGCGGCTCCGAGAAGAACGAGAAGAAAAGCAGAGACAGAGAGAGCTGGAGGAAAAGAGAATAACACTCGAACACGAGCGCCAACTGGCGGAAATAGAACTTCGGAAACAGAGTAAAGAACTGGGGGTGCCTGAGCGACCGCACACCCCGGGGCCAACCGAGAAAAAAGTCCACATCCCCAAGGATGTTGTCCGCGAGTATGTCCGAGAAGACGACATACAACAGTGGTTTAAAGCCTACGAGATCGCCATGACCTCCCACCGGATCGACCGGAGCGATTGGGGAGCCGGACTATGGGGGAGGTTCGTCAACGAGGGTCGCGATGCCCTGCTGCAGCTCCCAGATCACCAAATGTCGTCCTACGACCACATGAAGGCTGCCCTCCTCACCCGCTACGGCCTCACACCCGAGATGTACCGCCAGAGGTTCAGAGATTGCACCCGGATCCCAGGTACAACTTGGGTAGAATACGTGAACTATTTCAGCCGTGCCTTCGAGGGTTGGATCAAGGGGAGCCATGTCACCACCTACGAACAACTCTTTAACCTTATGGTATGGGAGCACCTGTCGAACAACTGTTTCGTCGAGCTCAGGCAGCACCTCCTCGACAGTAAGCTGACTGACCCCCGGCAGCTCGCCGCCGAAGCTGACCGATGGGAAAGCACCCGAGTGGGCCGGAAAGGGCCACACGAGCAGAACAGAAGCAACCAAGGCCAGCACCGCCCTCGGGGAGGAGGAGGGGGCCAGGGGCGAGGGAGAGACGCCTTGCCAGCAACACCCGCGGCCAGCACCCCGCCTCCGGCCGGCCGGGGCAACCCCCCGTTGCGTCCTGGGTTCCGAGCCAACGTCACGTGCCACCGATGCCAGCGAGTCGGCCACTACGCCAATGACCCGAGCTGCCCGCAGAACCAAACACCCAAGCCCCGCCAGGTAGCTGCCACCGCCCTGGGGGAAGAGCGATTATCGGAGGAACCAGAAGAGTATGAGCCGGCCCAGCAAGAGTGGGAACCGGCCGCCATGGTCCTGGCGTGCTTAGGGGGAAGAGACATGGTCCCGCGGGCTCCCCTACCCGCTAACACCAGGAAATACGGTCAGTGGGTGACCATTAATGGACAGCGAGCCGAGGCCTTGCGTGACACAGGCGCCAGTGTGACGGCCGTCCGCTGTCACCTGGTGAAGCCCGAGCAGATCCTGCCGAACATTCTCTGCCCCGTCCGCTCGGCAGACAACTCTGAGAGTATGTGTCAAATGGCCTGCGTCCCATTCGAATGGGGAGGGGTCTCCGGCCTGTTGAAGGTGACGGTCTGGGACGATGCCCCCGTGGACTGCCTCCTGGGGAATGACCTCGAGAGTTCCCCGTGGGCCACCGTTGAGAGAAGAGAGCACCTGGGGATGCTGGGCCTCCCGGACTGGGCCTGCATAACCACCCGGTCCATGGCCGCCCGTGCCGTCCCCCGATCAGAAGAACCGGAATGGCCAGCACCGCCGCCCCTGGTCGCCCCAGTAGAAGACAACGACGAGGCCAGCCTCCCAGACCCGACGACCGAAGGGGACGCGCAACCCCAGGACCTTCCTGACCTGGCTCAGTGGCGTCAAGAAGGGGGGCCCACCCAAGAACAGTTCCGCCAGGAACAAAAGACCTGTCCCTCCCTCGAGGGACTCCTCCAGCAAGCCAGCGCCCAGAACGCAGGGGACTCCACCGGAACTCACTGGGTCTACTGGGATAACGACCTGCTATACAGCGAGCAAAGAATTGCCGAGCTGGGGGCCGGTCGAGTACTGGTGGTACCTCTCCGCTTCAGAGACTTTCTGCTCAACCTGGCCCACGATGTCATCCTGGCTGGACACCTGGGCCAGGACAAAACGTACAGCCGCCTAGTGACCCACTTTTTCTGGCCGAAAATGAGGAACGACGTCCTGAACCACTGCCGATCTTGCCCCACATGCCAAGCCAGCGGGAAGAGTGGTCGGAAGCTGAAAGCCCCTCTGCAACCCTTCCCTGTGGTCACCACCCCGTTCGAGAGGGTGGGGATAGACATTGTGGGGCCTCTGGACCCCCGCACGGCACAAGGACACAGGTTCATCTTAGTACTGGTGGACCATGCCACCCGCTACCCCGAGGCGGTGCCCCTACGGACCGTGACAGCTCCGGTGGTTGGCCGGGCCCTAATGGGGATCTTCTCCCGGGTAGGCTTCCCCCGAGAAGTCGTCAGCGACCGAGGCACGAACTTTATCTCCAAATACATGAAGTCCCTCTGGCAACAATGCGGGGTCACCTACAGATTCACGACCCCTTATCACCCCCAAGGGAACGGACTAGTGGAGCGTTTTAACCGCACTCTCAAGGGGATGATTGGGGGATTGGAAGAGCCCCTCCGTCGCCAGTGGGATGTACTACTCCCGTGCCTCCTCTTCGCCTACCGAGAAGTCCCCCAGAAGTCCCTCGGCTTTAGCCCTTTCGAACTCCTGTACGGGCACCCTGTGCGAGGGCCCCTCAGCCTAGTCAAGGAAGGTTGGGAGATGGCCCCCCTAAAGACCCCTCCAGACGTCTTCAAATACATCCTGGCCCTACGCAATCAGACCCGGCGCTTCAGGGAGATGGCCAAGGCGAACCTCGAGGCCAGCCAGGAGGACATGAAGAGGTGGTATGATCACAATGCCTCCTCCGTTGAGTTCGAGCCTGGACAACAAGTATGGGTGATGTCCCCCACCGAACCATGTGCCTTGCAAGATAAGTGGACGGGGCCCTTCAAAGTGGTCGAGCGCAAAAGCCCCGTCACTTACCTCATCGACCTGGGGACCTCCCGGAACCCCCTTCGGGTCCTCCACACCAACCGACTCAAACCACACTTTGTGCGCTCAGAACTCAGCCTCCTGATGGCTACTGACAGTGGGGCAGAGGAAGACTCCGAACCCCTCCCGGATCTTCTGAAGACTCAGGAGAATGACGGCTCCGTGGACGGGGTCCGGCTCTCTGACGCCCTCACTTCGGAGCAACGCCAGGGCTGCCGGAACCTCCTGCTGCAGTTCGCTACCCTGTTCTCCCTCACCCCCGGGGTCACCCCTTGGTGTTTGCACGACGTGGACACCGGGGACAGTCCCCCTGTCCGGCACCGGGCCTACCGCGTACCAGATCGGGTACGGGCCTGCATACAGGAGGAAGTGGCCAAGATGCTCACAATCGGGGTCATCGAGCCCTCGGACAGTCCCTGGGCCAGCCCGGTTGTATTGGTTCCCAAAGCCGCTGCCCCCGGCACCGCACCTGAACTGAGATTCTGCGTCGACTACCGGGGCTTGAACGCTGTCACCCGGACCGACGCTCATCCGATTCCCCGAGCAGACGAGCTGATCGACCGGCTGGGGGCCGCCCACTACCTTAGTATCTTCGACCTAACAGCAGGCTACTGGCAGATCGGCCTCACACCCAGGGCTCAGGAACGGTCAGCCTTCTCTACCCCCGATGGCCACTACCAATTCAAGGTCATGCCCTTCGGCATGAAGAATGCCCCCGCCACGTTTCAACGCCTCGTGAACCAGGTCTTGGCGGGGCTCGAAGAGTTCAGCGCTGCCTACCTGGACGATATCGCTGTATACAGCCGCCACTGGTCCGACCACCTCCGTCACCTCCAAGAGGTCCTACAGGCCCTCCAGCGGGCCGGCCTCACAGTTAAGGCCGGCAAGTGCCAAATTGGCCAAGGGTCCGTGACCTACCTTGGGCACCAAGTGGGAAGCGGGCTGGTGGCCCCGCTACAACTTAAGATTGCTGCCATCCAGTCCTGGCAGCCCCCCGTCACCCAGACCGAGGTCCGAGCCTTCTTGGGGCTCACCGGCTACTACCGGCGGTTCGTGAAGGACTACGGCAGCATCGTGGGGCCCCTCACGGGTCTCACGTCCAAGAACCAACCGAAGCGGATTAACTGGACCCCCGATTGTCAAGCGGCCTTCAAGAAGCTGAAGGCCGCCCTGTGCACCGCCCCTGTGCTCCAGGCCCCCGATTACAGTCGGGAATTCGTGGTACAGACCGACGCCTCCGACCACGGCATCGGAGCCGTCCTTTCTCAGTTAAACCCCGAAGGTCATGACCAGCCGGTGGCCTTCATCAGTCGACGTCTCCTGGCCCGAGAACAGCGCTGGAGCACCATCGAGAGGGAGGCCTTCGCAGTGGTGTGGGCCCTCAAAAAGCTCCGGCCCTATCTCTTCGGTACCCACTTCCGGGTACAAACCGACCATCGACCCCTGCAGTGGCTGATGCAGATGCGGGGGGAGAACCCAAAACTCTTGCGCTGGTCCATTTCCCTGCAGGGAATGGACTTCACCGTGGAGCACCGACCAGGCCAAGACCACGCCAACGCGGATGGCCTGTCCCGCTTTTTCCACCTCGACGAAGAGAGTCCCCAAGGAGATGGGTGACTCTCGCGCCTTCAGCTGGGGGGGACGCATGTTGGACAGGCCACACGAAGGGCTTGCTCCCTCCCCGCACGACAGGGCCCGAGCTCCGGCCCGCCAGGCATAACCCACGAAAAGCACCTGCACCCCGTCTCCCGACAGATCTTCTGCCCTCGGACCTCTACTCATCACGGGCCCCAGCCCCACCGGCTTCCCCGGCCGGGTCAAGCCGCCATCTTGGGCCCTGCACCACGAGGCCGTGTGGCCTCGCCCCGACCCTAACCCCGGGCCTGGCCGGCCCCGACATCCCGGCACCACCATCCACCCAGGAGGTGAGCGGACCACTTGGCAGGTCAATGGGAGAACGAAGCGTCAAGAGCTCTTCCCCCGCCAGGTGCCGATCGCCTCCAGCTCCCCCAGGCGCTGGCTCCACCCCCTGCTGGGTGTCTGGACACCTTCATCCCGGGCCCTCCGACCTCCAAGTGCGACGGTCCGGACATCAAAGGGCGCCTGCCCTATAACTGGGGCAACTCCGGAGCAGGAAGGCAGTTGTATCCTGGAGTCGAGAGACACCGAGAGAACTCAGCCTTGACGGACTACTGGCGCTGCCGTAGCCCTATCCTGCGAACCATCGTCCTGCCTGCTGGCGCTGCCGCGGCCTTCTGCAACATCTATCCTCGTCGGGACCTGCTGGCGCTGCCGCGGCCCGTTGTAACGACCATCCTCACCGGGACCTGCTGGCGCTGCCGCGGACCGTACATCGACCATCTTTCCGGGACCTGCTGGCGCTGCCGCGGACCGTGTACCGACCATCTCGACCGGGACCTGCTGGCGCTGCCGCGGCCCGTACCAGCTAAACCACCAAGCTCGAGGATTGTGAGCTAATCATCATCTCATCCGAACTACCTGACTGGTAAACAGACTGTCCCGCTACCCCCTTCCCTACTTTGAGAGACTTGAATCGAGGGGACCCCTGAGTCCAGACCTCCTTGTACCATTCAACCGTACCTTAAGAAGTGCTTATAAAGAACGCTGAATCTTATCCTTGTGTGGTATCTGTCTGTGGGGGGGAAGTTACTTGTCTGTACGATCGCTGGAGACGGCTCTCCCCGGAGACCTCTCCCCCTGACCTCGGCCGACCCTCCCGGTCCGTCTAACCTTTCTAACAGGCGCGTACAGGTGGGGGGCTGGGGTACGGTGTTGGGGTACGGTGCGTATAGGTGCGGGGCTGGGCTACGGTGTTGGGGTACGGTGCGTACAGGTGCGGGGCTGGGCTATGGTGTTGGGGTACGGTACGTACAGGTACGGGGCTTGGGTACGGGCCTGGGGTGCGGCGCGTACATGTGGGGGGCTGGAGTATGGTGTTGGGGTACGGTGCGTACAGGTACGTGGCTGGGGTACGGTGTTGGTGTACGGTGCGTACAGGTACGGGGCTGGGGTACAGGCCTGGGGTGCGGCACGTACAGGTGGGGGGCTGGGGTAGAGTGTTGGGGTAAGGTGCGTACAGGCGCGGGGCTGGGGTACGGGCCTGGGGTACAGTGCATACAGGTACGGGGCTGGGGTACGGGCCTGGGGTGTGGCGCGTACATGTGGGGGGCTGGGGTACGGTGTTGGGGTACGGTGCAAACAGGTACGGGGCTGGGGTACGGTGTTGGGGTACAGTGCGTACTGGTGCGAGCTGGGGTACGGTGTTGGTGTACAGTGCGTACAGGTACGGGGCTGGGTTATGGGCCTGGGGTGCGGTGCGTACAGGTGGGGGGTTGGGGTACGGTGTTGGGGTACGGTTCGTACAGGTGCGGGGCTGGGCTACAGTGTTGGGGTGCGGTGCGTACAGGTGCGGGGCTGGGCTACGGTGTTGGGGTACGGTGCGTACAGGTACGGGGCTGGGAGACGGGCCTGGGGTGTGGTGCGTACAGGTGCGGGTCTGGGAGACGGGCGTGGGGTGCGGCGCGTACAGGTGGGGGGCTGGGGTATGGTGTTGGGGTACGGTGTGTACAGGTGTGGGGCTGGGCTACGGTGTTGGGGTATGGTGCGTACAGGTACGGGGATGGGAGACGGGCCTGGGGTGCGGCGCATACAGGTGTGGGGCTGGGGTACGGTCCTGGGGTACGGTGCGGAGGGGGGGTACAGTGCTGACATTCGGGGGTACGGTGCTGACATATGCGGTGGGAGGGGGGCTGTACGACTCGTATCCGGTCACAAATTTACCCGTGTACATGTGTGCTACAGCGTTCGCTCCGTACGGGGACTTTTACATGCGGTTGTATATTCGGACGGGCAGTACGGATCGTACTTGCGTGTTCGGACTTCTGTTTTACGATTTGCACGTAAAAATGTCCGGCTCCCTATCGTACACTTTTACCGGCGCTATTCGGACGTAAAAATTTCCGGCTCCCTCTCGTACCCTTTTCCCGACGCAATTCGTATGTATTTTTCACGTACGAATCGTACTTCGCAGTTTGTACGGTACTTGTACGATTCGTACGTGAAAATATACGGATACGAGTCGTACGCAAATTTATTTTGCCGGATCAGAATCGGCACCTAAATATTATTTATAAAAAATTATAATATTTAATATGCTAAGTAATAACCAATAAAAGGGACAAACTATAAGATTGTAAATTACATATTATAAAAATGTATTACAAAAATAAAATGATCTAAAATGCATTAAAAAGATAAATAAAAATGAATGTACTAAAATGTTTGTTTTTCTTTTAAAGAAACAAAAAGATCACAAATCTTAAAAAGTCTATAATGAAAATATTAAAAATATACATATTTTACTGTAGCATAATTGTGTTTGGATAACATTTTTTACTTTTTCTACATTGTAAAAAAAAATATAAATGTATTTAACAATATATTTGTAATGTTGTAAATGTAAATGTTGAAATATTTTATGCTTTAAATTGTTAATCTTTTTTATTAATTACAAAAGTTGTAAAATAAAACTGAATGGAAACAATTTAATTTTGAACTTCTAAAATACATACAAAAATATTAATAATATAGACTCAGATACGTCTCCTTTTATATATAACATTTATGTATAAACTCAGAGAAAATGCTGGATAATAAAACCTAAAAAAAATACTATTTCAACTACAAACTAACTAAACTCAGAGAAAGTGCTGGATAATCAAACTTTAAAAAATTCTATTCGAACTCCAAACTAACTTAACTCAGCGAAAGTGCTGGATAATAAACCACCAAAAATTACCATTCCAACTCCAAACCAATTAAAATCAGGGAATGTGCTGTATTATATAATAATACAATTTACTATTCCATCTCCAAACTAATTTAATGTACTATTCCAACTCAACACAAATAAATCTGGGAAAGTGCTGGAAAATGAACCATGAACAATTACTATTCCAACTCCAAAACAACTAAACTCAGGGAATGTACTGGATAATAAACCAATTAAATTTACTATTCCAACTCCAAAACAACTAAACTCAGGGAAAATGCTGGATAATAAACCATAAAAAATACTATTCCAACTCCAAAACAACTAAACTCAGGGAAAGTGCTGGATAATAAACCATACAAAATTACTATTTCAACTCCAAACAACTAAACTCAGGTAATGTACTGGATAATAAACCAATTAAATTTACTATTCCAACTCCAAAACAACTAAACTCAGGGAAAATTCTGGATAATAAACCATAAAAATTACTATTCCAACTCCAAAACAACTAAACTCAGGGAAAGTGCTGGATAATAAACCAATGAAATTTACTATTCCAACTCCAAACTAAATAAACTCAGGGAAAGTGCAGTATACTAAACTAGTTTAATTTACTATTCCAACTCCAAACCAACAAAAATGAGGGAAAGTGCTAGATAATAAACCAATTGAATTTTTCTATTCTAACTCCAAAATAACTAAACACAGGAAAAGTGCTGGATAATAAATCATACAAATTACTATTCCAACTCCAAACTAACTAAACTCAGGGTACGTACTGGACAATAAACCATAAAAAATTACTATTCCAACTCCAAAACAACTAAGCTCAGGAAAGTGCTGGATAATAAACCAAAGAAAATTACTATTTCAACTCCAAAACAACCAAAGTCAGGGAAAGTGCTGGAAAATAAACATCAAAATTACTTTTCCAACTCCAAACCAACTAAAATGAGTGAAAGTGCTGGATAATAAACAAATTAAATTTACTATTGAAACTCCAAACTAACTAAACTCAGGAAAAGTGCTGGAAAATAAACCAGGAACAATTACTATTCCTACTTCAACACAACTAAACTCATGGAAAGTGCTAGATAATAAACCATGGAAAACTACTATTCCAAATCCAAACCAACTAAAACCAAAGAAGTGCTGGATAATAAACCAATTAAATATACTGTTCCAACTCCAAAACATTTAAAATCAGTGAAAGGGCCGGATAATAAACCATGAAAAGTTACTATTCCAAAAAACTAAAATCAAATAAAGGGATGGATAATAAACCAATAAAATATACAATTTAAACTCCAAACAAACTAAATTCAGGGAAAGTGCTGGATAATAAACCATTTAAATTTACTATTCCAATTCCAAACTAGCTAAACTCAGGGAAAGTCCTGTATAATAAACCACAAACAAATTACTATTCCAACTCCAAACTAACTAAAATCAGGGAAAGGGCTGGATAATAAATAGGGCTCCCGGTTTTACGGTATTTATTCTTTTAACATTTCCGTCTGTATTTATCCATATTTATTTTTATGTCATTTTATCTGTATATATCCGCCTGTATTATTGTCGCAAGCAAAAAGAGACACTGCAACTAGTATTTTTCCACATTTATTTAAATAGACAGTGCACACGGTTGTTATAGGTTTAGCTATATTTAAATATGCGCCAAATTAAGTAAACACAATATGATGTGTGAGAGTCTATTACAGACATTTGTAAGACAAATGTTGTGTATGTTTCATGCAACATCCAACAAAAAAACTTTTGTTAGATCAAAACAAGACCACACATATGAGAAATGGGAGTGGTGTCAGAGACATAGCTGCCAAGGTTTCAGATTGCTTATGTGTGACATTTTCAAGGTTTCAGAGTACTTATGAAGGACATTTAACTACTACATATATGACACCAACAGTGATACTTTTGTGAGCAAAATCAACCAATTAAGTACATGGAAACAGATAAACATGAGAAATTACACTCAAGGACAAGCTATGACAAGAACTTGAAACAGCTGCAAAACACCTGATCCCACTGCAAAACGATTGTATACCCACAATCTACTCTACTGATCTCACACTTGTGATCATTATTGATTCTTACAGAGCCACAGACAAATTGCATTTGACAGTGTAAAATTGCCAGATCATGTTTGGCTACGGAACACCTACCTTATCGCACTTTGTTCAGCAATCCAACTCCTTTTCTTATTGTAATCTGAACTTTATTGCATGCTCTGTTCCTAAGCACATACATCACTGATTCTAGTGCTTGCTCCGTCGTGTAACAGGCCACTTACCAACGGGAAAATCCTCCCTAGGGCTGTAGTGTCTAAGCTGCAATGTGAAATTCACTGCTATGCTCGAGTCTGTCGGGCAGTCGATACTCAACAGTGTTCTGACCTGGGCAGAAAATGGCAAATGTTCTCAGCAGCAGAAATAATTTAGATTGCAGTGTGCACGGTGGGAGTCTTTTAAAAACAGCGCTCACTGTAACATGAAACCAGTGCAGTCGAGTACTTCATTTTGCCTAGCAATGTCTTCCTGGGGGCTCGGCAGCCACAGGACTTGTAAAACAAATACCTGATGCATCCAGTCTGGAGTTAGTCCACTGAAAGAGACAGCCAGGCTGTGGAGCCATGATTACATTGAAAGGAGCCTGCCCTGACAATGAACGAGTATTTAGATCTTAACATTTACCGGCTGTGATTTAGAAAATAAAAGCGAAGAATTAGAATACATTGCTTTACTTACTTTTATCTTTAATTTAAAGCTGGCGAGCCCAGCATTTCAGTAAAGGCCGCTTGTGGACGCAATCACAAGCTAAAAGGATGTAACAGGCACGGCATCTGGGTTACGGTGGGCAGGTCAGAGGTCAATGCAAGACGCTCCTAGGAAATAATTTCCCGCGCCTACCAAAGATTAATGGCCCAGCAGGTGTTAATGTGGGCAGGCATACAAGACAATAAGGAAGAGGAGCGTGGCGAGGCAACCCTGGGCTGGAGCATTGCCGAACAATTCTCAGAATCTAAGAATCCAATTTGGTCATATTATTCCGTTTCTATTTATAAATACAGATGGAAGAAAAATATTTTTCCGTCTGTATTTATATGTAAAAATACGTTTAAACGGAAAACCGGGAGCCTTAATAATAAACCATAAAAAAAATACTATTCCAACTCCAAACCAACTAAAATGAAGGAAAGTGCTGGATAATAAACCAATTAAATTTACTTTTCCAACTCCAAACTAAATAAACTCAGGGAAAGTGCTGGCTAATAAACTAATTTAATTTACTATTCCAACTCCAAACCAACTAAAATCAGGGAAAGTGCTAGATAATAAACCAATTAAACTTACTATTCCAACTCCAAACTAACTAAACTCAGGGAAAGTGGTGGAAAATATTCCAAACAACAATTAACTACGTTCTGAGAAAATACCCCAAAACTTTTTTTAATTTACATTTGCAAAAATAGTTTTTACATTTTCAAACTTACCATAAAAAATTTACAATATAGTTTTATAAACATCTACAAAGATCAATACATATGCTAAAAATCTACATTTTATAAATAACATTCTTTCAAAAAATGTAATTAAAAAAAATATTTAATAATTTTCTTATTTAAAAGAAAGTAATAATTCAAAAGAAAAATGTGTGGCTACATTTCGCAAAATTCTTAAAATTTAAAAAAAAATCAAAAATTTAAATATTTATTAACATAAGATATTTACTTTAATTGTTTTATTTTGTTTTAAATTTTTATAAGTTTTTTTAAACTAATACAACAAGAAATAATATCATATAAATACCAATAAATGTAAAACATAAAACAATGTAAATTTGTTTTAATGTTTTTGAAATGTATTATTTTTGTACATTAAAATAGCTACACCTCAAATAAAAATAACATTTTAAAATGTAATTTTTTTTAATCTAATATTTAGAATTTTGCAATATTTTAAAAAACTTCACATCAATAAATTACCAGAGAAAAATATTTAAAATAGTAGTTTGAACAAAATATATCATAAATTAGTCCCCACCCTTATCCCCTAAAAAACCCAACATCCCACTACTAAAAATATAAATAACATTTTTTTAAAAATTACTTTAAACAAATATATTTTACATTACTCCCCACGCTTATCCCTATAAACCCAACATCTCGCTCCCAATTGAATTAATTGTAAATTAGAAAATATATATAACTTTAAACAAATATATTTTAGATTACTTCCCACGCTTATCCCCTACAAACCCAACGTCCCGTTCCTAAAAATAAGAGAAAAAATCTAAAAAACATACATTTTAACATTAAAAATTATATTTACACATATAAAATATCTACTACTAAAAGAAAAAAAGAACATTTTCAACATTATGCAAAAAAATAAAATAGTCGATATTATTTACAGCTATATTTTTAACATCGATATTTTCAAAATCGATATTCGTTACTTACACAAGAATCGATATTTTTTACAACAATAAAATGTACCTTGATATTTTGCATCCTCGATCTTTTTGACTCGATATTCAGCACACGCGATATTTCTTCATCGATATTCTGTCTGTTCACCCACGGAGATCTGTAACATTGGCCAGTGGTTTCATTTTGTCGTGCCGGCAATAGCCCGAGAGCTTCTAGTATTGCACAGTTGCAAGTTGCTGATTCTATATTTCTCTTTAATGCTAAACGCTTTCTTGTGATGTGGGGCTTGCATGATTCTGTTTTTTATACAAAGCATGGCAATGCATTTCATCCATCATTGGTTGGCCTCTGCCTATTTGATAATTTTCATTAACAAGATACAAATATCACAAAGCGCTAATGACTGTAACAGTCGCTATCTACTTTCATGAAATTGATTTTCATGGCTAAACTTGATACAAGATTGTATAATACAAAGAAGTAGAACTGATAATAAACTGATAATAAATACCTCATTGTTTTTTCTCCCTGTTTCGTAGAGAACATTTTTGTGCAGTTCTGTCATTTTTGTGCCTAGGGATTGTAATCACGCTTTTATAATTGAACTGAAGAGACTACAGAAGCCTGTAAGGACGGATAGGGAAATTAAAATTAGACAACTAGGTTCTAAATGGTTGAAAAGTCCAGGTCTGCGCTAGGGGCTTTATTACAGAAATATTTGTTTAGTACCTGGTACATGGGTAGACTTGTGTAAAAGGCAGTAGATCGTACCTAGAAACATAAGATCAAAAATATTCAGGGGATTTCATTTGTGAAAGGGGGTTGAGGTAATTGTAGCAGTCTCCAATAGTCCTGATGTTTGCTGGGGCACAGCATCATGAAACATGCACACCCCGAGATGCACTGCCTTCTTTTCAAAAGGAATACTTATTAATTAAGCTCTGCCCGTGCCAGATGGCAGCAGCATCAGGAGAGCATCTAATAAGAGATTTAGGTGCTATGCATTATATTATCGTGTCAGAATTTTGAGACCCGTAAAGCACACAGTCACACTACATTAAGGGGCCGATTCTGATTTCAGCTGCAAAACGTACCGACGGACACGGACCCGGACCGGAGACCGACGGACACGGACCAGTGCCGTACGACCCGTGCAGTACGATGCAACGCGTGTAAATTACAACCGACACGTACAGAATACAAGCCGTACGACCGAGCCGTAGGGAAAACAGTGATCCGGCCGGAAAACCGACGCAAGTTTCACCGACTGACACGAACCCGGAATGAACCCGACCGACACGTACCTGCGATAACCGACCCGCGCAGTATGATGCAATGCGTGTAAAACCAGACCAACTCACACGGAGACCAAGCCGCACGACCGACACGCACAGAAAACTAGGCCCACAAGTAATAGAGATCTCCGCGACCGACACGTATGAAACACAGAATGTAGCCAGCGTGAACGAAGCGGCGAAGCCCGCACGAGCCAACATCAGCGTCCGTTTCCGTCAGAACGTCTTCTTCATGCCTACAAAACCCAAAGGAAAAAAGACAAAAAAAGGACCAAACAAGCAATGACAAATCCAATAAATATCAAATAAAAAAAACCTGGGACAAAGACACACCCACAACTCCAACTATATAAAGGACTACAATAACTACCATGATCCCTTGCAAATAGGAGGCACGGCCAGCAGCAAACACCAACACACAGCAACCACAGACACAACCACAACTCACCCATCACACAACTCACACACCATCAGCACCTCATCAAAAGCACACACACATACAGCTAGCAAAACCAACACTAACCCACACTTACTTGCACCCTCACACACATATCACTCACCACCACCACCCATCACCATGCCCCCAAAGAAGAATCCAAAGTTAACAGATAGTGAGTTAGAAGAGCTGGTAGACGAGATCATCAGAGTAGAGCCACATTTGTTTCATACATTGGTCCAAAGGACCCCCATGTCACAGAAAACAAAGATGTGAGCGAGGATTGTGGACAAGGTAAACGCACAAGCACCAACGTTGTGCACAAAGGACGATATCCAGAGCAGGTGGTATGACATGCACAGGAGGGTCAAGAAACTCATCGAGAAAGATCACGCCTTGAGTCAGCGCATTGACGGTGGCCCTCCTGCCAAACCAGTCTACTTCAGGACCTGGGAGGAGAAGGTGCGGGACATCCTACCACCAGAGAGCGTCCATGGTCTAACAGACATACCAGAGCCTGGTGAGTACACAAATAACATATCCAATATTGTGTGGCAAGGGGACAGTGAAACTATGCACCGCAAGCAAAGCCACAGTAACCAATAGATAATCATCCCAAGATGTGTATGCTAGTCAGACAAACACAATACCTGCCATCTCATAGTGAATGGATTGGACACACCAATATAGCAGACACCATAGGATGGTCACATTCACACTTGGTGCTGTTGTGAGCTGCATTCCACCCCTACATTGTGCTGAAACATAGGCATCCTTCACACAACACACCACTCACTGACATAGACACTGTAGACACAAGGTCAAACATGGACAGCATTGGAGGAGACATGCTACTCACAGCAGCCAAACTGCAACACACACACCAACGGCCCTCACTGTCATGAACATTGAAAAGCCAGAGTGCTACCTTGCCCAATCCATGTCAACATGTGGAACATTGACAAGTCAAATCACACATGCACGTACAAAACTCAGCACCGGAATCATTAACGATGGTGACATCATCACTTGTATGAAATGAGATGGGAACTAGGAACACTGGAAGAAAACACTTCCTCTAAAGAGATCACAGGCATACCGGACTGTGACCATGTCGTACCAATACACCAATGTGGCACACAAAGACTAGCAAACTCTGCTACCACACATGCCCCAATAGTACAACATATCCCCAGTGGAATAGCACGTATGTCCTTGTTAAAGCTCACATGTGTACAGGGATGACACACCTGTGTCAGAAATGTGATGGCCCTTGAGTAGCAATGGTCATGTACAGACAAATCTATCCATGAGCTGGGCATGCACACACTTCGACATGCACATTGAAATGTTTCTTCATGGCTGGGCAATGTGCACCAACAATATCAAACTCTGTCCGTGACAAGCCGGAAAAAAGCAGTGTACAGGCAGGCATCTGTTCGTACAGTAGAATATGTCATGTTTGTGAACCATTGATGCCTGTAGAAACATAACTTACATTGTGTGTCTCTTCCAAACACAGGTGGTGCTGTCAAATGAAGAGGATTCCCAGTCCCAGACTCTGGTGGACACTGAGCTCTCTGGTTTGACTCTGTCTCTGTCCTCTTCGGATGACGACGACCAACCTGGCCCCTCCAGTGTGAGTAATCATGCAGCACCAGCAGCAACAACATCTGCACCCCCTGTACCCACGCCTCCAACATCTGGAAATCGACAGGGCCCCCCCGGCAACACAGACAGACCAAGGCCACTGAACACCCACAGCACAGGGATACAGCACCCCCCGGAAGATACAGCAAACACCACCAGCAACACCACCCAAGGGGTCCCAGTGTCACCTGTGCGTCCCGTTGCTGGTCCTGCCCGTGTGGATAGGGGTGCTGGGAGGGGTGGGAGGCAGAGGGCGCGCCTTGCAGAGGGGTCTGGACTGCATGATGACCCCCAACTGGCACGCATCATAGATGCGTACCAAGATAGCACCGGAGGATTTGGCCAGGTAGTGGGGATCCTCAAGGACGTACAACAGGAGCAGGCTGCCCACCATGCCCGCATGGAGGCAAAATGGGATGCCCTTACTGCGGTGCATCGGGACATACTCCAATGCCTCCGCCAGATCAGCACAACTCCCTGTGTGGCCACAACATCTGTTGCAACACCATCTGTCAGCGCCACAGGGAGGGAGGAGGACTCTGGCGGAGAGTCCCCTGCACCGCAGAGGCCTGCACCTGAGGACCCCCCCCCCCAAGAACAAGAGGGGTCATCTGAAGAAGGACATGTGAGACGCAGATGTCCCAGCACATCCCCCAGTGCCTCTAAACCTGTTCTGGACAATGTTCATTGTGCGCAACCCGTTCACCTTGTTCAATCGCACACAACTCGCCCACATGACATGGAGGGTTCATGTTAGTCCAATATAGCAGATGACTGTGGACTTTACTATGGACATTTCATCCACCAGCACTTCCAAATCTAATGTGAACTTTGGATTCCAAAACCAATGTACAGCACCACCATCCTGTGCACTTTCCTCACACATGTTCGAAAATAAACTCACCAGTACACCATACTTGCCTCTGTTGTGGTTCAAACTTGCCATGTGTCATGGAGATGTCGATCTGTTACACAACACAGTACATGCCAAATACTGCAACAATGTGACCAACGTTAGGTGAGTGATGGTGATGTGATACATGTGAGGGAGACAAGCTACTATGGCAACACAACACATACTCATCCCACACAATGATGTTGACCTGAAACACATAGGTATGCACAAACACAACGCCTATCCACAGTCATTGGTAACAAGTCCACAGGTGAGGTAAGCAAATGTCACTCAGATGTGGAAAGACAGACAACGCACCTAACAAAGCATAGCACAGGTTCATTACACATCAGCAACTTGTTTATTCAAAAATAGTTGCAAGGCAATTGTACGTCACGGTGAACACACGGTCACAGAGTGCATGAGAATTGTAGTCCAGGGGTATGTGGCACATCACTTGATGTCAATTGACTACTCCCACACTGGTGTCGGATTCTGGGTGTTGGGGGTAAGTGTTGACCAAACAACAGGCAAATCACCCTGTGAAGGACAGACACAAGACACAGTCAAAAGCACAGCAGAACAGGAGAGAAATGCAATACACATGCACAAAACATGTCACAGAAACAAGTTAGCAGTACTACCCTATTGTGGAGTACACACCACCTGAATGGACACATCACTGCACGCATCCAGTCAAGTGGCACACAGAAACACTCAGACAGCAACAGAGCAGCCACAACACATTCCAGGCTAACTCCATACATTGACATAGCAACCCTGTAAACTCACATTCAGGTGAAGAAGTTGTTGATGAGCTGTGAGCAGACGTCACCCTCATCCTCATCATCACTGGCATCGTGGCACAGGCCGGGATCCTCCACAGGTGGCGGAGGTTGGTCATCGTGAATGAGAGGCACCTTCTTCCGCACTTCCATGTTGTGTAGCATGCAGCATACAAGGATAATTTTGCACACCTTTGCAGGCTCATATGGGAGTTCCCCTCCGGTCTTGTCCAGGCAGCGAAAGCGGCTTTTCAGGAGCCCGAATGTCCGCTCAATCACCCTCCTGCTCCCACCATGTGCCTCATTGTAGCGCATCTCGGCTGGTGTCTCAGGGTTCCTGAGGGGTGTCAGCAACCATGGCATGTTGGGGTATCTGGAGTCACCTACACACACAAAAATGAACAAGTAGCTGAGTTTCGTAGGAGTGCGGAATACAACATTGCCAAACACACACAATGATAAACAGTCAGTACACACCGACAAGCCAGGCACGCTGATCTGGCATCTGTGACATCAGCGTTGCAATGCGACTACTCCTCATTATGTAGGCATCGTGCGCAGAACCAGGGAACCGTGCACACACATGTGTGATACACATGTCTGCAAGACATACCACCAGAGCATTGATCGAGTGGAAATGTTTCCTGTTCCGGTATGCCTGCTCATGTGCCTGTGGTGGTATCAGGGCCACATGTGTACCATCAATCGATCCGATGACGTTCAGCATCCTCCCTAGTGTATAAAAGGCATCCTTTATTTCAGGGAGATCAGCTGGGCTAGGGAACTTGATGTACAGGTCAAGGAAATGCAACATCCCCTCCAAGACATCACGTAGCACACGACTAAACATAGTTTGTGACATCCCACCTGCTGTGGCTACTGTGTACTGGAAGGTACCAGTAGTAAAGAAGTGCAGGGCTGCCATCACCTTCACCTCTGGGGTCAGTGCTGTAGGGTATGTCCGGCCAGGTAGCAGATGTGGCGCCAACTTCTCCGCCAACTCCTCAATCAGTGGCCTGGTGAAGCGGTACCATCACATGCTGTCGCGTTCCTGCATGGTTGCAAGGTCTGGGAACGGTTGATGGACAGCTGGTGCCCTGCAGAACAGAAATGAACAAAGGAAGATTGTCGGTTCATCCGCCCATTTGGCCATGACCAGGCTCACTACCACATGATACATCATGACATTACACAATGTACTGAGGTGTGTGCTGTTGGGCATGGACACAAATGTCACCTACATGACCATCACCTCACATCCCAATTCCACATGTCCACATAAGTCCCATGTAGTGCAATGGCCAATCATTGGGCTGTGTCACCCGACCTATGTACTGCTGTGATGTTACAAACACACACCACAGTGACAAGTGAGGCCTGATGTCTCCCAAGCATCACAGATCTTTGCCATGCAGATACCCAGGGTCCCTGTATTGCCACATCGAAACTGGCATGGACATGGCGTATCAAGTACACACCACAAGGCAAGCGTGAGACCCACAGATAGTGGCCACTGTTGTCCCTGCAGGCCCTACATGTACGTCTCTTAGACACACACACACACCATCAAGGTTGCTGCATATACCACATGGATGTGGAGACTGTCTCCCATTGGGCACATTTGATCATCCACATCTGAGACACAACATGCACACAGACTGTGGGTGCACATCTGAATTGTGGCTACAGGTCTCACTGTGACATACATGCCATCACCCCCAGGACTCAGGGTGTATGTGACATGTCCTAAACATATCCAACATGAAACTGTGTCCGTGACTCATGCCCATTACTGTACATTTGCACATCACAGTGGTAATGTGCACAACACACAAAGGATTCTGCCCCCATGAACACGTGCACAGCCTGGGAGTGGCTGATCAAAAGTGACACACAACAGACCAAATGTTGCACCCCTCCACAGGAAATGCAGCCTTACATGCCATGGGGCACTGTGTGGCAAATGCTGTAGTGTGGTAGGTGTGCACATGTGTCCCTGGCAAGTAATTGTGTGTTGAATCCGTAAAATAGTCACACCAATGAGGTCCGTCGCGGGTGACAATGCGTGCGCATTGCATGGTTCATGACCGAGCTGTGCGTACGCTTTGCCATTGACTGCAATGAGGTCCGACGCGGGTGACAATGCGTACACACTGCGCGGTTCATGACCGAGCCATGCATACGCTTTGCCATTGACTGCAATGAGGTCCGACACGGGTGACAATGCGTACGCACTGCACGGTTCATGGCAGAGCCGTGCGTACGCTTTGCCATTGACTGCAATGAGGTCCGACGCAGGTGACAATGCGTACCCACTGCACGGTTCCTGACCGAGCCGTGCGTACGCTTTGCCATTGACTGCAATTAGGTCCGACGCGGGTGACAATGCGTACACATTGCACGGTTCATGACTGAGCCGTGCGTACGCTTTGCCATTGACTGCAATGAGGTCCGACGCGGGTGACTATCATGCATGCACGTCGGGCAGGCATGGTCCGAGACAGGTGTACGCCTTGGCCATTGAATCGTATGGAGATGGGTGTATGTGTGTAGTGAATCAGCCACTTTTGTGGTCTGACACCCTATGATGACCCTCAACCACCACCATTCTGTACTGACTTAAGTGTGTTATGTTACCTTAGCCTTAATGTAGGATGGGTTTGCATATGCCTGCTTTTCTTCTGCCTTTTAGTGGAAAAGTCTTTCCAAGAATAGAAGGTATGGGATGTTGAGGTGCAGTGTTGTGGTTGGTGGTGCACACATGTGCTCAATGTTGTATACTGAGGGATTACGTGTATAATGTTATTTGGGTTAGGTGAATTATGACTTTGACATATTGGCTTTGACGTGGTCTAATGTCATTCTGCCTTCTGACTTTACCTTGCTTCAAACTTTTCTGTGTGCACAGTGGTGCTTGTAAGTTGTGTGGATGAGAATTATAGGTGCTCCTTTGACATGGTCTCATGTCATCTTGCTTTTCAATTCCATCCTGCTTTGGGCCTTTGTGTGCATGGCTTAACTAACTCTGAAGCCATTTTCTGTGCCTGCACGAAGCTGCAAAGTGGGGAGGGCATGGTCTGCTCTTTCCTCTTGTTTTTTGCATTTTACTGACTAGAGAGAACTGGTTCTTAACAGAGGAATGCACATGGTTTGACTTGCAGTCATAGCAAGGGCCTGATCAACCATTGCTCTGACCTTGAAGCAGGCTGGTACGGGCTCTCATGAGAACTAGGGGGCGGAGTTTGCTAGAAGCTTCGCTGTGTTTTGAATGTGTATTAAAAAGGGGAGTCTACACTGGCTTGGTGGAAGTTCATCCGTGGCGCAGACGTGCTGTCACGGAAGAGTAGAGGCTGGTTTCACCTCTGACCTTCACCCGGTTCAAGCAATGGACTCCCCTTGAGCAAAGCGGGGTGAAGTGATGGAGCATTAGGTGAGGTGTCTCTGCTACTAACTGTCTCTTGATTCTTTTCTGAATTCTTTCCTTTCCTTCTTATTTTCTGATTCTTATATCCATACATATATATTTCTACATATATATTTGCCTTGATTGTATGTTCAATCATATTATTGATATGTTAGAGTCTGCTATGATAGGTGCATTTGGCTTACTGTGTGATGCTATTTACTAATAAATACATCCCAGATATACCAATTCGTCTTTTCCTTGTAGCAGGAGTTGTGGACTCTTCTTGGCCAAGTATTATGTTGTAGAAGGATGGGTGAATTCCCTTCTAGCAGGTAATTGTGTTATAGGAAGTTGGTGCTACTCCTCACAAGTGATGAACAAATTATTGTTTTCTTGCCTTGCCTTTGGGGGAGTGTTGAAAGTTTGCCCACCTTAGGAAGTGCTGTGTATATGTTATATTCCATAAGTTTCGAACTGATATTCTCTCCCTGGGAAAGTGACGGTACATTCCTTTGTCCAGGGGAGATCTAAAGTTTGTCATTACATTTTGTATTTTCAAAATACTCATTGTACAGTCAGTTGACCGAACCGGGCGCACCCATTGGCTCTGGACTGTCATAGAGATGGATGCAGATTCAAAACTTGTACGAGTTGTGCGCTGGAAATTCAGTTGAATGCCTCCAACAATGGTGCGATTCCTATGGTTTCATGAAGGTGAAGATTTGAACGATGTGGAAGACGTGTACGGGTCGGGCATTTCCATGGATTGGCCAGATTCATAGAATGCAACGTGTTGGACCTATCACTGGGGACACATGGCACAGAGTCTGCCTCTGCAGCACAGATATAAGGCTGGCTGCCCCCCAGGGAGCCCACTTGCCTGCACTACATGCTACTGGACCACATCCCTGCTACCACTGCTGCTGTCTCTACATCCTCTGACTCCTGCTATGGCACGTACTCTGGAGAGGGCACCGGCCATCACTGAGGAAGAGAAACAGGCCCTGCTGGACTGGCTCCTTCCACAGTACAGCAAGCTGTATGGGAAACCAGGGGAGCAGGTGAGTGTGCAGTCCACTGCCTTCCTAATTCTGCATGTTTTCTGACTAGCAGTAATAACAGTGTGTACACCAGTGGCAAGCATTCTCACTGAGTACTTTCAACCCCCAAAGCGTGTAGGTACATGTAATGAACAGGTGTTCTGCTGCTAAAGTGCATTTGTGCAAGCTTAAACTCCCCAGGCATTGTTAACATGTCAGACATGCGGGTTATTTGTCCTTTCCCATGGTTGCACTACCTGTGTTACTCATTTTCCTTTGTGATGATGACATGTATATCCAAATGTGTGCAGCACAAATATGGGGCATGTGTGTTAATGTACTTTTAACTTTGTCATCCTCACAGGTTGATGCCCACCAGAAGCAGGAGATATGGCTGGCCATCGCCCGGGCAGTTCGTTCGGTGGGGGTCTACAAGCGCCGGATCCGCAACTGCCAGAAGAGGTGGCAGGATCTTCGGGGCTGGACCCGGAGGATCGCAAGAGTCCAGCTGAAGCTGTCGCCTCCTCGCAGGAGGGGCGGACCCTGACCCCCCACATGCTCCGGATCCTGGCAGTGGTCTTCCCGGACCTGGATAGGCAGCTGAAGGCCAGACAGCAACAAGGAGGGGGTAAGTCCATGCCTAATCTGTGTACTATGTCTGACATGCTAATTGCAGTCGTTTGGCCTGATCACACTTGCACGTTCCGTTGGTCTTGTAGTCCAATGCTCATGTCCCTCAATTGTGTGATACACCCTCCTCATCTGTTCGACAGGTGTGGCCCCTACAGTCTGTTGTTTTTGTCACTAGGGCACTGTGTCCCTGCAGACAGCTATGCTTCAGCTTCCGGACAGCATCTGTTTCCGTGGCTCTGTTGTGTGTTTCATGGGTGGTTCAATTGTTTACCCAATGCCTGGGATCTGACATGTGATCTGTGTGTGCCCTTGATATGTGTTACAATTGCTGGTCTGACTTGCCACAAGTGGCTGGGGTATTGCAAACAAATCCATGCAGCAGGGGACTCCAATTTGTGGGCCTCAGGAGTAAGTATGTAAAGTATGTCACACTTGCTTAGCCACATGACTACTGTCCAGGGCCAAACACTGTTTCACGTAGACCTGGGCAGTCAAGCCTCCACCATGCAACGCGAGCGACTCTTGGGAGCCACAGGGAGAATGAGGAAAGAGGAGGAGGAAGAGGGGCCATTGTTGCTGTAGGAGTCACCGGAGCGGAGCGGGATTACTTGACTCCACTTCCCGGCACCTCCCGCGGCGCGCATGCCGCCGACGCAATTGTCGAGCGCCAGGAGGCGCCCAAAAGGATTCCTGGGCTCCCACAGCACGGGAGCTTGCTAAAGACTTGTATTGCCTTGCCTGAAATCTCTTTTCACCCGTGTTTAAGGGGCCATTGTTGCTGTAGGAGTCACCAGAGCGGGGCGGGATTACCGGACTCCACTTCCCGGCACCTCCCACGGCGCGCACGCCACCGACGCAATCGTCCAGCGCCAGGAGGCGCATAAAAGGATTCCTGGGCTTCCGCAGCGCAGGATGCGCGCAGGCATGCCCGGGCAAAGCCCGGGCCAACGACAGGCCCGTCTGCGCCCGTCCGTGACCGGACGAGGCCGGGCTGGGTTACACCTTTTGGCTGAGGGACTCCAAAAGAAAACCCGGAAGTAAAGATATACTGGTAAGGTGGCAGAGAACCATTTATTTCCATACGCTGAAACCTGCTAGTTGGGAGTAATAAATATAACATGGGAAAAAGAAAACTAGCATCAAATAAGGGGAAGGGAGCTGAAAAGTTGTCCCTATTACGAACTATTTGAAGAGCGCTATGGGCATCTTAAATGATGAAATAGTCCAAGTTGAAGAACAATTGGCAGCCGCTAAGACTGCCCTGAACATTGTACATAGGGGGGCCAAGAGTACTGCAGAGGTCTATGACCCCACTTGTGAAAACAGCCTGGCCCCAGGTATTTTAGGGGATGTGGTGCAAGATTGTGCACAGAGGGACAGCAGCAACAGGAGTAATAGTCCTGATATCTCTAAACTATACTCCCCAACGATATCAGGTCCATGTGTATTGAATACCCCACTAGAAATATCAGCGTCACCGGAAACTCATGATCTAGTCTCTCCACCAGAAAAAAGAAGTAAACAGCACACTGCCCAAGTAAAGCCTAATCACCAGAGAAAAAAGCTGAAAAAGGGGAATACATTAAAGCATGATGGATGCGACATGGGGTTGGAACATGGGGTGCTACCACATAATATGCTTGGCATTGAAGTTATTTTCAAGAATTGCACGGAAAAATTGATACTATTGAAAGGCGCATTATGTCTGAGTTAAAAACAGTGCAAAAGGACATCTACCAATTAATCGAAATGATAACGGACTTAAAACAACAAAATATTTCTATAGTAGGTATTAACAATGGATCAAGTAGAGAATCCATTAAGCCATCATCTTTGCCTGATAGAAGCAAAGGAATAGACATTGACACAAGTAAGATTAATCCTGAAACATATGCCACGAAATGTGTGTAGTAGGACTATTTGGTACTCTTGATAAAGAAAGAACTGGAAGAATACAAATACAAAAACAAACAGCTTGCAAACCTAGATCTGAGGATTTTCAACAACCTAAAAATCATCGCAGTGTCTTTTTAAATCTGCCCCCTCAGGCTACTCCTTACGTCATCGTATTAAAAAATGTACCTATACTGCCAGAAAATCGCATAGAAACGTGGGATTCACTGAAAAACAGTGTGATACATTGGTTTGCTAGTAATACTTGTTGCATTACCGAGGTTCTGGCTCAGGAAATAATTATGTTAAGGAGAGTGAAATGGATGGGCAAAATGGACAAGACCTGCGAGGGTGATTGTGTTGTAGTAAACTTCCGCCACCCACATTTTGTGGCCTATATATTAGATGAGGTGTTAAGTAAACAGGAGCGGTCAAATAGAAATTACCATCAACATACTCGCATTACCGCAGTACCACTTGGGTACTTTTATAGACCTAGCCCTGAGCAATACTTTAAACCTGGAAAACCCCAGTATTGTAATTTTGAAGAAGCAATTCCAACCATGCCTCATAGGTTTGATCCCTTGAGGAGATGTAGTGAGGTGGACATACTAAACATAATAATCTGACTATACTGTTGATTATTTCTTGGCAAGAGAATCCATGGATATTGAGATATTGCTTAAAGTATGTAATTCTCCCTTATCTTGTATCAATACTATAATTTTGCCAGTAGAAGCCATATCGCTTTGCTTTCATAATGATTTTAATTCAACTAGCCATTTGAGCGAGATTGGAAAAGTAAGTAGTCTTGCGAGTGGCTCACTGCAAATTTTATCATGGAATGTCGCAGGAGTTAATAACAAATTGTCTGATATATCCTGGCTTAACACAATAGCAAACTGAGATTTAATTCTAATGCAGGAAACTTGGCGAGTAGAACCTTTTTATGTAAACGGTTTTAAGACCATCTTTTCAGAAGCAACTCCTTCTAAGGCAGGGAGAGCAAGTGGTGGTTTAGCTGTATTACTATCTGTAACTTCACCATTAACCCTACAGAAAACTTTTACCAAGTCACAGCATTTCCAATTTTTACTCTTTAACATAAAAGGAAAACAAAACATTGTAGTGATTAACTACTACAATAATGTTTTTATCAAAACTAGAATAGGGATAGTGACTGCAATGGAGGAAGAAATTGAAATTTTTCTGAAGAGACTGGGGAGTACATAGTGATTTGGGGTGGGGATTTTAATATTGAATTGTGTAAGTCATTGAAAATGAATCAATGTGGCCATATAGACGATTTAGGGGATTATATTGTTCATTTTCCACATAATCCCTATGGCGAAATACTTAACCATGTGATGTATAAATATGGCCTGGAAGTTTTGAAGTTGGGTGATAATGATGGAGCTATGGAGCTATATACTTATGAGGGGACTAGATCCTCATCATGTATTGATCATTTCCTGACTTCAAAGAACAGCAGGCCTTTTTTGAACAACTGTACTATACTGCACAGTTTACTTAGTGATCATCACCCCATTTTGTTAACATTAAACTCCAGTTTATACTCTATCGAAAAGACTGGTGCCACTGCAGTCGATATTAGTACACAGTGCGAAAATGGGATCTCCATTAAATGAACCGGCGTTAACCCTGCTAACTTTATGGAAAATTTGGCTACTAGCAAATATCATGATATAGAAGTTTGCCTAGATGGATCGTCCAATAATATTGACATCGTTATGGCCTTTTATAATATTTTAACAGGAATTAATACAAATTTGACATTAAAAAATAAGAATCATAAATATAAAAGGGGTTGCTGCCCACGCTGGTTTAATCAAGAATGTTCGAAATTAAATAGAGATCTGAAGGAAGCTCTGAAAGCTGAGCCAAGAAATAGAGATAAAATTAGTAGCCTTAGAAATAGTTACAAACAAGCTCAAATCATTAGGAAAACAGAAATCAGAGAGATTGCATGGGATAATTTGGTCCAGGCAGATGAGACCAAAAATTCTACCCTTTTTTGGAAAACTATTGATCAACCCCTGTTCAAGGATACTTCTATGCCAGGGATTGACACAGTAGTTACTGCAGAAGATTGGTTATTACATTTTGAGGATATTTTTAACCCCACTAAATGCTGTAATGAAATGAACCAGGACAGCAATATCATTTTAATTAAAACTAATAATATTGAAACTATTACTGCTGACGAGATTGAAACCGCCCTGCATAACAGTGCAAGCGGGAAGGCTGCTGGCCCTGATGGGGTTCCGATTGATATATTCAAATACAATGGTGACTTTTGGTCCCCCATTTTAGTTAACCTTTTTAATGCTATCACTGATGGGGTGCTACCCGCAACTTGGGCCGGAAGTGTGATCGTTCCAATTTTTAAAAAAGGGAACAAAGCTAGTGGTAAGTGCTACCGCCCCATTTCTCTCCTTGACTCTACTTTTAAACTGATGGGTAGGATCTTATTAGCTAGACCTGAATGTTGGGTCAAGGATTGTTATATTTTAACTGAAGCCCAATATGGCTTTAGAAAGGGAATTGGCACGGTTGAGCAGTGTGTAAATTTAGAGCTACTCATAGGGAAATATTCTATGGCTAAAACTGGCTCACTCCACCTATGCTTTGTTGACCTTTCCAGTGCGTTTGACTTAGTATACCATAGTAAGTTATGGCAAACGCTAGCAGGGATGGGTGCTCCACACAATATCATCAGCCTCCTGTCACAAATTTATGCCCATTTAATTTCAAAGATTCGATACGGACAGAACGGAGAATGCACATCGCACTTTAGAGTAACCCGAGGTATCAGACAGGGTTGTGTCCTTGCCCCACTCTTATTTTCATTGTATATAAATGGATTGGATTTTTTTTTTTTTGATAAACAAGTTTTATTGTTTTAAACAGCACAATAACAAAAACAGTCTGGTATTCCGAATCAGTACTACACAGCAATACATTAGGAAGCACCCCCCGCTCCCCCCCGCCCCCAGAATCCTCCCCCCAGCCCCCGAACCGCCCCATTAAGGTATGTTGCCTAGCCATTTCCCCCAAACCTTTCGGTATTTCTTGGGGCATCCTCGTGCCCGATAGAGAGTCCGCTCCTGCGCCGCGCACCAGTCCACCCCAGCGCCCCACTTGGCCACACTGGGCGGCAGCGGCTGCTTCCATGCCGCAGCAATGTCGCGCTTGGCCACCATCAAGGCCGTCATGAGAAACAGCTGCTCTGAGCGCGTGCCATCTAAGCCATCTGTGATGCCCAGCAGCGAGTGTCGTGGATCATGTGGCACCTCCCACCCCAGGACCTCCGTAAGTTCGGTCTCAATGCCTCTCCAAAACCCCTCCAGGGCCGGGCAGGACCACACCATATGCAGGAAGTCTGCCGGATCGGAACCACATCGGGGGTAGGCCGCATCCCCGGAGAGGCCCGCACGGTGAAGGCGAGCCGGTGTGAGGTATGCCGCGTGGAGATAGTAGATTTGGATGAGTCGCAGCTTAGCGGAGGCCGTCACCAAGCGGGGGGCCATAAGGGCGTCCCGCCAGTCGGCCTCGTCCAGGGGACCCACCCATCCCTCCCAGCGCTCCTTAAGACCCGCAAGGGATGTAGGGGTGCAGTTAATGAGGGAGCGGTAGATCCTGGAAATGCCCCCCCTCCCCAGGTTGCCCAGCAGGACCTGAGCCTCCGGAGGGCTGTGGTCCGGCAGCTGGACGTCCAGTGGTGTGTAGGTGCGTATGGCGTGGCGCAGCTGGAGGTACCGGTAAAATTGGGAGGAGTGAAGGGAAAAACGCGCTTGCAGCTCTGAAAAGGAACACATCCGCCCTCCCCGCCAGACGTCCCCCAGCTGGGAAATGCCGATAAGATCCCATGATTTGAAGCCTTCCAGCTTTGTGACCTCCCGCAACCACGTCCCGTGCCACAGGGGAGTGACCCGGGTCAACCGTCCCGTCCATCGGGTGAGGCAGAGCGCATGCTCTCCTGGACAGGAACAAAGCCCTGGTGATGTCCGGGCAAGAAGCAGGGATGGGGGCGCCGTACAGGCGGTCTTGGATGTCGGAGAAGCCCAAGCCGTTAAGTTCCACCCTGTAGGCCGGGTCGGACCAACCCCCTCCAAACCAGTCGTGAATGACCAGGAGGCGGGTGGCCATGTAGTAGAGGTAGAGATCAGACATGCCCAGGCCCCCGTCAAAGGTGGGAATGCGGCACGTCGACAGAGCCAGCCGTCGCCTCCCCTCGCCCCAGAGAAATCTCGTCGCCATCCCGTCGAGCTCGCGGAACCACGGGCGCGGAAAGGAGAGGGGGGTGTTTTGCAAAACATACAGAAACCGGGGAAGGATCATCATTTTGTAGAGGGCGACCCTTCCCAGCGGGTTGAGGGGCAGCTGCTGCCACCGCGCCAGATCGACCTTGGCTCTCTTGACCAGGGGGGAGACGTTGAGCGCCCAACTTAGCTCCGGGAGGAGGGAGACCCAGATGCCCAGGTACTGAAATGATAAGCGACGCAGAGGGATGGTCTCCTGCCAGTCAAAGCATTCCCTGGAGGGGTGCAACGGTACCAGGACCGACTTCCGTGGGTTGAGGGAGAGACCCGACGCCCGGCCGAAGCGGCTCAGAATGGATAGTGCGCGCGGTCCGGAGCGCGCTGGGTCCCCCAGGTAGAGTAGGACATCGTCCGCATAGAGGGCGATTTTGTCGGCTTCCAGGCCGGGCCATTCCCACCCCCGAAGGAGGGGATCAGATCTAATCAAGGCGGCCAGAGGTTCCATCGCCAGAGCGAAGAGAAGGGGCGACAATGGGCAACCCTGCCTCGTCCCCCGGCCGATCCGGAAGGGCCTTGACAACGCACCATTGACCAGTACTCTGGCACGGGGCCGGGCATAGAGGACTCGCACCATCCCCATGAACCGGGGGCCAAAGCCCATGCGGGACAGGACGTCGAAGAGGTAGGTCCACCCCACCGAATCGAAAGCCTTTTCGAAGTCAACGAGGAGTAGAGCGAGGTACGGGGTCAGTCGATGGCGATGGGCCAAGGCCACATGGAGACGGCGCAGACAGTGGCGCGTGCCCCGAGCGGGCATGTAGCCACATTGATCCGGGTGGACCAAGGTCGACAACATGGGCTTAAGTCGTTGGGCCAGGACCGCCGCATAGAGTTTCACATCAGTGTTGATGAGCGAAATTGGGCGGTAGGCCGCTCTATCAGTGGGCGGCGGCGTGGATTTGGGCAAAACCACAATCGTGGCCAGGTCGGATTCCAGGGGGAAGGAACCCCTCTCAAGCGCCTCCGCATAGTGAGCTCTCAGCCGCGGGACCAGGGTGTCCCTATAGGCCGCAAAGAATTCCTGAGGAAAACCGTCCGGTCCCGGTGTCTTCCCCGTTGACGTACGCCCGATTGCCTCCCCGATCTCCTCGACGGAGAAGGGCGCCTCCAGGCTCTCCATTTCGTCCGACCGAAGCCTGGCCAGGCAGGTGCTCCCGGACGCGAGCAGGGCGTCCAGAGAAAGGTCCGGCGCACGCGCTCGGTAGAGCTGGGAATAGAACTGGGCAAATGCCTCTGCCATCGCCACGGAGGAGGACTGGAGCACCCCCGAAGAGTCGGCAATCGCCGGAATGATGCGCGACGCCCTGGGGTAAGTGGCCAGGCGGTGCAACAGTGCGCCGTTCTTGTCACCCCAGCCGTACACCCTCGCTACCGAGGACTGCCAAAGAAGCTTGGCCGCCTCGAGGGACCGCTGACAAATCTCCTGACGAAGGAGCCGCAACTGTCGGTCCACCGCCGGGTCGTCATGCTCGGAGAGCGACTGCTCCAGCCGCAACGCCCGGGCCTCGCAAGCAGTGAGCTGCTGCAGCTGTGTCTGGCGGTGCCGCACCACCTGTGCCTTGGCCGCCCCCCTGATGGTTGCCTTGCAAGCCTCCCAGAGGGTGCCTGCCGACGAGACAGAGCCCTCATTGGCACCATAGTAATGAGCGAGCTCAGAGCCAACCGCCTCGCGCACTGTCTTGTCCTGGAGGAACCAGGCGTTGAACCTCCACACCGGCCTGGCCGCGTGAGGCGGGGGGCCCAGACCCAGGAGGACTGGTGAGTGGTCCGAGATGCCCCTGGGAAGGATGCGGACATCCTGGACGCTTCCGCACTCGGTGGGGGGGACAAAAATCATATCAATACGAGCGTGAGAGTGGTGAGCGGCTGAAGTGTGGGTGTATTGACGGTCGTGAGGATGCCAAAGCCTCCAGGCGTCGCAGAGGCCCTGGGCCTCAGCCCAGCCCGCCAGCTGTCTCGCTCGCGCGGCGCGGGAGTCCGAAATCGGTCCCGACGAATCCAGCTGTGGGGCCAAGACCGCATTAAAGTCGCCCCCAAGCACGACAGTGCCCACGGGGAGAGATTCTAACAACGAGGCGGCGTGGGATAAAGCCTGCGACAGTCCCGAGGGAGGCACATAGAGTGAAAGGAAGCTGACCGGGCGACCCTCCAGCGTACCACAAATGGCAATGCCGATTCCCAGGGGCGCGCGGGCCACCCTCTGAAGGACAAAGGGGAAGGAACGACGCAGCAGGACCGCCACCCCGCGGGAACCACGGGAGAACCCCGAGTGCCACACCCGGTCGTAGCCATAGCGCGCCAAGAAAAGACATTTTTCCCCAAGGAGATGGGTCTCCTGAAGGAGGAGGACGTCGGCCCCAACGCGCTGAGCATACTTAAGGACCGCCGTGCGCTTAAGCCTATCCAGCAGGCCGTTCACATTCCAGGACAGGACGTGCAGCTGTGCCCTGGGGGTTACGTCAGCCATGGATACAGCGGGTGCATCGGGACACTGCAGGGTCGAAGCCACCCCAGGGGTGTAGGGAGGACATCGTGTTGCACTGACGCGCAGGGAGGAAAGGAGGATCGCCCAGGACCCGCGGGGAAGGCAGGGGGCAGGCAACAGGGGACCAGGGGTGCCCGGCCGGGAGCGAGCGGCAGTAGACCGTGGGCAGGAGCCAGCGCGGAGCGCTGCAATGACGCCCGTGGGAGGAAGCCAAGGGGCGCCAGGACGGGAGCGGGCAGCAACAGGCCGTGTGTGCGGGCAAGCGCGGGGCTTTGCAGTAACGCGTGCGGGAAGCTGCGATGCGGCGCACCCAGGGAAGACCAGACATGAACGAAAAGGACCACCCCCCCCTAGGAGGAATATCCAACAAAACATCCAACAAAACCCACCCCATAACCCCCAACCCCCCACCCTACACTTCGGGAACTGAAGCATCTGTCGCCCTAACTTGAACAACTATTACAAAAGCCCCAAGTGAACGCTCGGGTGTCAAGAGCGTGGTGGACCCCTCCAGAAGTACGGATGCAAGTGTTCCGGCCTAGACTACTACTCATGAGCGGAGATCCGCTGAGTCCAGGACCATGGCGGCGGCCCCAGCCGCGGGACCGGGCCACCAGAGCTGCTGCCAAGATAGAAGACCACCCCAAGTCAAATGGCCGGGCTGCGGGAGAGATCAGAGAGGTCCACAGGCGCGATGAGGGGGGTCAGGGACGGGTCCGGCGGGCGCGGCGACCGGCTCCGGAGGCCCCCAGCTGCCTGAGAAGATGTCCCGGATGAGGCAGACGAGTCCCTCGGCCTCCTGCCCGACATGCTCGTGGACCGAGGCCCAGCTGTCAACCCCCCCCCGGGGCCGCCGGGACTGTGTGCGTCTTCTACGGCGTGGGCGAGGAGGCCTGGTTGTGTCCAGGTCCGTAGGCCTTCGGGCCGGGGATGCTCGCCCAGATTGGCGCAGGGGTCGCTCCTCAGTGAGCCAAGTCCAGGCCGCCCGAGGAGTGTCGAAAAACAAGGTTTTATCCTGGAAGACCACACGGAGGCGGGCCGGGAATTGAAGTTGGTAGCGAAGACCCAAGGAGCGCATCTTATGTTTCACCTCCAGGTATGATCGGCGTTGCTCTTGAACCTCCCGGGTGTAGTCGGGGAAAACCATGATGGTATGGTTATTGAAGGACAAAGGAGACTGCGCCCGTGCCTCCTTCAGAATAGCATCCCTGTCCCTGAAGTTGAGGATCCGCAGGATGAAGGGGCGCGGTGGGGCCCCCACCGGTGGTTTGGCGGCCAACGACCGGTGCGCTCTTTCCACCACGAACCAGGTGGACAGGCTGGCCGCTGGCATCCAGGACTTGAACCATTTCTCAAGAAAGTCATCGGTGCGGCCAGATTCCACCCCCTCCGGAAAGCCCACCAGGCGGAGGTTGTTGCGGCGGGCCCGGTTTTCGGCATCCTCTGCCCGCCGATGCAGTTCATTGGAGTGGGTCGTGAGCTCCCGGACCTGATCTTGGAGCTGCCGGATGTCGTCCTCCGCGGTCGAAATGCGGGACTCCGTCTCGGTGATGCGGGCCGTGGCATTGCGAAGATCTTGTCGGAGGAGCGCCACGTTCACCTTCACCTCCCCGACCATCCCCTCCAAGGACGTGCGGGAGGCGGTGATGGCCTGCAGAATGGCGGCAAGGTCTGTGCCGGGAGTTGGCGCCGCCTCCCCCCCAGCCCCCGGGGGCTCAGAGGTCGTGAAACGGTCAATCTTGGTCTGGTGGGGTGCGGCCGCCGACTTGGCACCCCGTTCCTTGCCCATGACTGCCCTCGGGGCGCGCGCGCCGGTGCTCAGGCGCCGCGTGGCTCGCCGTCCCAGTGTCCCCACTGCCAGCCAGTGCGGATTCGGGGGGCAGGGGTGGTGCCCTCACCCCGCTTTGACGGGCCACCGGGGGTGCCGCAGCCCCGCGGAAAGGCGATCCAATGTGGTAGAGTCCCACCGCTGCTCCAGGCACGGGGCCCGTGACCAATCAGGCCCCCACAGCGGCCTCTCGGGCTTACTCCGGCGGCGCTCCCCGCCGCGATCGGCAATGGAGCCCCTCCCTGAGGAGGGGGGAGGAAATAGGGGGCCCTCTCCGTCCAGGCGGCGACGGGGGAAGGGAGCGCACAGACCCCCGTGTGGCGATGGGCCCCCGCCGCCAACCGCCGACGCCGGCACCTGCTGTGGGCACTTTCACGTTGTTCGCACCAGTTCTCGGCCACCACCAGGAAGGAGTCCAGGCCCTAGCGCAGGTGCGCGTCTCTCACCTCTGATCGGCGTTGTCTCGGGGTCCCTGCAGGTCTCAGGTGTCCCGTGGGTACAGCGTACACCTCTCCACACCGGGAGCGGGGCTCAGCAGCTCTGGGCGGGAACTGGACCCCCCTCCTCGGGTCTCGCGCAGTTGGACCAGCCGCCGTCCGCCACACGGCCCGTGCCCCCCTCGGGCGCCGCGGTCTCGCGTAGCCCCGGGCGCCGACCTCAGATCCGGCCAGCCGCGTCTCCTGCGGCCGCGGAAGCGAAAGGCGGCAGAACTCGGGCCAGGCAGCAGGCAGACGGCCAGGAGTGACACAGATGGTGGAGCCCCGGTCCCGCAGCAGATAGGGACCTCCGGGGTGCCGCTAGGTCGTCGGAGCACGGAGAAAGTTCGGATGCGAGGGGTCTAGCATCGGGAGCCTCACATCAGTGCGGCCATGTTGCTGTGCGCCACCTAGCGCTCCTCCGGATTGGATTTTTTACTACAGAGTCATAAAACAGATGCCCCTGTCGTTGGTAAACGCATAACACCGGTTTTATTATACGCCGACAACGCTGTCCTGATTTCTAGGACTGCAAATGGCCTACAACTTTTGATTGATGAATTTACTAACTTTATAACTAATAAAAACCTATTGATTAATTTATCTAAGACCTTAGTAATGACGTGCGGAAAAAGTAAAGCTAAAATTAGAACCGATTACGTCAATGGTGCACCGATTGAAAGGACTACAACTTTCTCTTACCTGGGGCTACTTTTTAATTGTAAAGGTACATGGAACGCACACGTCAGTTTATGTAAATTAAAATTCCTAAGAACAACTGAGGCCATTTTTAGATTCTCACAAAAAATAGACAATAAGCCAGTGCGAGAGATTTTAAAATTGTATAGGAGTAAATGTATAACTGGGGTCTGCTACGGCGGATCGCTCTAGGGCACGGCGGATACTTCCCCATTACAAAAATTGGAAAACAAAGTTTTACGAAGAGTATTATCAGTTCCTAATTCTACAGCCATATATATTATACATAGGGAAATGGATGTACCTTTTTCAAGTGACTTGATTAATGTGTCCGCCCTAATTCTATGGTACCGAATCTGGATAAAGGAAAAAACTAATTTTACCAAGGACATTATACGTGATTGCTTAACACTTGATTATTGGAAGAACATACCTTGGCTGAAATACATTCACAGCCTCCTTATGGAGTGTGATGTGAATGCTAACATTGAATATTCAATGAGTCTCGAGAAATTTTGCATGGGGGAAGTAAAAAGGAGATTCCTTAAATCAAGGGAAGCTGCCATGGAAACAGAAGTATGTATTAAATCAAGTGTTAATTTGTACCGAGGCAGATCCCTGTCCCCAGGCATTCAGCCATATCTTATTTTTATAAGAAATACCCAACATAGATTTTATTTAACTAGACTAAGGCTGAACATTTTGCACTTCCAAATTGATTTCCCAAAGGTGGGTAAATGGAGTGCAAATCTTCCAAAATGTCCGTGTGATGGAAAGTCCATCCAAAGCACTGTGCACTTTGTACTTTTTTGTAACTTTTATAGGGACCTAAGGAAATAAATTTTATGCCCACTTTTTATCACGAATAGATTGTACTCTCATAAAACTGCTTTTTATTTTATTTGTGATTTAGAACATGTTTATATATGTAATGCGGTAATCGCTTATATTCAACTAGCCATCAAGCGAAGAAAGGAGTTATCCTACTTGGAATCTCTTGTTTTTGAATAAGCTGTTCAGTCCAATTCTAGTCGTTTTTACGCATGTTTTTAAATTTATATCTCGAAATTCCCATGCACTGATAAGTAGTATTAATTGATTGTTATGATGTATTTACTGTAATATGTAAAGGTGAAATTATACTCGAAATTTATAAATTATTGTTTTTATCCATGATGAGCTGACTTTTATAATGTAGAATGCTTTTATGGATATTTCTTAATATACCGAATAAAGCTTGTTTTTGACTTCTACTTTGCCTTCTCAAGGGCATTTAGAAACACTCTGTAATCCCACTCCTGTGTATCAACTTACAGGTTGTGCTTCGTGACATGTGCCTTCAGGTGTCTGCCTCTGTGTCATTATGGTGTGGCTTCCTGTTACGTACAACTGGGTGTCCATGATTTTGAGGGTCAGCAGGACATCTGAGATGTGACTGTGAGAGACAAGACCTGTGTGACATATAGGTGTGTGATCATCTGACAGCACACAATGGTGTATGCAACTGTGTACTTCAGGCAGCTGGGTTACATGCACGGCAGACTGTGATGTGCTGATGTACATGGAGTTGTGTTTGCAGAGACCCATATGCCTGATTTGCATGATGTGGGGTCTTCTGGGTCCTGGATATGTTGTTTGCAGGGGATGGGCAAGTGCACTTGTCAGCTGCAGAGTTAGCGTTACCCCTGAGCTATGATTGTGAGACAGTGCATACTGTTGTTGTCTGGTTGCCCTGCCCCTGTGAGAGAAGACAGTGTTGACTGACTTTCCAGGCATGCCAGTGCCATGGCATTTAATTTGCTATGAGTGATCCTGCATTGTGTTCAAGTGTGCATCATGCACCCCATTGTGGCATTTACTATCAGGACATGAGAACATCATAGTGTGTGTTGCTGGCATGCATCACAAGCTTATGAAATGAGTCTCTGCCCATCCCTTCATCCGGACACATGTGCTGAGTCAGTGGCAAGAGATGTGCTGTGTGTATAGTCACATACTCCTACATGTTCACTTGCATGTCCAACTGATGTGTGGGTGGTGCATGTCAGGACATTGGGGTATTAGCATCCAACATGCAACAGACATGTGGGTGCAAATCAAGGAGGGATATGTGTGCTATGGGTGATGGTGAGAATGGCAATTGGCTTATTCTGAACAGTGTTGGCACTTTGAGCAGTGTTCAGCTGATGATGCTAGGGCTTGCCCTGTGATGTGATGTACTCACTGTGGTGTGTGCAGTCAGTGCAGGTGACTGATGTTGTTCTCTTTCTTCCTATTCCTATCCAGATACATCCACGGCCACAGGAGGGGACAGCTCCACGGACCAGGAGGAGCCACAGAGCCTGACAGAAGGAGAGGAGTCGGGGGGACCCAGTGGCACGGAGGGAAAGTGGAGCCACACCGAGGAGTCGTCAGCACCATCCCACCCAGCTGAGGGCCACAGCAGCTCTGAGGATGACTCCCTTGTGGAGGCAGGTGTCAGCAGCCACCAAACCGCAGCTAGTGAGGCTGTCCCCGCCACCGCCCCCACCACCACCATCACCACCCTCCCATCGGCTCCCATCCCAGAGGTCCCTGGAGGCTCCCGTGTTCGGGAGCATGTCTCCTTTGTGCCAGGCACCGCACCCTCTGCCCCTGTGTCCCCTGCTGCCCTGAGTGAGGAGTCTGTGGACTTACTTAGACAGATCCATGTAGGGCAGACATCGATGCTGAAGGTCCTCCATGCACACACAAGTCTGTTGACGCAACTGGTGTCGTTCATGGAGGGCATTTCCTCGGGCATGTCTGCCCTACAGAGGACCAATCAGTCCGTGGCCTCCTCCCTGACAGCAGCAGTGTCCCTCCTCCAACAGTCCCGCACCCCTCCTACCCCTGCACCATCCACGATTCCTAGCAGCCTACCTGTCTCAAGCACACACACACCTGCACATTCTCACAAAGCCACATACACGGGCAACACACAAACACCCAAACCAAGGGCTAGATGTGCACACAAGCAAGCGCAGGGGACTGATACCACACTCACAGGGGATGGTTTGCAGACACACACACAGTCATCCACAACCGCTCGGCAGTCCTCCAAAACCTCTCCCTCCCAGCCCCCTTCCCTTGCCTCACCTGCAACCCCATCTGCACAGAAGCTCTTCCTCTGTGACCTTGGCCTCTTCCCCACCGACCCAGCAGATACAGATTACAAGGGGAAGAGGAAGTTCCCACACACAGAGGGGAGTGCCCCTCACACCTAGACATCCTCCCCCAGGCGCAATCAGACTGAGGCCCCCACCCGCAAGTCCCCCCGGAGCCGGAAGAGCAAGACCCCACCGCCGCCACGCAGCTCCAAGGCGAAGTCTCCGTCCTCCATCCCCCAGGCCACCACTCCAGAGGTTCCCCCGCCACACCCTGCCCCGGATTCCCTCACCCACACATACACCATCTCCAAAATGCTGAGGCCCTCCCACCACCACTTGCTCCTCCACACCCGGTCAGACAGTTAGTGCCACTGATGTGGGGACCGTGTCCCCCCTCTGTCCTGCTGACCTCACCTGCACCCCATTCCGCTCACATGGATTTTGGCACTGCAGTGGGGACCCAATCCACTCCATCTGACCTGCCCACTGAAGTTGTGCCAGCACCCACTCCATCTGACTTGTGCCCCACAGTTGTGACTGCACCCACCACTTCAGTGAGCTCCACTGCAGTTGCAAGTGTCTCTCCTGCATCCACCACCCCTTCACTGCCTCCTTCTGCTGCACCTTGATCCTGTCCCTGCGGTGCCTGGGCTGTCCCCATGTATGCCCCTCCAAGGGGGTATCCCCTGTCCTTACCAGTGCAGGCAAGCAACGTGTGACAGTTGTCACTCAAGTTCACTCCTTGTCATTTGATAATGGACTGGCCATTGGCCTTTTGTTTGAACGGACGTTTAAATTTTAATATGCTGAATGAAGCTTTTTTCTTTATCCTTGTGAACTTGATTTAGCTGTACATTAGGTTGATGATGTTTAACATGCCCCTGCACTTGTAATGCTTGGTTTCCACTGTTGAATACTGAGGTGTTGATGTGAGGTACTCCATGTGGTCCATGAGATATGTATCCTATTCTGGTCGCTATCCATGTCATCCTTTGCAGCTAACTGGGTGTGTCATGATCAACAATTTGTGGACATCTCTGTGAACATTTCATTTGCATGGTAACATCTGTGGCTTGCACCCATGCACATATGATGTGCTTTCCATTGTCCAATTTGTCTATTTCCCTGACTTTGTGCGCATCACCACTGGACCTACAGGTGTGGGCATCATTGGTATAGGAGCAACTGGGTCCTCTGTGCAACTTGCTGTACACATGTGTTGAGTATGTGCAGATGACTTAGGGGAGACTCCCGTACCCAGGCTGTTGTGACCAGAGCCTTCATTGTGTGGTAACTGATGGCTGACTGACCAAGTGTTCTGCTGACATGACTGAGACGTGCTGTGACTATGTTTGGCACAGCTGGGCTTCCACAGGAGTTGGGTCCCCTCAAGTAAGTGTGTTGTTCCGTGACATAGCCTGGGCCCATGGTGTGTGTTGTGTGAGCATGTGTGTGTGTATCCACATCGCTTTTCATACACAGGCAGTGTTCCCTTGATATGTTCCTGTTGTTTATGCTTGCTGAGTGGTACTGTGTTCATCCCACAACTTTGCCTTGGGCTATTAGATGTGTGGGTGCATGACACACCACTGTTAATTGGTGTTTCATCATTGGGATTTTTCAGTTCTGAGTTGTGATGATGTTGTCAGACGCAGATGGGACACAGTCAGGGGTCCCCAAGGCACTTGTTAGTTCACAATATCATGTAGTTGTCCCTAGGTGATCCCTTTCAGTGATTGAGACATGTGTTTGTGTGTGTGACTGCTCCCACCTGTCCGTTTCAGGGCTGCAATGTTTGCAGGTGTCAGCATGTGTGCCTTGTGGTTCCCCTTGGCTTCTGCATTGTACTGGGACTGTGGCAGGTAATCTGAAGGTTACGTGAGCTTTGCCATCATGGCCAGGTACCGCATACTGTGCAGTATGTCTGTCATTCACCAGGGTTGTAAACTGTCCTTGTGTGATGAGTCTGTGCACCTTAGTTCCTCCCAACATTCCTGTGTTTCTCATGGGTGCATGTGCAATGTCACCTGTCCATGTGGGCTTCACAGATGCACATTGTTGCAGTTCAGGGTGTGTGGTGTTGAGGGTGGACTGATGTAAATGTTTGCATGGATGGGCCCCTAGTTCCCGTTTGTCCATGGATGACAGGCCATGCTGAGTGATTTGTGTTTTTGTAGATATGATGTACGTTTGTGGCACAGGACACATGTCTGTTTTTCACAGTTTGTAAGACATCTACCTTTGTCATCACAGTGGAGGTGTCATGCATGCTTGTGTCACCCCAATGTCTGGTTCCTGGGGGTAGTGCTGTTGTGTGTCAGTCTCTTGCTGTGTTAGTTTATGTTCATTCCAGCTTGTGTCACATGTGTCTTGTGTGCTCCCTCTCATCTCACAATGCCTGTTTGCCCACTAAGGGAGTCCCAATGATGGGTTACTTTTGTATGGCACTGTGTCCACATCTGTGTCACTGTGGTTCAGCCCCCCTCATGTGTTGTGTAGTTGCCTGGGGATACTGAGACACACACACACACACATGTTGTGTCAGATGTGCAGTGTGAGGTTTCCTGCTGGTGTTTGTGCATCTGCATCAGTGCATTGGTATTGCTGTTGTGGGCCATTGTCTGGATGCTGTTTCTGTGATTTGCCCTGCTGTCCCTGTGAGTAATATCACATAATCCTGCACATTTATCCTGGATGTTCGGTGCCATTGCTGGCATGGAATGTGAGTTTGTGACCTGACACCTACAGTCTACACAGGTTGTTTTGATTAGTGTGTCTATTTTCGAGATGTGTGTATGCTTTGTGATGGTCACTTCTGCTCTTGTGTCATTGTACACTGTATGCATTGTCAGCCCCCATGTGTGGTGCCTGTCTGCACATGGCCGAGGGCATGTTTTGTTTTCACAGCACTGTTAGCCTCCCCAAATCTCTGTGGGTATGGGACACAACCACTACTTTGCCCCAAAAGTGTTTGATGTGTTGGGTCCGGGAATCATACATGCAGTTTGGCATTTGCAGCTTTGACCATGATGACACTTACCTTTTGGTCACTGTGATGAGGGGGGGTTTAGACCCCATCACTACAATGCTCGACATTTGCTGCAGTTCGGAACCCCACACTTAACTTTTGTTCTACACAGTGAGGGGGTTTTGTTTTTACATTGACACAGTGCTATAGTGATGCTTGCCTTGTGTAGGCCACACTCATTTTTTCGTCACACATGTGCTGGTAGTTACATTGTATGTTCGAAGTCATAATCACTGTTGTGGGCATTTGTCACAGACTACACACTGTTGTCATGATGTTAGGGGGGATGTATTTTGCTGACATACCTAATGTTAGAGTATGATGGATGTGTGGCGCATCACCCATCCTATGGGTGGGGGTGGCAGGGGTGATGGGCAACAGGTCCCCTATGAGTGGGGGTGGCAGTGGTGCTGGGCAACAGGTCCCCTATGAGTGGGGGTGGCAGGGGTGATGGGCAACAGGTCCCCTATGAGTGGGGGTGGCAGTAGAGCTGGGCAACATGAGCCCTATGAGTGGGGGTGGCAGGGGTGATGTGCAACATAAGCCCTCTGAGTGGGGGTGGCAGGGGTGATGGGCAACAGGTCCCCTATGGGTGGGGGTGGCAGGGGTGATGTGCAACATTAGCCCTATGAGTGGGGGTGGCAGGGGTGATGGGCAACAGGTCCCCTATGAGTGGGGGTGGCAGTAGTGCTGGGCAACATGAGCCCTATGAGTCGGGCTGGCAGGGGTGATGGGCAACAGGTCCCCTATCATTGGGGGTAGCAGGGGGGATGGGCAACAGGTCCCCTATGGGTGGGGGTAGCAGGGGTGATGGGCAACAGGTCCCCTATGAGTGGGGGGGGCCAGGGGTGATGTGCAACATTAGCCCTATGAGTGGGGGTGCCAGGGGTGATGTGCAACATTAGCCCTATGAGTGGGTGTGGCAGGGGTGATGGGCAACATAAGCCCTATGAGTGGGGGTGGCAGTAGTGCTGGGCAACAGGTCCCCTATAGGTGGGGGTGGCAGTGGTGCTGGACAACAGGTCCCCTATGGGTGGGGGTGGCAAGGGTGATGGGCAACAGGTCCCCTATGACTGGTTTTGTAATGTAAGTATCAAATGTGTAATATTGGTACAGTTTAGTGGTGTGGAGTGTTATTTAGTGGAGTGTGTTAGACTATAGTGGAGGATAGTGTTTTAAAGTGTAGTGTGGTACAGTATATTAAGGTATACTGAAGTGGAATAAAGTAGGTATACTGTTGTGACGTACACTGGAATGGCATACCGTGGAGTGCCATAGAGTGGATTTGCATACTGTTGACTGACATACACTGACCTCTGATACAGCAGAGTGGTGTATGTTGCAGTTGCATAGAGTGTAGTGGAGTAAATTGCAGTCTTATACAATGGATTAGCATGGAGTGGAGTGCAGTAAAGTGGAGTTATGTTGTGTAAATATTGAAGAGTGAATGTACGTAGACTGTAGTGGCGTACAGTGAAGTGCAATAGAGTGGAGTGTTGTATAATGAAGGGGCATACATTGGAATATTGTACACAAAAACAGCATAGAGTCGAGGGGTGTGCATTGGAGTGGCGTAAACTGCAATAGCGTACACTTGAGTGGGGGAAGAGTGGTGTGCCATACAGTGGAGCGGTGTACATTTGAGTGCTATAAAGTGGGCTTACATAAATTCAAGTGTTGTATAGTGTAGTGTTGTAAAGTACAATTGTGTACAGTGGAGTGGATTATATTGGAGTACCATATAGTGCTGTGGTACAGAGTGGAATAAAGTACACTACAAATGTGTACAGTGTAATAGGGTATAAAGTAGTGGTGTAGACTGGAGTAGCCTAAACTGTAGTACCATAAAGTGGAAGCATACAGTTAAGTAGTGTTTACTGTAATAACGTATAGTTTACTGTCAATAAGGGGTCGATTAGGATGGCAGTTGGAAAAGCATTCCGACCGCAGTGGTAGCGGAAATTAACCGTCCGCATGTACCGCAGGAAAACCGTCGGTCAGATTAGGATGAACTGCCAGAACAATCCAACTGCTGCAGACGGATTCCATGAAAGTCTGCGGCGGTCGGATTTGATGTGGAAAGATCCAAAACCACCGCACAGCCAGCGGATTGACCGCATGTGAAATTAGGATACAATTGCGGTGACAGCGGAACGACCAGTTGTTTCCGACTGCCGCGATCGCAACAATTGATGAATGGGAGAGCCAGCGGAAGGGCTGTTGCATTCCGACCACTGCGGTCGCTCCGGAAGAGTAATTGTGGTTGAAAGCAACCACACAACAAGGCTACCAAGTGTTGCCATTAATCTGGCTCAGCCTCAAAAAACACCCAACACACCCCAATGATACATCCCAATGGCAACTATAAAATACAAATCCCAGGTCATCCCACACAATACACGAGACATGAATACTCCTTTTTGAGCCACCCACATAGCTGAGTATAAAACCAACCCCTTCCCTGACCAGAATCCTTTGCACAACTCCACAACTGAAGGGCCCAACCCCACAGCACAAAGGAGAGGCAAATCTGCACACACCACATCCTCACAACCACACACACACCACACACATCACCACCACCACCTTCACAACTGCACTTTACACACATTTACACATCACACACCATGTCACAGAAGAAAATGCCCACATATTCACTGACAACTCTGTCAGTGATGGTAGATGAGGTAATCAGAGTAGAACCACATTTGTTTGGAACAACAGACACCATTAGCCATAAAAAATCAAATGTGGGCAAGGATAGTCAACAAGGTCAATGCAGTAGGGACCACCCCCGCACCCAGAAGGAGATCAGGAAGAGGTAGAATGACCTCAAGACCAGGGTGAAAGATTGTGCCAACACGAACTATGAGATGGCTCAGAGGACTGGCGGTGGCCCTCCCATTCCACCACGAACATTCACTGAAAGGGAGGAGAAGGTGCTTGCCATACTCCATCCAGAGAGTCTCATAGGAATACCCGGGGGAGTGGAGGCTGGTAAGTACCAACAAATGTCTCCCATTACACTGCTATGTACTGTCTTGCACAAGTAGAAAGCTACACTTCCTAGACCAAAATGCACTTACGTCCAACACACTCTTCCCAACACATGTCTCACATTTCTACCATTTCCTTCCTCTGATTCACCACAAAGGTGCTAGCAATATTTTCATGGGGGTATGTGTATAGGTAGTCAGCACTACAACTCCCACCAGGTGCCCTTGTCTCACAGCTGAGCAGGATAGAACACTCCCCCACCAAGAGCCATGTGTAACCTATTCCCTTCCTCTGCTCCACTTCACAGGGAGGCAGCCTTCTCAACAGGGAGGGGTGTGTGTGTAAAGGCAGCCAGCACTACAACTCCCACCAGGTACCCTTGCCCCACAGCTGATCAGGATGGAACATTCCCCATCCCAAGTGCCATGTGTAACCTATTGACTTCCTCTGCTCCACTTCACAGGGAGGTAGCCTTCTCAACAGGGAGGGGGATGTGTGTATAGGCAGCCAGCACTACAACTCCCCCAGGCACCCTTGCCCCACAGCTGAGCAGGATGGAACATTCCCCCCACCCAAGAGCAACGAGTAACCTATTCCCTTCCACTGCTCCACTTCACAGGGAGGTAGCCTTCTCAACAGGGAGGGGTGTGTGTGTACAGGTAGCCAGTACTACAACTCCCACCAGGCCCCCTTGTCCCACAGCTGAGCAGGATAGAACACTCCCCACACCCACAACCATGTGACAGACATTGCATTGCTCTCTTCAAACTTACAGGTAGGTAGCCATCTTAACAGGGAGGGTTGTTTGTGGGTGGGAAGCCAGCACTCCAACTCCCACCAGTCTCCCTTGTCCCACAGCTCATGTGGCAGCAATTTCCATCAAATGTGTCACAGAACAGGTAGGTAGACAGTGCATGCACCCTGCCATTCCTCTCAAAAAGCATGGAGCAATATGACCACACCAGCCCTCACATGTCACCCAACTTGGCATAGATCTAAAAGCCACTTCCAGTTTGCCGACAGCTAAACGTAAGTAACAGTCGCTGAAAACAAACTTTGACTCACCAAGTCACATGTTGAAGAAATTCAGGGCCCAATCATGCACATCACTGAATGCTATGGGTAAGTGCCTTGGTGTCAGAGCATGAAGGCCCATATGAACACAAAACATGCATGGTCAGTTGGTAAAAGAAAGTAAAGTACATGATATGACAAAGGTATGCATAACATTACAATGGCTAGTTATTGCTTAGATGAAACGACTTCCATGCAGAGCAAACCAAAAAGACGCATCACATACAGTTGATGTGCTGAAAGTCGTTAGATGATGACATTTCCTTGTAATCACACAATCTGTACGTGGAACATGGTATCTATTTACATGTCACACCATGGACAAGTAATGTAGGTACCTCTACATCATGGCATGATGCGCAGTACCTTGCAGCCATACAAAGTAATATAAATGTAAACTGTGTGGTGTATCACATGTAACATCCAAACGTCTAACACCAAGCTTGTGGGGTGCACTCCAATGACCATTTCACCTCTGTTCAACAGGAGATCCACAAGCAACTGCTGCAGAAGACAACATCGACCTGCAGAGCCAGTCTCCCCCCCGGAACATTGACTCTCGGATGCAGACTCCCTACGTTTCGCGGATGAGGAGCAAGAACCAGGCCCATCTGGAATGCCAGGGCGCACCACGTCCCAGGCCCCCACTGTCCCCACCACCACCTCAGCAACAACAACAGCGCTGACCCCTGCTGCAACGATCTGTGCAGCCTCAACCACCATCTCTACCACAGTGCTGCCTGCAGCACTCTCCCTGCCTCAGTGGTTACCAACACCACCACACAATCAGGTGAGGGCAGGGAGAGTCTACAGGTGTGTTGAGTGGCAACGCCACAGGTCCGGGACAGCAGGGTAGGTGGGAGGGCAAATGGGGGACAAATTCAAGAGGACACTGAGACCAAAGCCCTGGCCAACATCGCCAGAGTCCTTGGGGCACACGAGCAAACCCAGGGACACATGGGCCAGGTTATGGAAGAAGTGCATGAGCTAAGCCTGCTGCTGAGGTCCATGGACACGCGTATGGGCCAAATTGTGGACCTCATGGGCCAGCTTGTGGGTGTTCTGAGGGACAGTCATGCGGCCCAAAGGACAGCTCAACCCCCCTCCAGTGGTCAGCAGGATGATACTCCCACCCCCTCAGCTGTGGCCACAGAGAGGGGTGAGCTGCAACAGGATGACTCCTCAGACACCGCTGAGCCCGCAGCAGTGGCCCCCCATGGAAAACGCAAAAGGAGCCATCCAAGAAACATCACAGGAGGATCACGTGGCAAAGCACCATCCAAACGCCAATAGCAGAGCCAGCCATGATGGCAGCTCTGTTCCCCTTGCCATTGACTTTGTTGACTATCCTTACCCACACTGCCATGTTGATGGCAGGTGTCTGTTGGACTGTGTCACTAGATCAATGTGGTGACTACTCTATTGTCCCATTTACCATCACTGACAACTCATTAATTGCACCATTGTGTAAAACATCACTTGTCTGTCACAAATACTCATTGTAACTAAAGACTCTTCACACACCTATGTCTTTGTGTCAGCTCCATGTTTATTACAGTAAGTACAATGTTGACTCAGATTCCAATGTACCAGAAGCTCTGATTGTGACAAGGCATTGAGAGGCTGAAGGGACCTAGAAAGACATGAGAGAACAACATTTACTTGTCAGGTGATGGCATCACAGCCAGTACACAACACTAGTTATCAAGTACACAAACCAGCACATATTACAATGAGAAACAATATGAACATAGACATGATGTGGCAGGTCATAACTAGCCTGTGCCACAAACATCAGCCATCAGCACAGAGCCAACAACAGGCTGCAGTCAAAAAACTCTTCAAGGCCTTGTCACTACCATCAAAGACAGCAGACAATGTCACTGTTGTACAATGTCACTCACACTCAATGGAAGTAGTTGTTGATGAGCTGTTGCCACAGGTCGACACCTTCCTCCTCTCCACTATCGTCGTCACTGGACATGTGTGGGTTTGCAGGGGGGGGGCATCTGCTGCTCATCATCATTCAGGAGCAGGGGGATCTCTTTGCACAAGGCCAGGTTGTGGAGCATGCAGCATGCAACTACTGTCTGACACACCTTTTGGGGAGAGTAGAGTAGTGCACCTCCGCTCTTGTCCAGACACCGGAATCTAGACTTCAGAAGACCAAAAGTACGCTCCACCACACGACGTGTCCTCCTATGTGCATCATTGTAGGGGACTTCACCTGGGGTCCTGGGATTCCTCAGTGGGCTCAGCAAACCAAGGCCGGTTGGGATATGCAGAGTCACCTATGTGTGAGATACACAAACCAATTTTGTAATATAACAGTAGCTGAGGACAGCATGTCACAGATACAGTACACTACTTGACTCTGCGTACTCACCAACAATCCACACATGCTCCGGATGCAGATTTGCCATCAGCTGTGGTACGATGCTGTTACACAGTATGTAGGAGTCAATTGCTGATCCTGGAAATCTGGCACAGACGTGGGAGATAATCATATCCGCTTGGCATACCACTTGCACATTAATCGAATGGAAATGCTTCCTGTTCCTGTATATGTGCTCACGTACCTGTGGTGGAATCAGGCCAACATGTCTGCTGTTGATGGAGCTGGTAGTACAACATTTTGTATACCCCCCCATTTCTGCATGTTCATACTAATTAGAATAATCTATTAATTGTAATAATATTAATGTGTTTGAGTGATACTTAATCAACCTTACTAATTTACGAAACACAAATGGGATTTGCATTTTGCATGGCTAAAATAATTTGTAAACTAATATACGTACGCATACTAATACTAGAAAAATAGAATATTGCATGATATATGTTGCTTTTGTGACGTTATTGTATGTTGCACCAGATGACATCACTGGGTGAATGTGAACGCTTTAAATGTCGTTATTATGCTAGATAATTACATACACATAGGGGAATTAGTGAAGGTTAAACATTTTATTAGTTATTTCTATGTTTTAATTACTTTTTGTGTTTGTTTCTCTTAAGTTGACCGATTGGGCCTAAGACACGATGGCCAACCGACACACACGACGCAACAGCTACTATTTCACGAGGTTTCAGACCAAGTGCACTTGTCCCAGGCTCCTGTACCAGTGGCCTCAAGATGACCTACACTCTCTGTACCCATACAAGGTCGCGATGGATGACTGCCAGAATTTTAAACAAAGGACAGTTATGAAATCCGGAACTAGCAAGTGCGATGAAACCTCACCGGACGACCCCAACCGACCAATCAGAAGTGCCCAAAACTGACTTTCGTTACATTTTGACATTAATTTCATTATAAAATGATGGTAGAATAGTGAGTTGCGCGAACCTTTCTTTTCCTGACGTTATGCTGACGGAGAGGACGGTGACACTACAGGACAGCTGTTTCCCTGAATCTTTGACAGACTGAATTGCTGCCCAATTTCCTGATGAACTGAAGACTCTTTGAATTGATGGGCATTGATTGATGCGTACACGCTTATGGTCTCGACCAAATCTTTGGGACTGTAGCGTGCTGCATGACGAATTGATTGACTTAGAGGACGACTGATAGCCAGATTAGGTAAATATGGTGTTCTGTGTTTTGAATAACAATTCATTAAATTTTGCATTATTTAGATAAACGAAATTATTGATTAGCAAGAACACGTGTTTGATCATTTATTGAAAGGGAACAGATTAGGAATTTTAGAATGTTTAGCTGGATTAAATAACTAAATACCAAACAACTAATTTGATCTGTCGACTACGTGGAAGGAGTATCTTGATGTTTAAGATTAAGATGTGTAGTAATAAGAGTATTAGTGAAAATAAGTTCTCTTACTATAGGTAATAAGGTATTCCTTTCATGTCAGCGCTTGGAAACAGTTATTCCTCCTGTAAGTACAGGCCAGTAAGAAGTGGAGTGTGAATGTTGGTGTTATGGGCCCCACCAAACGATTGTACGAGTGAATGTGTTAATGTGATATTTGGTCTGTGACGAAGGGAGGATAAATATTAGGTACGGGGTTTTCGTTTTGATTCCCGTTACCCAGGTTTCCGCGCTGCAACAGTTTTTCTGGTAGCAAGATGATGGTTTTTATTGTTTTGGTTTGGTGATTATTGCTTGTAAATTGCTTATTGATTATTGATTGGTTTATGTATTAACACTCTATGTTGAGTCACGTCGAGTTCTATGTTGTCTGCACGGCTTTTGGGATGTAGGAAGTCGGAAGTTTGTAACAGTTCCGTAGTAGAGCAGAGGTAAGCGCTGCTCTTGGGAAAGACGGAATTGTTGTTGCCCTGTAGGTACACTGGGGAAGCGTGTAACGAGTGAAGTTGCACGACGCATTGTCTGGGTTCGGTTCGGTGACATCGTCGTGTGTTGCCAATGCCATTAGAGATATTTCTGTATGAAAGAAGTGTATGGTAGCGAAGGTCACCTGTGAAATTTTGGTCTTAGGTACCAGGAGTCCAGAAGGAGCTCTGATAACGCTTATCACTGGAAAGGTAATAGGTGTTCCCTAAGCTTGCTAGAAGGATAAAGTAGAAGGAAGTGCTACTTTATTGGCGTATGTTATAATTCTGTAGTAGGACAGACTGTTCGCTGTTCTCGGGAAAGACAGAATTCTGTGTGAATGTACTACATTTTTCCGTGTGAAAGTGCGTGAATGAAATAGCATTCAGGTTAATTGTGAAACCCTGGTTTTATTTCTCAGGAGCATTGGGTCTCCAACTAGGGGGCATATTATCAAGGAACTGTGTTAAAATTATCGCCGCTTTAGCGGCAGAAAACTGCCGCTAAAGCGGTGATAATGGGCTTGATAATATGCCCTTGAGAATTCCCATAGAAGCCCATGTTCTGGTGTCAACATGGGCTTCTATTGGAATTCTCTGCGGCATATTATCAAGCCCATTATCGCCGCTTTAGCGGCAGCTTTCTACCGCTAAAGCGGCAATAGTTTTAACGCCGTACTTGATAATATGCCCCTAGGTGTCTTAATTTTAGAGAAACAGTTAGCTAAGGCTTGGTAGAAGGGTAAGGTAGAGGGATGTGCTACTTTATCAATGGAAGTAACGATTCTGTAGTAGGGCAGAGGTAAGCGCTGCTCTCGGGAAAGACGGAATTCTTGTGAAAAAGGTCTTTTGCTATTCTTTGGTTAGCGAAGCGGACAATGGTGGTGTTTTTGCGTTGTTACTAACAGATTTGTAAATTCGAAAAACGTAACAAAACTTACCGAGAGAATTTTGTAAAGGAGGGGCCAACAGGAGCAGGAGCTGCGGCAGCGGCTGCTGACATCAGAAAGACTGCGCTGAGATTGGTCAGTCGATTAGAAACGTAGACGCTCCTGATTGGTGCGTTAGTGCACGCCGCACTAGGAGTGGAGAATTACAGGGTGACGAAGACGCTCCGGATTGGTGCGCTAGTGTGAGTCGCGCTACGATTGGTTAAAAACAACAGTATAGTCGTAGGGAGAGACTAGCGATACACGGAAGACAGAAAAAATGTATTACCATCCACCAGAAAAGGAGAAAAAGTCCTGGTTTGGGAAAATTAAGAAATGGTTTAAAAAGGACAAACCGATTGTGACTAGGGAAGGACAGTTGCTTCCCCTGCCGAAATCACCCGCCACCTTTATGGTTGCGAAATACGGATATCATACTTGTATTTGGTTAGACAATTGGGTAAAATACACCAGAGATGATGGAGTCTTGGCATTTCCAGACCATGGTTCATTTAGTTTAGCAGTTTCAGAAATTTGAGAGAAAGAATGATGAATCTAGAACCGAGACAAAGACCGACACAGTTTGAAGCATTGACTGAATGGGAAGATGAAATGCATGACAGAGAGAGACAGAGGTGTGGTGGAAGATATAAATATATGTTTGGTAGATATGGGCATGACACTCATGATGATAGAATGAGAAGGTGGCGGAATGCGAGTTTGACTGAAGGTCTGTTTCCCGTAAGAACTGCTGAAGAAATTGGAGGTAGAAAATGCACAGAAAAAAGACATAATGTTGAATCAAGAGGGTATGGAGTGAATGAATCGGAGGATGATGTTCTTGATGATATGTTTTATAAAAATCCACCTCCGTATCAACCAGAATCAGAAATGTTGACACCAAGTGCCCCAATGAGAGAAACTTTACGAATCATAAAGTCAGAACCAGTATCCCAAGATCTAGAGAAAAATAATTCCATTAGAGAGTCACTTTAAGGCAAAGATGGCAACCATGACCTAAGGCACTTTCTTATTGGGTCTTGCACTAGTGCAGAAATAACTGCCCTTAGATCCAGCAGTGCCACGGCATTAAAGTGGCTTATTAAAAGGGTGGGTAAATAGCTGCTGTTAACGTTTACTGGCACTGTAGGTTGAGGGGGACAGCCCAGCAACAAGTGCCACCTTTAAGCGCCTACTGGACCTTGGCACACTCATCTGCCAAAGCGTGTATGCTGGGTGCCACAGGGTGAGTCAGGGTGAGTCAGTTCCATGGGGGTGCCTCCCGTGAGCGAATCAATCTTGTAAACACATGCTCTCTCCGAGTCCACTAGCCCAAAGTGGGAGCCTGTACACAAACTGTTGTGCACGCCACATCCTCCCAGTGTGCCCCGCAGGCCCCTCGCTCCCACCCTGAGTCCCTGCTCTGTGTAAGTGGCTGCCAAAGTGGAATAAAAACAGCCCATCTCGATTGTTCCCAGGGGACCCAGGGTTGTCCTTGAGGCCACTCCTCAACCTCTCCTCCTCGCTTCATAGTCTGGCCAAGCTCAAAACAACCCGGCTTGACAAAAGAGAATACACACTAACCAGTGCACATAGCGCAACGCAACATGTAGTCTCTTCATACACTTAACCAACTACACAACTAGTTCAAAAACAAACTCACCAACCACACACAAAACCAAACATAGCGCTAGCAAACCCTCCACTACGAACTAACCTGCCACATAAAACCCTTCACAATTACCAGGACAGATACTGAAGTACCCAACTGCCCCATAAATAGCATAGGCACATAAACTCTACTGGCCCGCAACTACCACAAACACAGAACTGGAAACACATGTCCACAACACACCTCGCACTCAGATGTACCATCAAACATACCACAGACCTACATCCAACTCACACAAACCCCCACATCGCAGAGTGACCATACCCATCTAAAGACACACTGGCATGCACCAAATCCAAGACCAACACAATCACGATACACATAGAGCCTGCATAGACCCTTACACTTTTGAGATGTCAGGCACCAAACATGCAAGTACACTCAACATACTAAATACTGAAATCTTATCGAGGAGCACATTTTTGATGATGAGATTAGGCATGTAGGGATCCGTAAAATGCACCAAGTGCAATGTTGTCCGTCTTCATAATTTGTACATTGTGCATTACCTACAACTATTTTGATACCTGTCATAATCCTGTTACATTCACTCTGCATTAAAAGTGGCTTAAAAAATCCTTAAAGGTAACATTATCAATTTTTTTGTGCATGTGCTCTTGAGATTGGCAGCACTCACAATAGCGAGGTGCTGTTGCCTCAGTAGTTACGAGAAAGTGGAGTCTCCAACTACGATTTTGAGGTGGCTGCTCACCTCTCCACTACATAATGTAGAGCAATGTGATTGAATTGATGCATACACAAAGACATGAGGGGATAGTCAGTGTGACCTGCTGCACATAGAGGGATTCTTGCAGCAGGAGAGGTCTCTGTGGTGTCCTTGGGAGTGAGAGAGCAAAGAGGTGCATCTATTGTGGGTATCGGTTGAACTGGGGATGAGGCACATGATACGACCCGCCACACATACTCAGCTCTGTTAACATACAAAGGTGTGTGTGCGCACACACATGCACAAATCCACTCAATAAACATTATCAAGAACAGACACATAACACACCATAGACACAAATGAAAGACCTGCATAGACCCCCTACAGACAGCACCATGGACATGCTACTTCTCCCCCACACACATATATAACAGAGTAATAAACACTGACATACATCTAAACCCATGCACCTACTCTGTAGACATAAATTATGACACACACCACAGGCCCACAGCTAAAAACCTGGCACCCACATACACATTATCTGTCACACACAACACCTCCAACACACACAAGTGTTCCCATCATGCATGCACATGTGCACAATAGCTCGACCTCATATGCAAAAACATAGCCAACACCTTCACTCTGCATACACATAGAATAGACAGGACACACATTTGCACACACACTCATGACACAGCCGCACTAATGTTAAAAAATAGTCAAGGCCACTGTAATTATGCGACAGGGAAGGGTCGAATATGCACATTCCCTGCAAGCACACAGACTGCAAGAAATGACTGTGTGTGCACGTCTAAGAGCATCCTCTCAAACACACGCGAAGTGCACATTCCTGGCACACATAAACACCCCTCAGCTTGACAATCACATACAGGCAGCACAATAACACCATAGGCCTGTAAACTCACACATACACACCTGCCCCCACCATTCCTAACCCCCACCCCTGCACCGGCCCGAAGGAAGCAGATTAGAGCTCTCCATGGCAGGAAGAATGCAGCCATTCTCGCGCTGATCTAAAGTGAAAGCAAAGCCACTGCCTAAAAAAGAGTAAATATGCTCTTTCTTCATGACGTTTATTCTAAGGTGTGCAAACAATAAATCGAGCTCCATTTTGGGGGGTAATATTAATTTAATAACTATTAATTGAGAGGAAAGAGGTGGCCTGCACTACAGGTAATGTTATCACAGGAAAGATTAGGAAGATCAAAGCAAAGTACCAGGCGCCGTGTCTGCCTGCTGGCTGCCTCAATGAAAGCGTGTACAGTGTGTGACTCATTTAGAAGAAACACCGTCCAGGCCTTTCACTGGCTGCTGGTAGTCTGTCTGCCTGTGAAAGGCCCGGCCCGTGTTCCTTCTAAATTAGTCATGCACGCTTTCACTTTAATTCAAGCTGCAGGCAGTCATCCGGTCAGGTCACTCGGCTGTGTTTGTAATGTTCTGACTTCCCCCCCACAGAGGTGGGCATCAGCCAATGCAGGTTAACACCTTTATTCACTTGAATACACTTCTCACACCTAAGAGCGCCGGGCAGCCGCCTCCGAACGCTTCATTTCGTTCCTCGCGCCTCGCGCTGCTTCGCGCATGCGCAGACGTGCCCAAATCTCGTCATCACGCGCATTCGCGTGAGGACGTAGTGCCCGGTCAACTAGACCGCGACACTACAGTGTTCATTAATTAAATTACACAATACTTGCTTATTCAGTCAGTGGCACAGAGCTCGCCTCTACCACCTCAATCCCACTCAAGCGCAATATGTTCTCTTGCGCTGGCCTCCAACTCGTGACTGATTCCCAAACAACAAACTGGAAAATTCTGGATTAACCCCTCCCCCTGACCCCAGCACACCAATCACTTCTGAACAACAACTGTTACTGGGTGGTCTCTCAAGTCTCCAGGAAGAGGCAGAGGAGGCCACTGCCACACCCAACTACTCTTTCCTGAAGTCGGACTGGCCTGCCCCCAGCCTTTGGAATTAACGGGGAGCTTCTGACTCCTCCCTGGGCTAAACAAAAGTCGCCCAAATGAAAAGCTGTATTATGGCAGTGATACAGAGATCCTGCCCACCTGTGTGTCCTCACTGCTCTGCTTCCTGGTACAGCCTTAAGCATGCACACAGAGCAGAGAGCCAAGAGCCAATGCCATCATCCCCCACCCCCTCAAAGAAAAACCCGTATTTACCCATGTTTGTTCACCGAGCAGCCAGCACAATTTCTTGCTAACTGCTTGGTGTTCCAGCTCATATTTTTTTAATTCCCCAAGGGTGGTAGGGCGGTGCCCATCTCGCCCATGAACACCAGCCTCCAATGGTTTTATGTATGTTTATTTATGTAGGTACCATTGATGTACTTTGCAGTTCATCTGGGCAACCTGGTTTGAAAGGCGTATTTGAGTCTGGATTACCAATGGGGTACTGCTGATCATTGGCTTGTTCATTGTTTGAGGTGTCATTATTCTCCAGGAGATGGCTATCTAGCTCCATATTATCTATGGAATGAGGTGGTGATTCCAGGCTTTCTTCCTCACCATTAAAAAAAAGCCCCTTCCGATTTAGTCGACAAATTCTTTTTATTACACCCCAAATAACACCCAGCGTATTGGTTGTGGATGAACCTACTTGTATCATCTGTATCAACTGTATAACAGACAAAGGTTTCCACAGGGACAATACAATATAACTATGGTCCCTGGAGGAATAAATGGATTTAATAAAAGGGAGAATCCTACTGAGTCAGTCAGCTGTCAAGTGAGAAGAATAGTGGATAACTCACCAATCCAACAAATTCAATGTGGCATGGGAGAGACCTATGCACAAATTATTGGTCCAGCTCCACGTGCAAGATACTTCAGTTATTTCAAGTCAAGTCAAAAGGAATGTTTATTTAGACTCTTGGTCCTTCACCATAAAAAGAGCATTGCGATCTTTTCATAAATATCATGTCATTAAAAATGTATACATATTAACTATAAAAATCAATAATAAATACAAAATTCATAGTTATTCCATTTTCCTAATATGGTACATTTCGTCATAGATTATGGTACATAAAATCACAATTGTATATACTCTTAAAAGCTTTTTTAACTTCAAGCATAAACCTCCCAATTGCACATGCTATGTCCAGAAAGTGTTTGCATCCCTGTTAACAGGTCTGCTGCTTGTGCAAGATTTTAAATACTATAGTTTAATAACAGTGGTCGTAAAAACAATTTCTGTGAAGCAAGGACCTTAAAACAGTCTAATAATGTGTGCAAAATATTGCATTTTGTGCCTTTGTTGCAGGTTAACTTCCTTTCAGAGTCCATCATAGCCCCTTTTATCCTGTCGTTCACATAACAAGAATTGATTCCTATTCGTAATCCTAATGCTTCACTTCTAAGGGAGCAATTGGGTAGTATATCAATGTACGGGAACTGTTGGTTGGATTGCCATGATTTAATCATGAAATTCATAGATTTTTTTCCACTCTAGGTACTGGCGATTCAGATCTCTATAAATTTCTTTCCCCAATCTCTTAAGTTCTCGCTTTGCGACATCAATTTGTAGGTCCGGAGGGCACAATTTAACTCCCAGTTCCCTACATGCTGCATATAAAGTTTCCCTTACCCCCTCTGCCCATTTCAATTCACTCTGCAAAATTTCACATTTACATTATTGTGCTATTTTTTGCTCCTCCCGTGCCCCAGATGTTACCAGAATCTCATTAGTGCCATACATGCCATTACCTCCCAAGACTCCATGCCCGTTTCTGTTCTTACTGCCTGAACAATAGAGGACCTGGGTAGGGACAATAGATTTTTTATGCATTTTCTCTTTTCAACATCCCACCCTTTTTGCCACTCATGTATAGTAATTCAGCTCGATATTGGAACTGGTGCGGTATCATGGCCATATCTGCTTTCAAAACCGGTCTACCTGACCTTTCTCCATACTTTCTGGTGAATTTTTTCAGCTCAGTGACTGAGGTCAGCACTCTTATTCTCAATGCATTCAAATGGGAGTTCCACTTAAGGGATTTTCAAACCACATTCCTAGGTATTAATACTCATTTACTGTTTCCAGCTTTGTGGGGCTCAGGAACCAGCTACGTTTTCTCCTCTTCTTGCCAAAGCTCAGGACCTTGGTTTTTTCCAGGTTTACCACTAGTTTCTTCTGGTTGCAATATTCATTAAACACATCTAGCTCCCTCTGCAGACCTATCTCTGTTTGATCTAGGATTACCAAATCATCTGCATAAAGGAAGCAAGCAATGTGTTTCCCATATAATTTGGGGCTGGCACCCCATGCTTTAGTCAGTGTAGATGGCAAGTCGGCTGTGAACAAGGAGAAGAGCAAGGGAGCGAAAACACACCCTTGTCTTAACCCATTTTCTATTGGAATCTTCTTTGACAGTGCCCATCTGTATCCAGGATGACCTGTGCCCAATTCATCACTTCATTACTTCAGTTATTAGAAATATTTCGAAAATATAGAACAACAAAGGATTTGCTCAAGAGTATGCATGCTTCTAACGAAGAAAGCAAGACGCCACTGCTCAGGTCAAACTTCTTACCTACTAAAGAAATCAAGCAAGTGCTTGTGTCACTCTCCAACTAGTACGGTAGAGCCACGATTAAAGCAGCGTCTAAAAAAGCACTGCTCACAATGGGCAAAAAAGAAAGACAGTATTTGGCCTGACATTACAATTCTATAAAGCATCCAATATGCCAGCCGGAATTTGGTGAGAATTATTTAACAATAATTATCGGCAAATCAGCCAGAATGATTTAAATAATAATAAATAATAAAAATGTTTACAAATTGCCAGTGCGTGCCGCGGCACAATGCGCATGCGTGACATTATGAATACTATCCACAAAAAAGATACAGCATAAATCCAATCATCTATAATAAGGCACCAAAGGGGCATATACTGATGTAAAGAGAAAATAATTGGTCCACTTAATAGTTTCGTGTGGGTTTCAAAAAGAAGGGGGCTCAAATCAATATCTCAGCCATGGCGCGAAGCACGGTCTCAAAAACAGAAAAACTCCTGGAATAAAAGAAAACTCAAGGGGGACCGCCACCTGGCCTAGTTACTGTCAAGCTTTGATAAAAAGGGGCTATAGATTTTTTTGGGCTGCAGTGAGAAACACGGTCCCATAAACAGGAGAGTTACAGAAAGTAGGACAACTGAACAGTTTACTAAAGAAATCCTAAACTACAGACCAAATTAGGCAACTGGAAGAGGACAAAAGTGTGCCTGCCCTCAAGGCTGGTGAATTATGCAGAGTCCACATGGAGCCCTTTATCCTAAATGAGATAGCACCATCAGTCTTGTAGAGTTTACATGGCACACGAATAATCACTAATTTCTGAGTGTTTATAAGCACAATGTACATGCATTCAAAAAAAAAAACAGCATGCTAAAATTAAAGGAGAAAATTTGCACACCAGTGGTTAGTAACTGGTTTTGTGTTATGCTAAATTTGACTTATATGACAGTTCCAGCAACCATGCACAAAAATGTTTAGATGTCACATGATGTTCCATCTCCATAAAATCAGTGTAATACCTGGCACAATAGCCAGGAGTCTTATTTTAAAAGCATTGCTAAAATATTGCTGAAAAAAAACACAGGCCAGAAGTACATGCAGTTAATAAGAAATATGGCAGCACAGTTGAATGCAGGATTATAGAATTGCATTCTTCTATCATGTTAAGACATTTATAAATGGTGTTGCAACTTAAGATCCAACGACATTCTGCTCTATTTAGCATCAACTGGATATCCCCTCCGCTAAGGGGTTTCCGTATAAATTCAATAACCTGCCATCTGATTTCATCTGGAGAATGGTTCTGGTCAAGAAAATGAGATACCACATGGGCTTTTTGGGTTCGGCACCGTATGCGGCTCTTGTGTTGTGATATGCGAGTCTTCACTTTTTGGGTTGTCTGTCCCACATAAATGAATTTGCATAGCACCAAAAAGCACACACAACACTTTGAAAATTACAATTGATGTGATCCCTTAAATTGTACACAATGTTGTCATGCAAGAATTCTTTAGTGTTAGTGGTCGAATCGCACATTACCTAATTGCCACATTTAACATGGCCAACGATCTTATTGAGGCCCCATGAGGAAGCAAAATCTGGAGAATTGATTTTAGACAAGCAGGCATGTACTAGATGGTCCTGCATATTGCGACCCCTTTTCAATGAAAATAAAAGTAGGTCATCAGAGATGCCAATGGACCGGACTTGAGGCCAGTGTTTACTGACAATTTTAGTAATAGCATCGCTTTGTGTACCAAACGTAGTTACACATACTACCCTCTCCATCAACTTTTAGGGCAGGGACTAAGTGAAATTTCACGATGATTGTATCAGGTCCTTTTTAAAGATCTTTTAATCAGGCAACTTGCATATCCACAGTGTTCCAGTTTTTTAGCTAGGATATTGGCCTCATGAAAGTAATCCGCTCTAAATTTACAATTTCTTTGAATGCAAAGAAACTGCCTAAAGGACAATCCATCCTTCAAGCCCTTTGGATGACGGCTTGTATATTGCAATAAAGTATTGCAGTCTGTGGGTTTGGTATAGAGTTTGGTAGTTAACTTGCCATCTTGAGGCATGATTGTGAGATCTAGAGAATCAATCATTTCATTACTTGAGTGGGATGTAAAATTCAAGTCAGGTGATCAGAAATTTCCCATTCAAGCAAAGTGGTTAAACTTGATTTGTCTCCTCTCCAGATAAAACATCATCAATATAGTGCCTCCAGTTGCGCACATTGTCAAAATAAGAGTTCACAATGCTGTCATATATGTTTTGCTTCTAAAAATTGTCTACATACAAAATAACAAAATTTAGGGCATACGAAACCCCCATGAAAGTTCCCTTGATTTGTAAAAAATACTCCTCGTCAAACTCAAAATAGTTGCGAGTAAGCAAAATTGTCAAAAGATCGATGATAAACACAGTGGAAGCAATGGCAGGACCGGGTCTCATGTTAAGGGCTTCCTTTATTACTTCAATCCCTTCCAATTGGAGAATGTTGGTATACAAGGACTGAAATGGCTAGCATCCTATGATAGAGCTCCAAGGATGAGAAGGGTGGGTACTCAACATTAGGGGTCCTTGCTGTGGGAACTAGGATTGGTGGTCCCTTAGACCCACATACTGCTCTGGCAGTAGGTTAATCTTTGTGGTAGTGGACCTTGCCACTAGATACCCTGAAGCTATTCTCCTTAGAACAGTTACTGCTCCTGCAGTAGCTAGAGTCCTATTTGGTATTTTACCCACAGTAGGGTTTCCTAAGTGGTTATTTCAGATAGGGGCACAAACTTCATGTCTGCCTATCTGAAAGCCACGTGCAATAAGTGTGGAGCCACTTGTATGTTCACTAACCCTACTATCCCCATGTAAATGGTCTTGTGGAGAGATTCAATAAGACCATGAAAGATATGATTATGAGTTTGACTGAGAAACCCGGAATGAGTTGAGATGTTATTTTGCCATGCCTGCTGTTGACATACACAGAGGTTCATCAGAAAGGGGCATGTTTCAGTCCATTTGAGCTATTCTTTGTTCACCCTGTGAGAGGTCCAGTGAGTCTGGTAAAAGAAGGTATGTATAGACCTCTTAAAAAGCCTAAGCAATACATTTTGGACAGTGAGCTAGGCCTTGACTCCTGGTTGTCTGAGTACGTGAAGAAAGCAAACAGAAACTTGGAGGCCATCCAGTAGCTTGTCAAGCACTGGTATCACCAGACGTTCTCCAGGGTTGAATGCCAACCTGGGAAAGTGGTGTAGGTCTTAGAGCATATGGCCCACATGGTCCTCCAGGGCAAATCGACTGGGCCTTACTCTATCTTCGAAAAGAAGGCTGTAGTCACATATCTGGTGGACTTAGCAAATATCACAGTGCTGATGGTGACAGATAAAGGAGAAGAGGAGGAAAGTGAAGCTCTCCTTAATTTCCTGTCCACCAATGTCAAAGATGGCTCAGCCGAGGGAGTATTTCTCTCTTCTACTTTGACAGAACAACAGCAAAATAAAATGCTATAAACTGGTCAACCAGTTTGCCATTCTTTACTCATTGACCCCAGATCTGCCAACAAGGTGTACCTATGATGTGGACACCGTTGACAGCTTTCCTGTCAAAACTAAAATCTACAGATTCTCAGACCAGGTCAAAGCTAGCATTAAAGCTGAGTTTACAAAGATGCTAGAGTTCAGGGTGATTGGGCCCTCAAGTAGTCCTTGGGCTAGCCCAGCATTTCTGGCACCTAAGGGTTATTCCGAGGAAGGGAAACCAGAAATTAGTTTTTGTGTGAATTACAGAAGCTTGAATGCAGTCAACAAGATGGCTGCACATTCCATACCCACTGATGATGAGCTCATTGACCGGTTGGGGGCTGCAAAATATCTGAACACTTTGACGTCACTTCAAGTTATTGGCAGATAGCCCTCACACCAAGAGCCAAGAAGAGGCTCGCTTTTTCAACCATTGACAGCCTCTTTCCATTCAAATTGATGCCCTTTGGATTGAAAAAATGCACCTGCCACATTCCAGAGGTTAGTAAATAGAGCGCTCTTGGGTATAGAAGACTATTGTGAGCTTATCTGGATGATATTACTGTATTCAGATCTACCTGGAAGGATCACCTGGTCCACCTTAGGGAAGTGCTTCAAGCCCTACAACAGGCAGGGGAGGATATCAAGGCAAGCAAGTGCCAGCTAGGGCAAGCTTCATTTGTGTACCTGGGCCACCAGGTAGTTAGAGGCCATGTGCAACCTACCCAGCCCAAGATCCACACAATTCTGACCTGGGAAGCGCAGACACAGACTCAGGTCAGAGCCTTTCTTGGCATGACTGGGTACTCCAGAAGATGGTCAAAGGATATGGTACCATAGTAGTACCTTCGAGAGAGCTATCCTCCAAGAAACAGTCCAGAAAATTAACCTGGAGTAACCATTGTCAAAAATGTCTTTGAAACCCTTAAGGAAGCTCTGTTCCCAGCGCCTGCCCTTACGGCACTTGACTTTAGCACAGAGTATGTTGTCTAAATTCATGCTTCAGAACATGGGATTGGAGCAGTACTATCACAGTTGAATGACCTGGGTCAGTATCAACCTGTCACATTGGTTCAGCCCTCGGGATCGGATTGTTGCTAATTGGGGTCCACCTCTTGATCTACCCAAGCCTGAATGCCGTAATGGCACAGGTCATTAGGAGGATCAAGTGAGGGAAGGAAAGGATGGGGACAGCAGGGAGGGAGACCTGTAAGACATAAGGAACATAATCAGTACCCTACCTAGCTTCCCTAACGTTCAGTCCCTTAAACTTCACTGCTCTATATGAACATATCTGTACCTGTAAAGAAAACAGAACAATCGGCTTCTTTGGCGTACTCTATAGGGTGGTCTTAACAGTGATTCTCCGTGGTTTGACTACATAAACGGATACAGAAACACAAGAGCATCATAGAATAATAACACAGCATCAGCAATGAGCACAGGTTCACTTTAGACATCCAATGCAACTGCGTAGATCCCTCCTAACACCTACCCCAATCAAGGCACCACCTTGCTTCACAGGGAGAGCGCGAAACCGCTACCTTATGATGTATCCCTGTTCAGAATGGAGTCAAGAACACACAAACATAAAGACTGATACAGAGGTGTTGACATATAGAGTTTATCGCCATTGCAGAGCCCTTCCTCAGATTGAGGACGGTAATAATGATGTAGGACTTTCGTAATGGAGACCAACAAATGAAAACGCTGGGTGTCCTGGGTAATGAACTGTGAATAGTTTGGTTCGGGTACCTCTCTCTACCACCAGAAAGTTTGTGGCTATTCTCTCTGCTCAGAGTCTGAGGACGATATAGGTGCCTGAATGCCTCCGGCCAGGTTCTATAACTGAGGTTGCTAGGATTTATGCGGCCGTAAAACCACTACTCAGGAGACGATAGTTCTCCCGCCCTACCTCCGCAAGAGCTAGCTCCGAGCTCACCAACGGAGTAGGGGCAGAGGATCACAACAATGGGATTTCTCAGAGTTGGTGCACTGCACCCTTACCAGACCTTCGGGTCGCTACGAGGCCCCCCCGGCAAAGGAGCAAACTGAGGCACAAACTGCAACTACGACCAAGCAGGTATCTCCACTGGAAGTGCCCGACTCCGCTGCGGCCGTTGGAAAGAATTTCCGATGCGTTGTGGTCCGGCGCTGGGGTCTAAGTAGCAGACGAGTTCCGATGACGTTGCTGTATACCGCGTACAACATGTACGCTCCTTGGGCTTCTGGGATATGTAGTTTGGGGAGGGGTTCTGACCGTAACTTCTCGAGAGCGGTCGAGTACGGTCCATAACACAACCAGTTACCTTCATTAGCAGGCGACTCCTCCCCACAGTACAGAGTTAGAGTGCCATTGAGAGGGAAGCCTTTGCTATGGGTTTGTCCCTGAAGATGCTGAGACCCTTGCCTGTTTGGGACTCACTTCGGAGTTCAATTGGACCCCAGACCTCTTAGATATTTGATGCAGATGAGAGGAGAGAACCCCAAACTGTTGAGGTGATCATTTCCCTACAGTATATAGACATTACACTGGGACGCAGATTTGGGACTGACCATTCGAATGCGGATGACCCTTCCAGGTTCTTCAGCATAGATGATGAAAACCACCAGGGAAAGGGATAGTTGCTCATCCGCTTTCATCTGGAGGGGGGCAATGTGAGAAAATGCCTCTTTTTACATGATCACTCCTAAAGTTCTGGACCGATGTTGCTGTTTTTTCGACTCTGAGAGTGCACTGAGGCTTGCTAACCAGACCTCGTGCAGTGTTATAACCCTATACAAAAGTGTATGTTGAATTGACTACCCCCATTTGGCATAAGCAGACTTACTTGTAAGTCCCTAGAATATGGTACTAAATGTACCCAGGGTATGTAAGACAGAGCTGCAGCACTGGTTGGACCACCCTGTATGGGATAAAATACAACATGGCTGTCAGTTTGTCACTGCAACCTAAAAGAGGAGTTTTAAACTGCTAGTTCGACTTTGCCATTCTAACCAATGGCAAAGACTCCATGTCCCTTAACAAAGTTGGATATACACTTTTATTCTGTTCTGACAGTAACACTTTCAAATTGTTGTTTCGCTGTGGAAAAGTTAGTAGTCCTATTTACTACAGAGCAGCCCCGCTAACTTCTGAATGGGACTAATAAAATGTGTACTTCAAGGTATCAAATTAATCATGGCACTATTAGGGAAAAGTATGTTTTAGAAAGTTGCTACTTTGTAGTCTAGTATGTCCAGTGTCCTCACATGTTTGATGGCCCCCAAACAGCTTTCTGCCCTCCTGGGGAGTCGTGTGAACGATTCCCAGGCTGATGAACAATGGTAGCCTGCTACAGAGTCTAATGTTACCTCACCCTCGCAGAAAGCCACTCAAGGTATTGGCCTTAAAGCAGAGCTTCAAAGGTGGAGCCACCTTTGGTGTGCAAATGTCTATCACACTCTTGAGGAGTTGCCCCTTTGTTCAGACAGACAGACTGGCAGCAGGAACAGAGAGGGGAAAGCAGCACCCAAACTGTTCTACCATGGGCGAGTAGCCCATAGGTAGCCACGAGTATATGATTAAACAACTACCACTAAAATAACGAGCGCCTAAACAAGGAAGGCTAAACAACGACCAAAGCCAAACCACTCTTTATTGAACCATGACTTACAGAACCATGAAAATTAATCAATTGACATATAATGCGAATCTACCACTACGTTTAAATCAATACATGTTTGAAACACGAACAAAAACATTTAATTGAATTAAATAACACTGTCTAACTGTGGTGGCTTTAATTTGTCTTCCCTATGTAGGTTGCTCAAATGAAATGGGATGAAAGAAACTGAAATTCTCCTCACTGGATTTAAAAAAAAATATTAATAGGTTAAGGTTGACTTGCTAAATTGAATATCCATGCCGATCTGTCTTGCATGTTTTACTTGTGCTTTTTAAAATATGATTCCTAGGTGATAACCTTTTATGTACCCGGCTGTCTTCATTGAAAGGAATGAAGATAAAAATGTGTCATACTCCACGGCCATGCTATTCTTGTGTGACGGTCTGACTATTCACTTGATACTGGAGCCCCACCTGTATATAGTTGCAAATTTGTAGTGACTTACTAAAGCTCACTAAAGCTGTTGTTAAAATATGTGAAAGTACAATTATGCTGTTTACATCACAAATCATTTTGAATGTCAGGCAATGTAAAAGTGCACAAAAATAGGGAGGGTGCTTGGGGACTCCTGGAAGTGAAATGTGCAATGAGGCCCTCATTCCAAGTTTATTGGAATTTTCCAATGCGGCAATGGAGCACCCAAAATGGGATTCCAGCCCATCAACAATTGGAATGGGGAATAGTTTGGGAAATGGTTCTTACTACATCTAAGGAGGTCCTGGTTCAGGTATAGGTTGTTGTTCAGGATTAGTTGTTAAGCTCACTCGTTGTTAGACATTTGTTATTAAGGTCGTTTCCTAGTAGCCACACCTTTAGAGTGGGCTACCAAGGTTCAAACATCTGAGGAAGGATACAGACATCTTGAGAGTGGGCAGAATAGTGCACCCTGAGATTGCTAGATGCCACACATAGCAGGAAGTCATCACAGGGCTGGAGAGATCCTGGTAGCCCATTGGCTAATAACCGCATCATCTCTCGAGGGCAAGTTCTGGGCATACATATGGCACCCTTGTCACCCTGAACCTCAGATCACTATAGAACTGGAAAAAGGACCAAAGAAGGACTGCCCTGCTGAACCCTTGATTTGGCAAAGAGAAGATGAACATCTACTGGACTGCACCTGCTTCTCCTTGGGCTAGCGAAGAGAGGACTGTGCCTGTGGCTCCTGGCTTGAGGTAAAATCCCCCTCAAGCCTAAGACCAAAGAATTGACTCCAAAGGTCAGTTGGCTGGCCCACTGGAACCAGCACCAAGGCCATCAACGCTGAAGTAGTCCAGGGCAGCAAGTCAGTATGCACTTCTGAACAGCACTGGGAGCCCCAAAAGACCGAACCGCAATGGCCAAAAGTTGCACCCCAGTCTGCCAGACCTGGTAGTGTTATCTGAGTCCATATTGGTCACCCAGAAAGTCTAGCTTCTACCAAAGGATACCGCTGGACCCGATGTGACTGAAGACCAGTAGCCCATCAGCAGCTGGCCTTCTACTTGCTTAAAGAGGACTTTGAGGGACCCTGACCTCTGTTGCCAAAGTCGCTCCACCTGACCCATTGAACCAGGAGTAACCACAAGGACATACAATCGACCATACAGCACCCAGAGCATCCTTGAGAATCTTCCATCTCCTGCATTCTCATCATCCGGACTACTCTATTAAAGTCTATGGTGGTAGTGGTGTAAAGTTTAGTACTGGATTGGAGAACATTTTAGTGACCAGGTAACTGGCTAAGTACTCCTTAGTGGCCCCACTGACCTTCTCCCTACTGGAATTTGTTGCACAAGTCCGACCACAGTAGCCAAGATCATCTCTTTCAAACTTTTAAAAAGTTTCCAAACTAGAGGGAACAAGATGGCTGCCACATAGGAGCTCTTTCCCGGAGCTCCCGGGTTGGGGATTACCAAATCGGTAGATATACCCCTGTTTACCCAGCCATCCGCCTCAAAACTACATACATCTAACTCCCTTAGCAATGGACTTATTATTGCAACGTGGCTTACCTTCAGGGATGATCTCCAAGGACCTGATGCTCCTCACCTCATCTGCCTCGCCGCTCTTCACCAGGATCAAGCTCACCGAGCCTGGCGTGAAATGACTCCTCTACCCCCAGACGCAATGATGCTGGGTTGTTCTGCCATCGGACACGCCGCTCCATTGCTGGACGAATTTCCTCTGGGGTGGGCGTGCTTCTCGTTGTCTCCTTTTCCTACACAAAGCTGACGCTGAAGGGGCCCAAAGTGCTGTTTACCCTGTTCCCCCACTGTTGGGGCTACTAACTCTTGTTGGCTTGCTGTCTGGAGAGCCCTTCAACGCAAACCGCCACCAGAGCTCTAGGCCGGATCTGCGCCCTACCACCGCGCAGCCCTCGGCCTCGCTGGTCCTCTGGCTAACTCGTCTCCTAGTTCGACGATCCTCCTGAATTTGCTCCACACGGTGGCGACAATCCTCCTGGATTCGCTACACAAGATGGCGAATGGCTGGGTCCCCCAGTGAGGCCATGGTGAGTGGTTTCTATCTCTCCTGCCCGAAAACCATCCTGCTGAATTGCCCGATCAACGATCCCCAAGTACCACCCAAGATGGTGACGAACTGACTCCCCAGTGAGGCCACATTCTAACGCATGTTTTGGACATTTTGGAGCCTACCGAGTTCCCCCAAGATGATGACGACCTGTTTCCCCTGTGAGGCAACAGCTGAGCACCTGTTTTGGCACATGTTGGAGGCCTTTCTTGTTTTCCACTCGAGCGGCCGCAGAAGATCTAGGGCCGGATCTACACCCTGCCAGCTCACAGCCCTCTCTGATCCGATTGATGTTCCTCCCGAACTATTGCTATGAAGACTTGTCCAATGTCTCTATCTGATGCATGAATTGCGCACCCCCAACCAATCTGCAAGGTGACGGCCGCGACGTTACTGACCTGTGTCCCTGAGCTTCTGTCCCTCATGATCTCCGGGTGAGTGCGGCGGTTTCCCTGTCTTCTGCCCTCCCATCCCCATGTCTGCTTACCTCATCTGGACCACTGCCTGGGCGCCCGAGTCGACGTCCCTAACAAAGCAGCAAGTTACGTCTGTTACGCTGCTGCCTTTTTCTGTTCCCGAGTGTTTCTGTCGCGATGACCTGAGCGAGATTTGCAATTTCTTGTCCTCCGCTCTACCGATCTCGTGGCTGCCTCCTCCATCCAGTTCAGCTCCCTGAGGTGGGTTTCATCTTGGATTTTGGTATGGGTTTTTATTGATCTGCTGTCCCTCCATTTTGTGCTGGAGGTATATGGGTCCCAGACCTGGGTCCACCATCTTGACGGCTTCGACCGTTTTCTACGATCGCTAAGGGCCGCCGGTCTACGTCTTGGTGTTGCCAATCTTGTCGAGTGCTTCAAGTTGACCTCGCCCCCCGGGTGGGCGGCGCTTCCCAGTAACACCGGGACTGGTGCGGCCGATGGATGGAACTGTGATGATGCCTCCCGGAGACCATTAATGTTGTACTGATCGCGGAACCCGAGCAACATGGCCGCTGCCCAGTGGAGCTGTTTAGGCAGCTATAGAGGAGATTGGCTCTGGTTTCACCCCCTTGGCCGTCACCCACCCAGCCGGACATTGGACATAGTTTCTCCTCGTCTCTCCGCTATGTTTCCTTCCCTCTCCCTCCTCCTGTGGCTGCATCCCCCTTATAGCCCTGCATGGAGCCGTGGAGTCAGTCACCTTATGGTTTTTGTATTGGATTTTTGTATATCCTGCCTTTTTGGGATAATGCTATCGGCTCCCGTGACCTGGGTCTTTCATCTTGGTGGTTTTGACCGATCCTCATTGTTACTGGACGGCTCCTGACTGACCTTTTCCTCTAGTCGACCCCCTCTTAAGTCTCCTACACCCCTCTCATCTTACACTTGCACCGATCCACAGGATGCTTTTGGATTGTTTGTCCCCAGTCGGTTTGTTTGTTCTTTCACTTTGACTGTTTTGTCCCCCTGAAGTTCTTTCCCCCTTGCCGGTCTGCCTGACCTGATCTGCATCCCTTTCACCTTTTTCCCCCTCTACCTTCCATACCCCACTGGACGTTTGTCTTGGCTATGCTATGCGCTAATAACTCATGTTATTGTTTAATCACTGTTTTTCCCCTATGTTATACTTGGCTCCTGTAACTTGTAACTCGCTGATCCTCATGTAAAGCGCTCTGATACCTCCGGGTCTAGCCAGCGCTATATAAAACTCTGCAAATAAAAATAAATAAATACATTTATGGACACCATTGGATGTTTGCAGCTGTGATTAAAAGAACAGAGATTTACATTTTCTTTAAAAACCTATATCTCTGTAACGCTTCAGTGGATTTTGCTCATTTTGATCCATAGAAATTCCTCAAAATGTAATCTATCTTTATAAACTGGTGTTGGATTTAGTTCATATTGTGTGACTTTTTTATTTCATTGTTTGGTGCTTCTAAATAATAATAATAATAATAATACAGAAGCTTATAAAGCGCGACAGCTACCCCAAGCAGGGGCGTCACGGCGCTGAAAACATCAGGCAATAGCAACAAGCAAAAAGGACGAGAGCCACCTCTAGTGTATTAATCTGACTTGAACAGCCAGGTCTTCAGGTCCTTCCGGAAACCAAGTTCTGTGTTAGCCAGGTGAAGGTGGCCTGGCAGGGAGTTCCACAATGTGGCTGCTCTAACCGAGAAGGATCTACCACCTAGGCGAGCTTTCCTAAAGTGGAAAGACTGTAGCAGGTTTTGGGCGTTAGAGCGCAGTGCGCGTGACTGTTTGTAGGGGCGTAGTCTATCTTCCAGATAGCTCGGGCACTTGCCACTTAGAGCCCTGTAGACCAAGGTCATAGCCTTAAAAATGATTCTCTTCTCTACTAGCAGCCAGTGGAGTTTCAGAAGATGCGGAGAGACATGGTCTCGAAAAGGCAAGCGGCAGACCAGTCTCGCAGCCGCATTCTGTACCAACTGGAGTCGATGAATCGCATATTTGGGAAGACCCAGGTACAGGGCATTTGCATAGTCCAGCCTCGAGGTGACTGTTGCATGAACTACCGTTTTACGGCAGTCTACAGGTAAGCAGTGCAGAATTTTCCTTAGGTTTTTTAATTTGCTAAAACAAGTTGCTGAAACTTGCTGAATTTGAGCTGAGAGGGGAGATCTGTCTCCCATCTCACCCCTAAGTTCCGGATGCATTTGGCGGGGGAGGGCGGTGGACCCATTTCCACCGGCCACCAGAGCTCAGCATCAGGGGCACCACCCTGACCGAAGAACAAAACCTCGGTCTTTCCCGCGTTCAGTTTTAGTTTGTTTGCATTCATCCAAACCGCAATATCCCGTAAGCAGCTTTTAAAGTTCATAAAGGCCTCCGCCGACTGCTCTTTAAAAGAGAAAAACAACTGGGTGTCATCAGCATAGGAAATCGCTTTAACGCCCCAATTGGCAATCAAAGAGAAGAGCGGCGCGAGATATAGGTTGAAGAGTAGGGGGCTCAGAGCAGAACCCTGTGGAACACCACACCAAATTTGTCTCGGATCAGACTCATATGGCTTAAGGGCGACCCTCTGCGTGCGGCCACTCATATAGGATGTCAGCCAGGCCAGAACCTTACCCCCAAGGCCCGCGGCATGTAACCTCTGGATCAGTATGGAATGGTCCACGGTATCAAACACCGCAGACAGGTCCAGAAGCACCAGCATTGCTGAATCGCCTGAGTCCATTGCCCACCTAACTGACTCAGCAACCTCAAGGAGCGCTGTCTCTGTGCTGAAACCTGCCCTAAAACCTGATTGTGTGTCATGTAGGGCCCCTCTAAGCTCGATGAAAGAGGTCAGTTGGTGCTGCACCAATTTCTCCAAAATTTTGCCTGGGGCTGAGAGTAGGGAAATGGGACGGAGATTGCTGAGATCGTCTGGGTCGCCGTTTAATTTCTTTCTTAATGGCAGTAGAGTTGCATGTTTCCAGGAATCCTGGAAAATGCCCGTGTCCAGCGAGGAGTTCCATAACTGCAGTAGTGAATCCGCCAGAGGGGCAGCTATTATTTTCCATAGTTTGGGTGGGCAGGGATCGTCAGGAGCGCCTGAGCGACATCTCTGGATAGCTGTTAGAGCTTCCAGAGATTGTATTGGCGAGAAATTAAAAAGCCCAGGGGCCCCTGGTGCAATTAGGGATTTGTCTGTCGCCATAGTAGGCTCCTGTGGTACAAAGGAGTTGTAAACCTTTGAAATTTTGTTTTCAAAATGATTGGCTATTTTGCCACACAAGGCTGGGGTGGGGTTTACTTTAGACTCCAGCGCCTTGGGGTTAAAAAAGGATTGGACTACTTTAAAAACCTCGCGGCCAGAGTGGTCTGCATTCTGAATGCGACTAATAAAGTGGGCTCTCATAGCTGCTTTTATGTCCCTGTGGTAGTCTTTTAGTGCTTTTTTGTAGGCTGCCTTGGTTGAGTCACTGTAGCTCACTCTCCACTGGCGTTCCAGTCTTTTGCACTTACTTTTAGTAGCTTTAAGGGCACAAGAGAACCAAGCGGCAGTCGGGGACAGTCTCGTAGATGTAGCTACTGTAACCGGTGCCACCGCGTCTACTGCGGAGGCAATCCATTTATGAATAGAGACTGCGTCTGCATTCGGGTCAGAATATAGGTGGGGGCGAGTGGCCTGCAAGGCCGCGCTTAATCCTGCCTCATTCAAGTTTTTCCAATTTCTCTTTAGCGTCCAGCGGGAGCCTTCCGTAGTGTAAATGCTTTACACTAGTTCCTTCTTTTAATCCTTGCTGCTTGAAGTGACAGCTACCCAGGGTTAAAATAAAGGTTTTGCAAATGAGCCTGATTGGACCCAAGAAATTTTTTGCGAGTGTATTACATGGTAAGGTGAGGTTGCACAACCATACCACGTAATACACCCAAATCCTAACAAAAATAAAATTAAAATAATCAGTTATGAAAATTACAATTTTACAAAATAAATACTATTAATGCTTTTTTAAACATTTTTACACTGTGCCCCTATCCAAGATGGCAGACTACTACATTCAAGAAAATCACAAGAAAATCCCTGAAAATAGATTTGCCCTTAAAATGCAGTTTCAGTTAAGTTCTTATTTTGAACATTTCAACAAATCCAATGCATATTTTGTTTAAAAATATGATTTCACCACAAAATTACTATAAAAACAGTATCCACCAACTTGTGAATGATGGGACACTGACCGGTGAAGTGGCCCCATGCTCTGCAGTGAGGTGAAGAGAGAACCATAGGGGCATTATTTAAACAATGCCACATATCTGTAAAAGTAAGCATCATGTCTGTTGTAGTAATATTAACATTGCCATATTCTCCCTTAAACCATAACGCCTTATGTTAATTTTACACTTTTTTGTAGCCCTTCAAACATTCTCTGAGGAACAACTGTTCTTTTTGACAGAGAACAATCAATATTTTGTTTCACTGTAACACATGCATCCAATTCAATTAAACTTTCTTTGGTTTATAATCAAAATAAACCATAAAAGTACTGCAAGATATAGCAAATTTCAAATTAACAGCATACTTTACATTTGCCCAAGATTTTTCTAATACAGACTCATGCCAGATGCCAACGTTCATGGGGCGAGTATAAATTCCTCTATTGACTTCATGTTAAGCAATCAATCAATCAGGGGTTTGTAGAGCACACTACTCACCCGTGAGGGTCTCAAAGTGCTGGGGGGAGGGGGGATTCGGGCAGCTCCAAGGTCATCCGAAGAGCCAGGTCTTGAGGTCTTTTCTGAAGGTTTTCAGAAGAGGGCTTCGTCTGATGCTGAGGGGGAGTTCGTTCCAGGTCTTGGCCGCAATGTAGGAAAAGGATCTGCCTCTCGTTCTGGCTCTGTGGATGCAGGGGATTTCGGCCAGGGCTAGGTCAGTTGAGCGGAGGTATCTCTTGGGGGCATGGAAGGAGATTCTTTCATTGAGGTATTGGGGTCTGGTGTTGTGGAGGGCTTTCTATGAGTGTGTAAGCAGCTTAAAGGTCACTTTTTTTTCTAGGGGGAGCCAGTGGAGGTCTCGGAGGAGCTGGGTGATGTGGTCGTACTGTGGGATGCTAAGGATGAGTCTGGCTGCTGCGTTCTGGATGGTCTGGAGTTTGTGAAAGAGAGATTTGTTGATTCGGGCGTAGAGGGCGTTTCCGTAGTCCAGTCTGCTGGTGATGAGTGTGTGGGTGAAGGTCTTTCTGGATTTGGGGGGTATCTATTTGAAGGTCTTGCGGAGTATGCAGAGGGTGTTGAAGCATGTGGAGGATACGGGGTTGATCTGTCAGTTCATGGTGAGAGTGGAGTTGCAGAGGTTGCGTGCGTGGCCTGTGGGACTGGAAGAGTTTCCCAGGGCCGGGGGCCACCAGGTGTCATCCCACATGGTGGGGGTGGACCCGAGGATGAGGACTTCCGTTATCTCAGAGTTGAGCTTCAGGCAGCTGCTGCTCATCCAGGATGCGAGGTCCTGCATTCCTTCCTGGAAACTGTGCCTGGTGATGTTGGGTTCCTTGGTGAGGGAGAGGATAAGCTAGGTGTCATCGGGCCAGGATATTATGCTGAGTCCATGTTTTCTGACGATGGTTGCGGGGTGCCCTGTAGATATTGAAGAGCGTGGGGCTGAGGGAGGATCCTTGGGGTACTCCACATCTGATCTCTGTGGATTCGGAGGGAAGGGCGTGAGTCTTATTCTTTGAGTTCTGCCGGAAAGGAAGGAGCGGATCTAGTCCAAGACAGTTCCCTGAATGCCGGCGTCATGGAGTCTGGTGGCTAGTGTGCGCTGGGAGACAGTGCCGAAGGCTGCTAAGAGGTCTAATAGGATGAGGGCTGCAGTGTGGCCTTGATTGAGGAGTGCGCCGATGTCGTCAGTGGCAGCTAGGAGGGCGTTCTTAGTGCTGTGGTTGCTGCGGGATACAGATTAAGACGGGTTGAGGATGTTGTTGGATTCTATGAAGTGCGTTAGCTGGGTGTTGAGGATTTTCTCGGTGACTTTGGTGCCTAGAGGGAGAAGAGAGATGGGCCTGTAGTTCTTGAGGTCCGCCGGCTCTGTGGAGGGCTTCTTGAGGAGGGGTTTGACTTCAGCACTTTTCCATTCATCGGGGAATGTACCTGTTTTGAGGGTACAGTTGATCGTCCGTCGAAGTTCTGTTGCGATGGCGGAGGTGGCTATGTGTGGCCGGCAGGGGTCTGCGGGTGCTCTGGATTGGATGCTCATCATAGACTTTGCGGTGTCCTCTGTGGTGACAGGGGTCTAGGTGAGGAGGATTGACTGGGTCGGTTGGGTGGCGTTTCTGGTGGATAGTGTTGGGTCGGTGATGATGCAGCATAAACGAGACTGATGATGCACAATGCTGCATGTGTGCTGCCAACGGTGGTGGCATACTCACTTCTGACCATCATCGATATCGTTCACGCTGCATCATCATTTTGTGGACAAAGATATGCAGCCCTGTGCAGACAATTTGGATGTGCGTGGATTTGAAGAAAGGAGGCCAATGCGACACTCTGCCGCATCTCCAGTCAATGTGCTCCTTTGCTTGTTCCGGAGATTCAGTCCTGGGTCCACCAAGTGAGAAAGCATGTAGTGTGTTAGCAAACCATAAACACACGCTTTGCCACAACACAGTGATCATTCAGCCTTCTGTTTAAAAGGTGCATATCCGACAATGCACAAAATCTGCATACTTGAGGCATAATGTGATGACGTACCATGAGCAGGGGGGATATGCCTACAACAGTACAGTGCATGTACTATGCATATCAGGAATGTGTCCCCAAAACATTATCTACATGTCATGTCTGTGTGCCATTGTAGGAAGGTGGAATCTGACTAATGGTTGCCCCCAACTTTTTGCCTGGTATTTGAGTGGTTTTTGACTAGTCTGGATGGGATCCTGCTATCCAGGACCCCAGCCTATCTGCTATCTCCCTAAAACTAATGTGAAGTACCCTAGGTACAACCCAATTGGATGCTGAGGATGCCCTGACAGTCCCTTGTAGATGGTACCCTAGGTACCCAGGGCATGGGTCCCTCAGTAGGCCTACCAGGGCTGCAGCACTTATTGTGCTAGAGGGGCGATATGGGAAAAGCGGTAGAATTTAGACACCAATTTAAAAGTGCACAAGTAACACAAAATGCCTACTGCCCGCCACCTACACGACCCTGGCTGGCTGTTGCTGGGGAAAACCCCAGCCTCACCAGCTGGACAATAGGGCTCCTGTGGCAGGGAGGTGCTAGCATCTCCCCAGACAGGATAATGTGGATTGGAACAGGGTGGGTGCTTTCAGAGTTGCACGTAGGCAGCTGCAGAAGCCTCATTCTGCATACACCGCTTGGAACCGGTTCAGGGGCATCCTGCCCCTCGCCCAGGCGGGAAACACACAAAGGGGAGAGGGTGTAGCCACCCTTTCCCGCCTCACCTCTCATTGGTGGACACTACTCTGGACACTCCCCTAAACTTGGGGATAAAGGTGAATAACGTGGCCCCAGAGCCTCAGATTAATCTTGAACTTTACAGTCTTGACCTTCGACTTGCTGCTGCCCAGCTGACGGAAGAAATCTCCCTTGGGATAAAGGAGTTATCCCCCTGCTTGGCAGGCACCTGAAACACTGCAAGTGACCCGGTTGGAAATTCGCTGCTCTCACGAACTTCGACGACTTCCAGAAACCTTGAGGTGGGTTTCCAGCGCATCCCAGAGGCCAGTAAGTGTGCTCAACGAGTTTGGGCACCGTGGACCGCGTGGGTGCCGAGATCCCCAATACCCCAGGACACCGGCCACCTCTTGCACATGACCCTGACCAGTGGGGAAGTTGTGCTTTGGCCCGTTTTCGAGCCAACCACTCTACAGCAATTGTGCCAAAGACCAGCGCCCTAGCCCCCTCCGGTGGCCCGTGGGTGCCCTTTTACGCACGCCAAATTGCCGCCTCCCACGGTCCCTTGTCTCTCGACTTGTGGGCCCTAGCGGAGGTCTATCTCTACAATCAAGAGTTTACCTGGTTGCTCCAGGCCTGCTCTACAGTCTCCTCGAAGGAGACCTCTCCCAGACCTCGTGGGTCTGCACTGTAGCAGATTTGTTTATTCTTCGTGGGTTGCGGTTGCCAAGACTTAGTGGATCCAATCCGGACACTAACACCGCAGCGACCCTCATCCGACGTGGGACAGTCGCCCTACTGAAGCTGGCCTTCCTTGAAGCCTCCCGGAGCCCGTGGCTGCAGATCCAAGCTACACCACTTTCCACCTGAAGCACCCGACATCGAAGGGCTCTTTGCTTTGAGCCTCCTGGTCACTTTGCCGTGACCCAGACTCTGTCCCCTCTGCTTTCAGGTTCTTCTCTACAATCTACACATCTTTGATCTTCACGGCATCATCGACGCTTTTGGCTAGCAGAACTTTTGACTATTTTCCCAATCGAAAATCAGCCCGCGACCCGACAGCAGAAACGACCTATGCACCCAGCTTCCCTGGGGCAGGTAACAGTGGTACCACGGTACTCTCGTGGTAGTGGGCTCTTCAAAAGCTTAAGTCTGAAGTTTTAACTTTGTACTCCTGCTAGAAGTATTTTTAAACTGTTTATTTCCAACCGCGACATTCTCCATAGGCTGTAATGGAGATCCCGATAGCAGCTACTTGCACTGCACGCGCCTCCCGTGGGTCCCCTTCCTCATAACCTGGGGTGGATTCTTAAGGGACCAGCGATCCTGAATGCCCTAGGCATTGCCTGTAGAATTGTCGTGGTTCTTATACCACTTTTTTAGTATATGGTTTGGTCCCCCCCTGGGGCCCAATGTTAATAGTGCTATTTATTGTGTCTATCAATGCTTGTTTGATATTGTAACTTTGCCACAGCTTCATAAAGAGACTGTGGGATTCTGTCTAGAATAAATACATATATTTTATATATATACCTGTGTGGGCTACTCTTTCATTTGGTTATTCAAGAGGTTATTATGGTAAAACAATAAGCTTAACACTCCTTCAAGACTTAGCCTGAAGGCTGCTCTCCACAGCTACCACTAGGATAGCTTTCTTTAAAGGTTGTCTTAAACCTATCATCAATAAGAGTCGAATTGGACTGGTGCAAGGTGTCCCTATAACTAGGAGACAGCATATGCCAGGCCAACTTCTCACAGCCATGTTTACAGAAACTGTAATGTCCCTGTAAAGAAGTATGACAATATAAGTATGACACCAAGCAAGAATAACAATCTAGCACCAATGCATGTCATCTTGCCACATTTTACCATCAGCCCTCATGACAAAATGGCGTTATCTACTCAAAAGTGTACACCTGTGCGATACAGATAACAGTATTCTACAGTTATCACAGTCCTGGTATGAGATGACCATTACACCTTTATGTGCATGTCAACAAGTATTCTGTGAAAGTCAACAGTGTCAGTGACCAAATACACAGTTCTGTCTGTAAACATCCTCACACAAACAAAGGCCTCCAACAATACCAAACAGAACAGAACAGCATGTATTATCCATGTGAGCATCTGAGGGGCATATTCCCAAGCACACATCACCCTGCAAATTGCACATGATGCGACGTTGGGGTGGTGATGTGGCCAAGCACCACTAAGAAGCAAGTGGAAATCCACTGCCATGTAATCACAGCCCACCTACACACTGCATGTGGTGTGAATGTTTAGGGTAATGGGTGTTGTTTATGTCTGTTCACCCAGCAATACCCATAGAAAGTCATGCTGCCCCATACTCACAACGGTTAAGGCAACAGGGGTGGTAGTAAGCAATGTATGCAAGAAAAAAACATTTCCCCCAACATGCTTAAATAGAAAAATAAAATTCCAAAAGCTAAATTGGTTTTACATGTGTACTGCATTGTGTTGCACACATAGAAACAGCAATCAGTCCGTCATTGCTAATGTGACTGAAGGGGTCCCTCCTCACACATGAACATTCTTGCCCTGAACGCATGCACATTTGTACTAACCTGCAAAGCAGCCTGTCTGTGTGCCACACTGACAAGTCAAGTGCCACTGCATGATGAAATGCATGCCTGCACCATAAACATTTAAACATGGTGCAGACCCCTGTCACTGAAGTGGATAATAATAATAATCCAGTATTTGTGAAGCGCACAATTAGGGTGTCAAGGAGCTGGGGGCCGTCAGGAAGATTAAGCGAGCTATTGGCCAGAGTCATATGGTGCTGGACTAACCTGCCGCCCGCACCAGGGATCGAATTGTGAACCCCATGGTCCGTAGTCAGGCGCCCTAGCCGCTGCGCCACACCTCTTGAGTGTGGAGTTCATCATTGAAGGAGCATGTCTCACTCTGTCACTTCCTCGTATCCATACAACCCCTGATGTAAGAAAGACATCTGCTGTCAAACAATTCACAAGTGTCCAAACTGTGACCAAGAACCGTATTTCTTCCTTCCTGAAGCATCATACCATTGAAAATGGACATAAGTGAAAGGGTCCCTGTGTGAAAAGGATATGGGTCAGTAAAACAGAAGCAGTATCATACCTTCAGATCAACATGCATCAATGAAAATGTAATTTCTCACTGTCCCTGCCCATATCATGTGTCACGTCACATCAACCCAGATCAGGACAGTGTGATAGCCCTACTCATGCCACAACAACAATCATGTTGCATCGCAAACAGCAATGTGTGGCAGCATGCAATCCACACCTCTAAAACTGAACAACCGTTAAAAAGACTATAGTGCACTGAGTAGGGGAGACTCTACCACAATGCAGTGTACAGACACATAAATCTGAGTTAGTTTGAGCTATTCTGCATTGACAACAATGGGGTATAACCTGCACCACTGTGCCATTACTGAACAGAAGACACAACTGGTGCTGCATGTGTGTGAAAATTGGCCACTCACAATTGGCATACTTGTAAACTGGCAAAAAAAGAATAAACCTATAATGTCACCTCAGTGATGTTGTACAATGATACATGTAATAGGTATCTCCTCCCAAACCCTCTGAATGGATATTGTCATGCTGTCTGCTTGTAGAATGATCAAAAGCATCATCATACTTGAGACACATACAATAGCATTTCACCTTTACATTGCAGAGGGAGAAACAGCACCTCCTGCACAGCAGCCTGTCCCACTTGTCAATGATGAAGATAAAGATATCTCAACCATCGACTAGGTCACCCTCCAAGAGCTGCTCAACTTCATTGGCAGCCCAACTCCGGAAGCAGGGACATCCCGCAGCTTCGCAGTAGCTCCACCCCCTGCAGCAAGCACCTACCACCACAGCTGTCTCACAGGACCTTGAGGGCCCACTTCTAACATTTCAACATCGTGCGGTAGAGGTCCAGTGGGAGATAGCTGGTCAGGTGCGGGTGGGGTTTGACAGCCTGGCGGCCAAAATAGATGGGGTACTTGGGTGTCTCAGTCCCATTCGGGACCACCTAGAGTCCATCACAGGCATCCACAGGCTGCTCCATGCTCTCCAGCATTCCATGGCTGACAATGCTGGAGTACTGACTCAAAGACAAGAACAACTGTCCAATCAAAGTGGCTACAGCGATGTCACCAAGGAATTGCGTCACAAGAGAATAATCATGGAGAACATGGAGCGAATGCACGCTTCACACTCAGCCGCCATGGCTGCATACCACAAAGACGTTGCTGGAGTACTCCAAGCCCTGCAGCTTCTCATCACAGCAGTGCTGCCTCACCCTTTGGCACAGATGACTGCTGCTGCACCTTCAACATCTACATCTCAACCCCCTGATGTGTCACTGCCTCACAGTGCCCCAGACAATCTTCCATCACGCACACAGGAGGCACATGACACATCAGAGGAGGAAGATGTGGATGAATCAACAATCTTTCAAAGAAGTCAGTGGTAGAAGTCATCTCTGTCAAATGGACTGTTTCTTTTGGATCTGTGCCTAGCATCATGCCCTGGAACATCAGCTTCCACTGTCCCTTGATTCACTCTGCGACACTCATCGTGGACACTCTATGGATTGCCATTTTTTGTGTGGTTCCCAATGACACCGCAATCACCCTGCTGACTAAACTCTGCCTCTTCCTTAACATGTCTCTGCACATCTTCACCCCTGGAATATGTCTGCCCTCCCCCGGGCATTCACACAATGGTTTGTTGTTGCACAAATGACTGGGCCAGCCTCCCACATCAGTCACTGCACTTGTAAATAAAAATCATTGAGTCACGAAGATTGGAGTGCTTGTGAGCAATTATGTCAGAAATGTGCCAAAAATGCATGTTCTGGGTAGCCATTACTACTAATCACAAACCATCTGACTAAGGGAAAAAGTATAGTCTGTGTCCATGGTATGCAATGTGAGTGCTTGACACGTGCAACTGAAAATATACCCTGATCTGTTAGACAACACTGTCTCCGAGAAAGAAATTTACTACATGACCATGATGTAGATTGTGATTTGGAACAATGCTCACGTCAGCGTACAGACATATGAAGGGCCATATGTACAAGCCCCTATCGCCAACACAAGATCACTATTTGTGATGTTGTGGTGGCAATAGGGTAATCGCCTTAGTTACAAGACAGTGTTAAGCCACTTAACGTGTCTTGACGCTACCTTGTTGAGAAGGCAACCTTTCACACCATGGTTAGTGTGAAAGCGATGGTCAGTGTGTGTTATGCTGGGCGTTCCAGCGCAACACCCATTCATTTTTTACACAGCCCCCTATGTACAAGGGCAGCGTACATAGGAGGCAGTGCACACATTTTGATCATGGTAAACATGCACTAAACATGTGAAAAAAATGAGAAATGCATCTCAACACCAGTTATCTCTTCTCACATGTGTGCTGCCTTGTGCAGCACACATGGAAAAAGCTATCTGGAAACGATTGTGTATGTATAGGAATGTGTCCATTCCTTAACATAAATGTCATGTAAAAACAATTCCATTTTGTGACTAACATGTGTGCTGCAGGAAGCAGCACACATAAAAGTTAGAAAAGGACATTTTAGGAATGTCAACATGCAGGAAGGGACACCTTCCTACACATAAACAATCATCCCCTAAAAGCAGACACCCTTGCACTATGGTGCAAGGGTAGCTGTGTTGCTTCTGCACTGCTAATTGTAGCATCCAGCGCAGGTGTGAAACGCAAGGCTGCACCATAATGTTGTATACATGTTGCAGCATTGTGTACCCGAAGTGGCGGAGTGATTTGTTAATCCATGACGGCTAACACCTCACTCTGCCATCTACTCTTACATAGGCCCCACAGAGTCTACTCACAATACTTCATTAATACATACACTGAAAAACTATTCATAGTCAATCTGTTGGACAACGTGTGAAAAGATGTGTGTTGCGGCATGACACATGTAAATTCCCATCACCTAAAATGTCACATATGGAATATAATTCTATCAAGCAGGAAGAGGAGAAATGGTGTAGGAAAGCATAGCTAGGAATCTGCGAATGGGGCCGAGACATGCCAAGGTTAGCTGTAAATCCCATCACTACATCCCTCCCACAACATTCTACCAATTGTTCACACTGTTGTTCTAAATTGACCAGGCTGTGCAGAAACATGTCATGAGGCGTCAGAAGGAACTGTGAATCATGCTAAGCATACATCCCCAGCAGCCCCACGTGGAAAGCGAAACTGTTGTGGAGACAGATGTAATAAAAGATACCAAAAAATGTCCAGAATTTATTCTCACAGCATTAATACAATACTGTGCCTAGCACAATGACCACCCTCCATCCCGTGTTAATCTGTCCTAGATTACTCACCACATATATCTTCTTATCTGTAAAACCAATCAAATTTTTTTTTCCAAAGTGGACTTTGTTCACCAAAATAGCAATATGTTTGTCTAAAACAGGGGTCTCCAACCTTTTCTGTAATAAGAGCTACTTATGGTCATTGAAAATTATCCCGAACTACTAATATTATGTTATGTTAATTTTGACTTGTAGAGCGCTTAATACCTGCAGGTCTCTAAGCGCTTCAAGAAGATCAGCGGAAGTTCCAAGGGAGAGTTGTATCACAGAGGGGAGTGTTATGCCCAGGCTTCTGTAAATAATAGGGTCTTAAGTTTCTTCCTGAATGGAAGGAGGCAGCTTTCAGAGCGAAGCTGACCAGGCAGCCTGTTCCAAAGTTGCGGCATAAGGACCGAGAAGGCTCGGCCGCCTTTAGTGGTGTAGTTGAATCGTGGGCATTTTAGAAGGCCCTCCATGGAGGACCTTAGTGAGCGGCAGGGGGCGTATTTCTCCAGGCGTTCCTTGATGTAATTTGGTGCCTGTCCAAATAGGGCCTTGTGTCTAATGCAGAGCCCTTTGAATTTAGCCCTCTGCTTGATGGGCAGCCAGTGTAGTTGTTGCAGTAGGGGTGATGCCCGAGTGCGCCTAGGTAGCTTGAAGATTAGCCTGGCGGCATCACTCATCACCACCTGGAGTTTGCCCAGCAGGGAGTCTGGTAGTCCGATGTAGAGCGAGTTCCCATAGTCAAGACGGGCCAAGATCAGGGCGGCCACCACTGTCCTCATGGTTGAGAAGGAGAGGATGGGGGAGAGGCTTCTCAACTGCCGGAATAGGCTCACACAAGTTCCGAACACAGTGGAGACTTGATTGGCCAATGAAAGTGTGGCATCCATTTTGATTCCCAAACTTCTTACCACCGGAGTTGTAACAGTGACCATCCCATCCATCCGAGGTTGTCAGCAGTGATTACCACAGTGCACTAGGCAGGGTTCGAGCTGTAAAGTATAAAAGGATTTGACAAATTGAATCAAAATATTACACAGGTAATACATAAAAGACATAGCTGCAATCCCCCTGGCACCAAGTAAAAATATGAGTAAGAAATCTCTCCAACTCAAATAATAACTTTAAATATATTTTTAAAATTCAACCATCTTTCTCCAAACATCATTTTGTGCGTTCTGACAAGACACGTATTTTCATCTTGAATACATACTTTTAAAATTTGGTATACATGTAATAATTCAATTTAGCAAAAGCTTCTATTTTAATAGGCTGGGCTGCACACAGGAGAGCTACTCGCAGGTAGCTGGAGAGCTACTGGTAGCTCACGAGCGACTCGTTGGAGACACCTGGTCTAAAAATATTTTCCAATGAAGTTTGTTGGTGGCCTGTCCCTTGAAGATGCTATAATCACAATTCTTGACAGTAAATATGATTTGGGGGTATGCATCTATCGTGATCCACTACCAACCCAACAGTACAGGTCCACACACAATAAGATGATGGGGGCACAAAGCCTCAAACATCTTACATTTATTTCTAACAAAACCATTCTTATACAAGTACAAAATTATCCTAACTAATCCTACACTACACTAAGCTGCCTTGTGCTAACATCTAACTACACCAAACTAACTAGCTTACCTAAGACTATAAACAGAACAACATATCTTAAATATCAACCCACCACCCACCTTATGGCACATTGTTGACGGCACAAAGACGCCTTATCCTATACATCAACTAACTAAACATACATACTGAAGAAATATATATTTAGTTGGATTTTTTTTTATTAACAAATCAAAAAACACATCAACACCCCACCCAAAGGAAACGGAAACTTAAACCAAAGTACTATGAAGATAAAATCCGATATTTAAAAACTACCTAAAACTAACACTCCATTATGCCTACACTAAATCTACACTTTCACTAACTAACTACTAAATATGTCAACGGGATGATAAATAGGAGGGGTTAACCGTGGAACTGGACAGGGTGGGATACAAAAAGAACATCGTTAATGCCCATGAGGTGGCCCTTAATGTCGTCCTGGTCCTGTTCTAGTTGGGCAACTCTTATGTTCAAACTAAACATTAACCTCCTCTCCCTTCTGGTGAGGACAGACCTATCACGGTTGGCATGAGCTCTGGAGGATGTCCCTGTTTGAGCACTCTGTGAGCGAGGAAGAGTCATGCGTGAGGATGTTGCAGCTGCACAGGGAGCAGCCCCTGATCCAGCATGGACAGCAGACCTTCTCCTGTGAGTGGGCTGAGGAGTTCCCGATGTTTCAGGGATAGGCTGGGTCTGGCTCTGCTGTGTTGATGATGCAGTCTGTGTACACTGATTCTTCCCAGAAATCATTGCACTGCCCGGTATGGATTTCCTTGTGCCTGCAGCCCTTTCATCCGGGTACCTCTTGGCCATTGCTGTGTACCCCTTAGCCACACGCCTAATATGTTCATAACGTTCCTTTCACAGGAGGAACTGACGCTGCTCCTCCGGGGACATGTTATCTGAGAAATTACAATTATATTTGTCATATTTCCTGACTCCAATAACATGCTGGCATAAAGCAGATTTGACACACCAATCAATAATTAGTCATACATTACGTGAACACAAAATGCACATAGACACATGAACTGATGAATCATGAACACATCATCGCCATATTACGAATTGGATGGCCCTGACAGGGAAGTATCTGTTACCCCGCATGCGTTACTCCACGATGCAATTGCCCTGCAGTTTCGACCCTGTTAAATCTATTACAACGCAGGGCAGTACACCGCAAACTATCACAACGATTTCCCCATTACAACCCAACGTTGGTGTTTGAATACTAAATTGTGTTGTAATGGGGAATGTGTTGTAATAGTTTGCTGTGTACAGCCCTGCGTTGTATTAGATTTAGCGGGGAAAATTCTGCAGGGCAATGGCACTGCTGAGTAACGCATGCGGGGTAAAGTGTCCTATACGTCATGACAACATCATTAGGACAGTGCTTGGACAACAAAGGTATAGAGAGTGCAGTGACAACAATTTGTAGATATCTGTTTGCAATTTGGCCTTACAAATTAACAGCAATTAAGGACAATGGGGAAGGGGGTACATCAAGACTGCAGTCTGACAGGGACCAAAGCAGACCCTGCCATTCCAATTAACCGAAGACAGTAGGCTGCACAGTCTGTGATCAATTCTGGTGACTATTCACAACAGTGGTAATCATGTGATACATTAGAGAAAATGTCAAAACAATGTATGAGTGAGCCCTCAGAGGTGTCACCACAGGTACACAAACAGATTAGATCCTGTACACAGGTTATTGTAAATTTGTTGGACAATGCTCAAACGTTTGAAAGGCATGCAAGGAGAGAGAGCATATGTTGCATGCAGCTGTGTATACAAGTATTAACCATCTCTGAACATTAATGTGCCATGAACCAATGGGACAGCAAAGATGCTGTGACCCACACATGTTTCTTCAGTGTTCACATTACGTTGGCAGTGCAAACACAATTATGCTATTGCTAAGGCAAATGGCCTCGCCCAAAGGTGCTCTGTTGTATGGTCTGAGCACATGTTAATCAATGTTATGCAAGGATCCCCAACATGCCCCTGATCCATCAGTGAACTGATCTGTATTTCATGTGTGACACATCCAGATGCCCAAATTGTAACATGTGAAATGGCAGAAGTATTGAATATGTCAACGTAAACAGCATGTTTTCAACATTGATGACACACAGTATGAGAAACAGTCACTACATGGAGTTGTAGGTAACCATTTGTGAGTGGAACTGTGTCATGATGATAGCTCTAAGCAGTGTACCAATGTCCAACAGTCATCAAGTCAATGCCGTCTGCAAGGATGCCTGTTTTGAGAATGTCCTACCCTGATATCACAATGCAGGCCTCCACACTGACTCTGCATTTGTCTGTACAAGACTATGTTGTGAGTATAAGCTTTCATATTGGCTACAGAGGCTTGCTTATATGACTCAGCATTGAACCGATTGCCCTTCTTTATCAGGAAATACACAGCTATTTGATAGGACCGATTCATGTAATGACAATCTATTCCACATCATGTGACTGTTCCTACAAAACTTGTTGATGTTCCAACATGTCATTCATCTCTCTGTGACATGTTCTCATGGGGGATATGTACAAGAAAGTGGCTGAGTGGATGTATGGTTATTTCTGGCTTAATGCCTCTCGCCGCCACATTTTACATGCAAGCCTGCACCACATTGAGAAGAATGTGGGGCAGCCTCGTGTTTAACCGTGTGATGGGGCTAACTTTAGAAAGTTAGCGCCAACGCAGGCACCAATGCACCATGTTGCTAGGGGGGCTGCATGCAATGGAGTATTGCATGTGTGAGAAGGTGCTCCAAAATGCACATACACAATCCTCATATGCCATGATGTCACTTTCATGTGTGCTGCTTCATGTAGCACATATGAAGGTGACAAAATGCCCAAACATTAAAGTGTGTTTATGTATAGAAATGGACGCCTTCCTGTACATGAAAAAAGAATAGCATTTTTGAATTTCCATGTGTGCTGCACAAGGCAGCACACATGGAAGGAGACTGATACGAGTAATTCCAATTCCTTAAGTGGCTTAACGCTGACTTGTAAATTATGTGCACATACCATTGCCACCATTAACTAAAATGACATTGTGTTGACCATTGGGGATTGTGCATATGCCATACCGTCTTGTAGTGACACAGTTGATTTGGACACTAATTTTTTGTTTTTACAAGGTAGCAACCTTTGATGAGATACGTGGGTATTACTGGTGATGCGCACGTGTGGTGCTACCTTGTTTGTTCACATTTTCTCTACACATTGATGCACATTTGTGTGATATACATACCTGTTAATTTGTAGGGTAGAGTGCCATAAACACAGTGACTGTTTGCTCGGAAGTTGTTTTTTTTTACATCATAAGATATAGGGCGAATTTGAGTTGGGACAACACCGAAAAAAAGGAAGGGTTGTTTTGTAGGATGAAAATATATTCCCACTATCCATGCTCAATGTTTATTTCCGTTTCGCCTAAGGAGATCAGGTTCTCTATTGTTGGTGTTTGTGACACAGTTAATGCATGGTGGAAAATACCATATGGTGACGGTAGTACATTCTAGAAATTTCTCAATAGGTTTGTATGTGGTCATCTGTCAATAGGTCATGTCTGAAGACACATCACTTAGCATAATAATGATCAACAACAGTTGTGACATGTTAGTTAGACTCCCTACAATCTAAATTGGCGGATGCAGATCTGGAAACATTGCACATTAATGTCAGGGCACATAGATGTTTGTGATGATGTGTGATTGACTCCATGACATGGCTATGACATCACCCATATCGTGCATTCTGTGCTTGGACCTGGATACAGGGGCATATGTACAAGCCCCTATCACCACCATAATATCACCTATAGTGACGTTGTGGTGGTGATAGGGGCTGCGCCTTAGGTACAAGGCAGCGTTAAGCCACTTATGTGGCTTAACGCTGACTTGTACTTAAGGCACCCTTTCATGCAATGGTTAGCATGAAAGGGGCGTGAACTGGGTGTTGTGGTGGGCGTTCCATCGCAACACCCATTGCAGTTGACACTGCTCCCTATGTACAAGGGTGGCGTACATAGGATACAGTGCCAAAACTAAGAGTAGGAAAACCCTGGTCTTAAGTTGGTGAAACGAGGAGCAATGCATTATTTATCCTTGTTTTAGCTTTTTCCATGTGTGCTGCCTTGAGCACCACACATGGAAAAAGCAAATTGCCATGGTTTGTTTATGTACAGGAAGAAGTTCCTTCCTGTACATAAACAAACCTTTAAAAAAAAGGCAATTCTGTCATTTTCATGTGTGCTGCATGAAGCAGCACACATGAAAGTGACAGAATTGCATTTTATGGTTTATTTTGTGCAGGAAGGGACCATTCCTACACATAAACAATCCTCCCCTGTACGCAGACACCCTTGCACTCTGGTGCAAGGGTGCCTGTGTTGGCGTTAAGTTGCTAAACTTAGCGCCATCGCTGGGGTTAATGCAAGGCTGCACCGTATCCTTGTAAATATGGTGCCGCCTTGTGTTTCTGAAGTGGCAGAGCATGTCGTTAAGCCAAGGAGGCTGGCGACATGCTCCACCACTTCCTTGCACATATCCCCCACACTGTTGTGACTCATCTGACTCTGTTGCTCCACCAAAGTAGACATGTCAATTATGTCCTCATGCATCACATGTTGCTGATGTGCAATTCACCTGACTTGATGCATCATCATCACACAAGAGCTGATTGTTGTGTGATGCACATACACAATGTATACTACGACATACATGGCCTGTGGCATTGCTTGCATATGTAGACACAATATCCATAGCTAATGACAACACACTCACCTGTGGCGTGTGTATTCATAAATGCATCCACTTCTCCTTGTGTGATCAAGGGTCTATTAAAGGTACAATTATTTTCATTGACATCACATTTTGCAAAATAACATACATCTTTGATATTCACATGGTAAATTACAGTCATTGAAATAGTCAGGTGTAGTGCCACATTACATACATGTTGCAATCTGCTGAGTTGGTTTTACACACAATACATGTCAGGGTCACACTGGTGCCGTAATAGGCATCCATGCCATGATTTGATTGACATAACAGACTACAAGCTCTCCCAATTCTACATGTATGTTAAATCTACTTTCACACCTCAATATGTGTGGCATTTGAGGGTCAAATCAGACATTCAGATTCACACAGGTATCGTCATGTGCTCAGGACTTGTAGTGAGCCACAATATGTATCATGTGTTAATTTGCAGCCACTTGATCATGTGAAGTGTACAAATGTATCAAGGATCTAGGTGTGGCACAGTATGTCATGACAGGCAAGCTATTTGGCCAAATGAATATTCAAATGATGTGTGCTTCTATCTGATGCACAACATAATTTGTGGCTCACTGGTTAGAGGCGGCAGACCCATAAGCAGAGGACGGCCCGGGACCAGGGTTCGATTCCCGACGCGGCAGGGT